>NC_141685.1:1085856048-1086456048 GCF_964263255.1 Lissotriton vulgaris | reverse complement strand
GTCGCCGTCATTAATGCTATCTTGGTTCCTCTCTACAAGGTAATACTTCTTTATTGGTGTAGAGACTGCAGTTTGTATGCTATTCGCTTTGCCTTTGGTCCTTCCAGTCTAAGGGCTCACTTTACCCTTTGGGGGTTAAATACTAATGACTGACTAATGTCAGGTGTCTTCTAGCAGGGTGTTATCCTGTTCCCCGTTAGGCTTTTGGTTTCTGAGCCTGCAGGGTTGTTTATTACTTACATTGTCTGTGGTCATTGCCACGATTTTTAGAAAGAGCCCATGCTCCTTTTAATCTAACTTCTTAAACTCCTGCGCATGTCTGGTCTGTTGTTAGTTTCGACTGGCTAGTTCTCTTTGAGAACTTTGGTAGGATTCGTTCACAGACCTCGCTCCAGATGGTATAGCTATGGTATTTAATTCAAACGTTAAAGAATCTGCAGCTACGTAACTAATTATCTAGTAGAGACACAGTCTAGTTGCAGATTCCTTAACGCCCTACCCATTTTCCCTGCTCTGTGACCGACCTGTAATATAAGGGTTATACCCTTTATCAGCACTATTTTTTTTACAACAGTGGCCACTGTTTCATGTACTTGTGTGATTTAACAACCCATTGGGTCTTATCTCATAGATTTTGAATTGGTATTGCCATAACATACATTTCCATTTTCTAGTTATTCTTTCAAAGATACACTGATTTTTTTGGCACACTGTTTCCACAGCCAGTTTCTATAGGGGTTCCTTGTTCTGGTGCGGAAGGTTTCACAGAAGATTTGATGTCCGTGCGCCAGAAGGGACTTATTTGACTTCACTGATGTCACAACTCGAGTTGACATAATCGCGGAGCCGTACGGTACCGTCCCCTAGTGGGAAAAGTTACTGTTAAAAAATGTCCAGATCTAGACTGGTGCCTGGGGAGAATTCAAAAGTTAAGGAATCTGCGGCTAGAAGTCTCGATCAGATACAATATTACCTTACACAGATAAAATCCACACATGATAAATACTTTGAAGAGGTAAAGAACAGGTACAGTTCAGGTTAAAACTTATTCAAAGATTTCTCCATCATAAATTAATTAAAAAATGCCTATCAAATACTGTATATATATCTTAATACTAGTGCATCAAGCCGGCGCCGCTCGGATTGTGCGGTCGATTTTTCTCCCACATCTTAAGGGCGATTTTCAAAAATGTACTATGTTTCCCCCAGATTTTTATATAATGCCATTAAAACAGAATAATAGTGTCTCTGACATTGTTCTTATGCCCTCAGTATTAAAAATAGGGTTTAGATATATTTTCCATGCATCCATTAATGCTGGGCACAAGAACATTATGCGTTCTATGGACTCCTGGGCTAGTATACACACCCTACATATACTGTAAATTTGGCCCTTTGAGTTCCAGACACCACTGAAATTCTTACAAGGAAGATAGAAAAACCTGAAGCACAGGAAGGCAATCTATTAACCCCTTCGCTGCTGATGACGAGCTCAGCTCGTCATCACCCACGGTGGTCGTGTGCGGATGACGAGCTGAGCTCGTCATGTAACGCAGCTTTTAGAAAAAAGCCGCACAGCGGAAAAATAACCGCCGCAGCGATGCGGTTAAAATCGAGATAAGGTTGCCTTAAAGGTATACAAGTTTCAATGATGTACTTATTGTGCATATACCTGAATATGGGCGATAATGATAGGTACGTCTGCCACTTTACACCAAGGTTTTTTGCGCAGCCTGCGGGAGCGGGGGGCAGCCCATTCCTCAGGCCCCCAAGGGTCTGAGGCGGGGGTTGGCTGTTACCAAAGAACAGCACCATTGTTTTGTTGGCATTCAGCTTGAGTCTGTTGTTCATCCATTGTGCTATATCTTTTAAGCAGCTTTTAAAATGCTCAAAGGATGCACTCGACAAATCTTTAAACGGGAATACCAGCTGGGTATCATCGGCGTAGGAGATCGCCTTCACCCACCAGTTGGCAATCAATGAAAATAAAGGGGCCAAATTAATGTTGAAGAGCAGTGGACTCAGGGCTGAACCCTGAGGGAGCCCACACCATAGGAGCTTGCGATTGGTTTGATATGGTTGGAGTGCCACTCTCTGCATGCACCTATGAAGAAAAGACTTAAGTCATTGCAAAGCTGTGCCCTCGATCCCCATGTCCTTGAGGCTTTAGATCAGAATAGAGTGGTCAATTGTATCAAATGCCGCAGATAGATCCAGGAGCATCAGCATGGTCGATGCCCCTGAATCCAGCTCCAGCCTGACTGAGTCCGCCACCTCAATTAGCACGGTTTCTGTGCTAAACCCAGCACAGAACCCATATTGTGTATTGTGCAGGATATTGTGGCTCTCGATATAGTTGGCCAGTTGTTTCTGTACTATTTTTTCAAGCATCTTAGCTGGTGCCGGTAATAAAGAAATCGGTCCATAATTATTGAGTTCGCCTGAATCAACAGTAGGTTTCTTTTTAAGAGGAAGGAGCGTAGCATGCTTCCATAAATCCGGAAAGATGGCTGAAGTCAGGGAGGTGTTCCATATTTCTGACAGCAGTTGAGAGGAGGAGTTAGCTAGCTCCTTCCATAATTTTGGAGGGCACGGTTCTTCTGGTGAACCTGATTTGCCGCACTTGATAGCCACCAGAGCCTCCTCCTGTGAGATCAAAGTGAAATTTGAGAGCAGGGGCCTGGGGTTTTTCTTTAAGGCCGTGTCAGATTTATCTGTTTCAACATAAGTTGTGAAGGAATTGTAAATCTTCCGGATTTTGTTATCAAAGAAATCTGATATTTCCTCGCATAACGCCGTTGATGGATGAGCGTCGATCAACAACTCTCGAGGTTTGAGAAAGGCATTTACAACTTTAAAAATAGCTATGTCAGGTTTGTCAGCCTCTTCAATGAATTTAGCTATGTACTCCTGGCTTTCATTGTTGATTTATGCATTTCTTTTAAAGATTTTTTATATGTAGCTTTCGCTAGGCTTTCATAATCCACTCTCCAAAGCCTCTCAAGCTGCTTACATCTGCTTTTCATGTTCCTCAGTTTCTCCAAGAACCATGGGGCGGAGGGTGATTTTCTAAAATATTTCATAATTTTGGCTGTAGCAGTGGACTCCACAGCCTCTGTAATCCATTTATGAAGGGAGGCAGCGTCAACATTGGGGTCCCTCGAAAGAGAAGGTTGGCTGTCCACCAGCACAGGGCCTAAACACTCGGCTGTGAGCTTTTTCCAATTTCTTTTAACAAAATAGCGAGAGCTATCTGGAGAATGGGATTTGGCCAGATCGAAGGTGAAGGGCACAAGGAAGTGGTCGGACCACACCAGATGTCTCTGGCTTTGCTTTTTAGAGACGTTATGTTGGAAAAGTAAAGGTCCAAGGTATATCCTGCTATGTGAGTAGGAGCGTCAACAGCTAGGGGTAGATTGCCCCTTCGAGAAAGGAAACTACCTGCCTGGCTTGTGTGCAAGAGGGGTCATCTACGTGCAGATTATATACTCGTGGCAATAGACAGCTTAGGCAAGCTCGGCAAAGCCACACATTTGCCCAGGGGAATCTCAGATCACTCCCCGGTTAAAGCTGAAATGTTGACACACTGTTCTACTCAATGTCGTATGTATCCTATTTATCCTGGTTTCCTCCTGAACTCTAAGATCAGGAAAGCCTTAATCACGGCAATCGCACACTACTTTCAAGACAACGAAGCGTCAGACCCCTCCCCAGCAACGTTGTGGGAAGCATACAAGCCAGTGATAAGAGGTCAAGCTATCTCACTTATTGAGGGACATAAGAAGGGGAAACAAGCATTTGCAATGCAATAGGTCTCGCATTAGGAAAGTTTGAGCTATTGGTATTGTAAATGACACATTTTTTATTTATGTGTTGGTTTTGAAAATAGCTAAATTAATAGCTTTGTCATTTCCAATGCCAATAGTTTTAACTTTCGCAAATGTGACACCTATAGCATTTGTAATGCAATATGTGTTGTATTTACGTGACTTAGATGTATTGATATTACTAATAACAATGGATTTAAATTTTTTAAAATAATGAATACTTAAATAAAAGTTATTGTAATTTATAAGGGCAATAGCTTAAACTTTTGTAAATAACTTTTGTGAAGATTATGTTCAGTGTATTTTAATGTGATGAAAACCCAAGAACTGAAGTGAAATATTACCATCTTTTTGTGACATTTGTAATAAAGCTTGAAACATTGAGAGAACATATTTGAACCAGTTGTTGTTGAATGGTTGCACAGATTGATGCTGTGGTAGCGCTGAGTGATGTGGTGGCGACTAGTGATGCTGTGGCATTCAGTGATGCTGTGGTAACGCAGGCTCCAGGGAGGCAAGCCATTTTTTAAATTGCCTGGCAGCCTGCAATCGAAATAGGTAGGGACGTCCAGAAAGTGACCTGGGTGCTTAGGGAGTTTCTTCCCTTCTGTATATTGCCTTACAGAAGGTCCTGTATATATTTCTATTTACTTGTATTCCTAGATACCAGAAAGTGGTCGGGCTACGGTGATGTCTCGGGCCCCAAAGGGGATCGTATGATTTTTTAGCGCCATTTTAAAAGGGAATGCGTAGGATTTTTCGTAGTTGATGGCGAACTGAAAACGGAAATTGGCTCTTTTCGGTCTGAGGTGCATACGTGTGTGAAGGAACTGTGGAAGGAGGTCACGGATCTTGGAGACAGGGTGGATGGCCTGGAAAAAACAATGGACGCGCGCACGGAGGATCAGAAACAGCTGTGGCAGCGCCTGGCGGCCCTTGAAGAACAGAATATCGAGCTTCAAGTGAAGCAGGAAGATCGGGAAAACAGAAGGCGCAGAAACAATCTCCGTATCCGGTGGGTTCCTCTAGGAGAAGAAGGGGAGGACATTATGGGATACGTGGCGCAGCTCTTGCATGAGGTCTGGGGTGATGAGAACGCCTCCCCGCCGGCTTTGGACCGAGCTCACCGTAATTCCGGGCCCGCGGGGAGGCCGGGACTCCTGCCGGTCATCCTGACCAGAGTCCACTTCTTTACAGAAAAGGAGGCCATTTGGAGAATAGCACGTGACAAGCCGGACTTGCGCTACAGGGGACGCAAGATTCAGATCTTCCAAGACCTGGCCCCCAACACCTCGAAGACGCGGCGGTCATTCAGGCCGGTGACGGAGAAGCTACGCAGTTTAGGCATTTCCTATCAATGGGGGCATCCGTTTGCGCTCATCTTCCAAGAGGAATCTAAGCGCAGGATCATGAGGTCCTACACTGAAGCGGAACAGCTTCTCCGTTTGACGACGTCGCCACCGGCGTGCCCGTCTCGCCCCCGCAGACAGGAAAGGATGCCAGCCAGGCCGACCTGGACTACGGTGCAGAGGCAACATCGGACATCCCCCAAGATTGAGCAGTCGCCCTCCCAGGCTAAACAGGACATTATAGCCCACATCCGATCCCTTGAGGGGGACAGAGAGAAAATTGATAGGCGTCCAGCGACACCATGATCTGTAGACCACCTGCTCATTGCCTTCTTGGGGGGAGGCTTGACATCTACATTTACATGACCCTGGGGAGAAAGAATAGATGGCGGTTCTCTTCGGGATGCTCTGGCTCCAGGCCGGTGGGCTGAAGGGGTAGCGGGAGCTCCCAGTTGTTAGACCATAGAGACCGCCATGAACCCTCTTCGGGCTGCCCCTAAGGGAGTGACATCCAAGAGAGCATTCGAACCTACGGGTGTAGGATGCCCTATAAAGGGGATAGTGTACTATGGCCCTGTTGGCCGCTATTGTTGTGTAATGTTGGGTGGCCTACTCGGCCGCCTTTTCTCTCTCTATTCTTTCCCTCCTTTGCTTATTCTTTGCTACTTTCCTCTTCTCCTCTTATAGATGCACGTGGAGGGGGCTCCGGGTGGTGGGATGGTGTGGGGCTATGCGGGTGGGTACCCATTGTGAACAGGGAGCAGGCAAGGCGACTGATGTGGGGTATTAACGCTCAATGTGAAGGGCCTTAACTCGCCCAACAAGCGGAAACAAGTGTGGCACTATATTCTTAGGCAGAGCCCTGACATTATATTCCTACAGGAGATGCATCTCTTATAAGCAGACAGCAAACACATGGCACACCCTAGATTCCCTCTTCAGTTCTTGGCTGCAGCAGACACGAAAACGGCAGGAGTGGCGATACTGTGCAGGGCTGGCATCAGGCGAGGGAGTGACAGACCCTTTCGGAGTGGGGACGGGCGCTTTCTCAGGGTGAGTGTGGAGGTTGGGCGACATTGATACACCTTGTGTAATATTTATGCCCCTAATCAGGCGCAAGACCGACACCTTTGGGACATCCTACGGGAGCAGATACCACAGGGAGGCCCTTCCCTCATATTAAGGAAAGATCTGAACTGGTCTGAAGTCCCGAGATGGACCGCAGCGAGGGCTCCTTCAGCGGCGCGGGAGCAATGTCCTTGGCGCTGCGTAAACAGATAGGGGACCTAGGGTTGTTTGCTGCATGGCGCTACCACTCCCTGGATCGACGGGACTACTCGTTCTATTC
Organism: Lissotriton vulgaris; assembly: GCF_964263255.1. Classification (NCBI taxonomy): domain Eukaryota; kingdom Metazoa; phylum Chordata; class Amphibia; order Caudata; family Salamandridae; genus Lissotriton; species Lissotriton vulgaris. Next base: position 1,086,449,524 of record NC_141685.1, on the reverse strand, counting down.
TAACGCGCATCGATCGTACTCCCTAATCAACTATTTATTTATCTCCCACGATCTCCTATGTGAGGTTCTTGGAGCCAATATGTCTGATATCTCGCTCTCTGATCACGCCCACGTCGAGCTGCTCCTGCAGGACCCGGCCGCTTGCCCTGCCCGGGAACGACGGTGGCGCCTGCCGTCGGGTATCCTCCGGGATGCGGCCGACCTAGAGGACATCAGGGGGGCTATCACCTCTTACTTCCAGTGTAATGACCTCCCGGAGACGCCCTTTCCACGGGAACGACGGTGGCGCCTGCCGTCGGGTATCCTCCGGGATGCGGCCGACCTAGAGGACATCAGGGGGGCTATCACCTCTTACTTCCAGTGTAATGACCTCCCGGAGACGCCCTTTCCAGTGGTCTGGGATGCCTTCAAGGCTACGATACGGGGGCATATCACTTCCCTCTCGATTGCGTGAGCGCCCCAGGCTAGAGCGCTAGAGGACAAACTGACGGGGGAAATCAGGAAGGCGGAATTGCAGAATCAGGCCCATTCCTCCTTATGGTCAAGACGGCAACTGGCTAACCTTAGGGGTCAGCTCCAGATGTTGTGCACAAACAAAGCGGAGAAATCCCTCTTGATGCTAAAGCAGAGGTATTTTGAAGGCGGGGACAAAGTAGGGAAGTTATTGGCAAGGAGGCTACGAGTGCGTGCCGCTAAAGCCCACATAGCAAATATCCAACTGCCGGACGGGAGAAAAGCCACGACTGAGAGGGACAAATGTAGGGCTTTCAGGGACAACTATGAAACACTGTATGGGGGGGAATGATAAAGGAGGTGCTAGGAAAGAACGAGGGGGCTACGCTACATCCTCATTACGCGAGGGCAATGGAGGAGCCGATAACTCAGGAGGAGATTGCAACGGCCACGCGGGAGCTCCCACTGGGGAAAACACCGGGCCGGATGGTCTCCCTGTCTCCTTCTATTGCATGTTCCAGGCGCAACTTGGGCCCCACCTTCTTCGGCTGTATAACTCCTTTTCGGAGGAGATGGGACCGTCCTCTGATATGGGACTGGCGGAGATTGCCCTGATTTCGAAGCCTGGGAAAGACCCTACAATGTGTGCATCGTACCGCCCGATTGCTTTATTGAATACTGACTTTAAAATATACACCAAGTTGCTGGCAAAGCGGCTGGACCCTCACATGCCGGGCTTGGTCGACCCAGACCAGGTGGGTTTCATCCGCAGCCGACAGGGGGCAGATAACATGCGCAAGGTCGCGGACCTTGTCGGTAAGGCTCATCACTGGAGGATCCCAGCTTGTCTTCTCTCACTGGATGCGAAGAAGACATTTGACCGGGTGGACTGGTCTTTTCTGAGAGCGGTGCTGCACAGGATGGGCCTCGGTCCGAAGATGATCATTAGGATCATGGCGCCATACCTTGCGCCGCGGGCCAGGATTCGAGTGAATGGACAGCTCACGGAACAGTTTGGCATTGGCAGTGGGACCAGGGCTGTCCACTCTCGCCCTTATTATTTGCCCTGGCAATAGAGCCTTCGGCGGACATGATTCGTCAGGCTCCTGACATCCATGGGATCCCCCTGGGCGGTTATGATAACAAAGTGGCGCTCTTCGCGGATGACCTTATCCTCGCGCTAACAAGGCCACGAGAATCTTTGCCGGCGGTACACTCAGTACTGTGCCTATTTGAGCGGGTCTCCGGCCTGAAGATCAATCACAATAAATCCTGGGCCCTTAACCTCACCATCCCCAAGGCTGAAATACCCCATTTGGAGCGGATAGCCCCATATAGGTGGACAACACAGCTATCTTGGCCTCCAGCTGACCCCTTCACTAGAAGAGTGGACACAAATAAATTGGAAGGAGAGCCGGCGGTCGGTCCTTGAGGATCTACGAAGGTGGAAGCTGCTCGTGCTGTCGTGGTTGGGCAGACTCAATGCTTTTTAAATGTCTATCCTCCCCAAAATTTTATATTTATTCCAGTGTCTCCCCACATCCATACCGCTGCCTCATATAAGAGGCCTACAGCGTGACCTAACCAACTTCATCTGGGGGGGAGGAGGCCCCGCTTTTCTCAGGCAATCCTGATGGCACCGCGTGACAGGGGGGGACTGGCATGCCCTAACCTCGTGGACTACTATTGGGCAGCACACCTCCGTTTTATAGTGGAATGGGGAGTAACTGAAAGCGAGAAGGGGTGACTGTATATGGATAGAGCAGTGACTGGGCGCACTATCTGGGACCTGCGTGGAAATCCAAGACGAGGCGCTCTAGGAGTGCGTACCTGGTGGCACCCACAAAAACGGTACTGGAGATCTGGGACAGGATCGCGTTGCGTAGGGGCCTCACAACCTTTCCCTCCCCGCACACTCCAATTGATGGGAGTCCGTGCTTCCCGCCGGCCTATCGCACTGGGGCTTTCCGCAGGTGGTCGCAAGGCAACTGCAAAGTCCTTACGGATTTGTTCGATGGGGGCTCCTTCTAGTCTTTTGCTCAATGCAGAGAGGAATTTAAGGTTCCGCTCGAAGCTGGGCTGCAATATGCTCAACTGAGGCATTGGGCGATGGAAGAGGGCACTTATCAGGCGGCTACGCGTGCATTCACCCCGTTTGAGCGGTTGGCTCATTCCTTTGGCGACTCGCGGGGTCTGATATCAAGAATCTATCAGATTTTGCAGCACCTCCACACGTTACCAGCTTATCCGTACCAGCAACGCTGGCACTCCATCACAGGGACGAACATTACTCCGGTACAGTGGTGCCGCCTGTGGCGGGGCATCCCCAAAGTATATCATAGCATCCCACAGCAAGAGAATGCCTATAAAATAATGACCCAGTGGTACTATATGCCCCAGCGCCTGAATAAGATGTTCCCTGCCTCCTCCCCCGAGTGCTGGAGGTGTCTGTCTGCGATTGGAGACTTTATTCACATATGGTTGACCTGCCCTGCGCTGACTCTCTTTGGAAGGAGATCTTAACCCACATCAGGAGGGTACTGCGGTTCCCTCTGCCTGAAGCCACAAGCACATTACTGTTAGGCATCAAACCTGCTGGTCTGAAGGCGCTGACCCGGAGCGATTCGACATTGGCGCTTCAAATGCTAGGAGCGGCTAAGCAGCTCATATGCTAAATTCCAGGAATGCATGGGGGATTCCCTGCTCAATGTGTGTCAGTGGTAATTCCTGTTATGAGAGGAGCCGAATGGTCAAGTCTGGTATGTATGAAATTGTGGGGATAAATGCTGCTCAAATATGTGCTCAGATTTATTATGACTATGTGAGAAATGCCACTTTTAGAAGTTGGCATTTCTGTGTGCTATATGTTTGCCTGCCTGATGTGAATTGCATGTCTGGGTTTGGAGGGACAGGGCAGGCTGAGCCATACATGGATTGAATTGAGAGATCTGCAGTTGGAGTAGGGAAGGGGGTGACCCTTTTGATCTGAGCAGGGCTGTGCCTGGCAAAGTAAATGATGGCTCCACCTCCCACTGTGCGTCTGATGGCAGGCCCCCTCTTCCTGAAAGGCAGGATGCAGCCTTGTAAACAGAGGGCTCCAGGACCCCACTAAAGTGGTTCTGGCTGGGTTCAGTGACTTGTGACTTTTGAGAACAAAGACTTTTGTTGATATAAATATAGGGGCTGTGACCCCATGATATTATTCAGTTCTTGTGCCAAATCCTGCCCGGGTGTGCTGCTGCTGGGGCCCAGTGGCGGGCTGCCATGAGGGCTTGCCTCCCTGGACCCTGCATTGCCCCTTCCTCTCTAAAGACTTTTTGGGACCTTATACTTTGTGTGTGTTACTTTTGGATGTCAAGACAAACCTCTGTCCGTGTAACTAGAGGGAAAGGACTCTGAAAATGTCATCTTTCTTGCTGAAGGAACTACCCAAGGGCCTGATTTGAGCTTGGCTCCTGCTGAAGTCTCAGGGACATTAGACTTCACCCATCAGCTGTCCGGATTCCTATTTGAGGGGGATTCTACTCGCAGGTGAGGCCTCTGTTGAGAATTCCAGTGCCTCTGGTTCTACTGCGGGGAACGCAGGTTGAAAGTCATCAACATCGCTATTGTGGGCCGCTGCAGATGAGGAGCTGTGGCCGCTGAGTGCCCGCATATGCCTGTGCTACCAAAGTCATTGTTATCTCTATTATGGGCTGCTGCAGCTGAGGATCTGTGGCCGCTGAGTGCCCGCATTTGCCTGTGCTTCCAAAGTCATTGTTATCCCTATTGTGGGCCTCCGCAGCTGAGGAGCTGTTGCAGCTGAGAGCCCGCCTTTTCCTCTGCTACCAAAGTCATCGTTATCACTATTGTGGGACGCTGCAGCTGAGAAGCTGTGGCCGCTGAGTGCCCGCATTTGCCGTTCGACGAGAATAATCTCTATCACTATTGTGGACTGTGCAGCTGAGGAGCTGTGCCGCTGAGTGCCCGCATTGGCCGTCCTACGAGAATCATTGCAATCACTATTGTGGGCCTCTGCAGCTGAGGAGCTGTGCCGCTGAGTGCCCACACTAGTCCCCACTTCGAGGATCTTGTTACCACCTGCTTGTGCCGCTGGGTGCCCATCTTTAAGCCCCGTCTCAGGATTATCATGAGTGCACGCCACGGACCGCTACAGCTGGGAGCTGTGGCACTGCGAGTCCGCCTGTCATCAATGCGGCCTCTTTGTGAGGCTGCATGCCGTGCCACTTTAAATCTCAGGTAAATTGTGCACCACCGGGTCGCGTGGACCCCAGCCTCGAACTAAGCTTGTTCCACACGCTTTTTGAGTGCCTTTATGCTTTTGAAGTGAATCTGTAATTATGTGCGTTGTGGCTCATTGAGTGCTCTTAACCTCGTGTTCAGTATATATAAAGATAAGTCATTTGAGCCCCTGTAAGATGGCCAGTTGGCCAGGGGGAATGTTAGGTTTACAGGGCGCCAGGTCATAATGTAATTTATGTGGTGCTAGGAAATGTGATGCATGTATTATGATTTACGCACCCTGATTTATGCCTCTAATGTGGTTTTATGGTTATGAGGTTGTGCATACGGTGTTTATGTTTGAGTTATTTTCCACTGTGAATTATACCCCTAATGTGAGTTATGCTGGTGAGGTTGGCGCATAATGTATTTCACGCCTAAATGTGATACTGTGCATAATATGGTTTGTGTTTCAGGATGATGCTAAGTATAGTGGTTGCCAATAATTACTGGTTGTGTTCTATGTCTATTATATGTTCTACATTTACTATCTTTAATAAGTGATGGTTCAGACAGTGGCCCAAGTGGCCCTGTCATGTGTATTTAATCCCCTTGAAATATTGCCCAGTGCCAGGTGGCACAGTGTATATCGTGTGATTACTATTCTAATGTGTTTTATGATAATACAAAGGCTATTTTTGATATAACCTTGTGTGGAGTTCCTTTTGTGTCTAGTATGTTGTTGCTGTGTGTGTGTTGCACAAACACTTTACACATAAGCCTGACTGCTCGTGCCAAGCAACCAAGAGGGTGAGCAGGGGTTATCTTTGGCGTGTAACTCCCTTGCCCTGACTAGAGTGGTGCTTTCTGCCTGGCTTTTGCGCAAGCCTTAGCCAACCAGATTCCTATTTATAACAGTGCTGCCTTAAATTACTCCTGCCGTGGTGTCCAAGATACAGACATGGTACATATGTTCTGGAATTGCCCAATGGTGGCAGTGGTGTGGCGGGAAGTCCAGCTCAAACGGGCGGGCAGAGTTATGCACCATGGAGTGTAGCAGGCTGATACTCGTTAAACTAAAAAAAATCGGGCAGCGCCACCAACCGCTTTCTAGACTTAGCATTGCTACTAGTGCACTGGTCCATTGCGATGAATTGGAAGGCCACTCTAAGTGGGGAAAGGGCTAAATCGGTGGGACTCCAGCAGGTGAAAGCCCGTGGCCTTTGCAGAACCCCCCGTAGCATTGGAATAGGACACTATTCTCTTACACACACACACACATACACACACACTTGGTCAGTCCACATTGGACATTGACTGTCTTAACTGTTTGTCACGGAAGTAAAAATAGTCCACTTCAAAGCCAGGGCTGGTCGGATTACTTTTGAAAGACATTTATTGTGTTTGCCTAAAAATTTATTTAAACATTGCAGACCTGCAAAGGTCAGACCTGTTGGCTTTGACACTGCTTGTTTAGAATGAGGAAGTAACAAAATGGGAGCTCTTCTACCCAGTCTGTGAGGAAGCATGACTATTTCTACATTAGTTCTGTTTATTCTGCCACCATACATCTTTGCCGCCATTGGTTAAGCACACCTGTGTATTTTTGTATTCCCACTAAATGTTGCCAGCACCAGGGTTAGGAGCATTTCCCCTGAGGAATCTGTTTGCATGTAACCCTGTAACTAAAGCATTTTCTCCATGTCATCCAAAATATTCTTAGTATTGATTATCTCTGTACGCAGTGAAATAGTATAAAACATGCTTACTAGGGAACGTGTCATGAGAATTAAACAACCCTTGAAACACACACTAATCCCAGCTGCTGGTGGGTTTCCTGTTTTTACTGCTAAGTGCTGTGGTACAGTTGGACATCCATCGTGCAGACGTTTCTAATAGGAAATCAGAGATCAGGCTCATTTCCACTTATCTGTGGGGAATGGTCCAAAAGAGGAGTACATGGATGGTGTCAAAAACCAAAGTTTTTACCTTAGAGTGGACTACTTGAAGAATAGGGAAAAGGCATTCACCGAACTATTGGCAAAAAGCTGAGGTCACTTGCAACATAAGCTTAAAAGAAAAAGCGTAGGCCCTGCTCTGAGGATCTCGGGGGCACTGACTGAGATATGTAATTATGATTTGAACGCCAAAATGAGGACATTCTTAAAAACACTGGGGAACGTGCATGAAACAGAGGCTAATTTCTATGAAAAGAGTGTTTAGACTGATGTGCCCCATTTAATCTTGAAACACTTTAGAATGACTTAAAAGCAAATAAAAGATGATTCTTCAGAAAGAATGTAACATCTTGATGTTCCTGGGCAGGACTAAAGAGTCTCTCACACAATAGGAGGAACTCAATAATCGAGAAAGGACTTCAAGAGTCTTGGATATCGGCCTTGGTCTAGTTCACTACAAAAATAGGACTTGGCCTTTTTGGCTAAAGTTCCCTAAACTTTTTGCTTTCCCCCTAGACCATTTTCCTGACATAGAGTTGCCAATTTAGATGCTTTCGGTACTTTGCCACTGCCGATCAGTGACAAAGTACAAGTGTTCCCTATGTAAAATGTAATGGTAATTGGTTGGCCATGGTTGGTATGTTTGCCTTACTAGTAAAGTCCCTAGTGTGTGTGCTAGGGCTAGTAATGCAAGGCACGCGGAGAAGGGAACTCAGGCCTGCAGTGTAGTGCCTGCGCGCAGAATGCTAAGTTAGCATGTTGTTGTGACAGGTGCAACCACTTGTCAGGCCTGACTTTCCCTTTTACATACTCATTGGGCACCTCTATGGTAATCCCTGGGCAGGGTGCAGTGTAGGTAAAAGGCAGGATATATACTAAGGTGTGTGTTATATACTGACAGTGAAAAACACTCCATTTAGTTTTTTATTGCTGAAAGGCCATCCTGCCTATAGGACAGAATGGGGAAGGCTGGGTGTTGTTTTTGTTAGCCTAGTTTCCTGTAAGTTTATAATGGAGAGGTGATGTTTTGTATGTATGAACTTCTATGAAAGTGGTTTTGTCACTTTGTGTTCAGAAACCACTCTCAGAATGTGGCTGAGTTTTGTGCTCCATGCATTTCTGTGTGTCTCTGCTGAAATATGGAACTGCTGTTTGGATCTGAAAGATGAGAGGAGCTGGGAGAGGTCTTGACCCAGGAAGAGGTTGAGATGGCACCAGGCTGCCCAGCATCTAGAGTGTATGGGTAGGAGAAGCCCGGGAGGTGTAAAAGCTTGGGCTGGTGCTATAAACAAATAGACCCATCTCCTGCTGAGTGATTAAGGATCCAGACTCCCAGTATCAAAGGGAGAGAGTTGACACTGGGAGGGAGACACCCAGAACTGATTTAGGGAAGGGTCAGGGACCCCTGAGCACAAACTAACTTCAAAGACAGTAAGGGGTATCACTATGAGAGCTGAAACCCCTGAACGTTGGAATGAAACAGAAATGTATTGAGACTGAAAAGGCTTGGACCCATTCTGTGGTCAAGAGGAACCTCTGCTAAAGAAGGAGCAACTGAAGAGACTGCTGTGGACAGACCAATCCTTGCGTCGTGACTGGGGCTGGTCTTCAGATTGCTGTTCTAACTAAGGGAGAGGATGTTGGGGCTGTGCTTGGAGGCGCTGGGTCCCCCTGCTTGAAAAAGACTGTGCTCTGTGCTGTGTCTTGTAACCCCAAGGGCTCGAGGTGAGCTGGCTCCCTGTTTGGAAATACAGGATCATAAAAGTTTCGGGAGAAGTCCCAAGCAAAGTGGTGTGCGTGTGCTTTTGCAGCTTTAGACCCTCAGAAGTTGTGCCTTGTGATCATGGGCACGCAGGAGTAAGCTGAGTCTCTGACGCGCTGGGTGCGTGTCGTGGTGCAGGCCAAGGCATTAGTGAGGAGCGCCTGGTCGTGGTATGCACGGGGAGACGAAGTAAGATTAGGACACGCATGGCGTGCATGTCGTGGTGCAGGCCAGGGCGTTGGTGAGGAGCGCCTGGTCGTTGTGTGCACCAAAGGAAGAAGTGAGTCTCAGATGTGCAGCATGCGTGTTGTGGTGCAGCCAGGGCGTTAGTGAAGAGCGCCTGGACATCGTGTGCACCAAAAGAAGAAACGAGTGTCGGATGCGCAGCGTGCGTGTCGTGGTGCAGCCAGGGCGTGGGTAAGGAGCACCTGGACATCGTGTGCACTGGGAGAAGAGGAGAGACTCGGACGCGCAGGGTGCGTGTTGAGGTGCAAGGGGAGTTGCTGGTAAAGAGCGCCGGGTAATCGAGAGCACCAGAGAGGAGGCGAGTCTTGGACACGCAGTGTGCGTGTCGGGGTGCAACCTGAGGCACGGGGGAGGAGTGCCTGGGTCGGATGTGCACCGCATTCGAAGTAAGGTCTCCACAGTGCTACTGGCGGGTCTCGGTGTACACTGAGACCGCCAGATGGAGGGCCAAGTCATTTGGGCCCTCGAAGGAAAACAGTAGTGGCCCAGACCAGCAGCCCCGGAGGAGCTAAGCCACCTGCCCGAGCTCGCCGCACCACGTGACGGAGTTCTGGATCAAGGCCAATGTCGCTGACGTCAGAGAGGAGAGTGGAGTCGCGCCCCCCCCTAGGTAACGTGGATTACCATCTGTGGTGGGGTGCGGGCCCAGAGGGACAGTCTCAGCCTCTCGCTTCTGCCAGCTACACGAGCCGGTTGCTTCGGCTCGTATCCCGGCCCGTGCTGACCCAAGGAGGGCCAGTACTGGGGCCGGAGTGGGAAGCAGTACTTTTGTGTGATTATTGATGCATATTGGGGGCACTGTAACGGAGCAACTAAACTGTTGTATTACATTTTGCATTATTGCTGCTAACGAACTATCGTATAACGCCTGACCTAATTTGTGCCTGACGAACTACATGCTTGGTGCGCTATGCACTGCATTATTTTTCCCTTACAGATTATCTGATTGTAACATGGCACACTGCTTTAAATCTTCATTGCATAGTATCTGATTATAACGTGGCTCAGTGCATTATTTCTTCATTGCACAGTACAGGATTGTAGCGTGACGCATTTCTTTGTTTCTTCCTGGTACAGGGCATGCTGGTAGTGAGACACATTGCATTATTCCTTCTATTGCAAAGTACATGACTGTGGCGCTACGTATGGCATTGTTTCTCTGTTGCACAGTACAAGAGAATATCGTTACGCATTGCAGTATGTTTTCTTTTGCAACGTGTGTGATTCTACCTTTTGGAAACGGTTAGAAGTGAACTTAACTATTGGTTAGAGGCGGTGGTTGGAATCAGAACCTACCAACACAATGGAAAGAATACTACCCATTCTTGTATGTTGATTTTGTATTGTGTGGTCATATCGTATAACCGCTTATATAAAGTTTATACTCCTTTTATAAAAACTCGTGTGGAGTCTATTTGTGGTGACATCATTGGATTGCTGTCAGCGTGGTTGCACATACTGTACACTCATGCTTTGGAGATAAGCTGGCTGCTCCTGCCAAGCTACTAAGGGGGTGAGCAGGGCTATCTCAGACGGTGTCCTTACTTAGCCTAACTTGGAAGCGAGGGGTCGGGGACTTCCACCTCGAGCATGTGGTGGTGGCGGCTTGCAATAAGGACCCCCACTTCCAACATTTGGCAGCAGAGCGGTGGGATTCGATCCTAATATAAACTAATTGCGTATGTGCAAAATCACTCACAGTAATTGGTGTTCATCATAAATTGATTGCAGACCACAATGCAACAACGTATTGTTTTTAATTTGTGACACTGGGAGGGAGACACCCAGAAATGATTTAGGGAGGAGTCAGTGACCCCTTATCACAAGCTAACTTCAAAGACAGTAAGGGATATAACTATGAGAGCTGAAACCCCTGAACGTTGGAATGAAACAGAGATGGATTAATACTGAAAAGGCTTGGACCCATTCTGTGGTCAAGCGGAACCTCTGCTAAAGAAGGAGCAACTGAAAAGACTGCTATGGACAGACCAATCTTTGCTTTGTGATCTGGGGCTGGTCTGCATTTTGCTGTTCCAACTAAAGGAGAGGCTGTTGGAACTGTGCTTGGAGGTGCTGGGTCCCCCTACTTGAAGAAGACTGTACGTTGTCCTGTGTCTTGTAACCCCATGGGCACGAGGTGAGCTGGCTCCCTGTTTGGAAATACAGGATCATAAAAGTTTCCGGAGAAGTCCCAAGCAACGTGGTGTGCACGTGCTTTTGCAGCTTGAGACCCTCAGAAGTTGTGCCTTGTGATCATGGGCACGCAGGAGTAAGCTGAGTCTCTGATGCGCTGGGTGCGTGTCGTGGTGCAGGCCAAGGCGTTGGTGAGGAGCACCTGGTTGTGTGCACGGGGAGATGAAGTAAGACTCAGACGCGCAGCGTGCGTGTCGTGGTGCAGCCAGGGCGTTAGTGAAGAGCGCCTGGACATCATGTGCACCAAAAGAAGAAGTGAGACTCGGACGCGCGGAGTGCGTGGCGTGGTGCAGCCAGGGTGTTGGTGAGGAGCGCCTGCACATTGTGTGTAGCGGGAGAAGAGGAGAGACTTGGACGCGCAGGGTGCGTGTCGAGGTGCAAGAGGAGGCGCTGGTAAAGAGCGCCGGGTCGTCGTGAGCACAAGAGAGGAGACGAGTTTCGGATGTGTAGTTTGCGTGCCGGGGTGCAACCTGAGGCGCGAGTGAGGAGTGACTGGGTCAGGTGTGCACCACATTTGAAGAAAGGTCTCCACAGTGCTAAGGGCGGGTCTCAGTGTTCCCTGAGACCACCGGAAGGAGGGCTAAGTCATTTGAGCCCTCGAAGGAAAACAGCAGCGGCCCGGACTGGCAGCCCCGGAGGAGATGAACCGCCTGCCCGAGCTCGCCGCACCCAGTGACGAAGTTCTGGATCAAGGCCCAAGTCGCTGACGTCGGAGAGAAGAGTGGGGTCACACCCACCCAGGTAACGTGGATCACCACCTAGGGTGGGATGCGGGCCCGGAGGTACACACTCTCGGCCTCTCGCTTCTGCCAGCTGCGCGAGCCGGTTGCTTCGGCTCGGATCCCGGCCCGTGCTGACCCAAGGAGGGCCAGTACTGGGGCCAGAGTGGGAAGAAGTATTTTTGTGTCATCATTGATCCATATTGGGTGCACTGTAACAGAGCACCTAATCTGTTGTATTACACTTTGCATTATTGCTGCTAACGACCTATCGAACTGTCGTATGACGCCTGACCTCATTTGTGCCTGTCGATCTACATGCTTGGTGCTCAATGCACTGCATTATTTTTCCCTTGCAGATTACCTGTTTGTAACGTGGCGCATTGCATTAATTCTTCATTGCACAGTATCTGATTATAACGTGGCTCAGTGCATTATTTCTTCATTGCACAGTACAGGATTGTAGCGTGACGCATTGCTTTGTTTCTTCCTGGTACAGGGCATGCTGGTAGTGAGACGTTTTGCATTATTCCTTCTATTGCAAAGTACATGACTGTGGCGCTACATACGGCATTGTTTCTCTGTTGCACAGTACAAGAGATTATTGTTATACATTGCAGTATTTTTTCTTTTAGTCAGGAGTGATTCTAGCAATACTACTGGCCTAAACTTTTGGAAACGGTTAGAAGTGATCTTAACTGTTGGTTAAAAGCGGTGGTTGGGTTTAGAACCTACCAACCCACCGGAACGAATACTACCCATTCTTGTATGTTGATTTTGTATTGTGTGGTCATATCGTATAACCTCTTATATAAAGTTTATACTAATTTTATAAAAACTCATGTGGAGTCTATTTGTGGTGACATCATTGGATTGCTGTGAGCGTGGTTGCACATACTGTACACTCGTGCCTTGGAGATAAGCCTTGCTGCTCGTGCCAAGCCACTAAAGGTGTGAGCTGGGCTAGCTCAGATGGTGCCCTTACTTAGCCTAACGTGGAAGCGGGGGGTCAGGGACTCCGGCCTCCAGCATTTGGTGGCGGCGATAAGAACCCCCACTTCCAAAAATCAGTATGGGCAAAAGAAGCGTGTTCTCCCAGATTAAAGCATCAGACGTTTTGTGGTAGGAATTAAGGAAACAAATATGTGGGGTGAACAGAATGTAGGTTAATAGAGGGGTTACAATTTGTTGACTTTGAGGCGGAATTGGTGAACTGCACTTCTGATAGGTTGGCGTTGCAGTAATTTGATTTTCTACCCTAGTTTAGGAATAAATCTGGCGAATTAAAATTTGAAAGGTGAGCTTATCACCCAGGGTTTAAATGGAGTTACAGACCACGTTTACCTTTCCCATCCTTAGGTGCTCCTTACAAAGATATGAATATTGTAATCTTTACATTAGGTAAATGCGTTTGTCATTGTGGTTTGCTCAAAACTAGTATATCTTGTTGTAATATTCACAAAATCGAATGTTAATTTCTGCAACTGTCGTCATTAAAAATATTTTTTAGAAAATGCATTCAACAAAAGTGCAGTTGGCACATTGGTCAGTGGCTGTAAGCAACTTGGGCTGCTTCTCTAAGCACAAGATATCGGTTGCACATTTCATTTAACTCAACGGAAACGTAGTATATCCTTATTCAGCAAGTCAAACGAACTACAAAACATGAATAAACATTTAGAAACTTCCTTCTCGGCTCTTGGAAAGCTTGGTTTGGCGGCTAACACCCAAACCAATGTATGTGTCACACACCACATGCTCACATGCTGTTTGTTTGGTCTGGCGCAACGGAGAACCTTCCTCTGAGTCACAGCACATTTTCAGGGAGAGGAGTAGAGCTGCCAAAGGCCTGCTTCTTAAAACTTCTGACAGACATTAAAAAAAAGAGTAATTCATTCTCGGTCTCCACTAAAACGGATGGCTTGCAGTAAGTGGATCAAAGGAAAATACAACAATTAATGGTTTAGACCTAAGCTGCAAACTTTGAGCACCTCAACTGATGGGGGTAGGGTAGGATGCCCAGCTGGCTTCATGTCACCAGGGAACCACGTTTCCATTCCTGGACTTTTTTTGACATCATTGATATAAAATGTGTTAGTCCAACGAAATGAATTGAAATTAGCCAAAACTATAACTATCAGAATGCACTGATACGTAAAAGCGCAAAGCCCAGGAATGGAACATAATTGTCCCAGTGACATGGAGCCATCTGGTTACCCTACTTGTGAGGTTAATATCGTAATACGAAGATTATTTCAACCAGTATTCATTTGGCTACCGAAATATCTAGCCAACCAGGTGAAATGACAGACAGAAGTATAGATTCAAGTATAATGCGCCCCAAAACCCATCAGTCCTTAGTATATCCCTACCACTTATCTGAAGTTACCAAAGCCCCGGATATCGGTAAACTTCAAAGGAGTGGTGGGTATTACAATACATCTAAGTGAAGCTCATTTACATAGTGATTACAATGAAGAAATTCGTATGTGGTCTTTGGCACCCACACATTGGAGAAACTGGATTTTCTTTTAGTGCAAAAACGAAAGTTTGCGATAAAAAGTCAGAGCCATCCTCAAAAACAACATTAGCATGTATGATAGGGAGGTAAATTATCCTCCAAATCAGTGGCACTCCAGTTTTACTCTAAAACACTTCCCCTTTTAGCCACCACCCGTCTCAATAAACAGAAGGCACGGTTATTTTCAAAATAGAAAATCCATAGTTCCCCGTTCTTTTACAAAACCTATGCAATTTTCTGAGTAGGAATTAAGAGGTCCTGACAAGTTGACCCCCTGTCTTTTACAAAGTTGGAAAACAAGCACCAAGGGGCCGCTTTTCAATCACTCAAAAATCAAAATCAATTTGTAGCAATTATTCTAACAGTTTTTATTGTTTATATTTTGTTCTACTTGGCCACGTTACAGGAAGCGTCATCATTTTTCACTATTGTACATCTGCTGCAAGTCCCTGCGTTTGCATGGATTTTGCTTTTGTTTGCTGCATTAATAAAATTAAGTTTGAAGAGTCTTCGCCCTTCTTACATTTGATGGCATTTGTTATTCGATTTGGAAAAGAATCAGGGCTGTAATGTCTAGACAGTATTAAACAGAAGCACAGGTTCCTATCCCTCCATCAACTTGGGGGTAGAATCTCGGTACTTGAACACCCAAAAAGGCCTCTAAGCAGACAGAGTGTGCCTAATGCTAGGGCAAAGTTTAAGTCATAAATCTTATTACGTAGAACTGAAACTGTCGTTATTCGCCCGCTTTTTGAAAGCCAAATGGTTAAAAGTAGTGCAGATAGCTAAGGGAAGGAAGCTTGAAGTTGTTGAGCCTTGGAGAAAGATTGGCCACCAACTACTATCTTGGGCTGTATAGAAACCGATCACACCCATATACATTATCAGCATCTACACAACTATTACCTATCACTGCATAGCAAGACTGCATTCACCCTGATTGGCTCGATGGGACAATGCATTGAACAAGATGTTTGTCAGATTATGCCATTATTTTCCACACAATATGGTGAGTTCCTTCTGACTTTCTCACATAGGAACATACCCCTGCTAATGCTTGACCCGAATCCGTGTCCCCATAGGTCTTTAGACTGCAGAGTTGTCAGACATGTGGGTTTTCCACAGTTTCTATGATTCCCCATCATCCATTTGTAGATAGACCCACAACTTTGACAAGAATGCCTAGGAGGGCATAAGGGCAAATGTTTTGACTAAATGATTGAACTCTTCAAGTTCCAATAATTATGTATACGGGGAGTATATAGTGAGGGTAATTACACTCCAGTATTATTGAAACCTCCCGGTCTCGGACTGGAACTGGTCGGAAGAAATTCAGAGGGCACACGTTACCCCTTTTAAAATATGTCGCGATTCAAAAGGAGGAGATAAGCCAAGAGCGATCCTAATGTTTTTGGGGAACTTCATCTTATGGCAGGCTATAGCTGAAAAAGCAAAACCAGACTCAAAAAGGTCTAGTGGTGGAGTCACGTTTTTTGTCCGCCCGGACTATTGCCATACAACGGTTGAGAGACGCTGGAAGTTGAGGCAATTGATTAAAACCTTCCAGGACAAGAACATTCAAGTATACCTCATTATCCGGCGCAACTCAAGATAATAAATGAAGGTCGGACACAGTATTTTTCATCAGAAGTGAAGGCACAAGAATACCTAGACTCCCTGGGTAGCTAGAGAGTTCCTCTTCTGGTTTGAGTTTGGGGGGAAGAGTGCTTTATTTTTGCCACATATGTGTGTACTGGTTCTAGGGTGTGGAAAAAGGGTTACCGGTAAGCTAAAATGTAACTGGGTAAGGAAGTCCGCACCGCTATGGCTGCAAGCATCATAAGCACAGACCAAGGTCTGAGTTCTTCACGAGGGAGGGAGCGGGGGTGGGAATGGGAGGAGGGCAGTGGGGCGGGAGGGTGCCGGTGGGGTCTAGGGGGGGCAAGAGTAGTAGGGGGTAAGGAGGGGGGGAAAGTCTAAAAAAGAGAATTTTTGGTACAAATGTAGTCTTATTCTTGGAGGTGAATAGTGTATAATGGGTTGTGTATGATTTTTTCACTCAGTTTCCGGTGCAAGAAAAGAAGGAATGTTGTAAACAGAAGAATGACGAATCTTAGTATATGCTCTTTGAATATCGAGGGGCTAAATGACTGGAAAAAAGGCGCAGATTGGCCGAGTTTGTTAAATCAGAGCATATTGATGTCTTATGTTTACAAGAAAAGCATTTGCCCTGGGCAAAAAAACAGCTGTTAAATCTAAGAGGTTATGATATTTTGTCCTGTTCCTCTCAGACCTCTACAGTAAGAGGGGTGGCTATTCTAGGGAAAGTGGGACTTGAGGGCATAAAGCACTCCAGGGCCGATACACTAGGGAGATGGGCACTGGTTGAAATGAGTATTGGCATCAAAATTTGTGGGATATACGTCTCTAATCAAGATGACCCGGAGGTCTTTGAATTTTTAGAAAAGGAACTGATTGGATGGCTTACCCCTATTGTGGTATGTGGGGATTTAAATATATCAGCTGACCTTGTGAAGAAAATTCTGTACTCGGGCCGGAAGCCAAGGGTATTCCGGGCTCTCTGTTCCATGATGCAATCACATGGGCTAATAGATGTGTGGGGGAACAAGGAGCCCGGTAATCCTGTGTTTACATATTTTTCCTACCCATTTCAGAAGTACACAAAATTGGATTATTTTTTGACTTCGTCCACAGAACTAAGTAAGGTGAATATTCAAAAAATGTATCAGATCATAGTCTGTTAGTTGTAACCCTGGGAAAATGAGATTCCTGTTGAATAAAGTTGACGCACCATATTAAATTATATGCATAAAAATTAAATACTCTTTTGTATTTTTTAAAATTACTTTTCGTTTGAAGTTGTATTTTAGATTGGTCATTCTATATTCACTGGCATATATTTTTTAACTGAAAGAAAGCTGATTTCTGTTCCTATTCCATGAAAGTTTGATGTGTATATAATTTCCTATTTACAAAATGAGTGATCAGAAAAAAATATTTTTGCAAGAAATGCTCCAGCTAAAAAAGTATTTTTGAAAGGTTTTGTTTCCTGCAAACCTTACTTTTGCAGGATATTTTCCTAGCTAATCTATTATTCTAAAGCATATTAAGTTTGTGAATGGAAAACCTTTTCAGCTTTGCATACCCTAGTAAAAACATAGGTCTCAATAAATGGATGCTAGGGAGTTTTAAAGCAAAAGCCATATGTTGGGTAAAGAAGAATACTGATGATACATACTGTGAGAACCCCTTTCAAAGGGACCATGGGTCAAGAAGGAGTTACTGGGCCCAATCGTGTTGGCTGAGGCCTTTCACTCCTGAGGTCCCAGGGCCTGGCCTACTACAGGCTCTCAGCACCTGGCCCTGAGCCCTGGGCCAAGTAGCCCTTCAGCACCTGACTCTCAGTGGTAGCGAGTGTCGAGCAGTCCAAGGCTTCTCAGGGAGGAGGTAAGTGTAAGGCGGGGACAGGTTCACAACTTAAAATGCATCTAGCAACCCCAGTAAATTATTGTTCAGTCACATACGTGCTTTTATGTAAAAGGAGTATTTATCCACTATCACAAAGTACAATACAACACACTGCTAATAATATACTCAGCCTTCTTGAGGCAATCCCACTAGCATTACCCAAGTCCGCTTTCTAGTCCCACCTCCCCACTTATGGCTGATGGTTATTCTCGATACATGGTGACATCAAGCTAGGCCCTGTTAAGGTGGTCAAGTGTCAGAACTTCTACAGGACCTCTATTGCCAAGATCCAAGACTCCCCACAATGGGGATCGTCAATCTGATAGTCTTCCCCAGGCCCTGTGGCCCGATTATTAATCTAACCTGCTGTCATGGCGTGGTGGGTCAGTGTCCCCTGGGCTCTAGACCTCAGCAGTCCAACTGTGCCCAGACGACAGGAAGCTGCAATCACGCAAACACTGTGCTCAGTACTCCTCTGATGCAGTAAGTCTCTCCCGGAACATGTGGGCAAGTTCCCCATGCTCTCGGACAGGGAACTTGAAGTAGTTGCTCTCTCTCTACATGGATCACAGCCCACAGGGTCCTTTCAGCTTCAAGTGCATTCAAGATGACGACCCTCTTACTGCTTCATTGTATTGTATTGTATTTATTATTTATAACGCGCAACTGTCACCCTACGGGTATCCTGGCGCCCAAACAGGAAGTAGTCAGATGGAACAACAATACACTAGCTGTCATGACATATAAAACAGCCGCCGGTACTATTAGATGGAATCAAGGGGATTAGACTTTGGCGAACAGCCATGTTTTCAGGCTCTTTCTGAATCCCAACAGGGTGTCAATTTGCCTGATGTTCTGGGGAAGCTCGTTCCACGGCCTAGATGCAGAAGTGCAGAAGGCTCTGCCTCCCATCCTCGATCTCCTGATCCTGGTAGTTGCTTCCAAACCCAGGCTAGAGGAGCGCAGGGACCTGGTGGGCTTATACCAGGCGAGCCTTTCCTGTAAAGGAATAGGTCCTGTGTTGTGCAGGGCTCTGTACACAATACATAGGGACTTAAAAGCGACTCTACTCCCGATTGGCAGCCAGTGTAGGTCTCTGAGCGCCAACGTAGTGGAAGAACTGCGAGGTCTTTTAAGTGCCAGCTTGGCCGCTATAGACTGGACCCTCTGGAGCCCCTGTAAGATGTATAAGGGGGCCCCTAGATATAGAGAGTTACAGTAGTCCAGTCTGGCCAGGATCACACTCCTAACCACTAGCGGTCTAGACTCATCAGGCAGAAGGGGCAAAATCTGTCTGAGCGCTTTCAGCAGTCCAAAGCAGACACTGATGGTTTTATTGGTCTGAGAGGTCATTTGGAGATCCACATCAAACAGTACCCCTAGATTGCGCACGGTCCATACTGGGATGCAAGGATCAGCTCCCGGCGCAAGCCTGATCTCATAGGAAGGTTGCTGACTCAGTTTGGCTGACGAGCAGTAGACTACTTCCGTCTTCCCTTCGTTAAATTGGAGGGAGTTTATTTTCATCCACCTGGAGCCCCTGCTCATGCAGTTCTGAAAGGTCTCCATGGTCACCGCCTGTCTTCCTTCCAAGGAGAACACCAGTTGGGTATCGTCGGCGTAATTTATCAAATCTATTCCATAGGATTTAATCATGGGGATCAGAGGCTGCAGATAAAGATTAAAAAGAATAGGGCTGATCGAGGAGCCCTGAGGTACTCCATGACTGACCAGGGACTTGGGAGATGAAAAGGGTGCTAGGGTCACCACCTGTTGTCTGCCTGTCAGGTAGGATTGTATCCACCTCAGGGCCTTGCCCTTCACGCCCAGTTTTTCCAGCCTACTTAGCAGAACTGCATGGCTAACCGTGTCGAATGCGGCCGACATGTCCAACAGCACCAAGACTGAGGAGTTGCCATTGTCGGCTCGCATTCGAAGGGTGTCCAACATGGTTGCCAATGCAGTTTCTGTTCCGTGGCCTGGGCGGAAGCCAAGTTGGTCCTTGTCCAATAGGCAGTTGTCTTCCAGATATCCTGACAGGGACCTACTGACCACCTTTTCCACGATTTTTATCGGGTAGGGCAGGAGGGATATGGGCCTGAAGTGCGCCGGAATAGTAGGGTCCAGCGAAGGCTTTTTAAGCAGGGGGGTAACCACTGCCTGCTTCCATGCTTCTGGCACTATGCCTTCCTCAAGGGATTGGCGACAGATCTGATGCATCCAGGGGAACAGCTCTGGCCCATATTCCTTCCAGATCCTATGCGGAAGGGGGTCTAAAGGCGACCCTGATGACACATTATGGGCCAGACTAAAAAAGAGCTCCTCTGTAAGAGGGGTGAAATTTTCCAATGATGACAGTATTGGTAGAGGTTCCTCTTCTTCTATCTGTGCCACTGCATCTTTGCAGCTAGCCCTTTCCTCCTTCAGCCCCCCCACAATTTTAGCAATCTTTTCTTCAAAATAGATCGCAATCTCATCACATAGTTCTTGAGTTGCAACCACCTTATTACTCATACAGGTGGGGTGTGAGAGATCCCTTATGATATTAAAAAGGGTTTTAGTACTGTTAGGGGACTGAAGAATAGTAGTGGCATAGAAAAGTGCCTTAGCTTTGCCAATAGCTCCTTTATATTTTGCCTGTTCCACTTTCAGCAGTTTTTTATCCGGCTCTGAATAGCATCTATGCCATTTCTTTTCTGCCTGTCGGCGTGCATTGCGTAGGGATTTCAGCTCCTCATTAAACCAGGGAGCAGATGGTTTCCTCTTATTCTTTATATTTTTCAGAGGGGCAAATCTATCCAGGGTGTATATATTGTGATTGCAATACTTTTGATAGTTCAAGTCTACCGATTCCTCTGGATCATAAGATATGTTGCTTATAAAGATAGGCTTTGTTTTATCCTTTGGTAATTTAGACCAAATCCGTCCCTTCCTATAAGTCACCGGGCACTCACTTCCATTCCCCTCAGTGAGTATGGAGATCTGGAAATGGATTAAGGAGTGGTGGGTCCAGCACTGAGGTAGGATATCAATCATCTTAGTCTCAGTCTGGTTGGCGAAGACCATATCTAGGATATGTCCCCCTGAGTGAGTTGGTTTCTGTACCAGCTGATCAAGGCCCCAGTTTCCACAGATGTCCTTCAGATCCCTCAGATGGCTCCCCAGGGACCCATTGTCCCATAGATTAAAATCTCCCAGGATCAGCATTCTGGAGTGGGACAGGGCAAGGGCAGCAACGGTGTCAAACAGCGCCTGGTATTGTGTATCCGCACCAGGTGGTCTATAACATATCAATCCAGTCAGGATCCTACCTTTTGGTTCTTGCAAGGAGAACCCCAGTAGCTCCACCAACGTCACCCCATCGATCTGTAGAGGGGAAAAGTCCCACTTGTCTTTATAAATCACTCCAAGCCCCCCTCCTCTTCCCAGTGGCCTAGGTTTATGGAATAGCTTATACCCTTCCGGGCACGAAGAACCCAACTCTACAGAGGTGTCCACACTAGTCCACGTCTCCGTGATGAATAGGGCATCTAGGTCCATGTCATTTAGCAAATCTGACACTTCCTGGTGGTGTTTTACCAGGGATCTACTATTGATCAGCCCACAATCCAGCATTACAGAGGACTGTGGTAGAGCATTTTGAGATGTTCCCTCTACACTCTTACCTATGGCCCATAGCTCATCCTTGGAATACCTACAACCGACAGCGGTCTTGGCCCTAAGCCCGTCCGGAGCACGGACGGGCACAGACGGGCTTTCCTCTGGCGCTCCTCCGGCGCGACGCTGCGCGCGTGCGCTGTGCGCTTGCATACTGATCTTTAAGTGAGGTGTGGCAAAGGGTACTCGCAAACACTAGAGCGCTAGCCCCTGGAGCGTTTCTAAGCCTGCACCCAAAATGGCGGTCGGGAGTGAGGCAGCACTAAATTCACCCGATTGGTGAGTCCTGTAGGGTCTTTATTAATTTGTAGGCAATGCGAACATAGGGGGAGCGTGGAATACAATTATGGATTACCACAGAGTCAGTATTGTAAAATATATCACCACAACACAAACAATTTTAAAAACGAGCAAAGTACTCCTAAGAATATTTTTGAGCAGCAGAAGTTCTAAAAGAGCAGCAACAGCGTGACAATCCTATTCGTTTGTCCACGCGAAGCCGACTGGTCCCCTAAATAGTGTTTGTCAAAGGGCACTTGCAAACACTAGAGCGCTAGCCCCTGGAGCGTTTCTAAGCCCACACCCAAAATGGCGGTCGGGAGTGAGGCGGCGCTAAATTCACCCGATTGGTAAGTCCTGTAGGGTCTTTATTAATTTGTAGGCAATGCGAACATAGGGGAGCGTGGAATACAATTATGGATCACCACAGAGTCAGTATAGTAAAATATATCACCACAACACAAACAATTTTAAAAACGAGCAGAGTACTCCTAAGAATATTTTTGAGCAGCAGAAGTCCTAAAAGAGCAGCAACAGCATGACAGTCCTATTCGTTTGTCCACGCGAAGCCGACTGGTCCCCTAAATAGTGTTTGTCAAAGGGCACTTGCAAACACTAGAGCGCTAGCCCCTGGAGCGTTTCTAAGCCCACACCCAAAATGGCGGTCGGGAGTGAGGCGGCGCTAAATTCACCCGATTGGTAAGTCCTGTAGGGTCTTTATTAATTTGCAGGCAATGCGAACATAGGGGGAGCGTGGAATACAATTATGGATCACCACAGAGTCAGTATTGTAAAATATATCACCACAACACAAACAATTTTAAAAACGAGAAAAGTACTCCTAAGAATATTTTTGAGCAGCAGAAGTTCTAAAAGAGCAGCAACAGGGTGACAGTCCTATTCATTTGTCCGCGCGAAGCCGACTGGTCCCCTAAATAGTGTTTGTCAAAGTGCACTCGCAAACACTAGAGCGCTAGCCCCTGGAGCGTTTCTAAGCCCACACCCAAAATGGCGGTCGGGAGTGAGGCGGCGCTAAATTCACCCGATTGGTGAGTCCTGTAGGGTCTTTATTAATTTGTAGGCAATGCGAACATAGGGGGAGCGTGGAATACAATTATGGATTACCACAGAGTCAGTATTGTAAAATATATCACCACAACACAAACAATTTTAAAAACGAGCAAGGTACTCCTAAGAATATTTTTGAGCAGCAGAAGTTCTAAAAGAGCAGCAACAGCGTGACAGTCCTATTCGTTTGTCCGCGCGAAGCCGACTAGTCCCCTAAATAGTGTTTGTCAAAGGGCACACGCAAACACTAGAGCGCTAGCCCCTGGAGCGTTTCTAAGCCCACACCCAAAATGGCGGTCGGGAGTGAGGCGGCGCTAAATTCACCCGATTGGTAAGTCCTGTAGGGTCTTTATTAATTTGTAGGCAATGCGAACATAGGGGGAGCGTGGAATACAATTATGGATTACCACAGAGTCAGTATTGTAAAATATATCACCACAACACAAACAATTTTAAAAACGAGCAAGGTACTCCTAAGAATATTTTTGAGCAGCAGAAGTTCTAAAAGAGCAGCAACAGCGTGACAGTCCTATTCGTTTGTCCGCGCGAAGCCGACTAGTCCCCTAAATAGTGTTTGTCAAAGGGCACACGCAAACACTAGAGCGCTAGCCCCTGGAGCGTTTCTAAGCCCACACCCAAAATGGCGGTCGGGAGTGAGGCGGCGCTAAATTCACCCGATTGGTGAGTCCTGTGGGGTCTTTATTAATTTGTATGCAATGCGAACATAGGGGGAGCATGGAATACAATTATGGATTACCACAGAGTCAGTATTGTAAAATATATCACCACAACACAAACAATTTTAAAAACGAGTAAAGTACTCCTAATAATATTTTTGAGCAGTAGAAGTTCTAAGAGAGCAGCAACAGCGTGACAGTCCTATTCGTTTGTCCGCGCGAAGCCGACTGGTCCCCTAAATAGTGTTTGTCAAAGGGCACTCGCAAACACTAGAGCTCTAGCCCCTGGAGCGTTTCTAAACCCACACCCAAAATGGCGGTCGGGAGTGAGGTGGCGCTAAATTCACCCGATTGGTGAGTCCTGTAGGGTCTTTATTAATTTGTAGGCAATGCGAACATAGGGGGAGCGTGGAATACAATTATGGATTACCACAGAGTCAGTATTGTAAAATATATCACCACAACACAAACAATTTTAAAAACGAGCAAAGTACTCCTAAAAATATTTTTGAGCAGCAAAAGTTCTAAAAGAGCAGAAACAGCGTGACAGTCCTATTCGTTTGATGGCCCCCTCCTTCTGACATGCAGGTTTGATTGCAGCATATACATGGTGAGGGCCCTCCCTGGTCACCGTGGCCCCCACCTGGCATACAGGGGTCACATGCAGCATGAATAGGGTAACAGCCCTCTTTGTGTCACAGTGCTGTATCAGACAACGGCCCTCCTTCTCTCACAGCACAGTACAAAGGGCGGTAACCCTTATTCTTCACCTCAGCCTCCACCTTGCAAGAGGGCACATCGGTTGGCTGCCCAATCGGTCCACTATCCCGACAGACCTGAATTTCACTCTTCACTCCTGGGATCCACGCAACAGAATCCCCACTGGACCTTGCTCCCTCCAAGCAATCTCCTTCACCTCACAGGTTCCACTGATCTTGAGTCAGGCAGAAACTGGTGCTTCTGGCTCCAGGTGAGTGTTCTTGATCCTCCTAGGTGATGTCCTCTCTCCCAACATGGGAGACTGCCAAACCTTTAGTCCCCAGTCCTGGTCACAACAGGAAGAACGTGTGCAGAGTTTCTCCACGCTGATATATAGTTTCAGTTTGATAATTTGGGAGTCTGGAACTCCCTTTTTCATAACTCATTTCCATACACACATGTGATTTAGTGTCTCTGCCTGTGAAGTTCGTGTCTGGGGTTACCCACATTGAAGTGCTCAATCTTTTGTTGTGCTCTTCCTCCAGAGATCAGTCTATCACAACAGGACAGTCTCCAGACTTGAAGGTTCCAAACACTTACCAAGGGAGTGACCAGAGGATTGCACCTCGTTGTCAGCCGCATTTATTTATACATCAAAATGTTACCAAAGGCCCAGCCCTCTTCTTTATTATTCTCTTATCAACCCCATCTCCTTCGTCAGATGTGTCAAGGCCCTTTTGACCAGTGATGACCTTTCAGAATCAAAGAGCCCACATTGATGTGCATTGTAGAGCCTGGGCCTTTCTTCTTCCTCTGCCTGCTCTCCGCCCGTTTTTTCCCACCGTTTCCCTGCTGCTGCGTCCCCGCCTCCCTGCTCAGCCATTAGCTGCCCCACTCCCGCCTCCCAGCTGCTCCTCCCTCCCTCCTCCCCCTATATGGCGGCCGCTGTGCGGTGAGGAGAGTGACTCTTGACCCTGTCCACAGACAGGTCGCTCCACAACGCCGCACAGCACCACCTGTATGCACGTGTCCCCTGCTCGCTGCCGCTCCTGTAACTTGAGGCCCCTCTGCCTCATTCGCCTGGTAATTTTCCTTGTGCCTTGATTCTTGTTCCCTTGTATTGTATTGTATTGTGATTTGCCCTTTTTGCTTTATGTGTCCTGAACTTTGCCCCTCTTGCCTTTTGTGCCCTTCTGCCTTGCCCCATTTTGACTTTTGTGCCCTTTGTGCCTGCCCCTCTGCCTGCTCTCCGCCCGTTTTCCTGCCGTTTCCCTGCCGCTGCATCCCCGCCCCCCTGCTCACCCATTTGCTGCCCCGCTCCCGCCTCCCTCCCTCCTCACCTTATAAGGCGGCCGCTGCGCGGCAGCGCCGCTGGGGTGCTGAAGGCATGCCTATGGCTAGCTCGTCTGCGCTGGACCGCGCCTAGCACCAGAACCCCTGGATGCCACAACGCCCGTCTCCGCTACAATGCCAGCACCCTCCACGCACTCAACACCAGACGATCACACAGCTGCTTCCTGGCCGCCCCGAAGTGCACCCACGGACCCTTCTGCTGCCAGAACTGCAGCTTCACCAGCATCAAATCCACCAACCCTCCCACCAGGACAGGACGCAACCAACTCAGATGCATCCTTCTCAACACCCGCTCCGCCCGCAAACACGCCATTGGACTCTGGGACCTACTAGACTCAACCGCCCCAGATGTCTCCTTCCTAACAGAGACCTGGATGAGCGACTCCTCTGCACCCACCATGGCCATTGCAATCCCGGACGGCTACAAGATCACCCGCAAAGACCGCACCAACAGAGTAGGAGGTGGAATCGCGATCAACCACAGGAACACCCTCAAGGTCTCTACCAACTCCGGGGAACACCTACACTTCCGGATCTACACCGACCCCAATATCACCCTTAGAGGATCTTTCATCTACAGATCCCCGGACCCTGGCCTCAGTTCAGCGACTCCATCGCCAACTTTGTCAGTGCGCACGCACTCGCCTCCACGGACTACATCCTCCTCAGAGACCTGAACTTCCACTTCAGGAACAACAACGACCCCAACTCCACCACCCTGATTGACAACCTCGCCAACCTCGGACCTTTCAGAAACCCACCACCGCACTCCAACAGATCCCCCGCCGCAGCTGGAGCAAAATCACAGAAGACCAGCTAAATGCCGCCCGAAGCCCACCCGCCATCCCGCCCGACCCCGACACACCCGCCAGCAACCTCAGACCCTGGATCGACGACTGCACCAACACTCTCGCCCGTTCAAGAAACCCTCCAACAGACGCACCAACAGGAATACCAGCTGGTTCACCGAAGACCTCCAGACCTCCAAACAAACCTGCCGAAAACTAGAGAAAAAATGGCAACACGAACAGACACCGGAGAACCACACAGCCCACAAGAACGCCATCATCCAACACCATCACCTCATCAGATACGCCAAAAGGACCTCCTTCAAGGATCGCCTCGACAACAACGCACACAACAGCAAAGAGCTCTTCAACATCGTGAAGGAACTCTCCAACCCACGATCCAACACCAACGACATCCCACCATCGCAAGGCCTGTGTAATGCCCTGGCCACCTTCTTTCATCGCAAGACCGCAGACATCCACAACAACGTCGACAACCCCACCCCTCCAACAGTCAACAGTACCTCAGACCCCACGGCCACCACCCACAATGACCTCCTGCTCACCTGGACCAACAGCAACAACGCGGACACCATCAAAATCATGAACACCATCCACTCCGGCCCCCAATCAGACCCATGCCCTCACCACATCTTCAACAAAGCCAGCACCACCATCGCACCCTATCTCCAAAAAGCCATCAACATCTCCTTCAAGACCGCAACCTTCCCGGAGAGCTGGAAGTGCGCTGAGATCAACGCCCTGCTCAAGAAACCCAAGGCGGATCCAAGGGACCTCAAGAACTTCCGGCCCATCTCACTGCTCCTGTTCTCGACGAACGTCATAGAGAAAACCGTCAACAAACAGCTGACCCGCTACCTCGCGTAGAACAACATCCTGGACCCGTCCCAGTCCGGGTTCCGCAGCAACCACAGCACCGAAACTGCCCTCATCGCTGCCACCGATGACATCAGGCCCCTGCTGGACAACGGCGAAACCGCGGCCCTCATCCTCCTGGACCTATCAGCCGCCTTCGACACTGTCTGCCATCACACTCTATGCACATGATTCCACAACGCAGGGATCCGAGACAAGGCTCTGAATTGGACCACCTCCTTCCTCTCTGGCAGATCCCGCAGCGTCCTCCTCCCCCCTTCCGCTCCAAAGCCACCAAGATCATCTGCGGCGTACCCCAAGGATTATCCCTCAGCCCGACACTTTTCAAAATCTACATGGCTCCGCTCGCCCACGTCGCCAGACTACACGACCTCAACATCATCTCCTATGCCGATGACACACAGCTGATCCTCTCCCTCACCCAGGACCCCCTCACTACCAAAACTAACCTCCACAAAGGGAGGAAAGCTGTCTCCGAATGGATGAAGAACAGCTGTCTGAAGCTGAACTTAGACAAGACGGAGGTCCTCGTACTCGGCTCCATCCCCTCAGCCTGGGACGACTCCTGGTGGCCGATTGCCCTGGGAGCTGCACCGATACCCACTGGCCACGCTCGCAACCTGGGGTTCATCCTTGACCCAACGCTCTCCATAACTAAGCAAGTCAACGCCGTCTCCTCTTCCTGCTTCAACACCCTCCGCATGCTCCGCAAGATCTAAAGGAGGATCCCCACCAACACAAGAAGAACGGTCACCCAGGCCCTCGTCTGCAGCAGGCTGGACTACGGAAATGCTCTCTATGCTTGAGCCCCGGCCAAACTGCTGAAACGACTACAATGCATAAAGAACACTTCCACCCGCCTGATCCTCGACAGCCCTCGACACAGCCACATCAAACCCCACCAGAGAGATCTGCACTTGCTCCCCGTCAACAAGAGGATCACCTTCAAGCTTCTCACCCAAGCACACAAGGCGGTCCAGGACACAGGACCATCATACCTCAACAGTCGACTCACCTTCTACAGCCCAAACCGCCAGCTCCGCTCCGTCGACCTCGCTCTTTCCACCATCCCCCGCATCTGAAGAACGTCCTCCGGTGGCATATCGTTTTCCCACCTGGCCGCCAAGACATGGAACACCCTCCCCATCCTCCTACAGCAGAACCAGGACCTACTAACCTTCAGGAGGCTACTCAAGACCTGGCTATTCGAGCAGTAGCAGCACCCCCTCCCCCACCCAGCACCTTGAGACCCTCACGGGTGAGTAGTGCACTTTATAAGTGCCATGATTGATTGATTGACTGATTTCTTCTTCCAATATGTGCCCAACTCACCTCTCAGGAATGCAAAAATCCAAAAATCTGTCTGAGGAAACCTCTGCCTCTCACTTCTCATCCATCAAGCCCTGGGTCTCCCAAAATGGAATCCAGTGTCTTCCATGTGTTGTGTCCATTGCAAGTGCACACATACACACACCTCTGTGCTCACACATACACGCTGTCTCCAATGTATTGTACTCTGCACAGGCATCCTCGTCAGACTTCATGAGATCGGTCTGAGGGGGACGGTGCTCAGCTGGTTTAAATCTTTTTTGGCTGACCGTCGACAAACGGCCTGGGTCCCACCTAGCTCTGCCATGATGCCGCCTTTGGGAGTCGGAGTTCCGCAGGGTTCTGTGTTGAGCCCGACTCTTTTTAACATCTTTATGACCCCTCTGGCGGCACTGGCTGAGTCCTTTGGGGCCCAGATCGTTTCCTACGCCGACGATACCCAGCTCCTCTTTACGTGCAGGAAAGGAGAAGATTTTGATGGAGAGAGTATCTGTGAGTGCCTTGGGGCTGTTTTCAAATGGTTCCAGCTTAACTGCCTCAAGTGCAACTCAGATAAATCTGAGGTACTCTTCTTCGGTTGTTCATCTGATCCAGATTGGCAGGATTGGTGGCCGGTCAACATGTTCCCTCCAGCGGGCTCGTCCCAGCTGGCAAAGAACTTGGGGGTCAAGATTGACAATGGTCTGGCGTTAAGAGCTCAGATCCTTGGTCTTACGGGAACATGCTTTGGCCTCCTCAGGATGCTCCGTAAGTTCCTTCCGCTGCTTTCTGAGGAGCACAGGAAGACGACGGTGCAGGCCTTAATAGGCTCAAGACTGGATTATTCCAACGTCCTGTATCTTGGCCTGCCGGAATATCTCCTACAACGGCTGCAGGTGGTCCAGAACTCGGCCGCAAGGGCCATTTTTGGTCTGCACAGGCGAGCCAGAGCTTCTGGTCTTCTGCAGTCGCTGCATTGGCTGCCTATCCGTAAGCGTATAGTTTTCAAGGCTTTGACCCTGGCCCATAAGGCGCTTTACGCCTCGGGAGCCAAATATCTCGAAAAGAGGCTTGCCTTTTACCATCCGGCCAGATCTTTGAGGTCTGAAGCACTGTTCCTCGCTGTGGTCCCACGAGTAAAAAGGGCCCGGATTGGAGGTCGCTCTTTTAAGCTGTTGGCGCCACAGCTTTGGAATACTCTGCCCCTAGCATTACGTAGTACCTCTAATCTGTTGAACTTCAGGAAGGGCCTTAAAACTTGGCTTTTCGCCCTTTAGGTTGCTCTTTCCTCTTTTTGCCTGGTCTGTTATTTTACTGTGTTGTGTTTTTTCTTTTGTTACTGGTTCGTTAATAAAAGCGCCGGGACACTCCATGGAGTAGCCGTGCGCTATAGAAAAAACAAAATAACATAACATAACATAACATACCGCCCAACTTGGTGACACAATTCCACATGCCATCTCTTACATGTGGTACCAGTACACAGGCCAACATATATCCCCACGGGTACACGTAACCACGAGCACTATATCATGATGCAGTATACCTTCTTACAGGTACACTTGTCCCAATGCGCACAATCAACCACATCCACTAAGCAATGGGTGGACCCAAGTCTACTGTAAGCATTGGTATTGTACATAATAGATATTTCAGTATCAGACAGGCTACAGATGTATGTAGGCAAGACCTCACAAGTCAGGCCTGAGTTTGCAGGCTTATTCTACAATGTCCAACGCTGTGTTTTTTTAAACAGACATTTCCCAACCAGAATTTTACTCTTATCTATGGAATCATTTTTTGCCTGGAATCACCAGAGGTAAATTCTTGGGGGTTAAAGTTAGCCTGTATTTCTGAAACATCATCACATGCTGCCATACGGTGGACAGAGATGCCTCAAAGAGAAACATTTGTGCTACACTTCTGAAGAGAACAGTGAGGTAACAACATTTTTGGATAATTGTTAAGGGTAGGCATGAGCAAACAGGCAGCATGTGCAAAATCCCACAAGCAACAACTGTCAACTGAACTGATATAACAATGCATACAACAAAATACCTAGTTAAACTGCACCAAAACTGTAAGAAAACTCTCCACCTCCCTGAAATGAAGTCACCAAAAATCTTGATGAAAGGAGTTAAAACACAAATCTTCTTTAATTATCAAAAGACACTGCAAATATCACTCACCACCATTAGTTACTAAAAATATCCTACATATTGATGAATACACCATAAAGATAACTAAACAATACCAGCCAACAGGTAAAATTAAAATAGCCCTAAAATCAATAACTCAACCAACTTGGAAATAATTTAAAGGACCACACTATAACATTGTACAAAAATCTCTGACTACTGCAAGTCTCAATTAAATGACACCATTTACTGGCATGTCCGTTTCACTCGGAAACAATCCCCAGTGGCAGCTCTTCCACTATGGCGGAGGAGCGTTGCCCCACTGCTTTGAGCAGTGTAAATGAAATATAAAATGATAATACCTTTTAGTTATTATCATTTTAGGTTTCCTTCATTTGCGGGCGGGCGGGGTTGCTCTGCTCACGCAGAGCATGGCAGGGGAGGAGAGGTTTGCCCCTCCTAGGTGCGCAGTTACTGTTTGGTCGGCCCTCCCGGGCTGCTCAAACCCTCATGCACACTCTCCCCTTCTCCATGCATGCTGCATTACAGGGGAGCCTGGCTTCCTGTCCCACGACGAGAGCAGGAGCAAGGAGCAGAGACGCGGCAGGTTGACCGGCGGCAAGGTAAATGCTGTAATTTTATTTATATATATATATATATATATATATATATATATATATATATATATACATATATATATAAATATATCTATGCACAAATAGTCAAACTGTAGCTCCAGCTTCCAGGAACCAAAACAGATGACCAAACGAATCCAAAATAAGGCAAATTAAGATTTATTAAGGCAAACTGAGCAGCAGAAGCGAAACTGACGCGTTTCGGGCGGATGCCCTTGTTCACAGTCAAATGTTTACCCACAATGCCTGGATTTTTAAACTGCTAGTGCACACCATGTGATATAATTCAACATAGAAAAAATACTACTATTACGTTTATATGGCACTGTAGAGTAGGGGGGTAATTGATGACCATTTTTCATGTTAAAATCACATGAATACAAATTTATAATGGAGTCAATTCATTTTGTAAAGCAAGAAAGTTTCTGCATAAATGCATGATCACGGTCAAAACAGTATAACAATATCAATGCATGTTGTGTGCAAATTATCGCAATATGTAAACATTTCTCTTTATGCAAATCAGACAGTTTTAGTATAAAAACATACTATAAATACATAAAAACATTTTAAATACAAAAATAAATTGTTATTCTAAAAACTATCCGTTAGCGATGTGCAATTTTGCGCAATGTAAACTCACACTCTGTGCAAAAGATGCTAATAAATATGTTTTTATTGCAACTACCTGGTGCCCACGACGCCTCCCCACTCCCTCCACGAGTCATGCCGGCCTCCTCTGACAGTCCCCCAAATTGCCCCAAAACAAATAAAACCATGTATTTCCTCATGCCTAGTTAGAAGAATCAGAAATCTCTATGAGAGATACTTTTTTAACAACATATTAAAATAGCAAAATCTTTCAACTTATACAACGGCACAAATCTCTCTGAAATGTATATCATTCACTGAAATATCTTGAAAGAAAGTTAAACATCAAACATTTCCTGAACGATTATAACCTTTTGTACCCTAATGATAAATAACACCTTGATGATCTATAAAATTGGCATAGTAACCACCCATTGTATTTAAGGATGATAAAAACACCATGGGTTTGATTCACAATGGCTTTTTTCAGTAAGTGTGAATTTCTCCCATTTATTTGTACCTTACTCCTAAATTTCCATGAGTTCATTGCCCTTACAGGGAAAAAATGTGAATCAGGATAAAAGTATTCACATATTACAAATGTGAAACAAAATATACTATTAATACAATCTTCCCAACAACTGTAGCAATAAAACAAACATTCGCGCACTGGATATGATGATCCGAAACTAGTCCCAGAATGCTTCTTTCTGGTCCAGGAAAGACCTGGCTTGGTAGATCGGGCTTGGACTATTCCCATGAGGAACAGGGCCAAGACTGATTTGCATATGGCTGGGTCTGAACTGGGGTGGCGAAGTGAGCTAAAGAACAATAATGGATTTAACTCAGATCTGTTACTGGGGGTGAGTGTCTGTAAAGTTTCAGTGCTCTGTCCATTATCTCCTTGCATTTTCTTTGTTCTCTCTAGGTTGGCAGGTTATGCCGAGACGTGGGTCCCTGGATCACTTTGCCACTGGATTCAAGCTAGCCTGGCTGATGATGGGTTTTACCCCGAAACCGGTCCCAGGATGCTTGTTTCCAGTCCAGGGAAGACCTGGCTTGGCAGTTCAGGTTGGACTGTTCCCATGAGGAACAGGGTCAAGACTGATTTGCATATGGCTGGGTCTGAACTGGGGTGGCAAAGTGAGTGATAGAACGATGATGGATTCAACCTAGATCTGTGACTGGGGGTGAGTGTCTGAAAAATGTCAGCGCTCCGCGCATCATCTCTTTGTGTTTGCTTTGATCCCAAATCTATCCATGGATGAATAAAAAAATTAACCGATCTCACAAAAATTGATGAGCAACTCAAAACCTTCTCTTGTGTGAGTAACAATAGCAAAATTGTGGCAGAATGACACTAACAACTCCTCCACGAGTCATGCTGGCCTCCTCTGACAGTCCCCCAAATTGCCCCAAAACAAATAAAACCATGTATTTCCTCATGCCTACCTAGAAGAATCAGAAATCTCTCTGAGAGATACTTTTTTAACAACATATTAAAATAGCAAAATCGTTCAACTTATACAACGGCACAAATCTCTCTGAAATGTATATCATTCACTGAAATATCTTGAAAGAAAGTTAAACATCAAACATTTCCTGAACGATTATAACCTTTTGTACCCTAATGATAAATAACACCTTGATGGTCTATAAAAGTGGCATTGTAACCACCCATTGTATTTAAGGATGATAAAAACACCATGGGTTTGATTCACAATGGCTTTTTTCAGTAAGTGTGAATTTCTCCCATTTATTTGTACCTTACTCCTAAATTTCCAGGAGTTCATTGAGCTTACAGGGAAAAAATGTGAATCAGGATAAAAGTATTCAAATATTACAAATGTGAAACAAAATATACTATTAATACAATATTCCCAACAACTGTAGCAATAAAACAAACATATTCTCGCACTGGATATGATGATCCGAAACTGGCCCCAGAATGCATCTTTCTGGTCCAGGAAAGACCTGGCTTGGTAGTTCGGGCTGGACTATTCCCATGAGGAACAGGGCCAAGACGGATTTGCATATGGCTGGGTCTGAACTGGGGTGGCGAAGTGAGCTAAAGAACAATAATGGATTTAGCTCAGATCTATCACTGGGGGTGAGTGTCTGAAAAGTTTCAGCGCTCTGTCCATTATCTCCTTGCATTTTCTTTGTTCTCTCTAGGTTGGGAGGGTATGCCGAGACGTGGGTCCCTGGATCACTTTGCCACTGGATTCAAGCTAGCCTGGCTGATGATGGGTTTTACCCCGAAACCGGTCCCAGGATGCTTGTTTCCAGTCCAGGGAAGACCTGGCTTGGCAGTTCAGGTTGGACTGTTCCCATGAGGAACAGGGTCAAGACTGATTTGCATATGGCTGGGTCTGAACTGGGGTGGCAAAGTGAGTGATAGAACGATGATGGATTCAACCTAGATCTGTGACTGGGGTGAGTGTCTGAAAACTTTAAGCGCTCCGCGCATCATCTCTCTGTGTTTGCTTTGATCTCAAATCTATCCATGGATGAATAAAAAAAATTAACCAATCTCACAAAAATTGATGAGCTACTCAAAACCTTCCCTTGTGTGAATAACAATAGCAAAATTGTGGCAGAATGACACTATCAACTTCAAATCAATTGCTGATAAAATCTGCACAATTGTACCTAAGTTGCATATTAATCAAATCTCCTCAGAGTCAAACGCTACGAAGCCCCTGGCAGTACAGTTACCCACAAGATGGCTATCAATGAAAAGCATAAATATCCCACCAGTAGGTAGAACTTCAAAACCTCGACTCAATGGAGATTAAAATAACACATATTTTCGTTAAATAAATATATTGAAATCAAATGCCTCTGATGTTTGTTAACAATCTCATGAATGTGAACACGCCAGCTCTCAGCTCCAATCTGAACATATTCATACTGTATTCTTCAGCTGTGAACTTCTGGTAGGTTCACCCATGTATCTCTGCATAAATCTTACTGGTCCTGAGGCTGGTCTTACGGGTTGACACTAAGTGAGACCAAAATATCTACAAGCCCATCTATCAGGTTCAATTTTCTCCATCAACATGGAATTTTGTCTCAACAAAAGACAGACACCTACACTGCTCACTTGGAGAGTGTGTTGCTTATACACTGACAGATGGAATCACTGAACGGCGTAGTTGTATAAGGATAACGCATTGTCAATGTGTACGTGAACATTATCTGTATCGAACCCCAAATGTTTTCAGTTTGTCTATAACTTCTCTTTCTGATTAAATCATCTTCCATGCCTCGGTTTCTTTTTACTAAGGATTCATGGTTCAATTTTTTGTTAGCTGAATTATACCATTTTTTTATGCCACTGATTGTGCATTCTAATCCTGCCATATCCTAAAAATGTCTTTGAATGACTCCTTTGTCAGCAGTTTACCTTACTATAGTTAGATACTCAAGCTCACAAGGGATTATTGGGTTGCCCTTTTGTTTGACCTGCAAAATATAAATAAGGCCTAGCTGTATATTGAATTGTGATTCCCAAGTGTCACTCATGGTGTTGAATGGGCAATGCAATACTTAAGTCAGATTTGCAAAGGAATGCAAGGAAAGCATGTGTGGCGCTGCGTTGATATGTAAATATGGAGAAATGCAAGGCAACAAAATTCACTGTTTTATTTTATTCTGCACACCATAATCTACATTGCTGCTAAATTTCACATACATATGTATGATACGCTGTAATGCTATCAGGAACAGTATATTGACCATCAACTCCATTTTGTATAACTGGCCTCATTTTCTGTGCCCTTGCGCAGTTGACGGGTGGGTAGGGGATGTTTTTGCTCTTTAACAATTTGTGCTCTTCACCGTGCAGAGTAAGTTGGAACATGTTGTATGCGATGCGCGCTTAGTATCTTTCACGGTGTTGAGATTGTTTTTGCCAGAGAAATGAGTGGAATGTACAGCTCTGTCTCGGAGTCCAAACACGGAGGCCTGGCCAGCTTCTGTGATGACACTAACACAGACCAGTACGGTCAGCCTGTTTTTTGTAACAGATGGGGGAGAGGATTCTAGAAACTTCTCCTCAGGCTGAGTAAAAGGTACTAAAGGTGGGGGATCTTGGCTCTCAGACAGTAGCTCATCTGTGGAGTGGACACTCTGTCAAGGGAAAATGTTCAGTGGTACCTGATCAAGAGTTTCCAAGTCGTGCTGGCCAGAATGTTGAAAGATTTCCGTTCAGTGATATCTTTTCTTTATTTACTTTGTGTGTATATTTCACGAGTTTCTTTGCTCCGTGTAATATTTTATATGTTTTCTTGCTTTGCTCACATGCTATCTACATTTGAGTCCTTTAAGTCAATATTTGGGGATCTGCATTGACTAATTTATTTTGTCCTCTTTTTAAAAGGGTTGAATGAATAAATGCACGTTTCATTTTGACTGCACCTGAATCAGTTTCCTTGCCTCATCTTGAGAGTTTGAGTTCAGTTTCTACGTGTGTCATTTAAAGGCGCAGCCTCATTTGCCTCATCTTGCGAGTGCTGGCTTTCCTGTTGTTTGAAGTCAATAGCAAAACATTTTGGTGTACTTTGCTGCAGGATTATGAAATTAAAGGGGGAAAATGTTTTCCAAAAAGACAAAGGCAGATTCCCAGATGCCAACTGAGTTACCTGGGTGGGAAGTAGCCCCCTATGGTATGAGTGCGCACAAGTGGGCTTATTGTGCCGGGCTAAGTGAAAACAGTAATGCATGTATGGGTTAAACTGACCCTGCAGAAGTGGTTGCATGTTTGCAGAAAGTGCCTATTGGGAAAGGGAAAGAGCTCGGCATGTTAGGGTGAAGAGGCTGGATCCTCTAATGCACTTATCGTAAAATGCATGAAAAATGTGTTCATTTAAAGCAGCAACCCAAGACAATGGGAAAAACAGCTGTGGAAGCCAAGAATACTTCCCCAATGTTAACTTGTTAGAATAACCTATTGCAGGATAAATTGGAAACGTACCAGACTGTGGCTGAGAAAACCACTGTACTTGTAGCGCAATATAACTACAAGAAAAGGAGGGGAAAGGTTAATAAAAGAAAAGTGCATTTAGCCATTGCAAAAGTAGGACTTGACTGGGACCCAGTAACATGGGTGTGGTATTCCATGACCTGATGTCATTTGGAATTACCATATGTCATTTGGAACCATCCTATGTTTTATAGAATGTTTTGCCTTGACTTGTACTGTATTGCTGTGGAGTTGAAGCTGTTAAGACCTATCTTAACTTATTACTGCGCTGTCTGGCGCTACCGTGTTTTCTTCCATTGATTTAGCCAGTGCCTACCATCAGGTGGAGTTACATGAAGACTCCAGGAAGTTGACTGCATTTGTCACTCCAGAAGGGATGTTCCAATACCTGCGCATGCCTTTTGGTTTGGCAAGTTCAGCCTCTGTTTTTCAGCGTCTTATGAAAGAATTATTAATGGAATGCAATGGTGTCATAGCCTTCCAAGACGACATTTTGATTTTTGGGAAAGATTGCATTGAACATGATAAGAACTTGTTTTCTGTTTTGGAGAAAATTAAATCTAAGGGCCTCACATTAAAGTTTACTAAATGTAAATTTAGACAGGATAAGGTTGAGTACCTTGGTCATGAAATTTCGAGCAATGGTATCAAACCAAAGGTAAATCATGTTCAGAGTATTGTGAATGCATCTGCACCTCAATCTAAAGAACAACTGCTTTCTTTTTTAGGACTCACCGAATTCTATGGCAAGTTTGTAAAAAATTACTCAGATATTGTACATCCTTTAAGGATTTTACTGAAAAAGAATGCAACATTTGAATGGAAAAAAGAGCAACAAGATTCTTTTGAAATTCTGAAACACAAAATTGTTGAGGCTCCATTTTTGAAACCGTATTCCGTAGGTAAGGAATGCATTGTCTATGTTGACGCTAGCAATGTAGGTCTAGGCGCTGTATTAATGCAAAAAGACAAATCTGGTGAGTTTGTAGTGTCGTATGCCTCTAGAGCTCTACGCGATGCTGAAAAAAATTACTCAACTATTGAGAGGGAGCTACTTGCTTGTACTTGGGCATCTCAGCACTTTAGGCAATTCTTGTGGGGAACTAAATTCTCTCTAAGAACTGATCACAAACCATTGATCACCATGTTATCTGCTGGTGGTGGTAGAGTGCTCACTGCTCGCTTAGCAAGGTTAGCGGCCAAGCTACAGGAATACCGTTGTGAGGTCGTGTATGTTCCAGGACGTCTGAACGTTCATGCAGACTGTATGTCACGTTTTCCTGCAACTGTAACTGTTGGTAAAAGTGTTGATTGCGATGTTGCATTTTCACTTGCTGATGTCAATGTAATCTTGAGTCAAGAAGGTTCTTTTGTTTTCTCTGAGAAAGACTGGTTAGAAGCTATGATGAATGATCATGTCTTGAATCAGGTTAAGGAGTTCTTGATTAAAGGTTGGCCTGAAGAGAGGAAACTTTGCGGTGAGTTGTCATCATTCTACAAAGTTAAGGATGAATTAATGTTGTCACAGGACATTATTGTTAGATCTGATAAAATTATTCCTCCCTTGAAACTAAGAGAGACTATTTGCAAATTGGCACACGAGGGACACATGGGAATGTCCACTACTAAAAGGAGGATTAGAGAACATTACTGGTGGCCTGGTGTCGATGCTATGGTAGATAATTGGGTCAGGAATTGCTCTCCTTGCTCTCTGAGCGACAAGTCTGTAAAGAGGGTGTCTGTTGACACAACTCCCATTGAATATGCCAATGGTCCTTGGCGTAGACTAGCCATTGATATTATTGGACCTTTTAGCTACCAGTCTGGAAAAGAGTTGTTTGCATTAGTTCTTATTGATTACTTCTCTAAATGGCCTGAATTGAAGATAGTTGAGAGAACTTCTTCAGAGTATGTCATTAAATTTCTTGATGAAATTTTTGCTAGAGAAGGTCTACCAGAAGAACTTGTTTCGGACAATGGTCCACAGTTCATTAGTAAGGAATTTGAAGATTTCCTCAGTAATTGTGGCATCATACACAAAAGAACTTCAAATTACTTTCCACAGGCAAACGGCCAAGTTGAGAGGTTCAACAGGGTCATTAAGGAATCTTTCTAGTTGGCTGTGAAAAGTGGTTTGAAGTGGAAGAGAGCGCTTCAGGCGACCTTGTTGACCTATCGTTTATCTCCCAACACGGTGACTGGTTTGTCCCCTTTTGAACTATTACGTGGTAGGAAACCAGGTTCTAGGCTTTTACCTTGGTGGCTAAGAAGTAACTCTTCTTACGAGGTAGATTTTAAAGAGTTGAAGGATAAAATTGGTAAGTACCAGGAAAGAATGGTTCAACATTCTGAAAAGAGAAAATACAATACTTGTAGTATTAAAATTGGTGACTTTGTTCGAGTAAAGTTAGGCGGACTTTTACACAGGAGAGTATCTAAATGGTCTGATCCTGTCAAGGTCATTGAGATTTTTAGCAAAGCTGTCAGGGTGGAAGGAGGTAAAATATGGAATTTGAGGAGAATTTCTTTATGCAAGACCAGTACTACTATTGTTCCTCCCACTCAAAAGTCTATTGTTTCTGAGAAGTTCTACTTAGACCATAACTCAAATGGTTTTCCTGGTACACATGAGGTATATGACAATTTAGAGAATAAATTTGTAAATAACTCTGATCTGGGAACTCATTCTGACTTTTTACCTAATTCTTCTGTTGAAATTGATAATCCTTCTCTGAATGTTGACTGTGAAGAGACTTCCTTAAGACGTAGTGAGCGTGTCAAATGTGTTCCTTCAAAGTTCAAGGATTATGTTAGATCTTAATTATTAACCAATATTTCTTATATGTTTTTTTTATTGTTGTTTTTTTTGTTGTTTTTTTTGTTTATTTCATTTTTTTTATTTAAAGGGGGGAGGTGTGTGGTATTCCATGACCTGATGTCATTTGGAATTACCATATGTCATTTGGAACCATCCTATGTTTTATAGAATGTTTTGCCTTGACTTGTACTGTATTGCTGTGGAGTTGAAGCTGTTAAGACCTATCTTTCTACCTGTGGTTGTTAGGCTGTTCCTCTGGAATAAATCTTCTTGGAACCTACATTTTGTGTATTGGATTTAGTACAATGGGATAGGAATATTTGGGATTCTTGAGAAATTCCTGATTCTGGGGTAGAGTGTGCCCAAGCTAGTAGCCAGGGTGAGTCGGAAGGTTGTTCATACACAGCACATATTTTGACAGAAGATACAGGGTAGTCCAAATTGTCCACAGGGGGTTGCGATGGACTCCCTTGAGCATTTTACTCAGCAAAAGATTAATGACTTTCTAGACAGATTTTGACAGTTACCCGGGGAGGCAATGCTTACTTGGACTGCGCAACTTTTTTTATATGGGAGCCTCTGGGGTGATGTTGGCCCACGGAGACGCAGTTAAGTTTGGTACGCTTAGCACTGACCCTACTGTACAGTAACTATACAGGAAAAACCTAGTCCTCGGTAGGAGATCAGCTTTAGCCCAGCAGCTCCGCCTTGCTGTGCTTGGTCTACGGTCCCACCCAGGTAGGGTTCAAGACCTCTCCTTGCTAGGTCCTGAACCGGTAATTCTTGTTGTTTTTTAAAATTATTTTTCCCCTGCTTTCCTCCAATGTAGCCCTTTAACGCTGTTTCCCCATTAGACCTGTATCCTGTGTTGGGTGTCAGCAGCACGCGGATTGTGCCCCCCTTAGCATTCTACTCCCCCCCCTTACTGTACCTCTGCTCATTGTATAATTATAATTGCACTGTAGTCCTAATGTAGCTACTCCTGTAGCCAGTACCACTGTTCATTGTTTAATTGTACTGTAGTCCCTCTGTGTTTTTTTGCCGGATTTCCCATAGTTTTTTTCCCGCCGCTACCTGCCCCGGCTCCCAGCTGTACGTCCCTCCCCCTTCCCTACTTAATGGCGTCCGCTGCGCGGTCGCACCATTGGCCCGCTGAAGGCTGCAGCCAGCGCCAGGAACCTTGGATCTCCGGGACCCCGCCGACACAACTCCGCCCCACTCCACACTCTCAACACTCGAAGACACACAGACTGCGAAAGATCCTCGCCTAAAACCACCCTCGGACCATACTCATGCAGACTCTACCGCAGATCCTTCACCATTGACACAACCACCACTACTACGAAGGCCTGCCTGATGCACGCACCACCAAAACCCTAACCTGCGTTCCCCTCAACGTACGCTCTCTTCACCGACACGCCATAGAGATCTGGGGCCTGATCGACACCCTCTCTCCGACGTCGCCTTCTTCAAGGAAACCTAGACCAACGGCACCTCCGGCACCGACATCGCCACTGCCATCCCCGACGGCTACAAGATCCAGAGAAAGGACCGCCCAGGAGGAGGACTCGCCATTGCACTCAAGACCCCCCTTCGACTCTCCACATCCAGCACGAGCGACCCTCACTACAACACAGAACACCTCCACTTCCAGATCCAGACCAGCCCCAGGACCAAGCTAAGTGGCACCCTCATCTACAGACCACCGGGACCTCGCACCCAGTCCGCAAACGCCATCGCTGAGTTCGCCACACACCATGCGATCACCTCCATGGACTACATTCTACTCGGGGACCTGAACTTCCACCTTGACAACGGCGACGACCCTGACTCCACCACCCTCCTCGCCAACCTCAGACTGAAGCAGCTGGTCAACAAGCCCACTCACAGAGCTGGAGACACCCTCGACCCATCTTTGCAGGAGGGACAAACATTTGCTTCAGCCACACCACCCAGCCCCTCCAGATGGACCACCACTGCGTTCACTTCACCTTCAACACCACCACCGCACCCAAGCCCCCCGCGCCCCCCGCGCCCACCACGAAGGAACTGGAGCAAGTTCACGGAAGAACACCTCAATACCACCCTCCTCCAAGACCCCCCCAGCACCACGTCCGACACCAATGCCACAGCCATGGAACTGCACCTCTGGATCTCCTGCTGCGCCAACGAGCTTTCACCCCTCCGCCGCCCGGCCAAAACACGCCCTCTGAGGTGTGCCTGGTTCACCACAGAACTACAAGAAACCAGACGCTCCTGCAGATGCCTAAAGAAAACCTGGCGAAACCAGAAAACTACAGAACCACGGAACAACCACAGGAACGCCCTGAAAGAATACCACCAGCGCATAAGAGACACCAAACGGACCGTCATAAGAGACAAAGTCCAGACCAGCGCAACCAACGCCAATAAACTGTTCAACGTCTTACAGCAGTTTGCAAAACCCCCCTGCGAAGCCACGGACGTTGCACCTTCCCACGAATTCTGCAACAAGCTCAGCTCCTACTTCCATCTGAAGAGCAAGGCCCTCTACGACAACTTCAGCAAACAGACGCCAGACACCACCCCACCCCCCTACGCCGCCAATAAGCCTACTATCATGACCTGGGACCCCGCCACCGCAGAACACATCCACTCTACCATGAAGAAAACCCACTCAGGAACACCAATGGACCCCTGTCCACTGCACATATTCCACAGGACAGCCGCCGCCATCGCACCGAACTACAACAAACCTTCAATGCCTCCTTCAGGTCCGGCATCTTCCCAGACGTCTGAAAGCGGGCAGAGGTTAAACCCCTCCGCAAGAAGCCCTTAGCCCACCCTATAGACCTGAAAAACTACCAGCCCACCTCTCTCCTCCCCTTCGCAGCCAAAGTCAGCACCCAACTGACTGCCTTCATAGAAGAGAACGCCATCCTGGACGCCTCCCAGTCTGGATTCCGCAACAACCACAGCATCGAGACTGCCCTCCTCGCCGCCAATGACGACATCCGCATGCTATTCAACCTGAGACACACTGCGGCCCTCACCACAACGCGGGAATACAAGGAACCGCCCTGGACTGGATCCAATCCTTTCTCTCTGGCCGAACCCAGAGGACCAGGCTCCCTCCCTTCCTCTCCGAACCCACCGACATCAACTGCGGAGTACCATAAGGATCATCTCTTAGCCCCACACTCTTTAACAGCTACATGGCCCCCCTCGCCTCCATCGTCAGACAGCATGGGCTCAGCATCGTATCCTATGCCAACGACACCCAGCTCATCCTCTTACTCACCAAAAATCCCGAAGACACCACACTCAGTTTCCAGGAAGGAATGAAGAACGTGGCAGCCTGGATGAAAGACAGCTGTTGGAAGCTCAACTCAAAGAAGACCGAGGTCCTCACCCTCGGACCCTACACCTCCGCCTGGGGCAACACCTGGTGACCCACAGCCCTCAGTATCCACCCACACCTACAGACCATGCATGAAACCTCAGTATCATCCTCGACTTCTCCCTCTCCATGAACCGCCAGATCAACGCCCTTGCCTCCACCAGTTTCAACTACCTGCACATCCTCCGCAAGACCTTCAAATGGATCCCCCCGACTGCAGAAAGACCGTCACCCACGCACTCATAACCAGCAGACTGGACTACGGCAACACCCTATACGCCGGAATCAACAGAACCCTTCTATACAAACTCCAAACCATCCAGAACACCGCAGCTAGACTCATCCTCAGGTCACCACGCCACAGACACATGACCCAACACCTACAAGACCCCCACTGGCTCCCTATCAAGAAGAGGATCACCTTCAAACTCCTCACCCACACCTACAAATCCCTCAACAACTCCGGACCCAAATACCTCAATGAGAGATTATCCTTCCAAGTACCCAAGAGGAACCACCGCTCCGCCGACCTCACCCTGGCAGAGGTCCCCTGCATCCGCAGAAACAGAGCAGGCAGGAGAGCCTTCTCCTTCATCGCAGCCAAGACGTGGAATGAGTTCCCTGTGAACATCAGACGCTCCCGACCCTGCACACGTTCAGGAGGAACCTCAAGACCTGGCTTTTCGACTTATCCGGAGCTGCTCTGAATGCCCCCCCCCCCCCCCCCCCCAGCACCTTGAGACCCTCACGGGTGAGTAGTGTGATCTATAAACCCCCTGATTCATTGATTGAGTGACATAATTAAATCAGCCTGCTGCAATTAGTGGTTGCCGGGTGCAGCCACAAGCACCCAACAGAGTCAGACTAGCCAGTGAACGAAAACCTTGGTTCACATTGAGAGATGCTATGCAGAGACTTAAGGAGGAAGTAATGAAAACTGCTATTTTCCTGGTAATACACATAAGTTGATGAAACGACTGTTGACAGTATCAGTGGAAAATAAAATAATCAGTTCAGCTCCCCAGTCTATAAACAGATAATAATGACCCTCTTAATTAACCAGGCTGGTAATAATTTGGTGCAGGTCATTGAGGCATTTCGTGAGTTGGGGAAGCTAGGAGACTGTATAAAGACTGAAAGAGCCTCACGGTCTGCGACCCGAACAAACAATAATGGGGTGTCCAGGAGAGATATGTTCATGACCTTGTTGAGGGATGGAGTGAAGAAAGAACAGATAGATGGAATGGAAACAAGAGTCTGTGGGAGATGTATCCGAAGTTAGGGTTGGACAAGAAAGAAGGAAGTAGGAAAGTGAATGAATAGGAAAAAAAGCAAGTGAGTCAAAGAAAGCTAGAGTTGTAGGAAGAGGGAAAAGAGAGGGAGAGAACTACCCATCTGAAGTTGAAGGGGGAGAGAGACTCAGACAATGAGTGGCTTAGTGAGAACAGGAGGGAGGAGGAGTTCCCCCGAGAGTATGACAGGTAGTACCCGAATATGACTTGGGATAAGGTTGATGAATTGAAAGCAGATTAGGGAGTACCCCAAGCTCCAGTACAGGGATAGGTTTTCAAAGATAATAGACCCAATGTTGACATAGAAATCTTTTGGAAACATCGTAACGTTCAGAAGATCCGAGCCCTAGTAGCCACAGGAGCGGAGGCAACTTTGAATTATGGAAATCCGAAAACAATTAAAGGACTGTACTTCACCATTACAGGATTAGGCGGGAAAGAGACACCTGCTGGGCAAACAAAAGTCCAAGGGCCCGATGTAGGTAATTCCTATTTACCTACTCTTAAATACCGAATCATACCGATTCGGTATTTAAGAGTAGGTAAATAGGAAGGGGGCAGATG
Source organism: Lissotriton vulgaris (assembly GCF_964263255.1). Classification (NCBI taxonomy): domain Eukaryota; kingdom Metazoa; phylum Chordata; class Amphibia; order Caudata; family Salamandridae; genus Lissotriton; species Lissotriton vulgaris. Next base: position 1,086,404,832 of record NC_141685.1, on the reverse strand, counting down.
TAGGTAATTCTTATTTTAGAATTACCGAATCTGTAAGATTCGGTATTTACCGATTCGGTAAATACCGAATCGGTATTTCCTATTGATTCCTATGGGCCTTGAAGCCCTTAGGAATCAATGGGAAATACCGATTCGGTATTTACCAAATCGGTAAATACTGAATCCTGCAAGGGTGAACGGGGTGTCACTTTGACACCCTGTAGCACCCCAATTCCAGGCTTGTTTGCCATGTGGCACACATACATGCCCTAAGGGCATGTCTGTGTGTCACATGGCACAGGTGTACATGCACAGATGTGCATGTACACCTGAATTCGGTATTTTACCACCCAATTGTATTGGGTGATAAAATACCGAATTCTGAAGGCCTGTAGCATTATAAACAGTGCTACCTACATCTGGGATTTACCGAATCGGTAGAATTACCGATTCGGTATTTTACAGAATCGGTAAATTTACAGATTCTGTAAAATAATGGCCCCTACATCTCAATCACCAAATACCGGTCGGTAACGGCCGAATTCGGCCGTTACCGACTGGTATTTGGTGACCTACATCGGGCCCCAAATGAAAATAGGGCGAATACCAAAAAGAGAGTGCACTGTATTGATAGTGCCCCTCTCCGAATATATTATTGAAATTGATATTATGAAGGAAATTACTGTATTTGGAGGACGGGTGCTATCAAATTTGGATCAAAAAAGTAAATTTCAATGGCCGCTGTAAGGGTGGGTCATTTGAAGATTCGTCCAGTGAAGGGGCTCCAGGCTACTAAGGTAATTCATACGAAACAGTACAGAATTCCAGGAGGGCATGAGGAGATCAGTGAGACCATACGAGACTCGATAGAGGCAGAGGTGGTAATTTCAATCACTACCCCCTGGTATAACTCTATGTGACCTGTGCACAAAACTGACAAAAGTTGGTGCATGCCAGTTGATTATCGTGAATTGAACAAGCACACTCCTCCTGACTGAACTATTCCAGATACGATTACCTTAACTGAGAAAATACAGAAACATCCTGGGACCTGGTATGCAACTATTGATATTGCTAATGCCTTCTTTTCTAAACCAATAGATCCTTAGAACCAGGAGCAATTTGCTTTTTCGTTGGCCGGTAGGCAGTTCACATTTCAAAAGCTCCCTATGGGGTACTTGCATAGTTCTACCATCTACCACCGGCTGGTGACAGAACACTTGGATGAGGTATTAGTCATTTCCGGGGGTGCAGCTTTGCCATTACATTGATGACGTGATGATACAGGGAGAGACACAAGAACACGTGCTAATTCAATTGGACAGGATTGTGGAACACTTGCAGAGTAAAGGGTGAGAGATAAATCCCACAAAGGTACAGAGACCCTCTCAAAATTTGAACTTTTTGGGTATCCAATGGCATCAGGGACACAGAGAGGCGGTGCCACAAGTGAGACAAAAGATTAAATAATTTGTGTGCTAGAAAATAGTAAGGAAGCTCAGAGGTTCATTTAATTGTTTGTTTTTTGGGGACAGCCTATACCTCACTTAAGTCAGATTTTGTCCCCTTTGTACAAAGTCACGCGAAAGAGAAATGAGTTTGAATGGGGAGTGTAGCAACAGAATGCACTTGAATCAGCAAAGGAGGCTATACAGCGTGTTTGAATTTATGGCCAGTACGAGAGGGGGATGTTTCGCTGAATGTCACAATTCAAGGGCAGTATGCTAATTGGAGTTTGTGACAAAAGCAAGGAAAAAAGAGGGTGCCTTTAAGATTTTGGGCAAAGAATTTACCAGATGCTTGAGAGCGGTATACTCCCTTTGAAAAACAGTTGCTTGCATCTTATTGGGCCCTGATGGATAGTGAGCAGTTGACCCTAAGGCACAATGTGATTTTGAGACCTGAAATTTCTATAATGCAATGGGTGATGAGTTCCCCCAAGACCCACAGAATAGTGCATGCGCAAGAAACCGGCATAATCAAGTGGAAATGGTACATACAGGACAGGACCCGAGTAGGTCTCAGAGGCACTGCAGTGTTGCATGAGTAGGTGGCGCAGTCTCCTGTGAAGTGGGGTGAGCCCTTTGCAGCATTGTTTTCAGAAGACAAGAGACATGTGTAGTTTACTGATGGCTCAGCCAGGTATTTGGGAGTTAAAAGGCATTGTGTCATACAATCCTATGACCAAGAAAATGTTGACTACCACTGGAGAGTGAAAGAGTAGCCAATTTGCAGAACTATGTGCTGTGTATGTTGCCAGGAAAGTGCAATATATATATATATATATATATATATATATACACACAGATTTGTGGTCTACTGCTAATGGGTTAACTACTTGGCATCCCACATGGCATGCCCATAACTGGGTGATACATTCAAAAGATGTGTGGGGCAAGGAGTTGTGGCAAGAGATCTGGGACATGTGACTTCAAAGCACAATTACTGTGTATCATGTAGATGCCCATTGTCCCACCAATTCACACGACCATTGGTTTAATTGGTTTAATTTCCTTACAGATGAAAAGGTTATAATCTTGGAGGCCGAAGTGGCAACGCAGGATTCTGGTTTGGTAGGAATGGTTAAGTTGGCACACCAAAAAAGTGAACACCTGGGAGAGAAAGGCACTAACAGGTGGGTAGAGAATAGAGGGTGGCACATTCTTCTTGATTTGATTACAACCGTTATCATGCAATGTCCTATTTGTCAGTATACACCGCACATACCAGTCCCACAGATGGAGGTCAGCTAGGCAGAGGAAAATTACCAGCACAAATAAGTCAGATTGATTACATAGGGCCCATGCCGAATAGTCAAGGATGTCAATATGTGTGCACAGCGGTGAATTCCTACTCTGGCTACTTGATAGCATTTCCATGTAAACATGGTACTCAATTAAACACATTGAAAATGTTAGACTTGTTAATTCTGTACTATCAAATTCCACTCTAGATCCAAAGTGATAACAGATCTCATTATACAGACAAATTGGTGCAGGATCATTATACCATTACACAAGATTGAGTGTGTCTTTCACATTCCGTACTACCCACAGGCTTTGGGTTTGATAGAGCACATGAACGAATTGTTGAAAGACCAATTGAGAAAGTTATCTGACAGGTCATTAAAACATTGGAGAGATCATTTGAATGAAGTGTTGCAAATATTGAACAATAGACCCTTGGCAGATGCAGAGACCCATTTGATGCGGATGCTAACCCCAGATTTGCAGATTTAGCCTCATGTGGCCACTAATGCTATTCTGTACTGGAAGTCAACTCCCGGACCGTGGCTCCATACCGGGCTCACCAGAGGCTGCAGGTCCTGATTTGCATGCTTTGAAACTGTAGACTCAAACCAAGAGATATTTTGGATTGATCGATTCTCAATCTGGGTTGGCTCTCAAAGGCATTCAAGTGTTGGAAGGGGTGATTGATGAAGACTATCACGGCAAGATCCTGGTCATCTTATTGAACAGTGAAGACACTGATTTGGTCATTCAAACTGGAGACAGAATTGCTCAAATAGTGATTATTCCAGTGTACGGAGGAATAGTCAAGAAGGGGACTGCCCTAGCCCTTCCTACCGTGCAAGGGGACAAGGGTTTGGCTCCACTAACAAGAACCCAGGGGTCAAGGAGTGGGTTGAATCTCCAAATAGTCGACTGAAGATGCAGAAATCATTGCAAAAGGGAATGATACATTTCTGTTGATCATGAAACCAGGACAAGGGAAATGGGAACATGTGCCTGCTGACAAATGCTAATTGTGAGAATGAATAATACTTGTTTGTTCTCTGTTCTTCTAGATTACAGCACGCGTGTTTGTGCTCTTCTTGCGCTCGCTGAACTGTGTTTGTTCATGTTCAACTGGGGCCGGAAGGGACCGGGAGCCCCTAAGTCCGAAGTGACCAGCCGATAGCATGCTCTGACATCTTTGCTGAATCAACCTGACAATGTGCTGATGTACCTCATGCAGATAGTTCTCAACAGGTCATACTTTTGCATGACAAATATGAAGAGCACCATGAATATTCTTTCCACATGTCTAGTAGCTATACCTACCCCCGTCATCAAGGAAATGATGTGAGCACTCACCTATCACCTTATGAGTTCTCCGGTTTTGTTCAGAAGCTTCTGATGATACTTGGAATGATTTGACTCAAGTGATAATGTACAGTGTCACTGTAGGTGACGTCTGTTACAACTTAACCTACGATCCAGCTCACGTTGGTAAATGTGCTCAAATGAAACTTGAAAAAACGAATTCAAAGATGACTTAAGAACAACAGACCCAATGTGAAAATGTACATAATAATATGTCATATCATGCGATGATCTTGCCGCTTTCTTCTCGGAGAAATCAATACTCATCTCTGCTGACCTCACCTCTAAGAAGGCTCTATTGTCTCCCTCAGGTGCTCCCTCTGAGGAAATATAAATTTTATGGTCAAGTTGTGTTCCCTAGCGCGTACCCCACCGACTCCATGTACCAGCTTAAAGTGCATGTAACTTCCCTCCTGTGTCAGCTATGAAGACGCAAATACATTTGCGTCCAACGTTAATATGTCCTCTCTCAGATCCACCCTGAATGGGTTGAATAGTCCGTTCCTAAGTATGCTATGCCACCGTCTTTTTGTAGTGTACTTTACATGTTTTCCTGCTCTGGCGGAGTAGGCCCTGAATTTCTGCCATCGAGCCTCTTTTCTGGCTTTTGACTGACAGCCTCTGCCCAGGCTGCCTCTGTACCCGTGAACTCTGACTTACTTCCAGCGCGGCCCCTCGCGCTCAGCTCAGCCTGCTTTCTGCCAAGACTGACTATAACCTTCGAGTTATCTGTTCCGCTCCTCGAAAATACATTCCTGCCTACTAGCTTCAGTAAACATCCTCTCCAGCTGCAGAGCCAAAGGGCCGACCTGTCTCAGTGCAAGTAATTCATAGCTTCTGTTACCATGCTTCCATGGAAGGCCCCGTGCCCCCACGCTTCTCATGCAGACACTCAGACGCATATACACGCATTTACAGTCAGTATAGAATAGCTTCTGCCCTAGAGACCTTTCCGTCCAGATAATATGGTTCCCAAACATCAGATATCAGATATGATAGAAGTACAAGTTGATCTGACATGCCAGACTTCTGTCTCTTTCCGTTAGTGTAAATGTCAAGTCCCTGCACCCTCCAGTTCCACGTCAATCACACGTCATACAGCTGCGCGCGCATCCAAGCTTCCGATTTCTGCTGACATTGCAACATTTCTGTTAGTGCCACTCCTTTGTGACACCCATCTGTGACATTTTCTAGCACACACCTCCAGTTCACGCCTAGTCCACGCCTTCTGATTACGTACTAGTAACACGTGTATACTGTTATCTTGTCTTCTCTCAGCTGTTACGCCTACTATACCATTTTTCTTATGACATGAATTAAGTATATAAGCTATGTACTGTCAATAAAATGTAGCGCGCTCTTACTATCCCTTCTTCCACCCCAGTGGTGGGAAGAACATGATATCTTGGTCATGACCATTCCTTTTTGAGGAATAAAACCCCTTAGAAACTCTAACACCACGGACTCTGGTTTCTTTCTTTCCGATTGAGTTATTATTGATTAAGTACTTACCTGCATAGAAATTAAGAGAGTAAATTAATTATTTACGTCATTTTGGCGCCCGAATAGGGACCCCTCCCCCACCTCACGCGCCGGTTGGTGCGTTGCAAGCTATGTCCCCTGCCATCAGTTAGATGGAACCTACGCGTACCGGCAGGATTTCCTGCATCTCCCTCTGACCCACGGAGGTGACGAAGACTGCGATCAGTACCCAGACGAGGCGGTGAGGAGTGCGGAGGATCCCGACCAGAGCCTAGCCGAAAGAAGCAAGGTCCGAGGTGTCAAGAGGCCCACCAGTTTTCCGAAGTTTTCCGAAGTCGAGCCGAGTCGAGTCCAGTCCAGTCGAGTTTTCCGAGGCCTTCTGTTTCCGTGCTTCCCGGTGAGTACCATTGCTGGGACGTATCTAGACGGGTTTGGGTACACAAGTCCGGTCTGCACTGTTTTTAGGCAGTGTATCTGTACTGTTTAGCAGTATATCTAGTATTCTGAATTTCTGAATTCCTGCACTGTTACAACAGTGTATCTGTACTGTTTAGCAGTACATCCAGTATAGAGGGTAGTCATCTATGTCTCAAATGTCTTTTCATGTGATTAATGTCGTGGTATGAATGTGACCGTTTTAATGTGCATTATTGTGGTTCTTGTATAAACTAGCTGTATCCAGTATTAGGTAGTAAGGATCGAGCATTCAGTAATAAGTAAACAAGATGCCGTTTTTCAACAAGTTAAAGCAGATAGGAACTAGGAAAGGGATACTAGAGGAAGAAATTCCTATCCCCCCTAGGGACACTCCAGGCAACTTTATGTACCACAAACACGGCATAGATGCCATATTATATCTAGACTTATGGGCCGACTATACTAAACACCTAGACGAAAGACACAGATGGCCTGTTACCGGAACATGGGATGCCGAGTGCATCATGAAGGTAGAAGAAGTATTATGGAAAAAGAAAGCTAGACAATCTCAGAAAGACGCCATAGAATTTTGGCGTAAGGAATCACATAAGCGTGCTGAGAAAGCACTCCGTAGAGAAGACAGACTCAAAGAATCAGAAAAAGCCCAAGAAAACTAGTTAGTTACTGAAGGGATCCGAGTAAAAACAGAACAAATAGACCGTGCCCGAAACAATCTCATAAACGGTATGTATCTCGCGGCTGAGGGTTCACCTGAGGCCCTATCAGAAATACCGAAAAACTTACCACCGCCATTAGTTCCAACTAAAGTAATGCATAAGACTACTAAAGACATATTCCTAAATTCCTATCTAGAGGATGTAGCACCGGCTTACACCAATCTGCCTGTTCGTGCCTTGCCTACTGACAGGGACGGGGGTGGCACTCCGCCCCCAGATCATGTTCCGCCGGTACCGCGACAGACCTCCCCCGTTCCGCCAGCCCCGCCACTTCCCGCACCCAAAATTGACCTACCGAAACAACGTCTACCTGATCCTACAAAACTACAAATTCAAGTTCAGATACAGACTCCACAGGGAGATAATGCCCAAGCATCCGTTTCAGGAGGTGCGACCGCGGGTCTTCGGACCCCGCCATTAACACCCAGATTCAATCTCAGGGACATGCAGAGTCCTCTCACATTCAGGTCACCCCGCCTTGATGCAATAAAAGAAAACATTTCGGTTTGCAGATATGATCCAGTACCCGGAAAAGACGATCTTATGATATTGGCATCACTACGGTTAAGATCTGCTACTGATATCTTGCTATGCTATGTAGGAATGAAGGACCGTCTAGATAGAATATATGAGTTTGTTCAGACAGGGAAAGACCCTGACAGTATCAAGGATGCCATGGAGAAACAGAAAGTTGACGTTCAAGCACAGATACTACGATTTTTCATAAATTGCCTAATAAGAGAACGAGACAGGCCCGGAACAGATCAAAGTGAATTAGATGCACTGAACAAGTGGGGTCAAAATATAGCTGAAGGAAAACATGACAAGGGGGCTTGCATAGCCAGTATGTACAAGAAAATTAGAAAAGCAGTGATAACAGTACACCAGAAAGAAAAAGCTTCCTCCGAGGAGGAAGAAGAACTTGAAGAACTAGAAAGGACTCCAGATACTATAGCGTATGTAGGTAAGGGAACTTACCTTAGGAAAGGCATCCGTCCGGAAAACAAGAGAGTTTTTCTCTCTGCTTTAACAAATCCGAACTCTTCTGAACATCAGTTCCAGGAGACTGATAAAAGACTACGAGAAAGAATGGGGTACCATGTACTCAATTCGATGGATGAACAAGAACTAGCCCGGTCAGCCATATTATGGGCCGAAAATCCAGACATATACAATGATGACACCTTAGCACAGACGTTTCTGAACCTTTCCCCAGACGAACAGAAATTAGCAGGTGTATACATGATACAGCACCTCCTCACGAAATACAGAAACCAACATTCCGATCCAGGTCCCTTACACGAAACATTAGAAGCACTACTCATGGATAGATGGAGAGGTTTCAGTACCAAGTTAATACAAATAATTCTAGAGCAACGACATAAATATAACACTTTCATAAGCCCTGAATATGTTCCGGCCCCGCCTCCAGAAAGGAAAATGTACCACATGCAATGCGGGAGTGGCATTGAAAGTCAGAACCCTTTACGAGAAGTACACCCAGTTATGGGTGCGGATCATGCCTTGAAACGTGTATATGTACACACGCCACTGACTAAGTTAGAACTGTTAGAAATGAAGAAACTAGTCCCGAGCCATGATAAAGACCCTGCAGGTTTTCACAGAGAGCTTAAAGACATGTTACTAATGGGGGATTACACGTATGATGATATTATGAAAATGTTAAAGGTACTGCTGCCCATGGGCATCTACGAGAAACTAAAAGAAAAGGAATGGGAGGTGGGAGAGAAAAAGATTGTGTGGGCAGAAATAGAAGACGAAGAAAGCAAACGTGTCCCAGGGGTAGGCCTTGGGGACAGAACTAAAGCATTACCAGGTTTAATAGTACAGGTTCTGCCAAGATTATTGACAACTAGAAAGGAAGATTGGGACGCCATCTCGTCCTGTAAACAGAAACATGATGAAGATACTAGTGACTTCTATTCAAGATTCGAGAAATGTTTCATTATTAATAGTGGCCTAAAACCAAGTAGCGAATCATATCCGCACCTTTTTGTATCAAAATTAGTCGAGAACTCCCTACCATTAGTTAAAAACAGAGTGTACAAAGTTGAAAGTACTTGGCAGGCAAATACGCCATCCCAGATGTTACAAATGTTACAATACCATCAGAATAGAATTAGAGAAGAACAGGATCAGGAACAGAAACGTATGAAAGACACAAAGATGAAAATGTTAGTAGCTCAGACGGTCCCAGCCGACGGTCAAAGAAAGGGTGGGACCCAGACAAGTCACACTACAGCTCCCGTTAAAGGAACGTGCAATTACTGCAAGCAGCCAGGTCACTACGTTCATGAATGTCCAGTTCTGAAACATAACATAGCAACAGGGAAAACTAAAGAAAGACCGCATCCACCTAGACAAGATCAGGTCCAGCAACAGACCTCACAGAATGCACAGCACATGCAGAATACACAGCCTATGCACGCCCCATCTCATACAGCCCAGACAGTAGCAGTACCACAGCCCATTGCCGCGACTCAGCAAGTTTCACAACAAATGTACCAGTATGCCCAATCTGCATATCCAGATTACCCCCGATATACATGAAATAGCCTAGAGAGGGAATTTGGCTTGCCTCTTATTGAAATTCCTGTAGATCAAGAAGGTCCTTATGTACACAGTCAAGTATTGGGAAAAGACAGAAAGTTTTTAATTGACACAGGGGCAAGCCGCACCACAATCAGCCATAATGAAGTCCCAGGGGCACCCCTCTCAGGCTCACAGAATGTTTCCCTTGGTTTTTCAGGACAGCCTATTGTAAATGAAGTATCGGAACCAGTACCGTTGGCTGTGGGTCCATTATCACGAGTTACAGATTTGTTACTTACAAACTCATGCCCAGAAAATCTGTTAGGAATTAAAACACTGAAGGCTCTAGGAGCTATAATCTGCTGTTCCCCGGAGGGAGTTAGACTCTTTCTACGGGATTTCAAGGGTCATTATGTGTTGCGAGAATTCGATGTCAGGTTGAAAAATGTACCAGATTACTTGTGGGCAAGAGGCCCAACTGATGTAGGTTGTATGCATATCACACCATACCGTGTAACACTCAAGACAGGAGTTGTTCTACCCCGAATCAGACAATACAAGTTACCGCCTGATGCTGTAGTGGCTTTACTGGAAATCATTGAAGAGCTCATTGCCCAAGGAGTGGTCGTAGAGACCGACTCCAATATCTGTAATTCACCCATCATTCCAATTCTTAAACGTACTGATCCCAATGCACCGCCAGTATATCGGCTGGTGATTGATCTTCGAGAACTGAACAAATGTATTGTACCACAGTACCCTGTGGTCCCCGATATCTCTTCCCTATTGAGAGCTATTGATTCAGAAGCAACGTTCTTTACTGTAATTGATCTCAAGAACGCTTTCTTCAGTGTACCCATTGATCCGGAGAGCCAATATCTCTTCGGATTCAGTTTAAATGGACGAAGTTTCAAATTTTCCCGCGCACCTCAAGGATTCACAGAAAGCCCCAGCATCTATAGTCAAGCACTGAAAAGACAACTAGATTGTATCCAAATGCCAGTTAACACCGCTTTACTACAATACGTCGATGATCTACTGATCACCGCACGAAGTGAGCCCGAATGTGAACAAGCATCATTGACAGTTTTACATTTCCTGGCAGACAAGGGACACAAGGTGTCTCCTTCGAAGCTACAATTCTGTGTTCAGCAAGTTGTGTACTTGGGTCACTTGCTGTCCAAAGTGGGGAGACAGCTCACTCCCGATCGCATTCAGTTAATTGTAAATATGCCGCGACCCCAGACACGAAAGGAAGTGCGGGCCTTCATAGGCCTCACCTCGTACTGCAGACAATGGATTCCTCAATATGCATTTCTAGCTAAACCACTCATCCAGTTAACGACGCAGGAGGCAGCAACGTCGACTGCCCTCCCTTGGACTCAGGAACATACACAAGCCTTTGAGGAATTAAAGAAAGCATTATGCCAAGCACCAGTTTTAGCGACACCATGTTACAGCAAACCGTTTACACTTTTTGTTACAGAACGTGATGGTACAGCATTGTCTGTCCTCACTCAAGATCAAGCTGGTTCACATAAGCCTTGCGCTTATTTTTCAAGTACATTGGACTCAGTAGCCCAGGCACTCCCTGCTTGCTTAAAGTCAGTAGCAGCAACAGCGTTAGCAATAAGACAGAGCGACTCAATTGTTTTAGGACATCAGTTAACAGTACAAGTTCCACACTCTGTAGAGGTTCTTTTAAATAGAACCCAGACTCAACACTTGACCATAGCACGACTGACAGGTTACGAATTAACACTATTCCAGCCACACATAGAAATCAGACGCTGCAGCATCCTGAACCCCGCAACACTATTACCTACAAATATGACAGATCCAGCCCCGCATGATTGCATAGAGATCATTAATGCAGTAACAAAGCCCCGACGAGACTTAACAGATGTTCCATTGACAAATCCAGACCTGACACTTTATGTGGATGGTTCATGTATGAGAACAAATACAGGAGAATTAGTGGCCGCATATGCAGTGACCACTGAAACCGAAGTTAAAGAAACACATCGTATTGACACACTGTCTGCTCAAGCGGCAGAGCTCATTGCTCTGACCCGAGCCTGTATACTAGCCAAGAACAGAAATGTCAACATATATACTGATTCCCGTTATGCGTTCGGAGTTGTACACGACTTCGGCATGTTATGGCAAGAACGAGGTTTTCTGACCTCTCACGGTGCCAAGATCCAACACGGTCCCCTCATTCAAGCACTGCTAGAAGCAATACATCTGCCTTCAGGCATATCCGTCATGAAGTGTAAAGCACATACTAAAGTCACAGATTCTGTTTCCCAGGGTAACGACCTGGCAGACCAGACAGCAAAACATACAGCACTGACTCACACTCAGACAACTGACGCAACAAAGACAATAGGACCAACAAATTGCATGACAGTCAGGGATCCCGCACTAGATGTTATCGATATTCAGACACATGCTACCTCAGAAGAAATAAAGAAATGGATTGAACTAGGAGGGATCCAGACAGATCAAGGTTGGATGACGAAGGGAAAATCTACATGGTTTCTCCCTGACTCTATGGTTCAAGTCATGATTAATACAGCACATAGTCCAGCACATCTAGGAGAGAAAGCGATGTTAAACAGTTTGCAAAATCTCTGGAACAATAAACACTTACGAGCAGCAGCAAAACAGAAAGTGCGTACTTGCATGATCTGTTGTCCGTTCAATCCAGGTAAAAGCGTCCCTGTAGAGCAAGGTGGATTTCATCCTCCCGATCACCCTTTTGAAGTCCTCCAGATGGATTATATCCAGATGGACCGTTGTCGAGGATTTAAATATGTCCTCGTAGTTGTTTGTGCTCTGTCCCGTTGGACCGAAGCATATCCAGTCCCAGACTATACTGCTCCGACCACTGCCAAGCAGTTGGTTCGTGAATTCTTCCCACGGTACGGCTTGCCTCGTGTCGTGTACTCAGATAACGGTCAGCCATTCTCATCCGCATTAATGAAAGAAGTTTCTTTATTGCTAGGGTACCAGTGGAAATTCCATTGTGTCCGACACCCAGAAGCCGCAGGCCTTGTAGAAAGGCATAATCAGACATTAAAGACACGCCTTGCAAAAATATGTCAGGAGAAAGGGGTCGACTGGATAGTCGCCCTACCAGTGGCACTATTCTATATGAGAATGGTTGCCCAGTCGAGATCAGGGCTATCCCCGTACGAAGTGGTTTTTGGGAGACCACCGAATATGTGGGGGACGCCCATTCCGAAAAAAATTACTGATGTTGATTGTAACATGTTGACAGATTACCTTGCCTCCTTGATGTCTGCACTCCAATCATGTCGTTCACAGGTTGCCGCAGCCTTCCCCGACAACACTGATGTAAAGCCACATGAGGTCCGTCCTGGGGACTTAGTATTGGTACGCAATTTTGATAGAAAGAGTCCGCTGGAGCCCCGCTGGAAATCGCCGAAGACCGTCCTTCTCACCACGAGGACCGCCGTGAAGATCGAAGGGAGAAAGGGGTGGGTGCATACGAGTCATGTGAAAAAATTCCATGAACTGAAACCAGACCGAGACTCGTCCACCCCCACCAAAGACTGTGTTGAGCCAAAAGACTTTACAGTATCTGAACGAGAAAAAACTCCCCAAGAACAGTATAAATTAAAACTTCGATCTAGCAAGTCAGACAGTTTAATTGTTTAAGTCCTCCCCTAGGTGAATCGGTTAAATAGTTTCTGACATGTATCCCCTAGATCGAGATAGAGAGAGAGAGAGACGAATTAAGAAACATGCATATTGTAAATCACTGCGTAGTCACTGTATAGTGACACTATTAATCATGTTTATTCTGAGTATTTTAATTATTGTTGCTAGCATCTTACTACCTATCTACTACCCTATTTTCAAGCGTGAACAATCTGCTTACAATGTTTCTGCTGAACATACTTTTAGCGAGTTACCTCCACACGAACTCTCCTACAGACTTGCGCTGCGCAACAACACTTTCATTAGTATGCTACATCATTCCCATCAGACTAACAATGCTACAAACTGCTGGATATGTGGCCGACTCCCTCCCTACCAGAATTACAAGGGAGCTCTGCCCCTCTTTCCGTACCCGTTCACTCACAATGGCTCCTGCGATGCATGGTTTAAAATAATTAATTCCTTAGATCCTGATATTGCTGTTTTCGATGGGGGCTGGGTTTGGGGAAACCTGAACTTGGTCCTGCTCGACGTCTGTTACCCTGATAAGGAGGGACTCCCCACTAGAATAGGAACTGATCTAGAAAATGAAGTATATGGATTAGGTAATTATACAATTAGCCTCATGATTCTCACTGTTGAAGCGGAAGCTGCACCAGTTCTACCCATTATGTCAGTATTACCAGTTACTGGTGAATTATGTATCAGGAAGAAAGGTTCAGTACACTTAGGTCATAGTAAATGCACTACTGTGATCGAATTCAGTGATCATGGAAAATCGTCCTTCAAAGCTATCCGTCATTCTTATTTTGTTTGTGGTCATACCGCATACATACGCCTGCCTCCAGATTGGGATGGTACCTGTTATATAGCATTCCTTCTGCCACCTGTCTTTCTAGCTCCTCCTGATTACCACAGAAATACAAATCTAGTAAAGAATAGACCCAGAAGAGATATCCCACTTGTCGACTACACAGAAACGGCATGGGAACAATATACTGATTTTAATAAAGGATTCTTTTTCTTTTTAGGACCTGTTCAAAATAGTAAACTAATACGTAGATTAACTAGAACACTTGAAGCAGTAGTAAATGAAACTGCCTCCGCCCTAGGTAACTTAACCGAAGAGCAGTCCGCCATGCGGGTTGTTGTCCTTCAGAATCGTCTTGTTATTGACGTCATCTTGGCAGATAGAGGTGGAGCCTGTAAGGTCATCGGGTCAAGTTGCTGTGTTTTCATACCACAAAACGCACCATCTGTATATCAAGCTATTACACGTCTCCATAAAATTGCAAATCAGATACATCAGAATCCAGGCACCTGGACTTGGTCCGGTTGGTTCTGGACAACGTTAACCGCTTGGGGATGGAAGATCCTATCATTCCTAGGCATTGGCCTAGTACTAGTATTCAGTTGCTGCCTGTGCCTGCAGTGCGGGCCAGCGATTTGTGGACTGTGTGCCACCTCTTGTATTGAACATTCCAGTTTTCTCTCAAAACGTAAACGAAAGAAAGAAGAACAAATGATGTTACAAGAACAAACTGATCGATTCATGAGGATCGATATATCATGAAGGGTCCGCAGGGAACAAGGAGGGAATGAGGAAATATAAATTTTATGGTCAAGTTGTGTTCCCTAGCGCGTACCCCACCGACTCCATGTACCAGCTTAAAGTGCATGTAACTTCCCTCCTGTGTCAGCTATGAAGACGCAAATACATTTGCGTCCAACGTTAATATGTCCTCTCTCAGATCCACCCTGAATGGGTTGAATAGTCCGTTCCTAAGTATGCTATGCCACCGTCTTTTTGTAGTGTACTTTACATGTTTTCCTGCTCTGGCGGAGTAGGCCCTGAATTTCTGCCATCGAGCCTCTTTTCTGGCTTTTGACTCTGACAGCCTCTGCCCAGGCTGCCTCTGTACCCGTGAACTCTGACTTACTTCCAGCGCGGCCCCTCGCGCTCAGCTCAGCCTGCTTTCTGCCAAGACTGACTATAACCTTCGAGTTATCTGTTCCGCTCCTCGAAAATACATTCCTGCCTACTAGCTTCAGTAAACATCCTCTCCAGCTGCAGAGCCAAAGGGCCGACCTGTCTCAGTGCAAGTAATTCATAGCTTCTGTTACCATGCTTCCATGGAAGGCCCCGTGCCCCCACGCTTCTCATGCAGACACTCAGACGCATATACACGCATTTACAGTCAGTATAGAATAGCTTCTGCCCTAGAGACCTTTCCGTCCAGATAATATGGTTCCCAAACATCAGATATCAGATATGATAGAAGTAGAAGTTGATCTGACATGCCAGACTTCTGTCTCTTTCCGTTAGTGTAAATGTCAAGTCCCTGCACCCTCCAGTTCCACGTCAATCACACGTCATACAGCTGCGCGCGCATCCATGCTTCCGATTTCTGCTGACATTGCAACATTTCTGTTAGTGCCACTCCTTTGTGACACCCATCTGTGACATTTTCTAGCACACACCTCCAGTTCACGCCTAGTCCACGCCTTCTGATTACGTACTAGTAACACGTGTATACTGTTATCTTGTCTTCTCTCAGCTGTTACGCCTACTATACCATTTTTCTTATGACATGAATTAAGTATATAAGCTATGTACTGTCAATAAAATGTAGCGCGCTCTTACTATCCCTTCTTCCACCCCAGTGGTGGGAAGAACATGATATCTTGGTCATGACCATTCCTTTTTGAGGAATAAAACCCCTTAGAAACTCTAACACCACGGACTCTGGTTTCTTTCTTTCCGATTGAGTTATTATTGATTAAGTACTTACCTGCATAGAAATTAAGAGAGTAAATTAATTATTTACGTCACCTCCCCCTTTGACCCCTTTGATAAGAACAAACTGACCACCAAGAACACTAAGAACAAGGCGTCATGGGGTTCCTTTACCCCTTTTAGTGAAAATGACAACCACAAGATTCTTCAGAATATCAACCCCTCCAACTACTTCAGCGACCCGTTGCCCCCGGCTATCTTCAAAGGAATCAAGAATGCACCCATCCCCACCTGGACAATAATAGTAAATGTTTCTCTCTCACAAGGCACGATCCCCAGTTGCCTAAAAGCAGCTCAGGGTTCACCTATTTAAAAAAAAAATCTAACGCTGACAAATCTGATCTCAATAATTTCCACCCCATTTCCAACATCCCCACCCTAGCGAAACTTCTAGAAAAATGTGTCTAATTTCAACTTTGCGTTAACATAGAGAACTATCAACTTCTAGACCAACATCAATCTGGTTTCAGGAAGGGACACAGCACTATATAGGCTCTCACCCACGTTATGGATGACATTTGAAAAATTCTTGCCAAAAATGAATCCTGCGTCTTGATTCTCCTTGACCTTTCCTCCGCTTTTGATACGGTTAATCAGGACAACCTTCTATCCATCCTGCAAAATAGAATGGGTTTTGCTGATCAGGTATTACAATGGTTCCCGTCTTTCCTGCATTACAGATCACAAAGAGTCAAGGCAAACCACTCCCACTCCCAGCCCTCTCCTGTACTCATGGGGGTTCCTCAAGGGTCTGCCCTATCTCCCAACCTATTCAACCTTTTCCTGGAACCTGTTGCTAACTCATTAAACTCTTTGAACATTCTTTTCCACATGTATGCGGACGACACGCAACTCTATTCGAAAAGCTCATCCTTGGATAACATCATCTCCCTCAACACTGCTCTAATGTCTACTCAAAACTGGTTAACGGAGAACCACCTCCTGCTTAACACTTCCAAAACAGAATTCCTGCTCATCTCCCCCCCCCCACTGAACCACATCCCCAAGATAGACCTATTATGGCTGAGTCCCCTCACTGCTTTCAATTGCACTCCTCTCATCATAGACTCAGCCAAATCCGTCGGAGTCACCATGGACAAGCATCTGAATATGAAAAATCATATCAGCAATGTATGTAAGGGAGAAAACCATTTGTTGAGGTCACTCAGAAATATCAAACCTTTCCTTCCACTAAAGGATTTCAAGCAGGTAGGCCAATCAATTGTCTTGCCGAGGCTTGACTACGGCTGCGCTAGTCTCTGTGACCTTCCCAAATACCCCCTGGCTCCACTAAGGTCAACTCTGAACGCAGCGGCTAGACTTGTCACAGGCACCAAAAGATACCATCATATATCCCCAGTCCTAAAATCTCTCAATTGGCTACCCTACGAAGCTCGAATTCAGTTAAAGATTGCTGTTCTGGCTCACAAAGCCCTTCACTCCAATACTCCCGGGTACCTTGCGCAAAAACCTGAACTATCCTGTGGTTCTAGAGCCTCAAGAAGTGCCACTACCTTCCTCCTGAAACCACATATCCTGAACAAAAAAAGAACTTGTAACCAAGCCTTCTCCGGCGCTGCACCAAAGATTTGGAACTCTCTTCCACCGGAAGTACGCAGAATATCTTCAACTAAGGCTTTCAAATTGGAAGCTAAACGATTCCTTATGATCAAATTCTTACCCTAAGAGGGATATGTTCACCTGCTTGGATGTTGATTTATGTTATTCCTCCCATTCATATTGTAAAGCACTCTGTTATTCTTCGGGATCTTGTTCGCGTTATATAAAACTTTATAAATAAATAAAATAAAATAAATAAGTAGTATCTGTTGCCAGTCATATCAAGCATGTTAAATTGCCTATAGGGTGGTTATTTTCTTGTGGTAATGTTACTTATATTTCAGTGAATATAACAGGTGGACCGTGTGCTTTCACGCAGTTAGGACTTATGATGTTTCCGTCGAATCCAGCATTGCATGTCCGGAATACAAGTACTACACTGTATGACAACCAATGACACGCCACACCTCTCTATTATACGCCACTCCGCTATGTGACACTGCACTCTATGACACTCCTCCACTGTACGACACTCCTCTTGACAATACTTCACTCTATAACCCTCTACTTCCCCTACTCTACTCTAAAAGACTCTACTTCAGGCTTTGACAGTCTACAACACCCTACTCAACTGTTTGACATGCCATTCCCCTGTACAACTCACTGCTCCAGTCTAAAATAGTTGACTATATTAGACACCATGCTATTGCACTATATAACACTTTACTACCCTGTACAATTCGCTACTACACTCTACCCGATTTCAATACACAGTAATCCAGTCTATAACAATAGACTTTTCAACACCCTCCTCCACTGTACTATCGAAACTCCACATAACTCTCCACTTGCAACAATGGACTCTACAATTTGAAACACCTTTTTATTAAAAATGTTTTACAAAAAGCCCTTGAAATTCAATGAAGAAACAAAAGTTAAAGCTTAGGTATAGTAAGGAAAACCTATTTTCTCCATACAAACAAAGTTTTCACTACATAAACTTTTAACATTCAAAAGTTATATTATAACTTTCATTTACAATGTATCCACCACCTTCAAATTATTATACGCAATGAACCCCGTTACATACTCTTTTCAGCTCGCTAACCAGACTCACTCACTGATACAGCCACTGGCATATCCACTCATACAACCACTCACACATTGAGTCAATCACCCATAGAGCTACTCACATACCTGCTCACTTACCCTCCTATTGAATCTGTTCATGCTCAAACGCATTGTGATGAAATAGCAAATTTCTTCTCTACAAAAGTCTACAAAATCTATTCTACGTTCCAATAAACTAATCTGGACATAAATATACCATTGCTTACTCAACAAGTCAGGCTGGAGGAATTTGCTCCGCTGACCCTACCGTCCCTGCAGAAACTTTTGAAGGAGCTTAAATCGGGATCTCCGGCAGACCCCGCCCCTCCGTCCATTCTCAAACTGGTCTCAGAAATCATCTGTCCAGTAATAAATTCCTCCCTTGTAATGGGGCAGGTCACGCTTCTCTGGAAACAAGCAAGAGTCAAAGTTCTTCTGAAAAAGTCCAATTTAGATCCTGAGGACTGGGCCAATTATCGTCCCATTTCTCTGCTGCCAGGAATGAGTAAACTTGCAGAAAAATATGCTAACTCCATGCTGGCAGCTTTTGTGGACAAAAATAAATGCCTCCATCCCACCCAGACTGGCTTCAGACGCCATCAGGGCACAGAGACCGCCCTTCTCGCCGTGGTTGAAGAGTCCAGAAAAATCTTGGACAACGGAGGCTGCGCTGTGATCATCTTGTGAGATCTCAGCGCAGCCTTTTATACGGTAAACCACCAAATTATGATCCAAAAACTCAGGGAGGTGGGAGTAGCAGGGACTGCCCTTAAATGGTTGCAGTCCTTTCTCTCAGACAGATCATTTATTTATAAAGTTTTATATAGCACGAACAAGATCCCGAAGGACAACAGATTTGCGGTCTTTGAAGATTATGTTCTCTTCGAACCAGATTACTTTGCAGTATGGGGTCTCCCAGGGATCTTCGCTGAGTCCCACCATGTTTAACATCTACATGAGGTCCCTTGTGGATGTGGTGCTCCCCTGGGGGATCCAGACGGTCACGTACTCTGACGACACCCAGTTGGTGCTGTCCCTTAGCCAGCAAGATAAAGCTGAACTGGATCTAACTTCCTGCCTTGTGAAGGTCTCTGAGAGGATGGATCTGTCTTTTCTTAAATTGAACGGTGCCAAGACAGAAATTATGATACTAGGCCATGCGGCACCCATGAATTTAGAATCTATGTCGCCTAGTTGTCTTGGCCCCCCTCCTGTACCAAAGAAACAAATAAAGAGTTTGGGCGTATGGTTTGACTCCAACCTCGACTTCACAGTTCAAGCACGTAAAGTTGCCGGTAACTGCTATGGTCTTCTTAGATCGATAAGGAAGATTCTGCCTCTTCTTCCATTTGAAGCTAGGTGTATGCTGGTCCAAGCCCTTATTTTATCGTGGTTGGACTATGCGAATGCAGTTTACTCTGGTGCGCCACAAGGAACCACTAAGATCTTACAGACTGTCCAGAACTGTGCAACCAGCCTTTTAATGAATGTCCCAAAACGTAATTCTGCTAAGTTAGCGCTTAGCCGTTTGCATTGGCTTCCTGTTCAGGAAAGAATCCGGTTTACCGCAATGTGTATTGTCCATTAGTCTATTGCTGGTAATGGCACTCCCATGACTCAGTCCATGGTGCAATTATATTGCACAAATCGGACTCTTAGATCTAATAATAAACAACTTCTTGCAGTCCCCAGGATTAAACGGTCACGGACTGGAGGTCGACAGTTCCCCTAGAACGCGGCCAAGTTCTGGAAACAGCTTCCAGACTATATTCGTCTTGAACATAACTATCTCAGGTTCAGGAAGCAGTTGAAGACTTTTCTCTTTCCATGAGCAGTGGTGAATGATAATGTGTCACAAGAAGCGCTGGGATGCCCTTGGGTAGCATGCGCTATACAAGTGTGTAATAATTCATTCATTACCCATACAGTCAATCACACAGCCACTTGCGCATACAGATACACACACACACTTGCTTACTCATAGAGATACTAACACATACTCACCCTACAGTCACTGACACAAGCACTCACTCACCCAGCCACTCCCACATTCACTCAGTCACTCATAGACCCCATCACTCACCTATACTGCCTTCCACATACCTAATTACTCACCCATATACCACTGACACATCCACTCACTAACCCATACTGCATGGAGCTGCCTTCCCCCTGGCCTTAAATGGAGAATTCCATATAGTGAGGTTCTCCGCGCTAAGCGGAACTGCAGTGCTGAGGATGACTACCAAAAGACTAACAATGAGATGGTTACAAGGTTGAAAGTGAGAGGGTATCCCAACAAATCTTTGGCAGCAGCCAGTATCCATGCAGATGAAACCTGTAGGGATGAGGCATTATTTAGACCTACAGTGAGACAAAAGGGGAAATACCAATGAACCCAATTGTTTTATTAGTAAGTACACTAAGAAATCGGATCAGTAGAAACAGATTCTGAGAAAACGATGGGATGTCTTGTGCATGTGCATGATCCTATTTTGAAAGACAAGGTAGGCACATATTCGTCTGTTACTTTTCAAAAAATATCTCTGAAGGACTTATTAGTCCTTTTTTTTTTTTTATAGATTTTTATTGTTAGCAGGCTGAAGAGGAAAATGGAAAGCACAAAAAGAAGGATAATAGCAATACATAAAACACAATACATGTATATAATGGCCATCATACATAACAGATATAGCAATTTCATGTTAGCATCTCCAAGATACTATAACAGTTGTCAAATCATACAGTTTTTCAAAGATATAACTTCAACGTTCTATAAAAGTACCCCAATTTTTTTCATAATTTTTCATTGCTTTTGTACCCCTAATATTTGCTAAAGCAAACTCCATTGAGTGTATTTCGGTTACCAGTGTCCACCAGTCCCAAATTTTTGGTGTTTCTGAACTGATCCAAGCTCTTGCCACCGTTAGTTTAGCACAGGACATTAGTATTGTAATCAGGGCGGCATGTGGAAGTGGATCTGTATATATATCTAATAAAACTGACGCTGCTGTTAGAGCTGGTATCTGTATCTGCTTCATATGCAAAAAAATTTCAACTTCGCACCAAAAAATTTTCAGATTCGGGCATGAGAACAGCATATGTGGCAGGTCTGCCGCCTCCGTAGAGCATTTAGGGCACTTCGTGCGATCACTATGAATGTTGTTATGAGACCATTTAGAGATTTTTTCGGGGGTATAATATAACATGCATGTTGTTCTAAATTGTTGAAGTCTTAAGCTGGATGATCTTGCTCGTTTGTTAATATTCATTAAAGAGTTTGTTATCTGTGTGGAAGTTATATTTAATCCCAATATTCTGCTCCATTTATCAGCCAGCATACTGCAATCGTTAGGTTTAGTAGCAATAAGAGTGCTGTATGTCTCACTTATAACAGATTTATTTTTTGATGAGTGTAAACAAGTCCAGATGTCAGATTCTGGAGATTCTGGGACTTCAAAGATTTGTTTTTTATCGATCAGGAAATCATGTATCTGTAGGAATTTGTATCTCATGTTTTCGGATAAGTTGTATAATTGTTTAAGAGTGTCGAATTCCATAAAGCCCTGTGCATTATATAAGTCCCCTAAGGTATTAATACCTAGTCTAGACCATCGGTGACCAGTGTTATCATTAAAAATATTTGGTAGGCCTGGGTTTCCCCATAGTGATAAGTTTGAATGAAAAAAGTTAGTGTCACAGAAGGATAGGATATTACCCCATATCTTTGTTATATCTCTGGCTGTCTTAAATTTGACTCTCTTGTAGTAGTTTGGATCGTTCGTTCTAAATAAGAATAAATTTGAATCAGATTTTACATGAAGGAATGAAGAAATAAAGCCCTTCCTTCATTGAGTAATGAGCATAGCCGATTAGTAAAGGCGGACCAGAAATATAATTTAAAGTCGGGAAAATTGAGCCCACCGTCAGATGTGTCTTTTTTCATAAAGTTCCGTGATCTTCTCGCCTTTTTATAACCCCATATAAAGCTGCTAAATATTCCATCCAATTTCTTAAAGAATTGATTATTTAGTGCTAGTGGTATGGATCGAAATAGATATATAAACTTAGGTAATACCTTCATTTTAATCAAATTTATTCTGCCAATTATATTGAGGGGTAGCCTGTGCCATTTCTTTAACTGTAGTCTAGTAGTTTTAATTAATTCATCGTAATTTATTTTATTAATATCTTGTATATTAGCTGTTATTTTTATTCCCAAATAAGTGGCTATTTTGCATATCTCAGGCATCACCACAGGAGGGGCATAGTTAACTATTATTTGTGTTTTTTGTAAGTTTAATTTATAACCCGCCACTTTGCCATATTTCTCAGCTTCTAAAATTATTCCTTTTTGAGCCTCTACTACATCTTCCGTGTAAACCGCTATGTCGTCAGCATATGCTGTTATTTTTAATTCTTGGTGCCCTGATTTAAACGGTATGATCTGAGTTTGGGATTGAAGAGCCAGCAAAAAAGGTTCTAAAGAAAGTGCAAATAAAAGAGTACACTAAGAAATCGGATCAGTAGAAACAGATTCTGAGAAAACGATGGGATGTCTTGTGCATGTGCATGATCCTATTTTGAAAGACAAGGTAGGCACATATTCGTCTGTTACTTTTCAAAACATATCTCTGAAGGACTTATTAGTCCATAGTCACCTTTCGCCAAAGAAAACAATTGGTTGAACCAAACATGGGGGTTCAAACGTTGTGGCCGATGTAAAGCCTGTAAATATAGTGACAACGTTAAGGAGATTACACTAGCCCAACTACACATAAATAGCACATAAAAAAGTGATCACATGCAAGACAGTTTTTGTTGTCTATGGTATTAGGTGCCCTTGTGGGAAATGATACATTGGTTTGGCCATTTTTCCAGTAAAAAAGAGAATTCTGGAACACTGGCGCGCCATGAGCTATAGCACTGCCAAGTATTTTAATGGTAGTCGTGATGGAGATTGGAAGACGGGAAAATTCTTTGGAATAGACACAGTACTGAAGAATCTTAGGAGTGGTGATAGGGTAGCATCCCTAAGGAAGTTAGAATCAAAATTTCTTTTGGAAGTAGGGTGCACAGCACCAGTAGGGACGAACGTGGACAAAGAGCTTTGTGTACATCTACATTAGGAGTTTGAAGAGGGAGGCTTCCTGAGGCCCAGATATAGGAATTAATGACCAGAGGTGCTTGTTTTTGTTTGGTGTGTGAGACATAGGGCTTTAATAATTGTGTTAAAAGAAGATAATCGATTGCTTCAACTGCGCTTTTGACCTCTGCCTATTTTGATATATATTTTTCAGAGTGGAATTGGACGTCTGTAATGTGGACTTCAAACTGGGTCGAGTGCATTGATTTACAATATAGATTTCTGTGAGAAATGAATATCCACTACAGGAACTGTATAGAGATATATTTAAGACATGAGAGCGGGAGCGGGAAGCAGGCGAAGCAGCAGAGCGGCGGCGGCAGCGTCGCGGGCCCGAGAACCGCGAACCCCTGGTTGAAAACTGCAGAGAAAGCTGCCCGTGTCCGGCCTAACCACGTCCTGCCTCTAAGCGCCCAGGTTGTGTTGGAAGCGGCCAGAGCCGCTAAACTGTTCTATTGCCATCAGAGACCTCGACCTCCACTTCCAACGGCGGGTGAGTCTCTTACGAGCACGGTAGCAGCAGCTGCAGCCTGCACTCACGGGCGGCAGGGGCCGCAAGGGTTGATTTGATGTTGACTTCACCGCACATCAGCGGGAAGAGCCGCAACGTATTCAAAGCTTTTTCAAAGCCCAACAGCAGCCGCGATCAGGTATCCAAAGCGGCAGGAGCGAATTCCAATTTTAAAGCAAACATTATTTTCAAAGCGGCAGAAGCCCCACATATGTAAGTGGCAGGAGCCGATGACTTTTTGGGAGGAATTTGGAGGTTAATTGACTGTGCCGCTCGCAGCAGTTGAATTTGCACTAACGGGACTAATGGGACTCTTGCCTTCATTACCGGACAGCGAGAGGGAGTACAACGGAACTCAATCACCCAGGAGCCCCGTAGTCACTGTACCGCGCTCCTCCCCCTGCCGCCCACAGTCTATATCCTTTTGGTACGCCCACCGCTGCGCGAAGCCCGGGCCAAGGGCGGGCCCGTTTCAGCTCAGACGAGGACGGTCCGGGCACCCCCTTCCAGTCGTTCTTCATCACAAGGTTAGTGTACTTTGGCAATACGGTTGACAATAGAGAAAACGAAGTTAACCAGGGTGGCAAAACATATATAATTATAACGCAACTGGACCTGTTTCAAGAATCATAGAAAAATGAATCCGCGAGAGGGGAAGGGAAGATCAACACAGCCAAATGGTATTATTGCCGGGACTTTGGCCCAGTTCTGAATTAGAGCTGGTTCCGTCCTCGCTCACGAGAGGGTTCTGACTGAACATCGTCTATCACTTGGTATTCAAAATGCAAAACGATCGTCCCTGGGTGCCATACCTCTGCACGCACCCCGGAGCGCACTATGACTGTTGATATTGAGGCGATTGATGAGGGAGGTGATCCAGGTTTGACCGCTAATATAACATCGGAGATACAAAGCGGTCCGGGTGCCCCAAACATCTTGCTATCTATTGAGCCAGTTGTAGTGGTTATAGGAAACACCCAAAGTTCCCCTCCCTCACGTATTGCCACCAGATCTGCACAACATGGTAAAGCTCGTATTCCAGCCACTAACCAATACCCCTCGCAAAAGAGGAAACGGGATGGAGGGCCACAGAGACAGAAACCGTCAAAACTAAAGAAGCAAAGCACTTCAACCCCCCCAAAACGGAGGGCTTACAGGACTCACAGCAAACTCAGCCAATTTTGTCCAGTGTTTCGAACTTAGCGGCTCCAGATGACGCTCATGTAAAGACTTTTGACGCTATGTGGTGTCGACTGGAAAACTTAATCACACTGTCTTTGTCCCCAATTTTGATTAGGCTGTCCAAAATAGAAGATAGACTAATTGCCTTTGAATCAAAGGTTATGCAGAATTGTGAGGGCTTGAAGGGTTAATTGGAGATGAGGACCATGTTAATGGTTAACGAAACAAATAATATGGTATCTGGAAATTTCCCTGCCCGTAACCCTAGTGTACCAAGGCTAATTCCTGTAACACCAAATGTGTCAAGAAGGAATGTAGATAACATTAATAGAGTAAATGACGCAGAAGATGTTCGCAGGTCAGGAATAAATTCTAGCAGTAATATCCAGGCTAGCTTAAGTGGGCAGGGAAGAAGTGTAAGCGTTCCAATGGGGCTTAGGGGCTCGTTATTACCTGGGCCGATGTTGGGGGATCAGCAGCAGGAATTACATCAAAGGTCGAGGGGTCCGGTTTACAGGAATGCGCTAGAGGGCCCCCAGGTCTTACATCTCCCCCCAGCAGCTGCCCCGTTGGTAGTGGTTTTATTGAACGTTCCAGTCCTTCGCGAGGGCCAGACAGAAACCACTGACCAATTGATGGCTAAATCTATGCATTGGCTTTCTAACCAACTAAAGAATTCGGGGGCGGGGTGTGTGGATATCTGTAACAATTTGATAATGGCCAGACGATGAGCTCGGATTGGGCCCTCAAGGAAGGAAGGAAGAGGGTAATGCATAGTTGTAAACTTCAAGAAAGAGCGAGTTGTGGGATTTCTTTTGAATTGCTTGGGGAGCCTCAATTTAGATTTTAGTTCCGGTAGAATCGGTCTCTTGTCACTGGGGTTTTTTTATAGACCATTTTTTAACCAGAATGATTGGCAGACTCCGCGGGCACAAATTAACAGTAGAAGACAACAGGATTTTAGCCGTAGATTACCTCCATTAAATTTAGCCAACAGATTTGCCGCATTGTCAGGCCTAGACTGTTGTGATTGACTACATTCTCAAAGCCCAATACAGCGGGAGAATTTTGTCACTCAGTTATCCCGCGATCACCACGCCTATGCATTTAGACACTCTAGAGGTTGTGGGAAGGAGATTGAGTAAAGTAAGCATAGCGTCCTTTAAGTGCAGGCCTAGATCAGAGGTTGAGTTAACATGTTTGGATGATCTACAGTCCGAACGCTTACATATAATGACATGGAAGGTGGCGAGGGCGTGGAAAAAATTACAGGATGTAAACTGGTATAAAACCTTTGAGCATTGTGAGGTGGTCCTAATACAGGAGACATGGCTTACGGATCTCTTTTTTGTAAACAGCTTTAAGGCCATCGCAACCAATGCTATTCCATCAAAGGCAGGTAGGGCTAGTGGTGGTTTAGCTGCACTTATTTCATTGTCTTCTAGGTTGATCTTAAAAAAATATTATACCAAATCGCCTCATTTCCAGTTTTTATTGTTTTCAATAGAAGAAATACAGGATATAATAGTTATTCATTTTTACAATAACATTTTTAATGTTTCACGACATGAGGTCAGTGTATCCTTGGATAATGAGCTGAGGGACTTCATGAAGAATCCAGGCCGGGAGTGCTCCCTAATTTGGGCAGGGGATTTTAATCTAGAACCATGTGATTTTATAGCGAGAATTCAATGCGGTCATGAAGAAGAGCTAGGTAGTGCCTCTGCACACTTTCCACATAATAATTATGGGGAAAATATTAACCTTGTTATGTCTAAACATAACCTGGAAATTACGGAGAAAATCATAGAAGGGTGCAGAAGGGAAGATAGTGATAATATCGTTACCTTCGATGGAGCAAGCTCATCCTCATGTATCAATCACTTTATTGCATCAATAAATTTAAGGACCTTAATATTAGAATGCCTTGTTTCCCCAAGCCTTTTGAGTGACCATCACCCGGTAGTAATAACTTTAAAAATTCCCCCCAGGAGAATTCCTCAAGCAGCTATCCATAATGTGGACATAAATACACAGGGGGAAAACGGGATCTCAATCAAATGGGCAGGTGTGGACCCAGAAGTTTTCACAAATAGAATCCTACTAAAAGTAAATGATCATATTGGTATCTGTTTGGACGTTTCGACAAGTAGCACAGATATTGTCAAGGCCATTCACTCTATCTCCACTGTAATTTCAGATAACTTACGACGGAAAAGTAAGAAAATCATATTGAATTCACCGAGATGGTTTGACAACCTTTGTTCTAGATTAAATAGAGAATTAAAAGCGGCACTTAAATTGATCCCACGTAATAGGGAGGTGATTAGAACGCTACGAAAAGCATACAACGAAGCCTTAAAGCAGAGAAAAATGGAGATAAGGGAAAACGCGTGGGAGTGTTTTATTAAAGCCACTGAGCTCAAGGATTCGGTTCTCTTCTGGAAAACTCGATCAACCTTTCATTAAAGAGGCAAAATCAGTAAAGATTGATACAGTAGTGTCCCGCGAGTACTGGCTAACCCATTTTGAATCAATATTTAACAAATCCAAACAGGGTAATTTAGATATTCAGGATAACATCGTCATATGCATAAATAAAACAAATATAGGGTGTATACCAAAGACGAAATCAGAATAGCCCTCAAGAATAGTTCAAGTGGTAAGGTTGCAGGCCCCGACGGCGTCCCTATTGACGTATTTAAACACGACATGGACCTTTGGGTACCTGTTTTGTTTAGAATCTTCAAAGCAACAACAGATGGGGTGATACCGGTCACATGGGCAGAGAGCTTGATAGACCCTATCTTTAAAAAGGGTGATAGAAGTAGTGCTAATTGCTATCGCCCAATATCCTTGCTCAACTCAACGTTTAAAGTCATGGGACGGACATTGTTGGCAAGATTAGAGCAGTGGTCAAATGATAACAACATTCTATCAAAGGCTCAGTATGGCTTTAGACGGGGTGTTGGCACAATTGAACAGTGTCTGAATTTGGACCTAATAATAGGGAAATACACCCTTGCAAGGAAGGACTCATTACATCTTTGCTTTGTGGATTTATCAAGCGCTTTCGACTTGGTGAAACATTAAAAGTTATGGGAGACACTAAGAGATATGGGCGCCCCAGAAGACATTGTTAGTTTCCTATCACAGATCTATTCCCAGTTATCCGCAAGGATACGATATGGAATACACAGGGAATGCACGAAGCACTTTAAAATCACCCGTGGTGTAAGAGAGGGCTGTACCCTTGCCCCCCTACTGTTTTCACTTTACATAAATGGTGTTGATACCTTATTACAGAACAGTGAGGTAGACGTTCCAATGATTGGTAAACAGGCCACACCCCTGTTACTGTATGCCGATGACGCTCTACTGATTTCAAGGACAGCAAAAGGCTTACAGACCCTGATGGACAATTTTAATAGTTTTATGACGGAGAAACACTTGAAAATCAACTTGAGTAAGACATTAGTTATGTCCTGTGGTATAGGGAATATTAAAACCAAACAACATTTTATCAACGGGACGCGGATAGAGAGAACTTTTACATTTTCTTACCTAGGGATTCTTTTTAATAGTAAGGGAAATTGGAATAAGCATATTACCCTGAGTAAGTTGAAATTTGTGAAAATCGTGGAGGCTATTTTTAGATTCTCCCAAAAGATTGGGAATAAACCTGTCCGGGAGATTCTTAAACTGTATGGAGCGAAGTGTATTACAGGGTGTTGATATGGGGGGGCTCTACGGGGTCAGATTGAGACTTCTCCACTACAGATCCTTGAAAATAACTTCCTAAAACGCCTGCTAGTTGTCCCTGGTGCCACATCGTCGATTATTTTGCACAGGGAAATAGGATCTCCGTATATAAACAATCTAATTTGTATGGCTGCATTAACACTGTGACATCGTTTCTGGGTTAGGGATGAAACTTATTTTACGAGGGATATCATTTTAGATTGCATGTCCCAAGATGGTTGTAAAAAAATTCCCTGGCTAAATGATATTGCTAGTCTTCTAGAGGATTGCAATTTAAACGTAAATGATTTTACCTCGGGAGATGTGCAATATATTAGTAAGGCTGAATTAAAAAAGAGCTTTCTAAACGTAAGGGCCGTCCGTAGAGAAGAGGCATCTAATTCCAAGAAATCAGTTATCTCTTATCTTGAGGGTCCTGTGGGCATGGGTTTATAACCATATCTTATTTTTGTTACCAATGTACAACATAGATTTTACCTAACTAGATTACAATTGTGCACTCTACACTTTTTATTTGCATTTCCTAAAAGGGGTAAGTGGTGCGCCATCATGCCGAATTGTCCATGGGATGGCAGGTCCAAACTAAGCACCTTCACTTTTTATTGTTTTGTAGGTGTTATACAGAAAGTAGAAAAACATATCTCCATCCAATTTTTTTTAAAACGAATAGCCTGTTTTCCTATGAAATTGCTTTTAATTACCTTCGGCATCTGGATAATATTTCAGTATGTAACGCAGTTATCTGTTATATAATGATGGCAATGAAACAAAGGACCGAACTTGTTCATCTAGAAAGACCGAATTATTAAGTAACGTAAGCTCATCTGTCTAGTTTGGTGCCTATTTAAATTAAGTGATGAATTGAAGTTCTCTGATGTTTTTAACCTTGATGTGTTTTTTTTTTCATTAACTATAAATGGATTTTAGATTTTTTTGTATAGTATTCTTTTGTGGACATTTTGTATGATCCGAATAAAGCTAGTTTGACTGACTGATTGACTTAGACATGGGCAACTAGAGCTGTTGAAGCATAAGACCGTAGTAAGATATTGTGGGGAGATGCTTAATACATGACACTGTTTAGAGGCAATTTGGAGCTGATTTACTATAACGTGATTCATTTGTGACTGTTGAGGATCAACCAGGGTGTGATTGATAGCACTTCTGCCTAAAGATGTAAATTCCTCAATTCCCCGTTTAGTCCGGTTTGAAATCAAAGCTATGTAACATTTCAACAATGTAAAATTGCGACCGATCCAGCAACAATGTAATAATTTGTAGTGAGATGGCATGAATGTAATAATATAATATTGAAATTCATTACACTCATATAGAAAGAAGATAAGAGAATCTTTTGTTTTTGAAGTATGCTTCCACTGCCTGTGACGCAATCTTGCCAATATAAAGTTGTTGGAAATGTCCGGCTGGTCAAGTGACCAAGACTGAGTGAGACTGATGAGGACCGCAGGGCCATAATAGGCTCTGGGAAGGGCCCCTGTCAGCCCAAGTGCCCTCCAGGCAGAATATACTGGGATACACGTGCTCAATTACTTTGCCCTTGCCTGGGCAGGAGCAAAGTTGTGTTTTCTGCCCAAGACAGTATGAGCAGGGTATGTCTGCAATATCCCGGGCACAAAACAGAAGTGTCCTGGAGCATGAGGTCCCTTGGGCCCAGCTACGCCCCCTTCCCTAATGATCCAAACTGTAGCAGGGAGATGGAGTCCATAGGGCCTCAGAGGAGTTGGGAGGGTGGCCCACATCCCCTCCATTTGTAAAACTGCACTGGGTCCCAGGGTATGGGGTCCAAGGGTCTGAAACTTAACTTAGGGACGGGCGCCCACGCCCCCGTTCATAAATTGCGCCAGACACTGGGGGATGGGGGTTCTGTCGCTGAAATTGGCTTGAGGGGTGGGGTCCACGCATGCCCCCTCCCCATATGTTAAAAAAATGTATGGTTTGACCCCGTGTGCCATGGCCAACCCCATGGGCTAGTCATTTAAAAACAAAAACAAACTACTACAATTTTATTGTTTTAACTGCAATCTAGTAGTTATGGCCACCACAACATTTCTTTTCATTTTGCGGCTAGCCAATCTGTACGCTTGCTCGGATAAAGCCTCCTTAGCCAATCAGAAGGCTTACATTTTTCAGTTTCAGCCCCATTACCTGGATTTACAACGTTTTTGAACCTTAATGTGTCCAAAAAAAACATTCTGGACGGATTTACACCACATCACAAAAAACATGCATTCTAGACCAAGATCTAATCTAGCTTTCTGCCAAATTTGTTGTAATTCCGTACAGCCGCTTTCACTGTAAAATGTTCCTCTGGCATATGAATTGGGATTTTAAGTTATAGGAACCCCTTTGTTTCCTCAGCCCTCACTCAATGGATTACCCCGAAACTTTCCAGGAAGGAACTGAGGTACAGGCCTTGAAAAATCATAAAAATGGTACAAGACCTGCAGGTCTAGTGACGTAAATAATCTATTTAACCTAATTGTAATGCTATCGACCCATAAACTGGTTTCAAATTATGTGATCCTAGGCAAATATTTTAATTCACTAAGCTGCCATTTTCTTCATTATAACATGTACGAGGACCTTCAAATACACGAGTTCAGCATGTCTGCTGTCAAAAAACTATTTTGTTTGATTTAATAGACTAAACTTTTGTTCCATATATAACACAAATCTAGCCACATATAGGATACACATGACCCATGACTTGCCTCTTAATTCATTAACATCATTGTCATAAAGGCAGGGACTGGAATGTTTCTCAAATCATGTTTACAAACTATCACTCTTAATAAATACATAACTAAAGTATAAAGTGGTAGCACACTGTCGTTTGCAGTCAGCAGATTTTCCACTGAAATGACCACAACATTTCCTACTGACATACAGTTTTACTGATAAAACTATACAGTGAATATTGTTTGGAAATCGAGTTTTTGCAAACATTTGTTATTTGCACATCACCAAGTAAAGTTTTCTGATTAGTTTTGCTCCTATTTAAATCTTTGCATAACACTTCTGAATTACAAAAAAATTTGCTTTTGTAGTTCCTGATATATTCTGAAATACTTGTACAATTCATTTATAAGCTACTAGCAGCCCGCCCCAGCGTTGCCCGGGGCAGAAGGGGGCTGGGGGCAGCATTTCAGGCTTGCGTGCACTCCCGCCCCGGCCCCCGCCCGCCACGACATTGCCTGTGTCCCGGAGCCTGAGCCTTACCTCAGCCGCCATTGTTTAGGGCCAACCTCCCACCCCCCTCCCCCTCCCGCCCTGACCCCCTCCCGCCCGTGTCCCGGAGAGCCTGAGCCTTACCTCAGCCGCCGGTCCCGCTCCAGGCGCTTTTCCTCCTGTAATTCACTGTTTGCTACCTCCCGCTCCCCGCGCATGAAGCAGCGCCAGTCAATCCAGGACTCACCCCCAGGACTCACCCCCGTCTGCGTCAGGTCCTGCTCCAGACGCCTCACCCGCACAGGCCGCCACTTCGCCTAGCAGCAAGCAGGGCCGCGGCAGTCCTCCCAGCAGGTCGCGATCTTCCGTCAATGGGCACGATCCGCAGAGATGCACAGCCTCGGACACCCCGGGCCGCACGATTTGCCGCCATTTCAGGAAGTGTTGCCAGGGAGCGCAAATGATGTCAGCACGCACGTGGGCACGATCCACAGAGCTGCACAGCCTCGGACATCCCGAGCAGCACGATTCGCCGCCATTTCAGGAAGTGTTGCCAGGGAGCGCAAATGATGTAATCACGCAGACGTCGCAGCCGGCGCTACTTGCAAGGGACTACTTTATTTTTATTCCTACATTTTTTAAACAACGTATATTTTTTATTTTTAATAGCCTATGTCCTTCTGCTTGCCCTGAGGTTTTCAAAGATGTCTTGGGTGTTTGGATTGGTGTTGTACTTTTCGAGTTTACCTGGCTCAAAGGACACAGTTCTATCTTTATAATAGTAGTATAGATTTGAATGGTGTGTGTTAGAAAATACTGACATCTTTTGTTTCACAATGATTGTCAGATAACTCACTTAACACAACCTCTAACTGTAGTAAGGGAACAAAAAGTAAACAATATTTTCCAGGATAAGATAAGCAGCAATTAGTAAAAAGACAAACTGAAATTTGACCTCTGTCCTTGAAAAAAATAGCAAATATATCAAGATAAAAACAAGATTTTAAGGCCTCTTTATTCTCATTCAATTCAATTCAAAAATCTTTATTCGAATGTTTGCAAATTCATAAAAGCAGTACAATCAATCCCAGATCAAATGACATATTTACATTAATTAAAAACAGCGATATTAAAAACAATTGTAAATATAGTTCTCAGATTTACTAAGGGTTCTCCATTGTTTTACGAACATGGGTAATAACTCTTAGAAAAGTGCTAGTGCGGAATATCAGCTCTTCATTATTCAAAGTTAACAACATCAAATTTGATTCCTCCAAAGAAAGTGGTCTGTGTTTTTTTAAATACGGTACTAAAGCCATTTAAAATGTTTTTGATAAAATTTACAAAAGAAGAAGAAATGTAAGTCGGTTTGCGGGCTCGTGTCATCACATGGGCACAGATTATTTCCAGATTTTAAAAAGGAGTAACCTAGTGGAAAACATAATAAGAATCTGACAGTCCCTGCCCTGAGGCGGAAAAGTAAAGATCTTTCCCATTTTGTCATTGGAAGCGTGAGGTACAATGGGATTGGTTGTATGTACAGATCTTTGTTCACATAAGCCTGGATTGTAGGTTTGGTTAATTCCCTTGCCAATCTTTCTTCTCTATAAAGTGCGTACAGTGCAGATTTAAAATTATTTTTATCTTTATGGTTAATTTTACTAGGGTCATGAAAAAGGTGTCCTTTGCCTACGCTACTCAATTTTTTGAACACTCCAGAGAGCCAAGGGATTAACATCCCTTTTTCGCAATAAAGGCAGTCTCTTATGATGTCCTGGGTTAGGCCGGCCATGTTATTCTTCCACATAGCGAGCCAGAACAATGCCGATCTGGAGGCAACAAAATCTGATATGTAATGCAAGTTCAGTTCGCAGTGGCAAATGTATTCCGAGGAGGAGATGGGTGCTCCGAGGATTTTTCTGCAGAAGCGGTTTTCCTCTGTCTGGATGCTCGGTGTTTTTCCCAGACCCCAGATCTCTGTCCCATAAGTAGCTACTGGTACACATTGTGATTTAAAAAATTTTAAAATGGCTTTTGTAGCATCTACTTTCCTAGGCCGTGGGAGGCTAAGAATAGATTTAATGGATTTTGAGAACTTGCTCGTGGTGTGGGCTAATTGAGCAGTGTCTGAATTTGGACCTAATAATAGGGAAATACACCCTTGCAAGGAAGGGCTCATTACATCTTTGCTTTGTGGATTTATCAAGCGCTTTCGACTTGGTGAACCATTCAAAGTTATAGGAGACACTAAGAGATATGGGCGCCCCAGAAGACATTGTTAGTTTCCTATCACAGATCTATTCCCAAGGATACGATATGGAATACACAGGGAATGCACGAAGCACTTTAAAAACACCCGTGGTGTAAGACAGGGCTGTACCCTTGCCCTCCTACTGTTTTCACTTTACATAAATGGTGTTGATACCTTATTACAGAACAGTGGGGTAGACGTTCCAATGGTTGGTAAACGGGCCACACCCCTGTTACTGTATGCCGATGACGCTGTACTGATTTCAAGGACAGCAAACGGCTTACAGACCCTGATGGACAATTTTAATAGTTTTATGACGGAGAAACACTTGAAAATCAACTTGAGTAAGACATTAGTTATGTCCTGTGGTATAGGGAATATTAAAACCAAACAACATTTTATCAACGGGACGCGGATGGAGAGAACTTTTACATTTTCTTACCTAGGGATTCTTTTTAATAGTAAGGGAAAT
Organism: Lissotriton vulgaris; assembly: GCF_964263255.1. NCBI lineage: Eukaryota > Metazoa > Chordata > Amphibia > Caudata > Salamandridae > Lissotriton > Lissotriton vulgaris. Next base: position 1,086,369,888 of record NC_141685.1, on the reverse strand, counting down.
TGGAATAAGCATATTACCCTGAGTAAGTTGAAATTTGTGAAAATCGTGGTGGCTATTTTTAGATTCTCCCAAAAGATTGGGAATAAACCTGTCCGGGAGATTCTTAAACTGTATGGAGCGAAGTGTATTACAGGGTGTTGATATGGGGGGGCTCTATGGGGTCAGATTGAGACTTCTCCACTACAGATCCTTGAAAATAACTTCCTAAAACGCCTGCTAGTTGTCCCTGGTGCCACATCGTCGATTATTTTGCACAGGGAAATAGGATCTCCGTATATAAACGATCTAATTTGTATGGCTGCATTAACACTGTGACATCGTTTCTGGGTTAGGGATGAAACTTATTTTACGAGGGATATCATTTTAGATTGCATGTCCCAAGATGGTTGTAAAAAAATTCCCTGGCTAAATGATATTGCTAGTCTTCTAGAGGATTGCAATTTAAACGTAAATGATTTTACCTCGGGAGATGTGCAATATATTAGTACGGCTGAATTAAAAAAGAGCTTTCTAAACGTAAGGGCCGTCCGTAGAGAAGAGGCATCTAATTCCAAGAAATCAGTTATCTCTTATCTTGAGGGTCCTGTGGGCACGGGTTTATAACCATATCTTATTTTTGTTACCAATGTACAACATAGATTTTACCTAACTAGATTACAATTGTGCACTCTACACTTTTTATTTGCATTTCCTAAAAGGGGTAAGTGGTGCGCCTTTTATTGTTTTGTAGTGTTATACAGAAAGTAGAAAAACATATCTCCATCCAATTTTTAAAACTAATAGCCTGTTTTCCTATGAAATTGCTTTTAATTACCTTCGGCATCTGGATAATATTTCAGTATGTAACGCAGTTATCTGTTATATAATGATGGCAATGAAACAAAGGACCGAACTTGTTCATCTAGAAAGACTGAATTATTAAGTAACGTAAGCTCATCTGTCTAGTTTGGTGCCTATTTAAATTAAGTGATGAATTGAAGTTCTCTGATGTTTTTAACCTTGATGTGTTTTTTTTTATTAACTATAAATGGATTTTAGATTTTTTGTATAGTATTCTTTTGTGGACATTTTGTATGATCCGAATAAAGCTAGTTTGACTGACTGATTGACTTAGACATGGCAACTAGAGCTGTTGAAGCATAAGACCGTAGTAAGATATTGTGGGGAGATGTTTAATACATGACACTGTTTAGAGGCAATTTGGAGCTGATTTACTATAACGTGATTCATTTGTGACTGTTGAGGATCAACCAGGGTGTGATTGATAGCACTTCTGCCTAAAGATGTAAATTCCTCAATTCCCCGTTTAGTCCAGTTTGAAATCAAAGCTATGTAACATTTCAACAATGTAAAATTGTGACCGATCCAGCAACAATGTAATAATTTGTAGTGAGATGGCATGAATGTAATAATATAATATTGAAATTCATTGCACTCATATAGAAAGAAGATAAGAGAATCTTTTGTTTTTGAAGTATCCTTCCACTGCCTGTGACGCAATCTTGCCAATTTATAGTTGTTGGAAATGTCCGGCTGGTCAAGTGACCAAGACTGAGTGAGACTGATGAGGACCGCAGGGCCATAATAGGCTCTGGGAAGGGCCCCTGACAGCTATCATGGGTGCTGGAGGGACTCTGCATTATTTTTAAGTAGTGGGTGCCCCTGCGCTCACCCAGGAATACCTACAATGTCTTCATCATTGGGGGCTTCAGGGGGAGCCCTAGTACCGACGGCCCTTGCCAGCTCCTGTAGCAGGAGCGGGTCACTTATTTTTGATGGATGCCTCAATGCCCAACTGAGGGACCCATATGTCTAGAAACACACTGGGCTGCAGGGGAAGCCCAAGTGCCCTCCAGGCAGGATATACTGGGATACACGTGCTCAATTACTTTGCCCTTGCCTGGGCAGGAGCAAAGTTGTGTTTTCTGCCCAAGACAGTATGAGCAGGGTATGTCTGCAATCTCCCGGGCACAAAACAGAAGTGTCCTGGAGCATGGGGTCCCTTGGGCCCAGCTACGCCCCCTTCCCTAATGATCCAAACTGTAGCAGGGAGATGGAGTCCATAGGGCCTCAGAGGAGTTGGGAGGGTGGCCCACATCCCCTCCATTTGTAAAACTGCACTGGGTCCCAGGGTATGGAGTCCAAGGGTCTGAAACTTAACTTAGGAACGGGCGCCCACGCCCCCGTTCATAAATTGCGCCAGACACTGGGGGATGGGGGTTCTGTCGCTGAAATTGGCTTGAGGGGTGGGGGCCACGCATGCCCCCTCCCCATATGTTAAAAAAATGTATGGTTTGACCCCGTGTGCCATGGCCAACCCCATGGGCTAGTCATTAAAAAAACAAAAACAAACTACTACAATTTTATTGTTTTAACTGCAATCTAGTAGTTGTGGCCACCACAACATTTCTTTTCATTTTGCGGCTAGCCAATCTGTACGCTTGCTCGGATAAAGCCTCCTTAGCCAATCAGAAGGCTTACATTTTTCAGTTTCAGCCCCATTACCTGGATTTACAACGTTTTTGAACCTTAATTTGTCCCAAAAAAAACATACTGGACGGATTTACACCACATCACAAAAAACATGCATTCTAGACCAAGATCTAATCTAGCTTTCTGCCAAATTTGTTGTAATTCCGTGCAGCCGCTTTCACTGTAAAATGTTCCTATGGCATATGAATTGGGATTTTAAGTTATAGGAACCCCTTTGTTTCCTCAGCCCTCACTCAATGGATTACCCTGAAACTTTCCAGGAAGGAACTGAGGTACAGGCCTTGAAAAATCATAAAAATGGTACAAGACCTGCAGGTCTAGTGACGTAAATAATCTATTTAACCTAATTGTAATGCTATCGACCCATAAACTGGTTTCAAATTATGTGATCCTAGGCAAATATTTTAATTCACTAAGCTGCCATTTTCTTCATTATAACATGTACGAGGACCTTCAAATACACGAGTTCAGCATGTCTGCTGTCAAAAAACTATTTTGTTTGATTTAATAGACTAAACTTTTGTTCCATATATAACACAAATCTAGCCACATATAGGATACACATGACCCATGACTTGCCTCTTAATTCATTAACATAATTGTCATAAAGGCAGGGACTGGAATGTTTCTCAAATCATGTTTACAAACTATCACTCTTAATAAATACATAACTAAAGTTTAAAGTGGTAGCACACTGTCATTTGCAGTCAGCAGATTTTCCACTGAAATGACCACAACATTTCCTACTGACATACAGTTTTACTGATAAAACTATACAGTGTACAAAGAATAATGTTTGGAAATCGAGTTTTTGCAAATATTTGTTATTTGCACATCACCAAGTAAAGTTTTCTGATTAGTTTTGCTCCTATTTAAATCTTTGCATAACACTTCTGAATTACAAAAACATGTGCTTTTGTAGTTCCTGAAATATTCTGAAATACTTGTACAATTCATTTATAAGCTATTTGAATGGTGTGTGTTAGAAAATACTGACATCTTTTGTTTCACAATGATTGTCAGACATCTCACTAACTCAACCTCTAACTGTAGTAAGGGAACAAAAAGTAAACAATATTTTCCAGGATAAGAAAAGCAGCAATTAGTAAAAAGACAAACTGACATTTGACCCCTGTCCTTGAAAAAAATAGCAAATATATCAAGATAAAAATAAGATTTTAAGGCCTCTTTATGCTCAATCAATTCAAAAATCTTTATTCGAATGTTTGCAAATTCATAAAAGCAGTACAAACAATCCCAGATCAAATGACATATTTACATTAATTAAAGACAGCAATATTAAAAACAATTATAAATATAGTTCTCAGATTTACTAAGGGTTCTCCATTGTTTTACGAACATGGGTAATAACTCTTAGAAAAGTGCTAGTGCGGAATATCAGCTCTTCATTATTCAAAGTTAACAACATCAAATTTGATTCCTCCAAAGAAAGTGGTCTGTGTTTTTTAAAATACGGTACTGAAGCCATTTAAAATATTTTTGATAAAATTTACAAAAGAAGAAGAAATGTAAGTCGGTTTGCGGGCTCGTGTCATCACATGGGCACAGATTATTTCCAGATTTTAAAAAGGAGTAACCTAGTGGAAAACATAATAAGAATCTGACAGTCCCTGCCCTGAGACGGAAAAGTAAAGATCTTTCCCACTTTGTCATTGGAAGCGTGAGGTACAATGGGATTGGTTGTATGTACAGATCTTTGTTCACATAAGCCTGGATTGTAGGTTTGGTTAATTCCCTTGCCAATCTTTCTTCTCTATAAAGTGCGTACAGTGCAGATTTTAAATCATTTTTATCTTTAGGGTTAATTTTACTAGGGTCATGAAAAAGGTGTCCTTTGCCTACGCTACTCAATTTTTTGAACACTCCAGAGAGCCAAGGGATTAACATCCCTTTTCCGCAATAAAGGCAGTCTCTTATGATGTCCTGGGTTAGGCCGGCCATGTTATTCTTCCAAATAGCGAGCCAGAACAATGCTGGTCTGGAGGCAATAAAATCTGATATGTAATGCAAGTTCAGTTCGCAGTGGCAAATGTATTCCGAGGAGGAAATGGGTGCTCCGAAGATTTTTCTGCAGAAGCGGTTTTCCTCTGTCTGGATGCTCGGTGTTTTTCCCAGACCCCAGATCTCTGCCCCATAAGTAGCTACTGGTACACATTGTGATTTAAAAAAAATTAAAATGGCTTTTGTAGCATCTACTTTCCTAGGCCGTGGGAGGCTAAGAATAGAGTTAATGGATTTTGAGAACTTGCTCGTGGTGTGGGCTAAATGTCCACTCCACGAGCCGCTCGCAGCAAAAACCATTCCTAGGTAGGGAAAGGTGTTGGTAGAATAAAGTTTGTCAACACCCACTGAAATAGCACTTAATTGTCTCTTACCCGGGCCACAGGACATAATAAAAGATTTTTTCTAATTTACTTTAAGATCAAGTTTTTCCATATATTGCACAAAGTCTTTTACCAGGCTGCGCAGGGCGTTCGGGGTCAGACCCATGAGCACCGCATCATCTGCATAGAGCAGAGTCGGTAGCAATCTCTCCCTTATTTTCGGGACGTCTGTGGTTATCAATTTTAGGGATTTATTTAGTCCATTTATATAAATAATAAATAACAGGGTTGCTAAAACGCACCCCTGTCTGACTCCTCTTTCTACTTTTATGGGTTCTGACACTCCCCCCCCCATCCCGATCCTTACTTGTGCCCTTGTGTCAGTGTGCAAATACGCAAGAAAATAAACAAGTGGTTCGTCCAGACCGTATTCTAGGAGAATCGTCCACAATTTAGACCTATTAACTAGGTCAAATGCGGACGATAAGTCCATAAAGGGTAGATAGATTGGTGCAGACCGAGCAATGGTATATTTACCGATTACTAGATTTAAATTTAAACACTGCTCAGTTGTTCCAACCCATTTCCTGAACCTCATTTGGCAGGAGTCTAAAATCCCTGTTTCATCTGCCCACTCGTTAATTCTATTATATAATACTCTTCCCAAAATGTTAAGAGTATTATCTCGGAGCGAGATGGGTCTGTAGTTTGTTGGGTCTGTTCTCTCTCCTTTTTTATATATAGGCACTATTATGCTTGTGGACCATGTGTCAGGTATTGGCACTAAAGGTAGGCTATTAAATACATTTGTCAGAATGGGTGCCCAAAGTTCTGGTTTCCATTTAATGATGTCTATTGGGAGGCCATTCGGCCCTGGGGCTTTATTGCCGAGGCTTTGTTTAATACCGGCAATAACCTCTCCCAGGCTGATCTCTAAAGGACGCAAGTCACCTAATACAAAATTATTATTGACATTTGGTGGTGTTGCATACACTTTAGAGAAGTGGTTTTCCCATTGATGACTAGAGATGGTACAGCTTATTACTGACATTTGTGTACCCATATTACGCATATATTTTACAGCGGCCCAGAAAGTTGTGCCTTTTTTCCCTGATGCTGAGTCTGATAGCTCCTCCCAGCGTTCTGACAGAATAAATGCCTTGTGTTTCCCATTTTTCAGCTTTATACCTCTTTCTTGCCTCCCTGACCTTAATTTGACATCTAGGCTTAGCATTCAGTGCATTACGTAGGGCTCTATTTGCAACTGAGCAGTTGTTGTCCAACCACTTAGGATCCGTATTGATTTTACGATTAGGAACAGTTAAAATAGTTTTTATGGCTGAGCACAGATTAGTAAAATCTGAGATCACCCTTTGGTGATTCCCATCGGCTGTTGTACATGAATCTATTAAATTTTGATGTTTAGTTGTGAGTTGATTAGTTATACTACCACTATCCACCTTCCTCCATTTCAGTCTTAAATTATTTGTGGCGGGGGTTATATCTCTTGCCCCCACAATACTTTTAAATACTGGCGAGGGCCCTAGTCTAATATTCGCAACCAATGCATTATGATCCCAGAATGCAGTCTCAATAACCTTGGCCATCGTAAGACTGTCAATACGTTCGGGTGACATAAAGATATAATCTATGGTTGAGGAATGATCTCTACCTCTAAATGTGGGGACATAATTATCATTAGGAGTTGGGCTTGCATCCATAATGTTAGTTAACATATGATCGCGGATAAGCAAGTCCAATTCTTGTCCCCTTTTATCTGCTCGGTCGTTACGGATATTTACCCCCGGTCGGTCTAGATTAGAAATGTTTGCGTTAAAATCCCCAGCTAGAATAATCCTTTTACTTATGGTATTTCCTAGGGGTTCAGTTATGCTGCTCAAAATTTTGGATAGTTCGATGAAATTTGTGTTTGGGATTGAATAGAAATCATTGTTACAAAAATTAATTGTATAAAAGGGGACCTTTCTTTTATATTCGATAATCTGAATATTTGGGCTTTTAGTTGGTATTACCTTGATACTACCACCTGCAGTAACCCTGATACCAATTAATAGTCCACCTATCGGTCTGCCAAAATCTGGTTTGCCTGCAGTTATACTGTTGCAGTGAAAGCCCTCAATGTGCAGGTTAGTGGTGGCCCATGTTTTCTGGAACATAATTATGTCTATGTTGGAAAAAGTCTTTAACCAATTTAGGTCAGACAATCTTGGCTCCAGGCCAGCCACATTCCAACTAAGGATCGCGAGGTCAGAATTAGGCTTAGTTGGTATATTAAGTATGTTAGTGCTGGCATCTATGGTGCTTTCAGTGATTACAGTCCTTTCAGAGGGGTTTTTCCTTGCAGGTAGCAAGCTATCTATACCCTTGCAGCTACTTGTTGTTGGTACTATTGTTTTCTGTTTGTCGTTATTCATCCTTGTGGGTGAGGGGTTGGGAGTCTGATAGCCATTGAGCTGCTGATTATTTCTACTATTGTACTTGCTATAACCACTTTGTTCTTTGTGTGGGTTGATGGTTGGTATCAGTCAGTCGACCATCTCTAAACAGCTGTATCTGTTGTAGGTCGGAAGCCCCATAAAATTGTCCATGAGACCTAGATCTCTTCCCATATTTCCTCCCCAGCTTCCCATGTTCCCTCCCCAGCTTCCCCATTCATCACCCCAATCTTGGTAGCCCGGTCTACTCCAATTTCTATCATGGCCTGGCCAGACATGACTCCTGGGGGATAGAAAAAAGAGAGTCGTTTTGTTTCTATGTGTTTATAGGAGCCTTGTGTGTTCCAGGAGCATATGTAGTCTACAGTACGAGGGTCCTCAAAATTGATTATAACACAGTCACCCTGGGTAGTTTTGCGCTCTTTTCTTATCCAGGGTACTCTGCGGACTGTTACAATCCTACTTGTGCAGTGTAAAGGTAGTGGTCGATTGACATTAAGCCAATGTTGTACTTTATTTTTTAGAGACCAACTGGTTTCAGTAATGTGATCAGCCACCTCTGGGACCCCAGTCATGACTACTACCAATGAGCTTGCCTCTGGGAGGAGGGGGACCGTGCGTCTATGCTCTTTTTCTCCCTTCTTCTGGTCCTTATCCGGGGGCATAGGAGTTGACTTGGCTTGGCTTTCTGTTTGTTTAGTGAGTTGGGGAGGTACAGAATCATTTATCGGTTTGACTGGATTTTTATTTTTATTTACTTGGGCTGCTGGTGTCCTTGTTGTTGCAGTAGTACTCAACACTTGTGCTGTCGTCTTCTTAGGCCCTGGGTCTACAGTGTTGTTATTTCCAGATTTAATTTTAGTCCCACCTGTTAGAGAAGGCCCAGGGTTAGATGTATTTGTGGCGGTCTTAGAAATAATTTTGGATGAAGCATGCAGCCCTCAATATTTGAGAGTCTAGTCTCTATTGGGGAAAAATAAGATCTAAAAAGTTCCCCAATTTTTACTAGCAGACTGCTGCTTGCTTCGCAGCAATTGTGCGCATCCCCCCTACTACAAGGGTCTCTATACTTCCTAATTCCAAATCCTCAGTAGTCTCGTCAGGGGTTAATCTACTATTCCCATTTTTTAATTGGTGATCTTTTACTTTGCTAGGCTTTTTCTTTGGTGTGTTTTTCTCTTTAGCCAATATCGCCTTAGCTTGTTTCTTTTGCTTTGGTATAGCACCCTCCCTCTTACCCCGTGACTGTCTATTCCTTACTTCATCTGGCGTGTGATTAATGAGTAAATCAGGTGATTTTTCTAAAGCCAGGCTTAGTTGGGAATCTGATAAGAGTTGGGATGCAGACAGGTCAACTATATTTGGCAGACTAAGTGTTTCTATCCTAACATCATTCAAGGCACCTGAATCCTGGGTTTGTACTGGGGTTCTAGCTAAGGCGAGAAGTCCCAAGGATGAGCGCCTAGCTATTTGTAAGTCTTGGGATACTCTGCATTCAAGGAGAATGATGCCCTGATCTATAGCTTCATTCGCCCTTGTTATAAAATTATCCAATGGCCCAATTATCTGTCCTCCTCCCACCGCGGTTTTACTTCTGCTTCCCCTTGTGGTAATATTATTTGGCAGTGTGTGTTCAGCTATTATCAACTGGTACCTTATAGGTGGAATGAAGCGTACAAACGTCAGGTCTCCAAAGCGGGTACGTAACCACAAACCAAGAGACCAAGAGATGGGGCCCGGTCCGGTCACAAACGGTCTCTAACGGGCTCAAACGGGCCCGCCCTTGGCCCGGGCTTCGCCCGGCGTCCCGCTCACATCCCGCGACGTGGGGGGCTGCCCCGGTTAGGTGCGCCTCCTGGCACGATGTTGTGGCGTCAGTCCGTTGCGCCACGCCGCGCCGCTAGGACTGCTGGGAAATGTAGTCCCAGCGCGGCTGCGGTGATGCTGTGGGCTGTGGCGCTGTGACGCGCTCTCCTAGGTGTCCCCACTCCTTCCTGGCTGGCAACAAGTGACTCTCGGCGGTGGCGGCAGAGTTTGGTAAGTCCCCCGCTCCTTGGCGGGCTGCCCCGGTTAAGTGCGCCTCCTGGCGCGATGTTGTGGCGTCAGTCCGTTGCGCCGCGCCGCTAGGACTGCTGGGAAATGTAGTCCCAGCGCGGCTGCAGCGATGCTGTGGGCTGTGGAGCTGTGACGCGCTCTGTAGGTGTCCCCACTCCTTCCTGGCTGGCAACAAGTGACTCTCGGCGGTGGCGGCAGAGTTTGGTAAGTCCCCTTTCTGAATGAACAGAACACCTGTTATGTTCCAGCTTAAGGTCACTCGCCAGAAAGGACCAGTAGGTCCTAAAAAGTAGCTCAATCTGATAAAATCTGACTCGCCATAGCGAGTGGGCGAGTACATTTCTGGGCGAGTTCATTTTTGGAGGCCTGAGGTGGATAACCTATTTTCCTGGAAAGATTCATGAAAATTTGTTTGACGACTCCAAAGTTATTAAAAAAACACTTTCCTATGGTAACTAGGTCCTAACTATAACTACAGAGTAGCGACCGCTATACCATAATATATATCTATATCTATCTATCTATCTATCTATCTATCTATCTATCTATCTATCTATCTATCTATATATCTATCTATACATCTATATATATATATATATGTATATATTCACACAAGGTTGCCCAGATTTGAGACCGCACTCCGTAGCTGGTAAGTAACATACTTTATTTCAAAAGGCATTCAGCTTGGCATCCCCATTAAAGACGTCCCTGGCCTTACGCGTTTCGAATCTCTTGTGATTCTCATCAGAGGCCCGTGTCAGCAACCTTTTCTTTTCAACTGCATTCTCCCGCTCGAGTTGTATGCAAATTAGTTGGCTTCAGGTGTGCCTCCAAACTAGGAAAAAAAACGTCCTTTATTTTCAAAGCACTCTGGGAGATGTAGTTGCATTTAGTTCAACCCTCCAGTGGGTGTGGTTGCTGCACTCGATATGGAACAAAGTTTATAGCCCTCCAGTGGGCTTCAGGATGAAATTCTGGATGCCTGTATTTCAAAGACCAACTGCGCCCGCACAGAGGTGGACTTTTCCACCCCCTGGGTCCTTTGGTTCAGGATGGTGCGTCGTCTCACGCGGCCTGGAACCGCCGCGATTGTATTCACACAAGGTTGCCCAGATTTGAGACCGCACTCCGTAGCTGGTAAGTAACATACTTTATTTCAAAAGGCATTCAGCTTGGCATCCCCATTAAAGACGTCCCTGGCCTTACGCGTTTCGAATCTCTTGTGATTCTCATCAGAGGCCCGTGTCAGCAACCTTTTCTTTTCAACTGCATTCTCCCGCTCGAGTTGTATGCAAATTAGTTGGCTTCAGGTGTGCCTCCAAACTAGGAAAAAAAACGTCCTTTATTTTCAAAGCACTCTGGGAGATGTAGTTGCATTTAGTTCAACCCTCCAGTGGGTGTGGTTGCTGCACTCGATATGGAACAAAGTTTATAGCCCTCCAGTGGGCTTCAGGATGAAATTCTGGATGCCTGTATTTCAAAGACCAACTGCGCCTGCACAGAGGTGGACTTTTCCACCCCCTGTTACTTACCAGCTACGGAGTGCGGTCTCAAATCTGGGCAACCTTGTGTGAATACAATCGCGGCGGTTCCAGGCCGCGTGAGACGACGCACCATCCTGAACCAAAGGACCCAGGGGGTGGAAAAGTCCACCTCTGTGCGGGCGCAGTTGGTCTTTGAAATACAGGCATCCAGAATTTCATCCTGAAGCCCACTGGAGGGCTATAAACTTTGTTCCATATCGAGTGCAGCAACCACACCCACTGGAGGGTTGAACTAAATGCAACTACATCTCCCAGAGTGCCTTGAAAATAAAGGACGTTTTTTTTCCTAGTTTGGAGGCACACCTGAAGCCAACTAATTTGCATACAACTCGAGCGGGAGAATGCAGTTGAAAAGAAAAGGTTGCTGACACGGGCCTCTGATGAGAATCACAAGAGATTCGAAACGCGTAAGGCCAGGGACGTCTTTAATGGGGATGCCAAGCTGAATGCCTTTTGAAATAAAGTATGTTACTTACCAGCTACGGAGTGCGGTCTCAAATCTGGGCAACCTTGTGTGAATACAATCGCGGCGGTTCCAGGCCGCGTGAGACGACGCACCATCCTGAACCAAAGGACCCAGGGGGTGGAAAAGTCCACCTCTGTGCGGGCGCAGTTGGTCTTTGAAATACAGGCATCCAGAATTTCATCCTGAAGCCCACTGGAGGGCTATAAACTTTGTTCCATATCGAGTGCAGCAACCACACCCACTGGAGGGTTGAACTAAATGCAACTACATCTCCCAGAGTGCTTTGAAAATAAAGGACGTTTTTTTTCCTAGTTTGGAGGCACACCTGAAGCCAACCAATTTGCATACAACTCGAGCGGGAGAATGCAGTTGAAAAGAAAAGGTTGCTGATACGGGCCTCTGACGAGAATCACAAGAGATTCGAAACGCGTAAGGCCAGGGACGTCTTTAATGGGGATGCCAAGCTGAATGCCTTTTGAAATAAAGTATGTTACTTACCAGCTACGGAGTGCGGTCTCAAATCTGGGCAACCTTGTGTGAATACAATCGCGGCGGTTCCAGGCCGCGTGAGACGACGCACCATCCTGAACCAAAGGACCCAGGGGGTGGAAAAGTCCACCTCTGTGCGGGCGCAGTTGGTCTTTGAAATACAGGCATCCAGAATTTCATCCTGAAGCCCACTGGAGGGCTATAAACTTTGTTCCATATCGAGTGCAGCAACCACACCCTCTGGAGGGTTGAACTAAATGCAACTACATCTCCCAGAGTGCTTTGAAAATAAAGGACGTTTTTTTTCCTAGTTTGGAGGCACACATGAAGCCAACTAATTTGCATACAACTCGAGCGGGAGAATGCAGTTGAAAAGAAAAGGTTGCTGACACGGGCCTCTGATGAGAATCACAAGAGATTCGAAACGCGTAAGGCCAGGGACGTCTTTAATGGGGATGCCAAGCTGAATGCCTTTTGAAATAAAGTATGTTACTTACCAGCTACGGAGTGCGGTCTCAAATCTGGGCAACCTTGTGTGAATATAATCGCGGCGGTTCCCGGCCGCGTGAGACGACGCACCATCCTGAACCAAAGGACCCAGGGGGTGGAAAAGTCCACCTCTGTGCGGGCGCAGTTGGTCTTTGAAATACAGGCATCCAGAATTTCATCCTGAAGCCCACTGGAGGGCTATAAACTTTGTTCCATATCGAGTGCAGCAACCACACCCACTGGAGGGTTGAACTAAATGCAACTACATCTCCCAGAGTGCTTTGAAAATAAAGGACGTTTTTTTTCCTAGTTTGGAGGCACACCTGAAGCCAACTAATTTGCATACAACTCGAGCGGGAGAATGCAGTTGAAAAGAAAAGGTTGCTGACACGGGCCTCTGATGAGAATCACAAGAGATTCGAAACGCGTAAGGCCAGGGACATCTTTAATGGGGATGCCAAGCTGAATGCCTTTTGAAATAAAGTATGTTACTTACCAGCTACGGAGTGCGGTCTCAAATCTGGGCAACCTTGTGTGAATACAATCGCGGCGGTTCAAGGCCGCGTGAGACGACGCACCATCCTGAACCAAAGGACCCAGGGGGTGGAAAAGTCCACCTCTGTGCGGGCGCAGTTGGTCTTTGAAATACAGGCATCCAGAATTTCATCCTGAAGCCCACTGGAGGGCTATAAACTTTGTTCCATATCGAGTGCAGCAACCACACCCACTGGAGGGTTGAACTAAATGCAACTACATCTCCCAGAGTGCTTTGAAAATAAAGGACGTTTTTTTTCCTAGTTTGGAGGCACACCTGAAGCCAACTAATTTGCATACAACTCGAGCGGGAGAATGCAGTTGAAAAGAAAAGGTTGCTGACACGGGCCTCTGATGAGAATCACAAGAGATTCGAAACGCGTAAGGCCAGGGACGTCTTTAATGGGGATGCCAAGCTGAATGCCTTTTGAAATAAAGTATGTTACTTACCAGCTACGGAGTGCGGTCTCAAATCTGGGCAACCTTGTGTGAATATATATATATATATATATATATATAGATGTATAGATAGATAGATAGATAGATAGATAGATAGATAGATAGATAGATAGATAGATAGATAGATAGATAGATAGATAGATAGATAGATAGATAGATAGATAGATAGATATAGATATAGATATATATTATGGTATAGCGGTCGCTACTCTGTAGTTATAGTTAGGACCTAGTTATCATCATGGCTTTTTAACTTTGTGAGCAACAAATAAATATTTTGCACAATTGAAGAGGAATTTGTGCTCTCTTTTTCGCCAGAAGGAAGTGAAGGAGTGCAGTGCATTCGAATATATATATATATATATTTTGTTAGGTGTGTATGTTGAAATTGTAAAAATGGGTGTGTGAGAGTGAACAGAGGGTGAATGATCCAAGCGTAGGCGTGTGATACATAGGAGTCTCAGATTGAAATAAAAGGAGAGACAAACAAGGATCATGTGAACATGCAGAGAGAGAGGGGCATGTGGCATTCCAGATGTAGTTAACTACATGAGCAAGAATAACTCAAGTGGAGTAAGCGGCGTATAATAGGAACATGTGCAGAGGTTGAAAGTCAATGGATAAAGAGAGATTAATGTTGAGCTTATCATTTCCAGACAACTGAATCAAGCCACAAAATTCTTTACTTATTTCCTGACATATATGTAAGTTACAAAGAAGCAGAGAACAACAGGTCTTCAAATAGTTGAAAAAAAGCAGCAGTTTAAGAACCAAACCAACTTGTGGAGGCCATAGGGTGTGTGGCCTTCAGCCAATGGCGTAGGACGCGCTATCAGTTGCTCCTATGAAGTTGCCCCGAATCTGCCTTAATGCTTATCAAAAATCAGCCCAACATTGACAAAAAATGTACAACATAACTGATAGCTGCACTTGGGAAAGTGATGATTGTGAATTGACTTCTCTGCCCTGCTGCAGTGTGTCTGATTGGGCTCTAGCCCCAAGATAGTGCCCGTCGGTATACAACGTTTACAACAAAGTTTTTACCACGCACTACCACTACAACGCAGGCATTACCACGCATACCATTACAACGCATTGCGCTGGGGGGCGCTCTAGGATAGGGAATAAGTATAATTTTATATCCAACACCTTCCCTAGTGTCCACGGGGACTGGAGTTGGAATATAAAATTATACTTACCACTATCCAGCACCTCTAAGCGCTATGCGTTGTAACGGTATGCGTTGTAAATACCGCGTTGTAATGGTATGCGTGGTAAAAGTATGCGTTGTAACGTCATACATCCGTGCCCGTCTCACCACCGTTTCAGTGCGGGTAACGCTGGATCCTGTGAGGGCGTACCAGGCCCAGTGGAGCTTCCAAAACTATGACAGAGAAGCTCAGTCGAGAATGCAAAGGAGCCTAGACAGTGACGGGATGGCCACAGGACTTGGGGTCAGTGGCGACGATCGGGAGTATGTGCCTGCCTGAATATGCCATGCCTGCAGACTTCGTGCAGAGTTGAGGAAAACTGGGCCCTTACCTCCCTGAAAATCGCTGTTTGCGAGACTGGACCAGGGGGAGGAGCTGGCACCATATACTGTATTGGGGAAACACAGTCACCATGATCATTCCGAGGTGAGAGGGCACTCATGACGCCTCCCTTGTCTTCAGCATGACTACCAGTGAATGACTGGATCCATGGCTCCTACCAGCTTGGCGGTGGAGGGGGTAAAACGGACATTACCTGCTACTGGAGCATGAGCAGCGATTCAACAAGGCACATGCATGTTGTGGTGCAGGGCGGGTTGGGCACCGACCTGTGTTCTTGTCTGATTGCTGTATCCACATGATGAACTTAAACATAAATGTTGCCATGCAGTAGGAGGATCCACAGGAGGCATGGCAAACAAACTCACAGTCTAGGTGCGGCCACTGCGTATCTTAACTGGGACATTGCTGTGCCAACAACTGGGTCCTTTCAGATGTCTGACTGACCTTAAGCTACATTACCAATGTCGAGCAGTTCTCCCAATATGGAAAACACAAAGGTGGTAAGGGGTGGCACTCCTGTCATCCCCTGCCCACCTAAAAGAGCAGGCTCAAGAAGGACCTGATTTTGTCAAAGGCCTCGACCTCCACGCTAGAAACTGCAGCTACTCTGGACACACTATTGAAACTGTCATGGACACAAAAACAGCCCTAAATCTAAAATTGATTTTGTAGCCCTAGATCTCTCGTTGCTAAAGTCTGACCAATGGAAATAAGCAGACAGGGTGACAGGAACAGAAAACTATATTGCAGAACTCACTCCTAAAGTGCCTGACTTGAAAGCCCTGATGGCTGACATGTAGGAACTGGTGTACTGTATGAGTTTAGGACCGGAGATGCCAAAGGCAGATCTCGCTACAGGAACCTGCAATGTGTTGGTACCCCCAGAAGGAATCAGCCTGACAGGACCTGGCAGCCTTTCTATAGGAGTGGATTAGATGAGCTTTGGATGCAGGGGGCTAACCTGTTTATTTGCGATTGAGAGTCTTCGGGATCCCAAGTAGATGTTCCAAGTCAGGCAAGATACCTAGAATTCGTATAGCCCTGGTGCGCACCTTCTGAGATAGTGACAATATCCTGTAGAGAGCCAGAGAGGTCCAGTGTGAGTAGAGAATTCTAAGGTTATGATGTTTCCGGGCTACACTGCAACGACACAACAGCAACGCAACACAACTCTTTCTGTCCACTCATAGCAAAGCTGCACAAATTGGAATAACCACACATACTACTGTTCCCGGCACGGCTGAAACATAAGGAAGATGAACCAACACTGTTTTTCACAGCCCCCAAGGAGGCTTGAGAGTGGGCCAAGATGAGAAAGGCTGCTGAAGGGCAAAAGACAGGTCAAGTCCCACGACAAAGATGTCCCTCCCTAAGAAACCACGTGAGGAAAAGGACAAGGAGAGGCCACACTTCTTCTCAGGCAGCAGAGGGTTGTGAAAAACCCTAGCAACAATTGCAGCGATGGGAAAGCCACCTTTCTCCTCACTAGGCAACACAGAAGGCGGAGATGACAGTCTTGATATTGTGTCCTCATGTAATGGATCGAAATACTCTGGTGATGAACTACCCCAGTTTACATCTAGATCGGCAGATGACTTGACTGCAGACTGCCATGGTCCTGAGAAACCTGGTTGAGCTTGATGTACCCAGCGGGGCAGTTGTTTCTTTTACTGAACATTTTTGCTAGGAGTCTCAATTGATTTACATGTTTATTGTTCACCAAATTCAGGGTGGCCCGGGGAGGGGTTCACATTGGCGCAGACTAAGTCAGGCAAACATTTTTGCCCCACTTAGCAATTTCCCACAAGTGTTTTACGACTGTTTCTTGTTTTGGGAGTATGGACTGAACTGGCATTGGGCAGTTCTACACTCAACTCTGGGAGGGGAGTTCAGGTTGGGATTTGTTGGCGTGTTGGTTTTGTTCATCCAGTTGTTGATCATGGTTATACTTAAGGAACGGTGCAAGAAATGTTTTAATGCGCACTAGCATGGTTGACACTGTAGGTTTATACTTCTGTGGTTGATATTGCTTCAGGGAAATTGAGGAAGAGCACAGTTACCTAGGACACCAAAGG
Organism: Lissotriton vulgaris; assembly: GCF_964263255.1. Lineage (NCBI taxonomy): Eukaryota > Metazoa > Chordata > Amphibia > Caudata > Salamandridae > Lissotriton > Lissotriton vulgaris. The sequence continues at coordinate 1,086,352,930 of NC_141685.1, read as the reverse complement.
CTGGGGACATCGAGAGTAGGTAGCCACACTTTCTTACTTTGGTACATTTGTGGTCTAGGATGCCCAGCTAAGATAAATAAAATATATATTTACTTGAAGCGAAGGGAAGAGGGGGGTCCATGTGGTGTTACGGCAATAAACGCATCTCAGTTCACACGTAGGCACAAGACTACAGCAGAGATGGAGAGGGCAGGTATATGGTGCTGCCTTCTCTGCATATTCATGAGGAGTCCTGATATGGGTAAGCCCAGGTGTCCCTCATCATGTAGCAGAGTACAAGACAGATAAGGAAGGGCAGTTTCTTTGTCTAGATGGCAGAACAGATGGTAGGGCATTACACATGATAAGCTTGTGTGCTCCCAACAAAGGCCACTTCGCCTCACAACCAGAAGGCATAATAGGGCCATAAGACCACACAAATAAAGTCTGGCAATAACACTTCAGGCCCATCCCAAGGGAATTGAGCTTAACCCACTGTCATTGGATGCCCACCCCTTTGCAAAAGTAGACAAATCAATGCAATGTTTACATTAAAGGTAATGGGTGATGCTAGCACAGGCAGTGGTGGGCTGTGCCAGTGTTGGAAATATGCAGCCACTCCAAAACTGACTGACTGCGCCTTTCTAAGAAAAATGCTGGCTATTTATTTTCACTTGTGTTTTCTTGCCCAGCTGAAACACTTACTCCCCATTCCCTCCCATTTGGACCCAATCTTTATACCCCACTCTCCCTGCTACCTAACTCCCTCTCGTTTCTCCTTCCCTCCTCCTCTATTGCTAACATATTAGGCCAGTTCAAATACACTCACAATGGAAAGCTACAGTAACAAATCAGGAAAGCTACAGAAACAAATCAGAACACAAGAAGGGTCATGAGTCAGTAAAGTGAGTGCCATTAATAAATGTAATAGTAACACCTATGATTTACAGCGCTTGAGAGCAGAATGGCGATATGAAATGCTACTGTTTCCCATGTTATTCCCTCTCGCCCTCCGTTCTTTCCATGTTTACCTCCTCAGTAGCTTGTGTCCTCCACTTCGTCTATTTTTTGATGCATCTCGCGTTACACACCTTGCCTTTTCGAACTCCTCACATCGTTCAGTTTTTTTCATGTGTCGGTCAAGCCTTGTATATTCTCTCCCTTCGCGTAACCAACGTTTACTAATCTCCCTCTTCCCTACCCCTCCCTCCCCCACACACGGCTTCAGATGCGCTAGTACCTGCTTTGCGGTAGCAGTCCTTGCCAACGCCCCCGTTTTCCCCCCGTCCTAATTCAAAAGGCTCGGCTAACAACCGCTGCTCGCGCTGGATACTGGGACGCTCTTGCCACATCTAGCCATTCAGAGGACAGTGACAGCAACCGCCCAACTAGCCAATCCTATTACTCATTGGGAATTCAGTGAGCACCGCGTGGCTACTACAAGAGCGAGAAACTTGAGCCCCAGCCACTCGCGTGACATTGCTGTGGCAGCCGATACAGGGAACAACGACGAATTCTGGAGTGAATGTTAGGTTGGCTAATATCTCCGACTTCACCGCGAAGAACGTTAGAGAGCATAATTAACAAGCATTTGCAATGCAATAGGTCGCGCATTAGGAAAGGTTGAGCTATTGGTATTGTAAATGACACATTTTTTTATTTATGTTTTGTTCTTGAAAATAGCGAAATTAATAGCTTTGTCATTTACAATGCCAATAGTTATAACTTTCGCTAATGTGACACCTATAGCATTTGTAATGCATTATGTGTTGTATTTACGTGACTTACATGTATTGATATTACAAATAACAATGGCTTTTAATTTTTTTCAATAATTAATACTTAAATAAAAGTTATTGTAAGTTATAATGGCAATAGCTTAAAGTTTTGTAAATAACTTTTGTGAAGATTATGTTCAGTGTATTTTATTGTGACGAAAATCCAAGAACAGAAGTGAAATATTAACATCTTTTTGTTACATTTGTAATAAAGCTTGAAACATTGAGAGAACCTATTTGAACCAGGTGTTGAATGGTTGCACAGATTGATGCTGTGATGGCGCGGAGTGATGTTGTGATGGCGAACGAGTGATGCTGTAGCGTGATGCTGTGGTAGCGCATAGTGATGTTGTGGTGCCCCTGAGTGATGCTGTGGTGGTGCGGAGTGATGCTGTATGCAATGCTATGTTTTTTTTTGCTATCCTATGTTTTGTTTTGTTATACTATGCTATGTTTTGCTATCCTATGCTTTGAAGTGTTATGCTATGCTATGCTGTGTTTTGTTATGCTATGCTATGCTATATTTTGCAATGCTATGCTTTGTTATGCTATGTTTTGTTATGCTATGTTATGTTTTGTTGTGTTTTATTATGCTATGCTTTGTTTTGCTATGCTATGTTTTGTTATGCTATGCTATGCTATGTTTTGTTGTTGTGTTTGGTATGCTATGTTTTGCTATGCTATTATATGTTTTGTTTTGCTATGCTATGTTTTGTTGTGTTTTGTTAAGCTATGCTATGTTTTGTTGTGTTTTGCTATGTTTTGTTATGCTATGTGTTGTTGTGTCTTGTTATGCTATGTTTTGTTATGTTATGCTATGTTTTGTTATGTTATGCTATAATTTATTCTATGCTATGTTTTATTTTGCTATCCTATGCTTTGTTTTGTTATGATATGCTATGTTTTGTTGTGTTTTGTTATGCTATGTTTTGTTATGCTATGTTTTGTTATGCTATGCTAAGCTTTGTTTTGTTATGCTATGCTAAGCTTTGTTTCGTTATGCTATGCTATGTTTTGCTATGCTTTGCAATGCTAAGTTTTGTTATGTATGCAATGTTTTGTTGTGTTTTGTTATGCTATGCTATGCTGTTTTGTTGTGTTTTGCTATGTTTTGTTATGCTATGTTTTGTTATGCTATGCTTTGTTTTATGTTATGTTATGCTATGTTTTATTATGTTATGCTATGTAATTGTTCTGCTATGTTTTGTTGTGTTTTGTTATGTTATGCTGTTTTGTTTTGCTATGCTTTGTTTTGTTATGCTATGTTTCGTTATGCTATGCTATGTTTTGTTGTGTTTTGTTATGCTATGCTATGCTTTGTTGTGTTTTGCTGTGCTATGTTTTGTTTTGTTATGCTGAGTTTTGTTTTGCTATCCTATGCTTTGTTTTATTATGCTATGCTATGTTTTACTATCCTATGCTTTTTTTATTATGCTATGCTACGCTGTGTTTTGTTATGCTATGCTATGTTTTGTTATGCTATGCTGGCGAGGGTGTGTGAGTGTGTGTGAGTGAGGGTGAGGGTGAGGGGGTGTCAGGGTGAGGGGGGGAGGGTGAGGGTGTGTGAGGTGAGGGGGTGTGAGGTGAGGGGGTATGAGGGTGTGTGGGTGAGGGTGTGTGAGGGTGAGGGGTGTGAGGGTGAGGGTGTGTGAGGGGAGGGTGTGAGGGTGAGGGGTGTGAGGGTGAGGGGATGTGAGGGTGTGTGAGAGTGAGTGAGGGTGTGTGAGGGGGTGTGAGGGTGAGGGGGTGAGGGTGTTTGAGGGTGAGGGTGTATGAGGATGAGAGGGTGTGAGAGGGTGAGGGTGTGTGAGGGTGGTGAGGGGGTTTGAGGGTGAAGGGGAGTGAGGGTGAGGGTGTGAGGGTGAGGGTGAGAGGGGTGAGGGTGATAGGGGTGAGGGTGATGAGGGTGAGGGGGTGTGAGGGTGTGTGAGCATGAGGGGGTGTGTGAGGGTGAGGGTGCGAGGGTGTGGGGGTGCGATGGTGTGAGGGTGAGGGTGTGTGAGGGGGAGGGTGTGGGGTTATGAGGGTGAGGGGGCGGGGTTGTGAGAGTGAGGGGGTGTGAGGGTGATGGGGTGTGAGGGTGAGGGTGACGGGGTGAGGGTGAGGGGATGTGAGGGTGAGGGGGTGTGAGGATGAGGGGGTGTGAGGGTGAGTGGGTGTGAGGGTGAGAGGGTGTGTGAGGGGTGAGGGTGAGGGGGTGTGAGGGTGAGAGGGTGTATGAGGGTGACAGGGTGTGTGAGGGTGAGGGGTCAGGGTGAGGGGGTGTGAGGGTGAGGGGTGTGAGGCTGAGAGGGTGTGTGAGGGTGAGCGTGTGTGTGAGGGTGTGGGGGTGTGAGGGTGAGGGGTGTGAGGGTGAGGGGGTGTGAGAGTGAGAGGGTGTGTGAGGGTGAGAGGGTGTGTGAGGGTGAGTGAGGGTGTGTGAGGGTAAGGGTGTGTGAGAGTGCAGGGGTGTAAAGGTGAGGGTGTGAGAGTGAGGGTGTGTGGGGGTGTGAGGGTGTGTGGGGGATGTGAGGGTGAGGGGGTGTGAGGGTGGGTGGGAGGGTGTGTGAGGGTGAGAGGATGATAGGGTGTGTAAGGGTGAAAGGGTGTTTGAGGGTGAAAGGGTGTGTGAGGGGGTGATTGAGGGTGTGGGTGAGGGGGTGTGAGGGTGAGAGAGTGTGAGGGTGAGGAGGTGTGAGGGAGGGTGAGGGGATGTTGGGGTGAGCGGATGTGAGGGTGAGGGGGTGTGAGGGTGAGAGGGTGTGTGTGAGTGTGAGAGGGTGTGTGAGGGTGAGAGGGTGTGTGAGGGTGAGTGAGGTTGAGGATGAGGGGGGTGAGTGTGAGGGGGTGTGAGGGTGAGGAGGTGTGTGAGGGTGAGGGTGTGAGGGTGAGGGTGAGGGGGTGTGAGGGTGTGTGGGGGTGTGAGGGGGTGATGGTGAGAGGGTGAGTGAGGGTGTGTGAGGGTGAGGTTGTGAGCGTGAGGGGTGTGAGGGGGTTTGAGGGTGAGGGGGTGTGAGGGTGAGGGGGTGTGTGAGGGTGAGGGGGTTTGAGGGTGGGTGAGGGTGTGTGAGGGTGAGGGGGTGTGAGTGTGCGGGGGGTCAGGGTGAGGGAGGGTGAGGGGGTGTGTGAGGGTGCAAGGGTGTGAGGGTATGAGGGTGAGGGGGTGTGAGGGTGTATGAGGGGAAGGGTGTGGGGTTGTGAGGGTGAGGGTGTGGGGTTGTGAGGGTGAGGGTGTGGGGTTGTGAGGGTGAGGGTGTGTGAGGGGGAGGGTGTGGGGTTATGAGGGTGAGGGTGCGGGGTTGTGAGAGTGAGGGGGTGTGAGGGTGATGGGGTGTCAGGGTGAGGGTGACGGGGTGAGGGGATGTGAGGGTGAGGGGGTGTGAGGATGAGGGGGTGTGAGGGTGAGTGGGTGTGAGGGTGAGAGGGTGTGTGAGGGGTGAGGGTGAGGGGGTGTGAGGGTGAGAGGGTGTATGAGGGTGACAGGGTGTGTGAGGGTGAGGGGTAAGGGTGAGGGGGTGTGAGGGTGAGGGGTGTGAGGCTGAGAGGGTGTGTGAGGGTGAGAGTGTGTGTGAGGGTGTGGGGGTGTGAGGGTGAGGGGGTGTGAGGGTGAGGGGGTGTGAGAGTGAGAGGGTGTGTGAGGGTGAGAGGGTGTGTGAGGGTGAGTGAGGGTGTGTGAGGGTAAGGGTGTGTGAGAGTGCGGGGGTGTAAAGGTGAGGGTGTGAGAGTGAGGGTGTGTGGGGGTGTGAGGGTGTGTGGGGGATGTGAGGGTGAGGGGGTGGGAGGGTGTGTGAGGGTGAGAGGATGATAGGGTGTGTAAGGGTGAAAGGGTGTTTGAGGGTGAGAGGGTGTGTGAGGGGGTGATTGAGGGTGTGGGTGAGGGGGTGTGAGGGTGAGAGAGTGTGAGGGTGAGGAGGTGTGAGGGAGGGTGAGGGGATGTTGGGGTGAGCGGATGTGAGGGTGAGGGGGTGTGAGGGTGAGAGGGTGTGTGTGAGTGTGAGAGGGTGTGTGAGGGTGAGAGGGTGTGTGAGGGTGAGTGAGGGTGTGTGAGGGTGAGGGTAAGGATGAGGGGGGTGAGTGTGAGGGGGTGTGAGGGTGAGGAGGTGTGTGAGGGTGAGGGTGTGAGGGTGAGGGTGAGGGGGTGTGAGGGTGTGTGGGGGTGTGAGGGGGTGATGGTGAGAGGGTGAGTGAGGGTGTGTGAGGGTGAGGTTGTGAGCGTGAGGGGTGTGAGGGGGTTTGAGAGTGAGGGGGTGTGAGGGTGAGGGGGTGTGTGAGGGTGAGGGGGTGTGAGGGTGGGTGAGGGTGTGTGAGGGTGAGGGGGTGTGAGTGTGCGGGGGGTCAGGGTGAGGGGGTGTGAGGGTGAGGGGGTGTGTGAGGGTGCAAGGGTGTGAGGGTATGAGGGTGAGGGGGTGTGAGGGTGTATGAGGGGAGGGTGTGGGGTTGTGAGGGTGAGGGTGTGGGGTTGTGAGGGGGAGGGTGAGGGTGTGGGGTTGTGAGGGTGAGGGTGAGAGGGTGTGTAGGTGAGGGGGTGTGAGGGTGAGGGAGGTGGCGGGGGTGAGGAGGTGTGGGGGTGAGGGTGAGGTGGTGTGAGGGTGTGTGAGGGTGAGGGTATGTGAGGGGGTGTGTGAGGGTGAGGGTGTGAGGGTGAGGGGGTGTGACGGTGAGGGGTGAGAGGGTGTGTGAGGGTGAGAGGGTGTGTGAGGGTGAGGGGGTGTGAGGGTTAGGGGGTGTGAGGGTGTGTGAGGATGAGAGGGTGTGTGAAGGTGAGAGGGTTTGAGAGGGTGTGAGAGTGTGAGTGAGGGTGTGTGAGGGTATGTGAGGGTGGGTGAGGGTGTGTGAGGGGGTGTGAGGGTGAGGGGGTGTGTGAGGGTGTGTGAGGGTGAGGGTGAGGGGGTGTGAGGTTGAGGGTGGGTGAGGGTGAGAGGGTGTGTGAGGGTGAAAGGGTGTGTGAGGTTGAGAGGGTGGGTGAGAGGGTGAGTGAGGGTGTGTGTGAGGGTGAGGGGGTGTGAGGGATGGTGAGGGGATGTGAGGGGGTGTGTGAGGGTGAAAGGGTGGGTGAGGGTGGGTGAGAGGGTGAGTGAGGGTGTGTGTGAGGGTGAGGGGTTGTGAGGTTTAGGAGTTGTGAGGGTGAGGGTGTGAGGGTATGTGAGGGTGAGGGTGAGAGGGTGCGTGAGGGTGAGAAGGTGTGTGAGGGTGAGAGAGTGTGTGAGGGTGAGTGAGGGTGAGGGTGGGTGAGGGTGAGGGGATGTGAGGGTGAGGAGGTGTGTGAGGGTGAGGGGGTGTGAGGGGTATGAGGGGCATAGGGTGAGAGGGTTGTCAGGGGGTGAGGGTGTGAGGGTGAGACGGTGTGAGGGTGAGGAGGTGTGAGGGTCCGAAGTAGGGTGAGAGGGTGTGTGAGGGTGAGTGAGGGTGAGGGCGTGTGAGGGTGTGTGAGGGTGAGAGGGTGGGTGAGAGGGTGGGTGAGGGTGAGGGGTGTGTGAGGGGGTGTGAGGGGGTGGGGGTGAGGGTGAGTGAGGGTGAGAGGGCTGTGAGGTTGAAGGGGGTGAGGGTGTGAGGGTGAGGAGGTGTGAGGGTGAGGGTGTGTGAAGGTAAGAGGGTGTGTGAGGGTGAGCAGGTGTGAGAGTGAGGGTCCGAAGTAAGTGGTGGCAGGGCCGATATCATGAAACAGAGAGAAGAGACTGTGTGGTGACTGTGTTGGTCAGTTTCAGAATCAGGAGGGGCAGAGTCAGCACAGTCTGCGAGGGATCAACGTGTCTAGAGGCAAAGCATAGCGTATATATAGGCTTTCCTGTTTTCAGTTTCTATTTTTGGTAAATTCTGGTGGTGTTTTGTCAGTGCTTTCCAGTGATTTCAATACCTCAAAAAAACAGTGCTTTTCAGTGGTTACTCATTTTCGCGCCATAAAAAACAACTGACACAGTGTTTTACCGGTGTTTATGGAACGCTTTGCTTTTATTATTGCTTGCTTGCTTGCTTGATTGATGCATGATATATAGACAGTGTACTTACAGTGTATATGAGGTCCAAATACAATCTTACAAGTCAAACTTATTGTAGTACACCATACAATATTTCTTCAGTAAGTCTTTGGTCATTCGTGCTCTCTCTTCATTGGCACTTGAGACTGGCAACCCCAAAACAGCCAGTACATAATTTGCCAACTCTGGCCACTGACGTAGCTTTCCATGTCAATACTGGGGCACCTCCCTATGATACGTAACCCAAAGCTCATATTACAATAATCCCACTGAATAAACAGTAAAATTGAGTTTCCCACCAACATTTCAAATTATCGTCTTCGTTTAACTGCAAGATCACGTGGATGGAGCTGCAGCCGCCACCAAAATATTTGACTACACAAGCAGCTTCCAACATTAATGGGGAAGGGATGATGATGTGCAGGGCACACATTGAGGCGTGCTCAAATGGGTAACATTCAAATGACAATAAAACGCATTGTTTAGTCAACTAAGTAGACAAGGCCTGTGTTTGGGGCTTGCATGCAGATAACATGCCATTCTGTAGTGCTTTATTTTGTCATCTATTGACATCTGTCCTAAACTCCACAATTTCAACGAAGCGAATGCAAATAACACTAGTCACAGCAAAAAGGGCACATGCTACAACAGGAGAGACCGCAAAACTGATGCATAGGGGAATTAAGAAATTCTCCAAGGGATGCCTCCAATGCCCTGATCACATACCAAAATAAATCCTAAAGATACACCATGAAATAAAAGTTTGTGGTTCTCAAAGGTGGGGGAGGGTTACCCGGCATGACGTAGAATATGTGCTTGTTATGTCACTATCCCCAATGGTTTGGCAAGACACATCTGTCACAAACATATGTCTACTGATGTGCTGGACATATGTTCTACCTACCTAGTGACCTAACCAGATGGGAATATTCTATCCGCACAGACACTCATATTGTATTTACTACATGCATGCATATCTGTACACAAAAGCCCGTGCATTTCCACGTTTACATTCAAATCAATTTTAGAATGCAAAAAATGTATGCTAACACCATTAACCGTCACATATGGTAAGACGTTAATTTACAGAACTTCGTGCAACACAAGAGAGTGACCATGCATTCCTTGATCATATCATGAGACACATTTTTAGGCCGGATATCGCTGCAATCAAAATGTACAGCTAAGGAAAATCGGAATATTTAAAGTTCTGCAAAACAATAGAAGCGATGCGGTCACGTGACTGGGGGGAAAATACAGAAGGGGTGGCCTACACAAACCGGAAACAACTGTCAAGGGAAAACACAGAAGGCTTGCCGTTCAGGGAATCAAATGAGCGGGCTAACCAATGCATATTGCACATGGAATGCAATTGATTATTTTATTTTTAGAGTTTTATATAGCATAAACCAGACCCACGCCAGGGTATCAGCGCTTTACATAGGGTGTACTGAGAAACAATGAAAATGGGAACATTCATAATAAGTAACTAGGAGAAACAACAATGAGAAAGCCTATTTTGAAAAACATTACAAAGATCATTCAAGTTCGTGTGGGTCATAAGTTCTTGTGGCAGCAATGATTAGAGTGTTCAACCAACACCTAAATTCCTTTGAGGCAAACCAACCATGTAATCAATGGCCAATATGCACAAACCAACGGTTGGAAAAGAAACTTCCAATTTATAGAACTGTTGTGAACTAAAATGTATACAGGTGGAAACTAAAGGCTGCCTTTGGCTGTTTTTATTGTTACACATTTCCTTCCACAAACAACGTTTATAACTTGCCAGACTTGAGATGCTTGTTGCACCTTAAATACAACACGATTTACACTGCAGGGCACATAGCGCTTTAAACAAAGATTTCATTCATTAGAACAGATCTGTGCCACTGTATTCCCAACAAAAAAACACGCTCACGTGAATTAGAAAAAATAAATGAATTACCTTTGTTTTTTGGGGGCAGAGTGCTCGAGCTCTAGCTGTTTTCCATGTAAGAGTGTAGCTGCAGGGGCTCTAAGAAAGGCCAAAGAACAACAAAGCCTCGATAAGTAAATGGTCTTTTTAAAGACCTGCGGGTGCGACCACAGTAAGACAGACAGCAGACTGGTGGGGCTCTGTGTGTGCCCGGGAAGCTGAATCAGCCCATCGACCACAGAATGATGAGAGGCAGAGCAGACCCTGGAAAATGTGATCGATCTGGCACTGACTCCTCGGGCCCTGTAACCCGATGAACCCGCAGAGCATGCGGCTGGGGCTTTGCCAGAAGTCGGGGTGCGCTCTTCCCAGATGCAATTGAAGCTGTTGTGGAGTAAGTTTCCCGCAGGAACCACAGGGCAGACCTTTTCAGTACATTTAATCCCAACTCCGGCAAAGCAAGAAGACAACCTGTTAAGAGACGCAGCAGCAGATGCCTGACGGAAATCCTTATAGGAATAAAACCCACTGCAATCGAGGTAGCCGTTCCGCAGGCCTGCTTCGCAGTCCCACGCAAACGTTTACCCACGCGGGGATGGGAGGGGCGAGGAAGGGAGCAGAGGCAGGCTGTGGCCTGCCTGCGCTCTCTGGGGCAGCATGGGTGCCCCCAATAAATGTCCCAGCTTCCATTTACCAATAAGAAATACCCCTAAAGTGTCCCGCTCAGTTCACAGATGGGTAAGGCACCATGACAACCGTCAGCCACGACCTGCGAACTGTCGGCGGTAAAGATAATGCCTTAAGTGAATACTCTAGTGTCTGACTCCATACCTGCCCCTGGCAGGAGGAGTGCCATCAGACCGTGCCCCTGTCTGTCGGTCTGTCAGTCATGTGAGTCTCTCGCTTTCTGTAACTAGCTGCCATCCTCGCAAGATTTGACCTGTCTTGACTCTGGCTTAGGAAACTTGTTACAGTTATAAGACTCACAAATAAAGAATACATACTTAACTTTTCTCTCTTGAAATCTGTCTCTTCTTTTTTACTTCCTATCTGCCCACCCACTGCTTGCCTTCTACTTCTATTTTGTTTCATCATTTTTTATCTATATTGCCTTCTGTATTTCTTCTTTCTTGTAGTCATCTATCTATCTGATTACCCGTCTAGGTCTCTGGTTATCTATCTGTATATCCAGCTCTCTGTGTACTATCGCTCCATCTACCCCTCACGCCCCATGCTTGCTCCCCATATTTCTCGATCTCCCCTCTTTTTCCCCAGCCCTATTTATGACTTCACCCTATCTCCTCCTGTTTCTGTATGAGAATGTGCCCAGAGCAGGCGGGCAACTACAGCCAAAATTCGGGGAGGGGGGCGCTAATTCTTCCAACCACGGGCAAAGTGGCTGTGAGAAGGGATGACCACACAACAAAAGCCTAATTTACAACTAAATGGTCTTTTAAAGACCTGTTAAGTCCTCTGGCGCGGCTGCAATTAAATGCTCGCCAGCCCGCGAAGCTGTGTCAGCCCGGGCTGACAGGCACGACAGGGGGGGGCTGAAGCCCAGTGAGCCCAATGGGTGTTGCGCGCCCGGCCCAGAACATCCACCCATCCTATGTGTGCCTCTGCCTACCAGACCTATGCACGTGTGTTTCTGTATCCCCACATTTACCAGTCTATCTATCTATCTTGCCTGCCTGTCTCTTCTCTATCTACCAACCTATCTACCTCTCTTCCCCTTTCTTCGTGTACCGTTTATCTGTCGTCCTGCAGCCCCATGGCTCTCAGCAGTGCAGGGCCCGCACTCTCTGTGCATGTTCCTGCCTGCACACCCCTGTATTGAAAGATGAGCTGTGCTTGGCTGAGGCAGCGTGTGGGAGCGATGGTTGCAGCATTTCCAGCCCCCGCACCTCCATTAACTTCTCATGAACTGTGCCTGATATTGAGACCCTGGCCCCCCCATTCTGCTGCATCCTTGCCAAGGCCGCAAGGTCATGCGGGGTGCTATCTGAGACCACCCAGAACAATGCTGCGGGGCCGGCGTCCCGATAGTAGCCTCACACGAGAATCTAAAGGGGGCAGCCCTGGCAGGCAGGTAGCAATGCCTGAAATCAAGCGCCTATGCAGTCCTGGCAACTCAGAGGCACTCTGCAGTGAGCCGAAATCACTGGCACACTCCTGAGTGAGCAGTGAATCAGAGGAAGGGGGCTCCTCGGATGGCTGCTATGCTGACCCCGAAAACATTTCCAAAACGCACTTTTGAAGAGCAGGGCAAGTTTATACAGCTTCACCTCAGGTTACCAAGTCAGATCAAAACAAGCTCTTTGCAGAAGTAAACTTTAGAGGTCGGGTTAGGAGCCGAGCAGCTGCAAGGGTTTGAAATGTGGGTCTGTTTGACTAATGAAGAGACAAATGACTGCGCTTTCTATCCAGCGTTGAACCTTCCCCCCTTAGGCCCACAGGCAGGAATGCTGCAGTCTGTCCCTGCACCCAAATATTACATTTATACCAGCACGCATGAAAAGCCGTCGCTGGGACTTTACACACAAAGCACTCACTGGAATCGCCAGCAAGAACAGATCAAATGCACTGCGAAGAGAAAGCGGCCGCCCCTTGCACACTGGTTGTAAACGGCGTGACATAATAGAAGATGTCTTTCGGTTTAGTTGTCCCTGTAAGTATACACTTGGTACTATGATAGCATGCTTTCAGGTTTCTGAAGTTCGTGCGACTCTTTTACTTAAGCAGTAGCAAGAATGCCTCTTAAAAGAGAAAACCGGCTGCGGTACCAACCTGGTTTGTACTCCTCTGGCTCCCTCAAGTGGCCAAGCGGTGCAACAAATATGTAAAAAATCAGTGACACTCGGTTTTAAACCAGGTCAGCTGATTTTCAGTCGGTAGGGTATTATCGTGTAGAGTCGGTTAAAACCGAATTCTGGACAGCCTACGTATATAGCATTGCAGTTAGCAAGTCAAGTGTTTTCAAGCTACTGTAAACAAGCACGGTAGGCTTTCACTTTCGTCCCGAAAAAAAAGAGAAAGGTCCAGAGAATGCCAAACAAAACACGGCTTCCCCGCGAAATGCTGTGGCGGGGGAGCGGGAGCGCATTCCTTTGAAGTCTTATGGGGGGTTGGGGGAGTTGCTTGGGAGCAGATTCCTTTGACGTTTGATGCCGAGGCTCGGACACATGGTGGTGTGCGAGCGGCTTCCTCTGAAGTCTGATGCCGAGGCCGATGGTGTTTGATGTGCACACGCCTGCCTCACACACCTGCCTCACATGAACTGTACGCGATCCGCAGGCTAGGTAGACTTTTCGGACTGCTTACTATAATCTCGCCTATTCAACCCCTAACGGGATAGAATAGTCGAGACCTAAAAACTGAGGGGTGGGTTGGTGAGAAATACACTGGATGGCACGTGTTGATTTTGCGAAGCACTGCGATAAAAGGCGCCACGCCAAAGTTCATAATAAAAAAGTTTGCAGGTAGTTGAGGAGAGAAATACATTTTAATTCCATTTTTAATCCCACATTTGAAGCATTAAGTAATATCGCAAACGATACCACTTGTTTTTCAAAATGACAGACAGTAAGTAATGTTTTTTTTCTTTCAATTTGGTTAGGTACATGGCATTATTTGGGAACTTTAAACGCTGTTGATTTATATGTTGTATGCACGTCTCGAGTCCTAAAAAAAAGAAGTGGGGGTACTCACCAAGTGAGACAGAATGGGTGTGACATCACCATGTGTGACATCACGGTGCATATCCTCGCATGTGGCGTCAGAGGAAGTGATGCACCACTGTTAAGGCAGCCATTACTCCTTGGACCTTGAGCCAAGATTTTGCCCTTGGGTTTGGTTACCTGAAAAGATGCACGAGTGTCTGTTGACTCGCCAACCTCCATGGTTGAGGAAGAAAAACTAGGACCAAATGTGTGTTGAACTGTGCACCATTGAATACCTTCTTGCAATGGTTCTAGGCTGAATTTCTGGAAGTTTATGATGAAACGAGATCTTGAAGGACTTTGATCACCAGATCCACATTCTCATGAGCCTTTACAAAAGTGGGAACAGACAACAACCAGTCAACAAGATATGACAATATAGTAGCACTACCTCTTTGAGGGTATGCAACATCAGGTGTAAGTACCTTGGTGAATATCCTGGGAGACGTCGACAAGCCAAAGGGGAGTGCTCGAAACTTGAAATGCTGATCTCCCACCACATACCGGAAGTATTGTTGGCTGGACGGGTGAATCGGTACATGAAAAAAGGCATTATTAGGTTAATGACCAAATTACACTGGAGCAGAAAGACATCCGTTCCCAATTCCCATCCAAGAACTCGCTGACTTCAAGAAATAGCTTAACCAAAGTGCAGCTATGTTCAAAGGGGGAAAGGGGATGGGCAAGAGAAGAGACTGCTCAAACAGCGGTTGGTCTAGAAGGAATTATTTTTTTCTTCTTTTGGTTCTTACTCGCAACCTTCTTTCTTGTTTGGTAGAATTGCAAAAGAACATTAAAATAGGTATTACCCTACTCTCTCTTTTCCCCTTGCTCTCTATATCTCTTTCTTTCATTTATCACATACCTCACTGTCTCAGGCTATTTCTCCTCTTCAAATGTTCATCATTTCTTTTTCTTTATCTAGTATGATCTGCTTAATAATGTTGTTTAGTCACATTTAAAACCTCCTTTAATACTTTAAACTTTTCTTTTTCTTTCAGAGTGGTATATGTGTGTCAGGCGAAATTCTTCATTGAATCAATGGTTTCAGTAGGTAAGTGGTTGGACTTCTAGTTGTTTGTAACTTATCTCCTTGAGGAAGATCTCGACTCAAGTGAAAAAATAAATTAGCGAATATACGTATAATAGTATCTCTCTAGTTTTCTGCTATACCTTTTTCTTTGTTTAGGCATTACTAGGTTCTTCTGTTTATTGGTTCCGAACCTTCTCAGTCTTAAAAGAGAAGCGTTATAGAACTTCCCCTCATGGACTTAATTTTTAATTGAGTTAGAGCTGAGACATTGCTTGTTGGACAGGCCACATGAAGGGCCGCTCTCCCCCGGCTCAACCAGGCCCGAGCCCGGTCACGCAAGTACCACACACCACCATTGCACGTCCTCCGTCCCCTCAGGGACCCCTGCCCTCGAGCACGTTAACCTCGTGGGTCCGATCCACTGCCGGCCCACGCGCCCAGCCTGGGCCGCCATCTTGGACACTTCACCACGAGGCCGCCTGGCCCCCGATCGACCTCAACCCTGGGCCTAGCCCGGCCTCAGACATTCCGGCACCACCCTCCACCCAGGAGGTGAGCGGGCTACTTGGCAAGTCAATGGGAGAAAGAGGTGCCGATGGCTCTCCCCCGCCAAGTGCCGCTCGCCCATCGCCTCCCCGGGCGCTGGCTCCACCCCCCTGCTGGGTGTCTGGACTCCCTCATCCCGGACCTCCCGACCTCCAAGTGCGAGGGTCCGGACATCAAAGCACGCCAGCCCTATAACTGGGGCAGCTCCAGAGCAGGAAGGCAGTTGTATCTTGGAGTCGAGAGACGTAAAGAGGAACTCATCCTGGACGGACTACTGGCGCTGCCGTAGCTCTGTCCTGTGCACCATCGTCCTGCCTGTTGGCGCTGCCACAGCCGTCGTAACCTTCATCCTTCATCGTCGTCGGGATCTGCTGGCGTGGCCGCGGACCGTTGTAACCGTCATCTTTCACCGGGACCTGCAGGCTCCGCCGCGGACCGTCGTCTTTCCTTCGTCCATCTCGGGACCTGCTTGGCTCCGCCACGGCCCGATCATCTAGAACGCCGAGCTCGAGGATTGAGAGCTATTTTGTACTCATTGGTAACTAAGACTGTCCCGCTACCCCTTTCCTCAACCAAAGACTAGAATCGAGGGGACCCCTGAGTCCAGACCTCCTTGTATCATACCAACGTAACCTAAGAATTGCATATAAAGTCTCGTTAACCTTCAGTCTTGTGTGGCGTCCGTCTGTGGGGGGGGAAGTTACTTGTCTGTACAGTCGTTGGAGACGGCTCTCCCTGGAGACCTCTCCCCGTAATCTCGGCCGACCCTCCCGGTCCGTCTAACATTGCTCCCAAATAGTTAAATGTTCTCAGTGAGTGGATTTGAAAGAAGAAACAAGCCTCAGAGTTAGTTACTCAAGGTACTCATACACAGACTCGTGACTGAGACACCAATCTCTCGTCACAAGTGACTTGCACTGTAACAAGACGGACTCTCTAGAGTATTTACCGAAGGAACTAAAATGACTACACTGACGTTCCTACCTTAAACTGGCTATACGCAACGGAGGACTCAGAACACACAGTTTCTTCCATGATTTAGTCAGGTGAAGTGCGCATTCGTTATGTTACATATGCTTCACATTCTTTTCGTGCTTGTAGGAGGGAATAAACTAGAGCTCTACAGCAGAAGTTGAGCTGGCAGAAGTCTTGGATTTCCAGAGTTGCCAGCTCAACCTCCAATTGTTGTACCGCATGGGATTTTGTCTTTTCCTTACTGTTTTGCCTATAGAAACACTGACCAGGATAGGATGATTAGCAGGAATACTCCTTAGGACCCTGGTAGGCATCCTGAAGGTCCAACGTCATTAGATAACCGTTCTGTGCAATTAGAGGGATGATCATTTGAAGAGAAATCATCCTGACTTTTTCAACAAACATATTTGTTTAGCAGTTTTAGGTTAAAAAAACAGTCTCAGTCTTCCTTTGGCTTGGGAAATAAGAATAGTTGTTAGTGATACTGGAATAACTGCTCTTTTTTCTACTTTACCCACCATGAGCATTGTATGATCTTTCAACTCTTTTTGTGGTAATGGGGAACAATCTACCAATGATGAGGTGGAGTTTGTGAAAAAGGAATCGGATACCCGTTCATTATTATGTTGAGAACCATGAGAACCGTGATCCAAGTTTGCCATTGATGAACAAAGAGCTTTAACCTTGACGCAACCTCCAGATAGTAATTTCTGGGATTGGTCTCGGACATTAGAGCTGTTAGGTCATATTTTATTTTTAAACATGGCCTCTGGACCATGGGCCCGGCCACGAAAGGGACAACTTTTCAGAATTTTTTGGGGTGGTCATTTAAAAAGAAAATATTTCTTTCCAGGGCCAACATGAAGGGGTTGGGAATTTTTGTTCGCTTCTGCCGCCTTTTGCAACATTTAATCTAGTTTGGGCCCGAACAACTGTGGGCCTATGAATGGCTACTTCTGGAATAAATTTCTCTCAATGGATTTCAGCTTTCATGACTTCATCCAAAGAATCCTATGACCTGCCAAACCATTACCCCTGCCAAGGCCATAGCTGTTCACAAACTATCAAATGTGGTGTCTGAGAGAAATATGGATAAAAGTTCTGTGTCTGCCAACATTTTAGAAGGATCCTCATTTTCTTGAATGCAGTCATAAAGGACTTTCATGGCATAAGCCGCAAATGTATTTGACCTGATTTCAAAGTTAGAAGCTGCGTACAACCTTTTTGATATCGAATTCTACATTTCTATCTACCACATCTGAAAGAGGAGCTTCTTTAGAGGCTAGATTAGATGTAGAGGGCATGGATACAGCAAAAGTGTTATCCCTTGGAGTTTGAGAAAAATCTTTCTCAAAATCCTTTATCAAATATTTTTTTGTCAACAAACGTGGAAGTGGAGGGCGTGGCCAGCAGCCGGAGAATATGGGCGCACACTAGCGCGTCTCCGGCCTCCTCCACTCATTAGTCACAAATATCCGATGCATATTTGTGCTAACTGGGCATTCATCAGGGTGCCTGCACACCGGCGAGCCGCACACCGGCGATCTGGACTACCCTCAGCAGTGGACGGGACTGTTGGAAGCCCGTGCACGAAGAGGCCTGTGAGTACCAGAAGCCCCAGGGTGCCGTAGGCGCAGGTGCGGCAGACATGGTGATACTGCACAGGAGTAGGGCCGCTGCAGGAGGGCACTGATCAAGCTGTGGACCCAGCGGAGACCTAACCAGAGGCTGGGAGCGACGCTGTGAGCCTGCTGAAGACCGAGAGTGACGATTGAGCGCGGAAGGGCGGGACCCCAGCCAGGCTAAGACACACGGCAGACACCAGTGAGGAGTGAGCGGGCCCCCCGGGTCCGGCGACCTGCTCCACGCCCGTAGCCAGGGGAGAGAGGTACAGAATGACTCGGCTGGTAAAATGTGGGGAGTGTTGTGGCAAATTGCAATGACTGGTGCCAGTTCTCACTAGTGAGGTCCGTATACACCCCACATAGCTGTAACGCCAGAAGAGGCCCTGCAAACTGGCAAGATTAAGCACTGGTGTAATGCTAACGAGAAAGAGGTCAACTCTTGGGGAAAGATTTATCCGGCTGCAATCGGCCGAGAGTGAGCAGTGTTCCTCGTGTGAGTGGCAGCGAACTACTCAGCGATTAGAAGGCGCTGCATGCCCTGTGAAAGACACAGGGAGCAGCTGACAATGCGGCAGGTGCAGACGGCGGAACCCACTCGCGGCGAAAATACATAGTGACCCCTAATTGCCAACAAGCTGTGGTCAGGTGGTGGACCTAAGCCTCAGTGTTGCACGCTGCACAGACACATATTATGAGGACAACCAAGCGGGTAAGGGGGACACCGACAGGCCGCGGGGGAGAACCCTGGCACGGCGGCGAGTACTCAGAGAACACCCAAGAAAATTCATTGAGGTGCCTTCTCTACCGTAATAATGTGAGCAGTAGAGGCGGGGAGGCTCGCATCAACCCAAACTCGATAAATTCTCATGGCAGAAAGTGCAAGAGGGTGCGACAGGGCCGATAGAACCTGAGCAGGAGGCACAACTGAAACAGATTGAAAAGGAGTCCCCTGCACTGCAGGACATAATGACAGCCATTACCAGTGTACACACCTCCCTCGGGGGAGGCTTGGACTCAGTATCCACCTACATCTCCCTGCTGCGGACGGACCATAGAAAAATGGACACACGGGTCAAAGAAGTGGAAGCAGTGACATATGGTCTGTTCCCTGACATTACAAGCTTGAAGAAACAAGTCTCAGACCTGCAAGCCGCCAGTGATGTATTAGCTGTGCAGCTCGATGATTACGAGGGCAGATCAAGGAGAAACAATGTCAGGATTCTGGGGGTAGCGGAGTGAGCAGAGGGTCCAGGTGCGGACAAAACATCTGCAGCCCCTCAGCCTGATTGGAAACTGGTAAAACAGTCTTGTTTGGTGTCTGAGAAATTACAATTTAAAATCCTCTTTAATGGTAAACTCAGATTTTAAGTCACTATTTGGGAAATGCCACTCTTATAAAGTGTTATAGCTAGAAAGGGGTGTGACCCAAGGCGGCTGGACAGGGCCTAAGAGTTAAACAAGAGAAAAATGTCCTAGCGGTCACATTTATCTGCTGTTTAAGTGATTTAACAGACTAAGGACCATTAACTAAATTAAACTGGACTTGACGCATTTATTTGCTAAGTCATTCACTTTTATATGGAGACCTAAAACCACATTATTTCTCAAGTGAGACACAAGTGGATACGTATGAATTAATATACGTATTGGCGATAAATGTAACAACACATAAAAAAAAGGATGAAACTTAAATCAACATTGTGATGTAACGATACAACAAAACATGGTGACAATAATAAACAACAGTGGTTGTATTCGATAGAGCCAGTCGAGATTCATGATACAATAGCAGCAACTTTCCAAAAGAGACTAAGTCCGAGTGTACGTATCATCACTATGACTTTGTCCAGCGACCCCCAATGACTACGATCCCTCCTCCTCAGACCCTGCCTGCACCCTTGCCCCGCTGAACCTTACCTTCTTAGACATTTTTCCACAAAATTTCTTTTAAGTCTGAAAGTAAGCGCAGCCTGGGCCCATTCCACTTCTTGTGTAGGACCCACGCTCCATTGTGGTCGACCATAATGTTTAACTTTACCCCGGTCTCATGCGACTATTTGTCCGCTCTTGGTGCTTTGATCTTTTAGGTACTAGAATTCATTTTAAGCTGGAACAATGCATAACTGGTTCTACTGATTGGATTTAAAAAAAATCTTTTTAATGAAATAACAGGCTCCATAAAACTTGCACATTAGGCTGCATCGTAAATTCATTAGCACATAAAAGACTAAGTCAATCATACAATCATCGTTAACAGTGTGGCCTACATACAGAGACCAAGGTCCAAGACAATTTCCCATCGGTCAGCATCTGAAGCTTGTAGGGTACAGAAATGCAAACAGGTCATCCTGGAATCATCATCCCCAGTTCGAACCCTTCATACAACCCAAGCCCGTGACATGCCCGCAGTAATCAGCATCGTACATTCAGTGGGCAAAGAGGAGGCCGAGTAAATCATATGAGCAGCTTATACAGTTCGATCAGCAAATAAAGACTGACATATAAACACAATATTAGCAAGAGTCGGACACAGACTGTGTATCTAGGGATTCTCCCCTATACCGTCTCCATGCCGCCCATATTTTCTCCCATTTCTTAGGACAGTCTCTTCTTGTATATATTACTCTTTCGGCCCGCTGGCACCAGTCTAGATCGCATCCCCAGTCCTCCACTATTGGCAAGACATCACTTCCCCACAGTCTTTCTATGTTTCTTTTATCGACTATACTCGCCAGTGCCAGCCAAACCTTGTCCCACTTCGGCCACGTGATGTCACTCGTCACACCCAAAATATGCCACCTGGCTTCTAGTGGGACCTCCGCGCCCACCACTTCCGACATTATATCTTACAGCCTGGACCAAAACTCCCGGACCCTGGCGCAGTCCCACAAAATGTGAAAGGAGGTGCCCACCTCCCCACACCCTCTCAAGCAAAACTGCGATTCCGCATCACCTATCCGGTATTGTGTCGCGGGTGGGGTGTAGGAACGGTGTTACTGATTGGATTTTTATATTGTTTTGGTATCAAATATTTTATTAAAATGTACTCTATTTTACTAAATTGGTGTGGGATTTTTCTTGTGTTGTATTTTCACATTCTTACTGTTTGTGTTCTGCATAAATACTTTACACATTGCCTGCCTCTAAGTTAAGCATGTCAACTTTTATGCCTAGCTACCAGAGGGTTAAGTACAGGTTAATTGAGTGACTTTAATGGTTGACCCATGGCTGTTGTTTGAGCAGGGTTTAGACCCCACTCAACCAACAACCCAATTTCTCACAGTTTGAAACTTGGAGTCTGCCCTGTTACACTGGCTGATGAGCTTGACATCTCGTCACACTACTGCAGCGCCTCTCCGAGTCTATTTTTTCTGGCATCAGCTGCTCAGCCTGGCTTCAACTCTGTCACTTTGGCTCAATGGCACTTTATTCTGGCTTCTTTGTCTCAGCCCTGTCACACTGACTGCACAGCCAGGGTTTTAAGAAACATTTCCTAGTGGAAATAGCAGAGTGAGCGTGTTGGAAAGAAGAGATAGTTTTGTGACTTTTTGAGTTTAAAAAATGTTTTAAGGCTGTTTCTAGACAAGTTACATTGTACAACAGGGGTAATGTCTTAATGTACCTCATTACATGACAGTTAATTATTTGTTCTAAAGTGATAAAATGCCGCTCAACTGTCACATCAAATGCACTGAAACATCAAACATAAGCAAGCTGCAAACACAGAAATGCCAGAGAGGGGGCTGTCGAGGATTTCCAATGCTGGGTAATGGCTTGGCGCACTAGGAAAAGAGTAAGGTTCAGAAATCGAGTTGTAAGTTTGACTCACTGAAGTCTGGGGTAGACCTCCATGAGAACAGCACCAGGGGAGTGATCGATCGGGCACTCCGTAAGTTGTGTGAGCATGGATATCCTGTCAGTTCAGAAAATCAGCAGCTTTCCACATTCCCGGATTGTGAGTCAAGTGTGTTGGGATTGTATGGTATTGGGGACAGCCCTAGGGCACCGGCAGACACAGCGAATGTAGTTTCAGGAAAGTAAGGTATGCCCTGTTTAGGATTCAAGATTGTGTAAATTTAAATAGGACGTTGCGTGGGATCTGAGAAGATATTGCAACCTTGTCTCCCACTCTTTGTTGTTGAATAGAGTTTGGCCTCCCAACTGCACTCAAGGGTTTGCAGGGAAGCACTGGCATGGTCCAAAAGCGTTCTATACATCCAGGTAATCAGTTTCCTCCATGTCCTATTGTATGTGAAGTGTCAGAAGTGCATTGTGTGTGGGTGGTTCTTTTAAAAAAATATATATTTTTTATTCAACCTTGCAGTTTACACTTATGAGGTATTGATTCAAATGGCGTGTACATTTAGGCATCAAAGATATCTGGGACATACAGCGAACACAGAAATGGGTTTCAAGGAGACAGAGGCTCATCCTCCAAGGGGACATTTGGGGCAGCACATATATTTCCCCGGTAGGCATTCCACTTACACCATACAGAGTACCACTTCTTGGGACATTCCCGTGCTGTGTAAACAGTTTTCTCCCTGAACATACACTAATCTAAATTCTTTTTCCAGGTGTCCAGAGTTGGTGAGGTTCCCGCTCCCCACATTTGCACAATATCCCGTTTTGCTACCATCAAGCACTGAGTAGTGCAGAGTTTTTCCATACAATTCAGATCAGTAGGTTCCCAAACATTAAGAAGACAACTTTTAGCCTCCGTGCTCATGTACTTCCCTCATGACCTCATGTATCCCCTACCAGTACAGTTGGATGTGTTCACATTCCCAAATTATGTGTAGGAAAATGCCCACTTGAGCACAGTGTCTTCTACATCCCCCCTCCCCATATGAACCAGTTTGGGCCCAGTGATGTATATTCTATGTAATATTTTAAGTTGAACCAGTCTTAGCCGAGCGGAAATCGGCACTTCCAGAGGAGAGGCCACCGCCTCTAGCCACTCCTTGTCATCAAGTTCGGGGTCGTCACTTTCCAAACACTCACGTAATTGTTCGAGGAGATCCGGGATGGTATTGATCAATTTTTTATAAGTTAATGAGATTGCTTTCTGTGGTAGGTACTCATCGAGTAACCTGTCTTCTAACGGTAAAGACTCAGGAGGGGAGGAGCCATTCTGCCGGGTTATTACAAGTGCATGGTGGACCACAGGTAATGAAAAAACTCTGAGCCAGTTAGATCGTACTGTTGTCGAAGTGCATCAAACGTGATCTTCTCACCTTTCACCCAGATTTCTCCTATCCGGGAGATGCCGATGAGGTCCCATTTGTCAAATCCCTTTGAGGACTGCAGGTTGCCCAGTTGTTCCGAGTCCCACAAGGGAGTTGCCAATATGAGCTTCCAGTCCCAACCTAAGCTTTTATTTGCTGCATGCCAGACCTAGACAGTGTGTTTGGTCGTACCAGTTAAAGAGAATTTCCTAGGCTTCGAATATGGGGCCATGTTATTGTCCCCGCTAGGCAGCAGCCATCTGTCCATGGTATATCCTGGATCATCTGGCCTGCGATAGGTGCCCTGATTGATGGTGGCGAGGTGGGAAGCCTAATAATATTTCTTGACGTCCGGGAGACTTATTACGCCATCATACCAATTTAGGGCCCATTTGTTTAGAGCGATCCGGGGCCTCCCATCCCATAGTAACTCTCTTTGCAGGCCCTCAATTGCCCTAAAGTATCTCGCAGGGACCAGATCCGGGCAATTTTGCAGGGCATATAGAAAACGGGGCAAAGACATCATTTTAAATAAGGCTGCCCTGCCCAGTAATGAGAGTGGAAGTGCCTTCCAACTGGCGATGTCTCGCTTCAGTCTCAGCAAGGGAGGGAGCAGGTTTCTCTCAAAATGGAGCTTGGAGTCCTCGGTGACAAAGATTCCAAGATAGCGAAAGCCATCCCTGACCGTTTGTATATGGCAGTCCCTAGGTGGGGCGGGAGAGTCACCTCTAAGAACATACATGAGAGACTTACTCCAGTTGATCTAGTAGCCAGAGTATCTACCAAAGGTCATGAAGATGTCTATTACACATCTAAGTGATATTTTGGGGGAGGCTAGGTAGAGGAGAACATCATCTGCATATAGCGAGATGCGGTCTTCCCAATCCGCCGACCACCGTAGCCCTTCGGCTACAAGCCGCCAACGGCTCCAGGCAAAGGGCTAAAAGCAGGGGCGACAGCGGACACCCCTGCCGGGTACCACGTCTCAGTTCGAATGTGTTCGATAGTTTATTGTTAACCACTACTTGTGCCAAGGGCCCTGAGTAGAGGAGTCTAACCCATGCTGTGAAAACGGGCCCAAACCCAATTTTGATAAGACAGCAAGAAGGTATGGCCATTCCATGGTGTTAAACGCCATAGAGGCATCTAGGGACACTATCACGGCCACCTCTTGGATGGTATCCACCCTACCCAGCACTCCATGTACTCTATGTAGATTTAGGGCCCCTATTTTGGTGGGGCATCTAGCCTGATTGATCAGGGTGCACCCGACTGCTAATCACTCGAGGCAGTCGGGTGGCCAAGAGTTTGGCCAGTGTTTCACATTCTGCATTAAGCAGGGAGATGGGTCTTTAGGAGGAACATTTGTTTCTAGGTTTACCTTCTTTATGTATCACAACCAACGATGCAAGGCGCTGGTCTGGCGGGAGTGACCTCACCCTCCTACTCTCTACAAACATGGCTCTTAAATGCGGGGCTATTTTGTCTGGTCGTAGTTTATACAGTTCAATTGGCAGGCCATTAGGGCCTAGAGCCTTCACCGACTGAAGGTTCCTGATTGCCTGAGCTATTTCAACATTGGTGATATCGCTTTCCAGGAAACTCTTATCCTCTTCAGAGAGGGCAGGGATGTGGATATCTCAAAGGAGATCCAGGGAATCCTCCTCGAGGAAGGTTGTGCTCGATTGATACACCGCGCTGAAGTGCGCGGCAAACTCACTAGCAATTTTTAGGGGATCTGTGATTGTTCCACCTGACTCATCTATCAGCTCTGGGACAAGTCTATCGGCCCTTTCTTTTTTGCCCAGCCAGGCAAGCAGCTTCCTGGCTTTTGTCGCCCCACTCATACAAGAAGAAGTTGCAAGAAGTGCAGCTTTTCCTGAGACTCTTCGTCACCAAGACTCCCTTCCAGCAGGAGGATCTTGTTCTCTATAGTCTCCAGATCTTTTTGTTTTTCTTTCCTGACTCAAGCAATCAGGGGAAGAGCCTGCCCCCTGATTACCGATTTGAACTCTTCCCATAATGTTTGGGGGGATTCGACTGAACCCTGCTTTTCTTGAAAGTAGTGATCCATGGCTTGCAATAGCTCTTTTCGAACCACTGGGTTCTGTAGGAACAATGGCCTAATAGGCGCGACCCTTACCTCCCACGTGTCTCCCAGGACCAACTTGACCCATACTGGGGAATGATCAGAGATACCTTGCGCCAAGTGTCTGACCTCCTGGATATGGGTGAGTTGAGACACTGGTGTAAGGAGGTAATCAATTTGGGAAAGGCTATTATGCTCCCCCGAGAAGAAGGTATGTTGGATGCTGTCTGGATGGAACGCCCTCCATACATCCGAGAGGCCAAGGGCCTCCAGGAAGTCAGGGAGCCAGCGACGCGAGGGGGCTATGTCGCGGGGTTGGCGGTCCAAGGAGCCGGAGGCCACAGCGTTGCAATCTCCTCCCACCAGTAAAAGACCCTCAGGAAGCGAGAACAGAAGGGTACCCAGGTCTGTGAACATCTGGCTCTGTAGACCAGGTGGGACATAAATCGACTTTAAGGTTAGTGTGTTCCCCTCCCACTGTCCAGTGATAGCGATGTATCTGGCCAACTCGTCTGAGCGCATAGATTGTATGGAGAAGGGCAAAGAATTTTTGACCAGGATGCCAACTCCCCTGGATCCGGATGTAAAGCCTGAATTAGCCATCAGCCTATACCACCATCTGTGTAGCACTTTATAAGTGCTACCAACCAGGTGCGACTCCTGGAGGAGCATCACATCTGGGGAGTGGCGCTTGAGGTACTGAAGGACTAAAGTGCATTTCACCTTGTCTCCAAGCCCATTCACGTTCTAGCTCAGTAACTTCGAACTCTTATCCCAGTGTGTACCCATGACTATTCTTCATTTGTTAGCCTACCTTCATGCGCCTTATAACAGTTGTTGCCGATTTAACTATAACAAGTTAACCCCCCCCCCAACCCAACCGACCCTCTCCCTGCTTCCCTGCATCTGGGCCTGAAACTACCCATGAGATCAACTTTGCAGAGTGCCTGTCGCTCAACTTATAAACTAACAGTAGCTAAATGTGGGGAAAGTTGCTCCATCCCTCCTCCCAACCACCATCTTCCTGAAACAAAGTTTATTCCCCGAGTGGGGCAGTCACCAGTGTCTATAGAGGCAGGAAACGTTGGACGACACGACTAGCCAAAGTTCTCCGGTACGTTCGCAGCCGCCACCTATCATTTAGTATCCCAGCTCTAGGCAAAGGGCGAAACGAAAGTTATAGCTCATAAAGTCAGGGACTACCTCGCAGTCAGTGTTCCATAGAGATCAAAATGTCAGCAAGCATTATGTTCCTTTGCATCTCTCCAACCTTCCAGCCAATCCGCCAAATGTCTCCGGATGATCGGAAAACCTGGCCTTTCCAACCTCTTTAACCAGAAGACGAGCTGGGAATAGCATTGCTACTTCAGGCCTTTAACTCTGAGGTTCTTCTTGACAACAAGAAAGGATCGCCTCTGTTTTTGTACGGCTTGAGTAAGGTCTGGGAAGAAATGACTGCATTTTCATATTTGAGTGGTGGTGCAACAATGGCGCTCTGTAATATCATGTCCCGGTCACGGAAGTTAAGCAATCTGGCCAATATAGGACAGGGAGGGGCCCCAGGCTTCGGACGCCCCGCCCAGGACTCTGTGGGCCCTTTCAACCATAAAGAATTGCGACAGGCCCTTAGGGCGTAGAGGGTTGAGTATGTGATCCTCAACAAAGAGATCAGCTGCCTGTCCCTCCGCTTTCTCCAGCACCCCAATAAATTGTACGTTATTTCGTCTAGTGCGCTCTTCATAATCATCCAGCTTGTCCTTAGCAAATTTTCTAAACGTTTTCCGTTCCATTCTGGAGTCGGGAGACGTCGACGATGAGACTAGTCGAGGTCACCTCCAGTTGTTTAACCTTTTCGCTCATTTTGGTGAGGTCCGCTCTGATGAGTGTCATTTCAACTGTGATTGCATCTGTCCTCTGCTCCATGGATGTTCTCACCCCGGCGATCGCCTCCATTACATCTTATAGGATAAGCTTGAGAAGTTCCCCCTCCGACCTCCCTGCAGGCCTATCCCGGGTGAGGTGCTTGGGAATAGCTGCCTTTGGGCAAGCATATCGGTCCAGCTTGTTCTGCTACATAGGTTTTGGGCTTCTCCTGTCCGACATGGATCTTGGATCACGCTGGCGTAGGCCGTGGCCCTGTCGATGTAGTATGTGGTGGGGAGGGGGGGGGGGGCACCAATACTGCTCAGACTTCAGGCCAGAAGGTGTCAGATGATAAAGTATGTGTCCCCCCCACTTCAGCACTCCAGGACAAACTAGCGCGGACTGTGCGTACAAGCGCCACCTCTTTCTCTCACCCGCTGGGGGGAATCCCACATTGGTGCCCCGGGGAAGGGCGCCCTATTCTCACCTCGGAGTATGCGTTTGTGGCTCTTCACGCCGGCGATCTAAACCGGTGGGGTGCACCTTTGTCACTAGGGTCTTCCAAGCGCTGTGCCCACCTTCACTATGAAGTCTGCACAGGAGTCAGACTGCGTAGAAATGTCACGCCGCACCGAGGTGGCTGGTGGTATCGCTGATATGCAACTCACACCCTCAGGGACACAGGGGGCTTCTGGCGTCGTGGGGTGCATCTGACAACCACAGTCCTGGCTGACTTTTCCCGCCGAGATCACCACTTCGGGAGGTTGGGCCAGGTTGCTTCGGGGACGTGCTCACCGCCCTCAGTCTGATCTCGTAGGACCGGGGGACTCACCACTGTATGGGCTCCAGGGGACCTCAAGCCACTCTGTGAATTCCACGGGGGGCACCACCCTTGTGCCAATATTTCTCCCCCCACTCGGGACATGATCTCAGGGCGCGACGTTGCGTGGCACGTCAGCCGCTCGCTCGCACGTCTTATTCAGACCTGGCCGTCACAGCAGGTCCCGGCTTTCTGCTCCGGAGAGAGAACAAGCAACGGAGCTCACAACTCCCCCACAACTCCCCCCCCCCCCTCCCACTGGCATGACGGACTAACTTTTGGGTACGGTCGAGTCTTGATTACTCCTGGCAGCTTTACCCCTGCTCAGAGTACTGATTATGTGAGGGGATCGTTGGTGTTTAGGCGAGGGACCGGAAACTCCTCTATTTTACACCCATCATGCTGCAGCGCATAGCCGTGTGGGTGGTTCTTGATGTAGAGGCTACCTGGCCTGTTGGATCCACTCTGCCACAAGTAGTAAATGCACAAGGAGGTAGCGTGCATCAGTAAGACAGGGTTGCAAAATCCATACTGAGGCCGTCTTCAAACAGGTCTCTTACGGAAGTCAACCCAACTAGCTTCCACTAGGTTGAGAGGTAAACACCGCCGGACAGACCAGGAGGCCTAGCAGTGGGATACCAGAGCTTAAGTAGGCATAGCCTCTGTGCATTTCAAGTAATTACATAAACAGTTAGTGCTATTTCAAGGAGTGAGCAGCATGAAGGTCTCTTGATATGTGGAAAAAGCATATGATACAAGTCGCTGGTTTTTATCTGGTTTGTCATAGGACATATTTGGGCCAGGTGATGTCCTGCTAACCAGTAGGCCGGCCATTTCAGTTGGACAGTATAGTAATAGGCTCGAAAGTCAGGTACGCCAAGGCCACCTTGGCCTTTATGGAGTAGGAGCTTGGACGTCACCCAGTACCCAATTTCAGTTCAAGTAATACGTTGTTTCAATCTCTGAATGTCTTAACTGGAATAGCTACCAAGAAGTCTGCAAAGTGGTAAAGCAGGCCTGGGGAAACGAGTTTGGAAAGGGTTATACAACCCATTACCATTAAACGCTACTTCAGTTTGAAGTGTCTGTATAGTATTACCGAGGTTGATGTCCAGTAGGTCCCCCAGGGAGTGGAACATTTTCATGCTGAGGTATTTAAAGGATTGAGTCGCCCATTGAATATGGTCAGGTTCAAAAGTAAGCTCACAGGTAACCACACCCCTACTCAGAGGAAAGAAACGATTTTGTAGAGCTGCTGAACCTGAGGCCAGAAAAGCCATGGAAGACCTCCAAGTCTTGGGGTGCGTTCAAGCTCTATGTGATAGTAACAGAGATTTAGTATTATATCCACATACAAGGAGGCAGCATGTAATGCATCTTCAAACAGTATTCCCTAATCCCCCCCCCCTCGCTCTCAATTTAATCGCCAATGGCTCCACTGCCAGGACGAACAAGAGAGGGGAAAAGGGGCGACCCAACTCGACCCTCAAGCAACAGAGTACACCTCGAGATATGGCATCCAGTCTTGACTCTTGCTGTGGTTGAGGAGTACAGTAATTGAACCCACTGTAGCACACTGTGGCCCAGTCTGTTAAACTTCAACATCTCCAACATATAATCCTCTGTTTGTGGAAACCCAGAACGACCTTCACCCCTCCCAGTCTGGGTTCCGTGCCGAACATAGCACGGAATCTGCGCTACTAAGAGTTACAGAGCATTTCAGGCGGGTACTTGTAACGACCGGATTTTCGGACCAGATAGAATCAGCTCCTAGGAGCCCCTCTAACCCAGTCGGAACGTAATCACCTCCCTCCTTAGAACATATTTACAATGGGTATATATATATATATATATATGTATGTACATCTCGTACCTAAGGATGGGGCAAATAGCAATAAACATGCATAGATTTTCTACAATATCCTATTCATACCAGCTACTCTCGCGGCCACTTAGGCCCAGACTAATCTACCCTGGGGCAGATCTGATTATGTACCCTTACACACTGATCTCCCTCAGTGCTCACTCAACACGCAATCCGGCGTGCCTACACACGGGCCTGCAGTCCCAGTGCTCTCTCTCTCTCTTCCGGTCCACAATCCGGCGGACCTACACACCGTGTCCCCCCGGTGCTCTCATTCACTCACGATCCACAATCTGGCGGACCTATACACCGTATCCCCCCGGTGCTCTCATTCACACACGATCCACAATCTGGCGGACCTATACACCGTATCCCCCCGGTGCTCTCATTAACGCCGCGTACCAACGACGATCACTTTCCTATGAACACCTATGGAAGAAATCTCTCATTGTCTACTCAGGATAATACTACAACAATATAATTTAGTATGGTTTTCCAAGTTGATATATGTACCTTCTGCTCTTGGCATCAAACGTTCCCTCTCTCCCTCATTGCTCAGTCACCTCTTACCTGATCGGGATTCGCATCCGCTCAGGCAAACAATGTCTGACTAGAAGACCAGGTTACCCTGATTGAACAAGAATACAAGGCACATGTCGGTTCACTAAGAACTGGGGTATTTTTATTACAATAATTATAAACACAATACTATACGATAGCATATATTCTTTTTTTTTTTAAACCTTTATTTGGAGACAAGCAGGTACAAGGGAAGTGTACATTCATAACATACAGTCACATTCGGCCATTACAGTGGTACGTCAGTGCCCAAAAAGCATACAAAACAGAACTACATATGGAAACACGAGGAAGTACAGGGCAAGGCATCAGTCAATACAAGGAGCAACAGCGATATGTGCAAGAGATATTAAAATACAATGAGCCAGCATGGACAAGCGAACCAATAAGACAATGCAATATGAATACAGTACAATAGCGGAGAACACGTGAGCCAGAGGGGACACAAGTATGAGGCGCACTGGATAGAGGGGTGCCGCGCAGGGGTACAATCCGAATTCCCGATAAAAATACCTGTCCGAAGGGAGACTCCCACCCCTCAATAGCTCGCAGGAACAGGAGACAGTCAGCCCCCCCCCCCCGATATCGGAAGAGCAGCAGGTGTCGTGTAAAATCCCAGCCCATCCCGTTGTCATCAGCCTATCCCCTCACGGTCCTCAAGTTCAGAATCAGAGTCCCGCGCAGCTCTGGTCAGGAGGTACACCTGGAGCGGACTCCAAAAGTCCTTTGGTCTGCATCGAACAGGCATCAATTCAGAATAGATATTATACTGAACCTGACAGTAAATGAGGTCAGTCACCCAGTCCTGAAAGCGTGGCACCCTACCACGACCCCAACAGCAAGCAACCCTACGCTTAGCCAACAACAGGGCCACGTCGACAAATCTACGGTGAGAGGCAGGTACGTCCTTAGTGAAGCCAAGTAACATCACCAAGGGGTCAAACGCCACCCCATCCTCCGCCATAACCTGCAGGGCCTCATGAACCTGAGCCCAATATTCCAAAACCCCCGCACAACTCCAAGCCAAATGCAAAAAGTCAGCGCCTTCCGCTCGACACCTAGCACACCTGTCATCCTCCGCCAAATGAAACCGCAGTTTCCTCGCCGGGGTATAGTAGTACCTCTGAACAAACTTGTAATGGATAATTTTAAGACGACAACTAGAAGAGACATTGGCCGTGAGCCCGCAACAATATTTCCACTGCTCGTCTGTAATAGGAGCACCTAATTCGGCAACCCACTGCTCGCGCACCCGATTGGTCGGGACCGATCGCTGTCGGCGAATAGCCCCGTATAACTTCGACACCAGGTGTCGCCCATCTGAAACCAGCAGCACATGGAGGGGGAGGGTTACCCCAGGCTCCGAAGGATAGTCCGGTAGCAGAGCACGCATGCCCTGCCGCAGGCGGACAAAGTAGAACAGGTCTAGAGGGGAGCAAGCAGCCGAACCGAAGAAATGAGCCTGCGTACGAAAGGCACCTTCATGAAACAAGTCGCCCCACGTAAGAATACCTAGCCGCTTGCACATTCGCTGAAACCCCGTCTCCAACAACAGCGACAGATCCGGATGATAAGACAGAGGCAAGGCCGGCGAGTAGAGAAAGGAAACGTCTAGCAAATGAGCCGTCCGCTTCCAAGCATCCACCGTGCATGTCACCGTCGTGCGGGGCGTTTCCACATCTGACACCTTGCCCAAAACCATCCCCTCCAGTGGGAGCGGGTGGGCGACCCAATGCTCAGCAGCAATCTGGGGCATGAATGGCGTGGGGCGCATCCAATGATAGGCATAGTGCGCCTGAGCGCTGAGATAATAGAGTTCAAAATCAGGGACGTCGAAACCGCCATCAGCATAAGGCAACGTAAGGGTAGCCCAGGCCACCCGTGGCTGCTTGCCCCCCCAGAACAATCGCAGAAGCTCAGAACGAAGTCTACGAAAGAAATAAGCACCAGGATGATATGGGAGGTTTTGAAAGAGATAAAGAAAGCGGGGCAGAACCACCATCTTGACAAGAGACGCCCTGCCGGCCATGGAGAGGGGTAAAGACATCCACCTGGTGACATCATCCGCCAGTTTAGTAATGGCCACACCATAGTTGAGCCGAACCGCGTCTCCTCTATCTAAGGATACAACAATACCAAGATAGCGCAACTCCGAGTCACACCACTCCAGAGGGTAGTCAAGGGGAAACCTGGCCACCGCAGATGTGAGGGGGAAAAATTGAGATTTCCGCCAGTTGATATGAACCCCGGATACGCCACCAAAAGCGACCAGCTCCCGCAGGAGCGAATTAAGGTTGTTCTCAGGGTCCTTGACATAGAGTGTGACATCATCAGCATATAAAGAAATGCCGACCTGCCGCTGAAGACAATTAAAGGCGCTCTGCTGATGAAACTGACGTATCCTACAGGCTAGCGGCTCAATAGCGATAGCAAACAAGAGGGGTGAGAGGGGGCAACCCTGTCGGGTCCCTCTCGTGAGAGGGAACGAGGGGGACAACACCCCATTCACTACTACCCTCGCCATCGGATCAGTATATAGAAGCTTAACCCAAGAGATGAAAATCCTGGGGAAACCCATCCGACAAAGAACATCAATAAGGTAGCCCCACTCAACATAGTCAAACGCCTTAGTGGCATCAAGAAAGACAGCGGCAACCGGGACAGCGGGATCGATGGTCGACACAAGCGAAAACAAAGTACGAAGATTGTGAGAGGTGGCGCGACCGGGCACAAATCTCGACTGATCAGGCAACACGATAACGGGCATGAGTTCGGCTAATCTCACCGCCAAGACCTTCGCGAGAATTTTAACATCGCAATTGAGCAATGAGAGGGGCCTGTAGGAGCCCACATCCAGTGGATCCTTACCCGGCTTGAGCAGCGACGTGATGGCGACCTCCCGCATGGAGCCCGGAAGGCGTCCCTCCTCCAGAGACTCCTCAAACACCTCACGGAGCACAGGGGCCATAATGTCAATATAACACTTATAGAATTCAGCAGGAAGGCCATCCAGCCCGGCGGCCTTCCCATTAGAAAGAGACATGATGGCATTCCTGACCTCCTCCTCCTCCAGGGGCCTGCCTAAGAACTCCCGATGGCCATCCGATAGCCAACAGAGCGCCAACTCGTCGAGGAAGCCACCGTATCGAGTCTCACCCGTCTGCTGAGTCGTGTAAAGGTGTGCATAATGATCAATAAAAGTGCGCTGAATCTCCGATGTATCTCGACAGCGAGTGCCATCCGGAGACACCAATTCCAACACGTCCGACCCATGCCTAGGATGTCTAGTAAGGGCAGCGAGGACCTTACCGGGCCGCTCCCCTTCGCAGTATCGCCTCGCCGTCCAGTATTTCCCCCTGTGCTTAGCCTCCCGAGCAGCCTCCTCCTCGTACTCGGAGAGCTTAGTGCGGAACTGTGCCAGAAGAGCGGGGTCCGAAGTCACCTGCATCCTGCGCTCCAAGTCTCGCAAGTCAGCCTCCAACCTCTCGAGGGTCCGAACAATCAGACGGAGTACTCCACAACTTTTAGAAATAGTGACACCCCGGATCGTAACCTTGAATGCCTCCCAAATGACCTCAATGCTCTCCACAGAGCCCTTGTTTCTAGGGAAGAACGCCTCCACCTCCGCACCGAGTTCCTCCTTGAACACCGGGTCTAGCAAAGCAGTCGGAAACAAACGCCAAGGCGGGCGCGGCCTGTGTAACCCGGGGACGGACAAATCAACCTTCACCGGACAGTGATCAGAATACGTCCGAGCCAAATGTGAGGCCCCTCTTAGGCCAGTCATCAACCCTCTAGAGAGAAGTACATAATCCAGTCTCGCCCATGAACGAGCATGTGTGGTGTAATGGGTGCCCTCCCTAGCGGTAGGGTGGGTGAACCTCCAGCTGTCAACCAACCCAGCCTCCTCCACTATCCCCCGCAGCACATCCCTTGCCTGTACATTGTACTGAGGGCTACCCTCCGATCTGTCCATCTGGGCCTGAAATGCAAGATTAAAATCACCCCCCCACACAATGTGAGTAGCATCCACAGCAAGAACATGACCCCACAGAGTGACAAAAAAGATTGGCGTATCAACATTGGGAGCATAGCAATTAACAAACAGTACAGTGGTCTGCCCAAGCCGTCCCCACAGCAGCACGTAGCGCCCCTCAGGGTCCCCCATAGATCCAAGTTCCTGGAATGCAAGCGACTTCTTAACAAGGGTAACAACCCCACGAGCATAAGAAGAGTATGAAGCAAACCCCCTGGCCGCAGCCCACCTTCCGCCGAAAGTGGGGGAGGGAGCGGGGCGCAGATGCGTCTCCTGGAGAAAAGCAACTTGAATAGCATGCCTGTCCAAATACTGTATCACACTGCGACACTTCCTGGCATCATTAAGGCCCCGTACATTCCAGGACAAAATCGAGATCTGATCCACAACAGCAGTTGACATCACGTAAAAAAAGGGCCCCGCAGGACCCTATAACCATATACAGGGCATCCAACTACCAGCAACAGCCATTGATAGGTCCGCGCCTCAGGGCACGGGCAGACCTCCACATACGCTCCATACATTTCCCAGTCATCTCCAAAACAACCAAACAAGAACACAACAACACCCCCCCAACCGACCCATCCACGCAGCAAGCCCTCGGGACAGCCTACGCGCCGCGCGCCGCCAAGCCATTCCACACGGCCCACATCACGCACACGTGCTACGCTCGCAGAGTGCGCCCCGGCACGTGGCAGCCCAAAATGGCGGCCGGCGCACTCGGGCCCAAAATGGACGGGAGCACGGATCCCAGAACCCGTCCCGTAAGATAGGAAAGTGGAACAGCCCGGATAGCGGGCGCCCCGACATGTCCGTGCACTCAAACAACAATAGCAGCTACCAAGGCGACCCAACAGTCCCAGGCAAACAGACATGGACAGCTTCAACCCCCCCCCATCCACCCACCTGACACCACCCCAACTATCAGGCCACATACACCCCTCCCCCCCATCCCTCAACACACATCCAGTCAACCAACATAGGACTAGAATCCAAACAAAAGGTAAATATGGGGCACACCCTCCGGGGAACCTTCCAGAGGTGCACGACGCCACTCCCTCACGCCACGCCAGTGTCCGCGCCAACGAGTATCAGGCGGCCCCAGGCGCAGCGCGGGGGGGTGGGTGCCCAGAGCGCGACATCCCATAACACCATCCCGCGGTGCCATCCCAACCCCACAAAAACAGCAAAACGCACTCACTCATCATGATACAGACATAACCCACGCATCAGCAAAAAAAAACAAACACGGACAATGGCTAGGCCACAAATACTGAAAAGGAAGCCAGCAGGCCCCAATACAAAAAGTTACATATCCACAATACTACAAAAACCGGGAAAAAGATAGACAAAGTCCAAAGTCACCAGAATCAGGCGACCTCCTCCTCAGCAGCCGAATGTTCACCCTCCGGGTCTCGATCGTCACCACGATCCGCAGCAGCGCGCTCGCGCTGGAGGCGCTTCGCAAAGTCCTCAGCATGCTGTGGGTTGGTGAAAAAATGTTGTTTAGCCTGGTGCGTCACTCGAAGTTTAGCCGGATAAAGCAAGGCGTAGTCCACTTGAAGGTCCCGAAGCTTCCTTTTCACCCCCAAGAACTTCCGACGCTGGTCCTGTACCATCGGTGTGAAGTCGGGGTACATGGTGAAAGACACCCCTTCGAAGGAGAGAGTCCTGTTAGTGCGGGCAGCCTGAAGAGCAGCGTCTCGATCACGATAATTCAATAGGCGCGCAATGATGGGACGCGGTGCAGCCCCAGAGGCCGGACGAGGTCCCAACGTCCGATGCGCTCTCTCGACTATGAACTGGGACGAGAAAACGTCCGCCCCGATGGCGCCCACCAGTAGCCTCTCCACATAAGTCTCCATTTTGCCCACATTCGTGGACTCCGGTACACCTACAATGCGTACGTTGTTGCGCCTACTCCTCGCCTCCAACTCCTCGTTCTTGGCGGCAATGACACGCAGAATATTGTCCATTCTCGCCAGCTGGGTGGTATGGGTGGCCGCCGTGTCATCGTGGTCCGAAATGCGCTGTTCCGCCGCCGTCAAGCGCTCCTCATGTACGTCCAATTTCTGAACGACCGCATCCATGCGTGACGATATCTTGTCCACTTTGTCCACAATAGTGGCGAACCCCTGCCTCATCTCCTGCATCATTTGGGCGAAGTCCGGTGGAGGTGGGTGCGGGACACTCTCAGCGACATTCGGGGGGGGGACCGCGAAGTTCCAGCTTCCTGGAGCGAACGCGCCCCACGCCTGACCCCTCCAGAGTCAAAGGACAGTTTGGAATGTTTAGTGTCCGGCTTCCCCATGACGGTGGTACAGAAGGGGAACGAGGCAAATGGAAGTCAGGATTCAGGTCGGGCACGGGACCCGGCCAAGCAGAAAGCAGCTCGAATCGTGGGGGCACGAGCAGGCCAGCACGCCCCGCCACTCCCACCGACGAGCAAAGGCCGTCGCCGTTCCCAGCCCAAGGTGGCAAACCCCAGAAACCAAGTATTAAATCCGTGGCACTTCCGTAGGTGATGGTATCTGGACAGGCAGATGGGAAAGCCAATAAAAGTCCGACAACAAGGGAGAGCCAAGCGTATCGCCCGGCCAGCGATCGGGCCTGGCGGAGATGGGCGGAGCTAGGCCTACACCCCACGTGCAGAGCCCCGGACTGGCATGAACGGCGACGCCGGGCAAGATGGCATCAGACTTCCAGAGCGCGAGTCGGAGAAACTTGGGACCCTCATAACTTCGGCCAGCAACCTCCGAATGGCACAGGAGTTGGACCGTGGGTGGACAGCCGATATCCCAACCGAACCGTGGGGTCAGTTCAGGGCGCAGCGATGGTAATCAGGATACCTAGGCGGATATTAGCTCCGGGCAGCGGGAGCCTCACGACAGTGCGGCCATTCCGCAGTGCGCCCTCTAGCGCCCCCCTACGATAGCATATATTCTGCAAAGAAAAGTAAAAGGTTAGAATGTGCACACTATAGGGGTAAGGGCGGAGGTCACCTTATTAACGTGAAGTCGGGGTTCGCCAGTCATCTAGGTTCCCTTCTCGTCTGTGTCTTGGCTCGTCTCGGAATTACACCTCAGCAGTCACGAGTACACGTCTGCACCGCTATGCTCGATCTCCTCTGCTTCCCTCCAAGTCACTGGAACCTCTCTCGTTATTAGCTGCTGTCTCTCTCTGTCTCTGATCGCTCTGCGCTACTTCTCCTTCTCCTTCAATCTTTCTCAGAGAGTCTCAGTTTCATGATCTTTCTCGGACTTCAAAATGGCGACTGTCTGCCTGGAAATAATTAATGTCATAGATGCTAACGGCTAGCTGCCGCCTACGGACTGACTGACTCATTGCCTAACACTTTCGCTAATATCGAAGCCTGTCCCTTCATGGAAAGTTACGGCCAGTAACCTGCCGCCCACCAAATTCTTGTACCTCCCCGTACCAAGGACACGTTCCCAGCCGGCCGGCCTGAAGTTGTGTCTTCGGAGTGGAGAAAAATACAGTCTTTCGATAAGGGCCAGCCTGAGCCGGTTCTCTCCAAGCGAACAACACCTCGAAACTAAAACATTACACGACCTAGAAAGCCTCTCAAGCTGCCGGGCAGAAAGCAAGATGGAGCCTTTCCCGTTTGACGCCTACAAGGCCCGAAATAAGCATAACTCCATAGAAGGTATACTAACACTCTTGCAAAAGAACGGATCATCACTAATACTAATGAATCTATTCCCTAACTTAAGTTTATAAGCCCTGATCTAAAGAAAAGGGTACGAAAATGCACTACTGTGCCTTATGGATAAACCCTGTTTATAGTTCTAATCCCTGCACTACAAGGGTAATAGGCTGGAGTCATCTTCCATCATTCCCTCTCCAAAGAGGGCCGAAAAAGTCGGTCATTACACTTCACCCTTGACTTCAGTCTATTAACCATGTTCTATATGGAACTAACATCAGTGGAAGAATAATAAGAAACAAAATTAACTGATCTATTTCTCTTGCCAAATCTACAGTATTGGAGTAGAGAAGGAATGCACTGAATAAAGCAGCAAATGGCTACTAAAATACAAATAGAAATCACAAAACCCCCTAATATCTGTCGTAGAGAATGTAAGTCAGGTAACCAATTGAAGAGCCAGTCAAACCAACCCTGATCAATATGTTTTCTAACTTCTGCAGTCAAGTCGTGAAGTTTGTCAATATGGGCTTGGATTGATTTAGAGTGGTCGGACAGGTTGAAGCAGTAAAGGCCTTCAAAGTCAGAACAATCATGTCCATGCTTCAACAGGAGGTAATCAATTGCTGCGCGGTTTTGCAGAATCGCCCTGCGTCACCCTGGGCATCTAATAACATGTCAGATAGAATGGTAAAGGTTTGGTTAATCGATTTGACCATCCAACAGGCCAATTTTCCAACCGACTTGGCGTTATAAACTGCCAACGCCGGGACACCAATAATGGAAATTGCTAAACTTAAATATTCAGATTTAGAATAAAGATGAAGGGAAGAATCACAGTCCTCATGTAACATCATAGAATCACGGACTACACGGGAATGGGAATTGGGATGTAAAGAAAACATGAATAAACTCAGTCTGGTAATGGCACATGGACCGCCGGAAATATTTGCAGGAATATAGGGCCAGGAGGAATTCCCGCAGGAAAATAACCAACCAGACGGTAACAACATTGTACGGTAATGGCTAGGAGCAACTAATATACGTTTGCATGTCATATTATTTTTAACAGAAATACATGAATTCGGGAGTCTTTGTAAGCATAACACACGTTGATGAGCTGAAAAAGAAGTGGCAGCATTTAACTTCAGTCTGACACATTCAGTAATTGCTTTAGGATCACAAGTCAAAATAAAACATAAATCACCCTGCGTGATATTGTAGGTAGTAATTTGGGAATGAATCGGGGGAATGGAGTCTGAAAGAACAGTACACAAAGGTCAAAATTCGTGGGCCGCGAAATCGCCCAGAATAATATTGGGTCGGGCACTCGATATATTGAAAATGTGCCGCAACGTTTCAGTGGAGGCAGGGACGGCAACCAAGCAGGTCGCTAAGATGTCAGTCACAGAACGCATAGGGGTAAGGCAAAAATGCGGAGAGTTAGTAACCCGCTTAGCAAGGGTGATCCAAAAGCTCGATGAGGAATCCCACGCAGCGAAGGAACGCGGAACTCGGGTTCTCCAATCAACCGAAGTCTGTAGGTTCTCTCCTCTCCCGGCGTAGCAGACCAAAAGGAGTCCAACGCCGGCACATCCTGCAGCAGCAGTCCAGAGAATGATCTGAAAGAAAATCATATACAGGCATTATTCATTCTCGTAAATAACATTTGTCAGCCGGGACAGCTTCCCAGCTATCTTTCCCTGGTCTCATTACCAAAATGGTATTGTCATGACCGGTCGCAATGACTTCAGCTTGTTCAGGGGGATGTTTAGGCGAATGCACCCATATTTTCGCTCCCGGATTATCGGTAGAACCGAAGCCTTTCTGGCCTCGTACTGTTAGCAAAGTTGGGGCAACGCCTTTCTTAATCTCACCACTGAAAACAGGCATAATTAGCAATTGAGCAACACAGTCAGATTTTTGAATCGATAGATCAATCTCACTGCTATTCAGCAGGAGAACCTTAATCTCTCCCTGATAATCACTGTCAATCACTCCTCCGAGTACTTGAACACCTTTTAAGGCAAGGCCCGATCTAGGGGCAATCAGTCCAAAACTTCCAGCTGGTATACAGACACCGACGCCTGTTTCAACAATTATTCGGTCTCTGCTCTTAAGGACAGTATCATTCATAGCATGCAGGTCCAAGCCTGCGGAACCCGGGGTTGCTCTGCATGGAGCCAAAGCTCCGGGGGTAATTTCCCAATACATAACAGTATTACCAATGGTGTTGGGCTTTGCATCAACATTTGGAGGAAACAAACGCATTAAAGGAGATTCAGCATGCAACAAGGGACGATTATTCAGAATCAGCAATGTCTGGAGTAGAAAGTCCCTCCAGTTCTTGTAGTGTTCATCAGTTAATTTTCGCAATTGTTCCTTTAGCAAACCATTCATTCTCTCAATCAGGCCCGAAGCCTGTGGATAATATGGAATGTGAAACACCCATTCAATGTTATTCTCCACACAAAATTCCTGCACCAATCTTCCACGGAAATGGGATGCATTATCAGATTGAATTTGAAATGGAACACCATAATATAATATGAGTAATTCCAATGTTTTAATGGTGTTAACTTGGGTAGCTTGTTTGCAAGGGAAGGCAACCAAAAGGCCACTATAGGTATCAACAGCTGTACAAATATACTGACAATTTTTGCTCATAGGGAGCGGGCCAATATAATCAATCTGCCAAATTTGAGCGGGCAATTTTCCCCGATGTAAATGGCCTTTAACAATATGAGGCACTTTCCTCTTTCTAGAATGTTGACAGATGGGACAATGCAGAATGATATCTTTAATGTAATTTAAAGGAATATGAATTCCTCGATCGGCAGCCCGCCTGCTAGTGGCTCTCTCTCCAAAATGTCCTGCTTTCTGGTGGGCCCATTTCGCCAATCCCGCCAAATCAGAATCTTGCATGTCCACCACTGCCTCAGCAATTTTAGACTTTTCATCTGCAATGTTATGAAAGAATTTGTCAAGGGAGTCTATTGGGGTATGAGCATCCACATGAAAGATTGTCACAGTACTCTGTGGGAGCATTTCTCAAATTTCTTGCCATAACTCTTTTCCCCACAATTCTTTTGAATGCAATTCCCAATTATGAGAATGCCAAGTTGGCAACCATACCGCCAGTCCATTAGCTGTGGACCAGGAATCAGTGAAAATATGACATGTGCCTGGTAGTTCCTGTTTCAAAACTTGGTAAACTGCATACAATTCAGCATATTGACTACTCTTTCCGTCACCAATTGTACTCAGTAATTTCTGCGTGATCGGGTTATAGGACACTGCTTTCCAATGCCGTTTCTCACCAATGAATC
This sequence comes from Lissotriton vulgaris, assembly GCF_964263255.1. NCBI lineage: Eukaryota > Metazoa > Chordata > Amphibia > Caudata > Salamandridae > Lissotriton > Lissotriton vulgaris. The sequence goes on along the minus strand of NC_141685.1, from coordinate 1,086,311,928 downwards.
TCGCTGAACCATCAGTAAACCACACATGTTTTCTGTCCTCCGCGGACAAATCATCAAATGGCTTACCCCACTTGACAGGAGATTCCTGCACTATAGGTACGGAGCAATCACTTCCAGTTTCGTTCGATGGCGCCTGCGCCACTCGCTCATGTAACACTGCCACACCTTTCGGACCCACACGTGCCCTGTCCTGAATGTACCATTTCCATTTAATCACGCTCGCCTCTTGAGCATGTCCAATTCGATGGGATTTCGGCGAACTCAAAACCCACTGCATGATAGGAATTTCAGGTCTCAAAATCACAGTATGACCCAAGGTCAATTGCTCGGTATCCACCAGAGCCCAATAACATGCAAGCAACTGTTTCTCAAAAGGTGTATAACGCTCACCAGCCTCAGGTAATTTTTTAGTCCAAAAACCTAATGGCACTTTTTGTCTGCCCTGCTTTTGCCATAAACTCCAATTGGCATACAGACCTTCTACAGACACATTCAAATCCACTTCACCCTCGCCCACAGGCCACAGATCCAAGGCGTACTGAATTGCTTCTTTCGCCAAATCAAAAGCACTCTGTTGTGGTTCACCCCATTCAAACGCATTCTTTTTACGAGTGACTCGATATAAGGGAGCTAATATCTGACTCAAATGAGGAATGTGTTGACGCCAAAAACCAAACAAGCCAATGAAACTCTGAGCTTCTTTTCTATTCCTTGGAACTGCAAAGTCCAAAAATTTTCGTTTCACCTGTGGGATCACTTCTCTGTGACCTTCATGCCAATTGATACCTAAAAATTTAACATTTTGGGAGGGACCTTGTAATTTATCAGGATTAATTTCCCAACCTTTTGCACGTAAACAGTCAAGGGTCTGATCTAAATGGGTCTGGACCTGATCTTGCGTCTCACCTTGAATTAAAATGTCGTCAATATAATGACACACTTGAATTTGTGGATGTACAGCCACCTCAGACAAATGTTCCGCCACCAGCCGGTGACAGATCGTAGGACTATGTACATAACCTTGAGGAAGACTTCTAAACGTCATTTGACGTCCATTCCAGGTAAAACTGAACTGTTCCTGACACTCGGGGGCAATCGGAATCGAAAAGAAAGCATTAGCAATATCAATGGACGCATACCATGTACCTGGATGCTTTTGAATTCTTTGAATTAAAGTAACAATGTCGGGTACTGCAACAGTCAAACGAGGTGTGTGTTTGTTCAGCTCTCGATAATCAACAGTCATTCGCCAAGAATTATCACTCTTGCGCACAGGCCAAACGGGATTATTCCAAGCAGAAGTAACCGGAGTTATAACTCCTGCATCAACCAAATCCTGAATAGTGGCACTAATCTCTTCATGGCCACCTGGAATACGATATTGTTTCTGAGAAACCACTTTCGTAGCTTGGGGAATCTTTATGGGGGGCATCCGTAAACGGCCAACCCGTACAGGTTTGGACGAAATGTAATAGTTCCAAATTGATAACAACCATCATCCAAATGCAAAGTCATTCCTTTCAAAATATCAATTCCAATTATAAACTCCAAAAGTGGTACAACTAACACAGAATACTCTTTACGGGGAATTCTACCAATTTTAATTTCAAGTGTCGTTTGCACTGCGGGTGTCTCTTTCCCGCCTAAACCAGTAATTGTGAAAAATTGTCCTTTAAATTTCTTTGATTTTCCATGAATTAAAGTGGCCTCCGCTCCTGTATCTACCAATGCTCGGGCCCTCTGGATATTACTATGTTTCCAAAAAATTTCAATATCAACATAGGGTCTGTTGTCTCTGTGGGCCCACCTGCGTACCGGAGCTTGACCTATTTCCTAATCATTTTTACCGTGGTCTGTCAACCAAGACAAATCAGGATAAATGCTCTCAGGTTTCTTGGGAATCAGAATGTCCTGCTCGTATCCATCTCTATTACGAAATGGATTTTTATCATTTTCAAAGTATTGGGAATTACGATCAGAAAGCTTGTGACGATCCTCCCTTCTCCTCAAATCAGGGGAATAACCTCTTTCATCTCTGTGTCTATTAGAAACACGATCATCCCTCCCCCTTTCTCTGTCTCCCTCTCTCACCCTTATGTTCTCACGACGAGGGGAAACATCACGTTCATAGCGCCGGTCATCACGGTGGTCAGCATCCACACGACGCCTCTCATCACCACTGTCATCAGAACCACGGTCACAATCATTCTTTCGCACACGACGGGCACCCTCCTTCCGATCTAAACCACGCTTACGAAACATCTCCCATAAGCGATTATTAGGTTCGCCGTCAATGTCCTCCCTTTTCACACTATCAGCCAAAAGTGCAAGAAACATATCACGTCTAGAAAATTTATAATCACCAGCAGTACGACCCTCAGGTCGAGATTGTCTCTCAGGTTTAAACCATTCACCCAACTCACCAAGCTGACGAACAGATTCAAGCACCATAGACAAAGGATTGCCAGTCTGATTGATCAACAAAGTCATCATAACCTGCTTATAAGCAACAGGGGAAGAACGGATGATACGATTGCGTACAGAAGATGTTAAGAGACCATCTAACAACCTGTCAGAAGTACTGAGAAAAATCTCAGTCTTCATCACTTCCTCTTTCAAACGTTGCGACGCATCGCGCAAAGTGTACCACGGCTTGTCATTGACAGGCCAATCAGATTCAGTAGGGTATTTATGATTACAGCCATCATTCGCAAGCTGGAGCAGACTAATTTGGCCAGCACCATTATAATTCCGAAAATGATCTTGTACAGTAGAATCGGAACTCAAAGAGCAAAATCGTAAACAATCACCAGCATCAAGCATGATACCAGCAGCACCCAATTCATAAAGGCGCATCATCCATGTAAGCAAAGTTTCACCAGGCCGTTGTCGAAATCGTTGTAAAATATCACTAACCTCCTGTTGAGTAAAATCTTCAATACTATCCAAATGAATACCATTCGGCATACCAGGGGCCTGTTGTAATTTGCGTCGAAACACAGGGTGAGCAGAAACCTCAGGAAGAGCCTCCGAAGACGCCCGGTCCTTAGAATTAGAAGAACAATCAGGACGAGATACGTCATCAGAACGGGAAGAGCGACCACGGTCGCTAGAGATGTCGTCTTTGTCACAAGAAACAGATTTACAATCACGTCCGGAGCGAGAAGACTCGCGCTTGTCACCCTCCTCAGCCGAGGAGCCAGAATCATTCGAATCCCAGATATTACCATCCCACTCATCGGGGTTCCAATCCAGTCCGGCTTTCGCGACGACCAGACGCACCTTCCGAGTAGAAACACGACCACGATGGTGTCTGTATTTATATTTCGCAATGCGCACTGCAACCCTTTCGGCTATAGTTTGATAAGTCTCAAGTTTGTCGGCAAGCAGTTTATTCTGACATCGCAAAAGAGTATGCGCATTCTGCACTTCAACAAACTTTTCTTCCATATCTACAAACCGCTTCTGCAATTTAACAAACTTCTCATGAAGCATTCTGTAAGCAGTTAGCACAATCCAAACTCTGCGACCTAAAATAGAAAGCTCCTCACCCTTCACTACTGGAGCTTTCTGCAAGCAAGAAACCACATCAGCAGGCTCCGCCTGCTCCAAACAAGAAGTCCAATTCTCACTCAAACCAGTAGAATCGGCCCACTCACGGGCCAAGGCCTTGTAAGGCGTTGATTCCCAGCCGGGAATTTCAACAGGCAATTAGAAAACAGATTTCGATTTTTTCGAAAACATTTTGATACACAAAAAATATATACACAATTATCAACAAAGAAAATACGTACGAGCCGAGCGCAAACCAACAAGATGAAAACAATACAGCGCACACAGGCTTCGTAAACGGTTCGTGACGCCAGATGTAACGACCGGATTTTCGGACCAGATAGAATCAGCTCCTAGGAGCCCCTCTAACCCAGTCGGAACGTAATCACCTCCCTCCTTAGAACATATTTACAATGGGTATATATATATATATATATATGTATGTACATCTCGTACCTAAGGATGGGGCAAATAGCAATAAACATGCATAGATTTTCTACAATATCCTATTCATACCAGCTAGTCTCGCGGCCACTTAGGCCCAGACTAATCTACCCTGGGGCAGATCTGATTATGTACCCTTACACACTGATCTCCCTCAGTGCTCACTCGACACGCAATCCGGCGTGCCTACACACGGGCCTGCAGTCCCAGTGCTCTCTCTCTCTCTTCCGGTCCACAATCCGGCGGACCTACACACCGTGTCCCCCCGGTGCTCTCATTCACACACAATCCACAATCTGGCGGACCTATACACCGTATCCCCCCGGTGCTCTCATTCACACACGATCCACAATCTGGCGGACCTATACACCGTATCCCCCCGGTGCTCTCATTAACGCCGCGTACCAACGACGATCACTTTCCTATGAACACCTATGGAAGAAATCTCTCATTGTCTACTCAGGATAATACTACAACAATATAATTTAGTATGGTTTTCCAAGTTGATATATGTACCTTCTGCTCTTGGCATCAAACGTTCCCTCTCTCCCTCATTGCTCAGTCACCTCTTACCTGATCGGGATTCGCATCCGTTCATGCAAACAATGTCGGACTAGAAGACCAGGTTACCCTGATTGAACAAGAATACAAGCCACATGTCGGTTCACTAAGAACTGGGGTATTTTTATTACAATAATTATAAACACAATACTATACGATAGCATATATTCTGCAAAGAAAAGTAAAAGGTTAGAATGTGCACACTATAGGGGTAAGGGCGGAGGTCACCTTATTAACGTGAAGTCGGGGTTCGCCAGTCATCTAGGTTCCCTTCTCGTTTGTGTCTTGGCTCGTCTCGGAATTACACCTCAGCAGTCACGAGTACACGTCTGCACCGCTATGCTCGATCTCCTCTGCTTCCCTCCAAGTCACTGGAACCTCTCTCGTTATTAGCTGCTGTCTCTCTCTGTCTCTGATCGCTCTGCGCTACTTCTCCTTCTCCTTCAATCTTTCTCAGAGAGTCTCAGTTTCATGATCTTTCTCGGACTTCAAAATGGCGACTGTCTGCCTGGAAATAATTAATGGCATAGATGCTAACGGCTAGCTGCCGCCTACGGACTGACTGACTCATTGCCTAACACTTTCGCTAATATCGAAGCCTGTCCCTTCATGGAAAGTTACGGCCAGTAACCTGCCGCCCACCAAATTCTTGTACCTCCTTGTACCAAGGACACGTTCCCAGCCGGCCGGCCTGAAGTTGTGTCTTCGGAGTGGAGAAAAATACAGTCTTTCGATAAGGGCCAGCCTGAGCCGGTTCTCTCCAAGCGAACAACACCTCGAAACTAAAACATTACACTTGACCTAGAAAGCCTCTCAAGCTGCCGGGCAGAAAGCAAGATGGAGCCTCTCCCGTTTGAGGCCCACAAGGCCCGAAATAAGCATAACTCCATAGAAGGTATACTAACACTCTTGCAAAAGAACGGATCATCACTAATACTAATGAATCTATTCCCTAACTTAAGTTTATAAGCCCTGATCTAAAGAAAAGGGTACGAAAATGCACTACTGTGCCTTATGGATAAATCCTGTTTATAGTTCTAATCCCTGCACTACAAGGGTAATAGGCTGGAGTCATCTTCCATCATTCCCCCTCCAAAGAGGGCCGAAAAAGTCGGTCATTACAGTACTGGACCCGGGCGGTTCAGACGCCCTCATCCTGCTGGACTTCACAGTAGCCTTTGACACTGTGTCCCATGATCGCCTGATTGAAAGGCTGCTCCATTTAGGACTCGAGGGCACTACTTTCTCCTGGCTGTCCTCCTTCCTGACTTGTTGCACCTTTCAGGTTTTCTCTACAAATGTTGCATCCCACATACACTCACCTTCCTCTGGAGTCCCACGGGGTTCTGCCCTTAGTACTATTCTTTTAAATATATATGCCCTCCCACTCGCAACCCTAGTGGAAAGCTAGGGCCTCACTCTCTTCTCCTACGCAGACGATACCCAGATTATTTTTTCACTATCATCTGCACAGGATGCCTCCTCGGAAGACCTCAACTCTTGCCTTGGCCATGTCTCCGTCTGGATACATCCAAACTCCCTAAGCGGAATGGTGACAAGACTGACGTTTTGGTATTAGTTAAGAATCCCCAACTCTGGGGGCCCCAGCATTGGCCCTCCTCACTCGAAACTCCTCCCAAAACCTCTCACATTGATTTTTCCCGTTGGACTCTAATCTGGTTGATGTGCTATTCCTGAGTGGGTATCTAGAGGTCAGGAGACAACTGGGGAACCAGGCATATTACACACCCATCACGCAGGATACCACAGAAAGGCTGAGCCAAAAGATAAATGCATTTGTTCTGTCAGTTCTAGCACAAGGTTTGATGTCCAAAAAAGAGTCAGAGTTCCTGATCAACAGGAATCCAAGAACCCCCTACTTCTACACACTCCTCAAGATTCACAAGGGTATACAACCTCCACCAGGCAGACCCATGTTGTCAGTGATAGGTTCTCTCCTCGAACCCGTGTCACAATTCTGCAACCACTTACTTCAGCTCCTGGTCACCAAGACCCCCTCGTTTGTAAAAGACACCAATGATTTCCTTAACTTATTGGGTACGATCAACGACATCCAGATCAATTTCTTTATCTTATTGGATGTGGAAGCACTATACACCAACATACCCCAGGATGCCACATTAGAGGTGATAGACAACGCCATCTTCAGAGAAGATTGGTCATCCCAGACACCAGTGAGCTTTATCTTAGAGTGTGCCACCATTGCACTAAAAGAGAACTTTTTTCAGTTCCAGGATCAATAATATCACCAGACACGAGGCACTTCCATGGGCACCACCTCCGCCCTGAGCCTCGCCTGTCTTTACATCGCAGATTTTGCAGTACACAACAATTGCGTTATCCTAGGAAAGAACAATGTCCCCACTTTTCACTTCGACTTGATGAGTTTGAAACTTGTACTTTTATGCCTCTTCAGTATCTTGTTCTTTTATTAATCACTCTGTAATCAATTTCATCAATTTCCTCAGTTATAGATCATTACTTACTTTGTTTGAAGCAGTCTGTCATGTTCATAGTGTTGGAACATCACACTACTACTGAAATTCATATGCATTTAATTGGAATCCCAATGCATTTCGGAACTAGCCCTTCATCAGGGGAATATATCCTTACAACTAATCCATGTCAGATATATCCTCCCAGTTACTTTGAAGTACTACACATCCTGGGTGACACAAACCCCTTCTCTAACAACATCCTGATCTGACGATATACTGATCCTGTGACAAGGCCCAGTAGACATGTGTGAGGAATTCTACGAATGGGTCAACACCTTAAACCCTTACCTAAAGTTTACCAGACATATCTCAGCGACACACCTGCCTTTACTTGACCTAATCATAACGTTCAAAGACAGCAAACTGTGCACGTCTACATACAAAAAACCCACTGACTGCAACAGCCTGTTGAGATATGACAGCCACCATCCGTAGCACTTCAGAGATAATTTGCTCTTCGGCCAATTTCTCAGTCGCAACTGCAGTTCAGTTAGCGACTTCAAATACCAAACTGAAACCTTGACTACCAGTCTTGTCGCACATAAATACCCACCACATGTGGTAAAAACTGCCTGTAAAAGAGCAAGGAACAATAACAGGGCATCCCTACTAGAACAACATGAGCGCCCAGAGAGCGAGGTGTTGGCATGTGTCACATCATTCCCTCACAGTCCAACTATATACAGAAGATCATCAAAAAATTGGTCCTCAACACTGGGCATCTCACACTAGCCCAGCCACAGTTTGCCTTTAAGCGCACAAGTAATCTCAGAGATGCCCTTGTCCACACTAGACCTAGGAGAAGCAGACCAGGCACCCAATTTACACTCTGGGGTCTAGCGCCAGTCACGGGACACCACCCATGTGGCTCATGTAGTGTATGTACACTGATCCAACGTGTAGGAGAGTAGGGTCTGCTTCCTATGGTTACCCCCACTTTTTGCTATGTTTCACTGGTTTTTAGGTCTCGCCTATTAATCCCGCAAGGGATAATAGACGAGAGTATAGAGGCCAAACCAAGGTCTGAAATCATCGCGGATTTCGGACAGTTTGTGTGGTGCACTCGTGCGGAAAGCGCGTCCACATCAAAGCCATCAGCCTCCCTCCCACAGGCATCTGTCACTTCCCCAGCATGCACTTCTCTCACTTCTCCTCCCCCCTAATTACATCCCCAAGCTTTTCCTTCCATTTGGTTTTCGCCTGACAGCCAGCATGAGAGTGCGCAACTAAACAGCAGCTACTAGCTTTCTCTTCACTTCAGAGCTCGCTGTGCATATATTTATCTTTTCCGGTTTATGTTTAGATTCAGAATGCTGCCACTATTGTTTATTCTGTTGCCAGCATGAGATATCCCTCGCGCTTTAATCCTCGTGCCGTGTTTTCTTTCAATTTGAAGGCTCGAGCTCTCCTTCACGTTTCACTACACGCAAGGTGTTTACTTTGGATTAGAAGGCTCGAGCTCCCCTTCGCGCTTCACTGCAAGCATCGTGTTTACTTTTAAAATAGCAGAATTTTATTGCAAGACCAGAGACTACAATTATTACTATCTTGCTTTACTTCAATTGAAGGCAAAGATTATAAAGCACAAGTAAAATCATGACAAACAAAAACAATAAAATACCCCGCAATTCCTGAACTGGATACTATATACAGTCAGAACACTGGTGACTTAATTAGTCCTTGGCTTCTTATATAGCGCTCTATCAAAAGTAGCATTCCCTCTTTCATGCCACTCTTTCAGTCAAATGTGAGTCATGGTTTGCTGACCTTTAGAATCGCATTAGTTTTTCATAAAATAGTTTATAAACTGCTGATGTCATTTATCATTACTTGTGTGTACCTCATCATTGCTCGCATTGTTAGAAAACTAAATGCAAGCAGAAGCTGATCCCGCGACCGGGGATGTCACTAGCACGCCACCTTCCCTCCATGCATGTCTCCCTCCCTAACCTCATGCCGATCACCTTTCTTCCTCACCCCACTCCTCCGCACCGAAGTCTTAAATCTCCCATGTTTACTTCTCACTGCTAATGTCCAGACCACCACCGCGTCCACCACCATGTCCACCACCACACCCACCAACACGTCCACCACCACATCCACCACCATCACATCCACCACTACTACGTCCACCGCCACCATGTCCACCACCACCACAGCATCACTCACGGCCTCCACAACATCACTCACGGCCTCCACAGCATCACTCAGGGCCTCCACAGCATCACTCAGGGCCACCACAGCATCTCTCAGGGGCACCACAACATCACTATGCGCTACCACAGCATCACTGAACGCCACAGCATCACTCGTCGCCACCACAACATCACTCCGCGCCATCACAGCATCAATCTGTGCAACAATTCAACAACAACTGGGTCAAATATGTTCTCTCAATGTTTCAAGTTTTATTACAAATGTCACAAAAAGATGTTAATATTTCACTTCTGTTCTTGGATTTTCATCGCAATAAAATACACTAAACAAAATCTTCACAAAAGTTATTTACAAAAGTTTAAACTATTGCCATTATAAATTACAATCACTTTTATTTAAGTATTAATTATTAAAAAAATTAAAAGCCATTGTTATTTGTAATATCAATACATCTAAGTCACGTAAATACAAAACATGTTGCATTACAAATGCTATAGGTGTCACATTTGCGAAAGTTATAACTATTGGCATTGTAAATGACAAAGCTATTAATTTAGCTATTTTCAAAACCAACACATAAATAAAAATACTGTCATTTACATGACCAATAGCTCAAACTTTCATAATGCGAGACCTATTGCATTGCAAATGCTTGTTTAACTTTAGTATGGCTGTGACTCTGCTAATCAGGACCACAGCCTAGCTGTTCTCTCTGTAAATTGATACCATGTACTTTAGGTACATCCCAGATTGGTTCCTGGGTTACCCTTGTGAGCCCCTGTATATGGTACCTTAGGTACCCAGGGCATAGGTGCACCCTAGGCCTACCAGGGGCTGTAGCATGTATTGTGCCACCCCTGGTTAGCCTTCCAAACTGACACCACAGGTTTGCTATTGCAGCCTAGGTAGGGTGGTGTAATCACCCCTTACTTAGATATAGTATATCTATATCTACCTTATAGTATCCTATAAGCCACTCCTATGGCAGGCCTTGACAATCCTGGAGGCAGAGTGCTTGGTTTTCTGTGAGAGGGTGCCCTAGCATGAGCTGAGCCCCTCTGCAGCTTTCGGGACCATCTCCTTATAGCTGTTCTATGATATAGCCATACAATATACTCTTAAGTGACCCAGGTCCATCCATAGGAGGGACCTTAGAGTTAGTACAACCCCTAAACTTACTATAAGTATAGGACCCCAGTCCCTAGGACTTTAGATTACCCTGGAAGAAACTCTACAACATATATCTTGGTCCTTCGACATTCCATATCGACTGGAAGACGTAAGAAATCTCCCTTGCGGTCAAGGAGTGACCACCCTGTTCAAACAGGCACCAACTGCATCTTTGCCGGTCTGCATTTTCGAGGCTCCCGCCGGATCCCGAAGAATCTGCGACACAGGGCATGGACTTCCAGGCATCTCTGACGCTGACCTGCGTTCCCAGCAAAGCTGAGACCTGTAGCGGACACAAGAGACGTCAAGCCATGCCTTCCCTGGACCGGAAACAAGCTTCAGAGGACCGGTTTCTGGCATTTCAACCGTCTTCAGCCCGGCTTGCTTGAATCCAGTGGAAAAGTGAGCAAGGGACTCACAATCTGAGCATACCCTGCCAACTTATGGCGAACAAAGCGGTACAAAAGGGGGTGGTGATGGACGGAGCAAAAACGATGGATTTAGGCCCAGATCTCTGTACTGGGGTGAATGTATGACATTGTTCTGCATTCTGTCCATCAACTGTTGTTTTTGCATTTGTCACCCGAGTGGGATGGGTATGGTCAGAGGTGAGTCCCATGCTCTCCACACCACTGGAGTCAAGCTATCCTGGCTGAAGACGGCTGATAGCCAGAAACCGTTCCTAGGATGCTTGCTTCCGGTCCAGGAAAGACATGGCTTGGCAGTTCGGGCTGGACTGTTCCCATGAGGCACAGGGTCAAGGCTGATTTGCATATGGCCATGTCTGAACTGGGGTGGTGTTGAGTGCAAAAAAACAATGGATTTAGGCCCAGTTCTCTGTACTGGGGTGAATGTATGACATTGTTCTGCATTCTGTCCATCAACTGTTGTTTTTGCATTTGTCACCCCGAGTGGGATGGGTATGCTCAGACGTGAGTCCCATGCTCTCCACACCACTGGAGTCAAGCTATCCTGGCTGAAGACGGCTGATAGCCAGAAACCGGTCCTAGGATACTTGATTCCGGTCCAGGAAAGACATGGCTTGGCAGTTCGGGCTGGACTGTTCCCATGAAGCACAGGGTCAAGGCTGATTTGCATATGGCCATGTCTGAACTGGGGTGGTGTGGAGTGCAAAAAAACGATGGATTTAGGCCCAGATCTCTGTACTGGGGTGAATGTATGACATTGTTCTGCATTCTGTCCATCAACTGTTGTTTTTGCATTTGTCACCCCGAGTGGGATGGGTATGCTCAGACGTGAGTCCCATGCTCTCCACACCACTGGAGTCAAGCTATCCTGGCTGAAGACGGCTGATAGCCAGAAACCGGTCCTAGGATGCTTGATTCCGGTCCAGGAAAGACATGGCTTGGCAGTTCGGGCTGGACTGTTCCCATGAGGCATAGGGTCAAGGCTGATTTGCATATGGCCATGTCTGAACTGGGGTGGTGTGGAGTGCAAAAGAACGATGGATTTAGGCCCAGATCTCTGTACTGGGGTGAATGTATGACATTGTTCAGCATTCTGTTCATCAACTGTTGTTTTTGCATTTGTCACTACGAGTGGGATGGGTATGCTCAGACGTGAGTCCCATGCTCTCCACACCACTGGAGTCAAGCTATCCTGGCTGAAGACGGCTGATAGCCAGAAACCGGTCCTAGGAGGCTACATTTCAATCCAGGAAAGACATGGCTTGGCATTTCGGGCCGGACTGTTCCCATGAGGCACAGGGTCAAGGCTGATTTGCATATGACCATGTCTGATCTGGGGTGGTGTGGAGTGCAAAGAAACGATGGATTTAGGCCCAGATCTCTGTACTGGGGTGAATGTATGACATTGTTCTGCATTCTGTCCATCAACTGTTGTTTTTTCAATTAAGACTAGGCAGGCTTTGTTCAGCAATCCTGACATTTGTAATACTGGCAGTGGACACATCAGAAAAATGTTGGGCTCCTGTTCTTATTGTTTTAAAAAACAATTAAGCAGCACATGATATTTCCTATATGGAATACATAAATGTGTATGAGTGTACTTTGCATTACAATTCAGCAATCTGAGTGAGGGCTGTGAAGAAGCGGGGCATCTGCAGACTGGTAAAACAATGGACCCTCAAGCATAATACTTTCAGACAAGCAATCCTGCACGGAAAGTAATAACAAAAACAGATGTAATCCCTGTACCTGTAATCCCTGTACCGGTTACAAACAAGGCAACTAAGCCTACTACCGCTGCTAGCTCCAAGCACAAAGAATAGCCCATGGCCCATCGGTAACAAGAAGCTCACTTCTACACTCACATTCTGTGCCCTTTAGCATGCACATTAATTATGCTAAGTGTTCCTTGGGAACACTACCTGTGGCCCAGATTGCAGTGAGCAGAGTCCAGGAAGTGGTAAGGAGACAGACTAGTGCTGTCTCTTCCCAAGACAAAAAGTTGTTTAAAAAACGATTTCCACTTTCTGTGTTTACTGTCTATGCCTGTGGTTGTTACAGTTAAAAATTGTAGTTTTAGCCTGCCTGTAATTGCATATTTTATCAGCGGTGTTGTGTTTTACATTTGTGGTTTTCCCTGCCTATGATTGCCTCCATTTAGTGTGTTGAATTGTGGGATTTGCAGTCCAACCTCTGTAGTTTGTCCCTCTCACCTTGGTGACAATTCTGTTTTCCCTCCAAATTTCTCCTTTGCTCTGTGCTAGGACCTGTATGTTAAAACAGTGCACTCCCAGCCACCATTTTGTGTTCATAAGCCAGTGAAACCGCCCCCCCCCCCCCAGCAACAGGAATTTTTCTACATCAAAGGGTGCTTCTGTGAGCTGTTTAAACTGTGTTTTACTAGGGCCTGTGCCCTTCGTTTTTTGCCAGCAGGGGGAGTAAAGTTTTATTCAAACAGTATTGTTAGATTTCAAGCTAGTGAGGCCCTTACCTGCTGAAGTCCAACATGTGGATTGAGCCTGTCTGTCTCCTAGGAGATTCTGAACAGGAGAAGCAGCTTACAACTCCCTGGCTAGCAAAGCTTGTCTGAGGTCACTGGTACCTTATATGGTCGGCTAGTAGTTGGTACATGTCTACACTGATTGGTGGTTGTATCTGGTGTTTCTATTGGATTAGGGTTAATGTCCTCATTGGTTAGGTATTTGAGGGTTCCGATTGGTTTCTGGGTCTGTGATTCAATCATTGTAGGGTTGGGACTAGGGCTAGGGTTAGGATTTCTATTGGAAGTAGGGACTAGGCTTCCTATGTTATTGGTTGTTGGTAGTAGGGTGGTACTAGGACTAGGGTTAGACCTTTAATTGGAAGTAGCGATTATGGCTTCTGGTGTGATTGGTTGCTGGACTAGGTATGGGACTTAGAGTAGGGTTAGGCTTTCTATTGGAAGTAGGGACTAGGGCTACCTATGCCATTGGTTGCATGGACTTGTTTTGGGACTACAGGTAGGGCTAGGGCCTTTATTGGACGTAGAGATCAGGGTTTTTGAACTGATTGGGTGCTTGGATAGGGCTAACATTGGCTGTAAGGTCCTGGTCTCCTATTGGTTCTAGATTTTAGGGCTAGTTTTGTGATTGGATAGTGTTAGGGCTAGGGTTCCCATTGGCTGAAGGGGTCACCTGATTACTAGGGCTATAAAAAAGGCCAGGCTTAGGGCGTCGCAGCACGGGCGTCAAGGCTAAGGGCAGAGAGGACAAGGGCAGTTGCCTGTTTGAGCCTGTGAAGGGCAAAGAGGTCAAGAGCAGTTGCCTATTTGAGCCTGTTAAGGACAGAGAGGACAAGGGCAGTTTCCTTTTTGAGCCTGTTCGAGACTGGTCGGGACTAGGGCAAGAAATGCTGCCCTTTTTCTCATTTACCAATACCCAGCCCACACCAGCAACATCCACAGAGCAACACACTCACACCAAATGTACACCACGCACAACACTATGCACAGATTAATGTACCAGCCTGCTCTACAAACCCAACCAAACCACATCTACACACCCTACTATCCCAACTATCACACATATCCACCATCACCTACAAACAGTACACAACTCTATCCTATACCACTAACCAATACACTCATCACTAACACAACGCAAATCAACACCATGCATAACTACATTACATTCAGACACACTCTCCCTGCTGTAATTACACCCAACAGACCACATTTTACCACTAGCAAACGTATAATCACCCTTCCATCAGTTGTCCAACAAACACCCTCCTTTCCCTTCAACCATAATAACACTAACGCACAACACACACACTGAACACCACCACACTTTGTAACTCTTGCAACAAGCCAGTCTAAGATACACACTCTCCCCTCTACTTCATTCCCTCCTACACAGAACATACACTCTACTCATAAACACATCACCACCCCCTCTACGTCACATCCTCCTCTCACAAACAATACTACAAAACCAAATCCATTGCATAAAACATATACATCAGCACCCGTTTTCACTACTCCTCAGAAGCAAAACATATCACACACACCAGCACAACAAGATCTTCAAAGCGCAACACCTCATAATACTTACCATCACAAAATACAAACATATACCCACCTTTCAAACCACACAAAGGAACAAACTCCAATGCAAAGCTTTCACTCTTCCACCACACCTAACACAGATACAGTAATACAGCATCTCTCTTCTAAACGCCTCTCCTCCATTGGACAATTTAGAACATTACTACATGACCACATGCTGCACCACCTCCCCTGACTCATTCACCTTCCGCCTTAAACACTCACAAAAAATATAAACAGCATGCCACACCTCACAACTTTGCTTCCCCATGTCTACTTCACAACAATGTTACACCACAAAAACAACACAGCACTCCAACTCACTCTCAAACACCATCTCCAACACATACACACGCAGACCCATCAGAATGCCTTCTTAGCATGCTGGATGAGGAACACGATACAGAACAGCTACACGATTGCTATTCTAATACAGCTAATACCAGCAATACCAGCACCTCTTTTTTACTATACCGATCTCCTAAAACAAACCTTTCTAAACTCTTCCCTCTAACTCCACCCCTCCAAAATTCCTTTTTACTCATCCAAAAGCCTCCTCCTACTGCTAAGACCTAAAAAAATAATAATATTCCTTCACTCTTTTATCCCTCCACTATCCTCTTCAATCAAAATTAACAGACTAACATGTTCACTTCTCAAATTCCATATTCAGCTATACTAATATACTTCCCAAACAACGGAATAGCATATCTACTACTCAAATTACTTCATATTTATACTATACTAATTTTCAACACTGATCCTTTATGGGTTCCGGAGTGGCGTGCTACTCGCCAGAAAAGTGCTTCAACACCCATCAGGGGTAACAAGTGCTATATGAATGCAAACCTTTCTCCCCATTTTATCCCTCCACTATCCTTCTCACTCCAAGTAACAGACTAATAACCACCACTGAAATTACTTCATATTTCACCCTATTAATTCACCACTAATCCTTTATAGGCTTCCTGAATAGCGTGCGTCAACAAGCGCTATATAAATACAAACCTTTGTCCTCCTCTATCCTTCTGCTATCATTCCAAATCCAAATAACTGACTAACCTATTCACCACTTAAAATGTACTTGCATGTTTCACTATACTAATTCAACAGTAATCCTCTATAGGTCCCGGAGTAGCTATCACACATATCCACCATCACCTAAAAACAGTACACAGCTCTATCCTATACCACTAACCAATACACTCATCACTTACACAACGCCAATCAACACCATACATACCTACATCCCATACAGACACACTCTCCCTGCTGTAATTACACCTAACAGACCACCTTTTATCACTAACAATCATATAATCATCCGTCCATCAGTTGTCCAACAAAAACCCTCCTCTCCCTTCTACCATAATAACACCAACACAGAACACACACACTGCGCACCACCACACTTTGTAACTCTTGCAACAAACCAGTCTAAGATAAACATTCTCACCTCTACTTCATTCCCTCCTACACACAACATACACTCTACTCATAAACACATCACCATCCCCTCTACGTCACAACCTCCTCTCACAAACAATACTGTACAACCAAATCTAGTGCATGAAACATATACATATACATCAGCACCCATTTTCACTACTCCTCAAAAGCAAAAGAAAAAGCAAAACATATCACACACACCAGCATAACAAGATCTTCAAAGCGCAACACCTCATAATACTTACCATCACAAAATACAAACATATACCCACCTTTCAAACCACACAAATGAACAACCTCCAATGCCAAGTTTTCACTCTTCCACCACACCTAACACAGATACAGCAATACAGCACCTCTCTTCTAACCGCCTCTCATCCATTGGACAATTTAGAACATTACTACAGGACCAACATGCTGCACCACCTCCCCTGACCTACTTCCATTGTGCATCTATGTACCTTCCATGTACTTGGATCTGTGTGTCTGTTACTTTTCTCCTTAAAAAGCATATCCGATACACTACCCTATTTCTCATCCTGTGCCTCTATCAATATCTTTAATCTACATATACTTACCTCCTTTATGTATCTATATACTTTCAATGTAATTATGGATCTTTATATTTATCACTTTCTTCTAATTTAGCATTTCCAATGCACTACCCTATTTCTCAGCCTATACTTCGCTCAATTTATCTTCTAGCCCAACCTTCTGGCTCATCTCAAACTTCTTCTACTACTCCTTCCAATGCACTACCCTATCTCTCATCCTATACATCTATCAATATATCCTCTGCATCCACTCTCTCATTTATCCCAAACGCCATAGCACTACTATGATTGCCAAAATAACCCTTTCTAGACTCTCTCCTACTCTACCCCTCTACTCCTTGCATCATCTGACACTTCTTTTACTATACCGATCCCCTAAAACAAACCTTTCTAAACTCTTTCCTCTGAGTCCTCCCCTCCAAAACTCCTTTTTACTCATCCAAAAGCCTCCTCCTATTGCTAAGACCTAAGAAAAAAAATCTTTCACTCTTTTATCCCTTCACTATCCTTTTCAATCGAAATTAACAGACTAACATGTTCACTTCTCAAAATCCATATTAAACTATACTAATATACTACCCAAATAACTGAATAACATATCCACTACTCAAATTACTTCATATTTTTTACTATACTAATTTTCAACAGTAATCCTTTATGGGTTCCGGAGTGGCGTGCTTCTCGCCAGAAAAGCGATTCAACACCCATCAGGGGTAACAAGTGCTATATGAATGCAAATATTTCTTCCCCTTTTATCCCTCCGCTACCCTTCTCACTCCAAGTAACTGACTAATATCCACCACTGAAATTACTTCATATTTCACCATATTAATTCACCACTAATCCTTTGTAGGCTTCCTGAATAGCGTGCGTCAACAAGCGCTATATAAATACAAACCTTTGTCCTCCTCTATCCTTCTGCTATCATTCCAAATCCAAATAACTGACTAACCTATCCACCACTTAAAATGTACTTGCATGTTTCACTATACTAATTCAACACTAATCCTCTATAGGTCCCAGAGTAGCTTGCTACTCGCCGAAAAAGCGCTTTGACGCCTTGTCAGGGGTAGTAAGCGCTATATAAATGCAATTACAATACAATACAATATTAATTATGAAAAATAATTACCAATTAACAAATATTAACAATTAAATCATGTATACCAAAAAAATGTATAATTACAATTAATTACCAATTCATAAAAATGAATTATCAATTGATAACAAATAATTTCCAATTAATAATTCATTAACAATAATATAATTATCAATGCCAATTAATAAAAATAAATTAATTATTTACATTTAAATTACTTCCCGCCTTATTCCCCTATAAACCCACAACCCACTACAGAACTTAAACAATAAAATTAATTAAATGTATTTATAATTAAGAAAAATTAATAATTAATTTACTATAATTAAATTACTCCCCACCCTATTCCCCTATAAACCCACAACCCGCTATGGTACTAAAACACAAAATTTAAATATACATATAAAATTATTAAGAAAATACATAAAAATAATACAAATATCGATATTAGTAACATCGATATATTTTATATCGATATTACTAACTTTAATTTTAAAAACATCGATATTACTTACCTTAAGGTCGATATTCTATCCATTTAAAATTATTGACATCGATATTTTGTACCATCGAAATTAAAACATCGATATTATGGCATATTGATATTTTAATTCCGATATTTTGGCTACTCACCGTACACCAGCATGGCTGCTGTTCAGCATGGCTAAAAGTTTGCGAAGTAGATGAGAGTGGAGTATTGCAGAGTGGAATAGAGTGTAGTAGAGGGGGTGGAGCGGTGTAGAGTGGAATGGTGTGATGTACAGTGGCAGGGATGGGCGTAGAATGGAGGGGTGCAGATTGGAGGAGCATAGAATGTCATGGCCTAGTGTGGAGTAGGGTGTTAGAGTGGAAGGGCGTAGAATGGCATAGCATGGATTGAAGTACATGTTGTGGAGTGGAAGCAGTGTCAGAGTGGGGTAGCATACAGTGGAGTAGACTGGAATGGTAAACACTAGAGTGGCGCAGAGGGGAGTGGGATAGCATAGAGTCGAAAAGAGTGGATTGGAGTGAAGTGTCATAGAGCAGAGTGTGGTAGAGTGGAGAAGAGTGTTGTAGAGTGTCCTGGAGAATCGTAAACTGAAGGTTTGTACAGTGTTATGGGATGGGGTGGAGTGTTGTAGAGTTGTTTCGTAGCATAAAGTAGAGTAAAGTGTCATAGATTGGAGTAAAGTGTTGTAGAGTGGAATGCCATTGCGTGGCGGGTCATAGCGTAGAGTGGAGTACAGTAGCATTAAGTGTTGTGGAATGGCATAGAGCAGTGTGGAGTAGCATAGAGTGGAGGGTTGTGGATTGCCATAAAGCTGTGTCGTAGAGTGGTGTTTCATGGAGTAGAGTGTAGTATCATAGAGTGTCAAAAAGTGGAGTGTTGTAGAGTGGAGGGGTTTAGAGTGAAGTAAAGTTTCGTAGAATGGAATAGAGTGGAGTGGGCTGTGTAGAGTGGAGTAAAGTGTTGTGGAGTGTTGTTGAGTGGAGTAAAGTAGCGTAGAGTGAGTGGCATAGAGTGGAATGAATTAGGGTGGCATAGAGTGGAGTGTCATGGAGTGAGTAGAGTGTTGTCGAGTGTAGTAGAGTGTCAGGGGAGTGTCTTGGAGTGCAATGAGTGTTGTGTAGTGTTGTCGAGTGTCATAGAGTGGAGTATTGTGGATTGTCGTAGAGTGGAGTTTTGTGGAGTAGCATTTTGGAGAGTGGGGTGGTATAGAGTGAAATGGCATAGACTGGAGTGGTTCAGATGGGAGTGAGTAGAGTGGTGGAGCGTAGAGTGGAGTGTCATAGAACAGTGTGTTACAGTGAAGGGTGTAGAGTAGAGTAGAGTAGAGTGGAGTGGAGTGATGTAAAGTGGAGTATAATATTGTACATTCGAGTAAAGTGTTGTCGAGTGCAGTGCCATAGAGTGGAGAGGAGGACTGTAGAGTGGTATGGAGTATAGTGTCATTGAGTAGAGTGTTGTAAAGTGAAGGATCGTAAAGTGGCCTAGAGTGAAGTGGCATAAAGTGGAGCAGAATGGCGTGGAGTAGAGTGTCTTAGGGTGGAGCGGCATGGGGTGTCGTGGAGTAGACTGTCACAGAGTGGAGTACAGTGCTGTAGGGTGTTGTTGAGTTGAGGTTCGTGAAGTGGAGTTGCCTAGGGTGAAGTGGCATAGATTTGAGTGGAGTAGAGTGCCATAGTGTGGAGTGAAATAGCGTGGAATGGAGTAGAGTGGAGTATCGTGAAGTGAAGTGTCGTAAAGTAGAGTGTGCTTGAGTAAAGTGACAGAGTTAAGTAGAGCCCTAGAGTGGAGTGGTGTGGCTCACTGGTTAGAGGCAGCAGACCCGGAAGCAGAGGTCGACCCGGGACCAGGGTTCGATTCCCGATGCAGCAGGGTCTTGGGCCATGGTCAGCGGACTCGATAATTCTCGCCACGGTGCCTACTCCAACCACGGGTCCCACTCAGCAACTCTGAGCAATAGCTTGCTTAATCTCTACTAACGGCCCCATCAGCGCCGGGGATGCTTGTCTTCACCTTGGAGATGCCCAGGAGGGACCATCTCACAGGGAAAGCCAGGATTGGTTCCCCAGCGGTATACAGCGCCGGGACGCCCCTTTGCTGGGGCAGCTGTGCGCTTTACAAGTATACGACATTTAACATTTAGAGTGGAGTGGTGGTAGTGGATTAAGTAGCATAGCGTAGAGTAGAGGGGCATAGAGTGTAGTGAAGTAGAGTGGAGTGTTGTAGAGTGTCATAGAGTGGAGTGACGTAGCGTGGCCTAGCAAAGAGTGTAGTAAAGTGTTGTGGAGATGAATACCTTAGAATGTCAAGTCAAGTCAGAGAATTTATATAGCGCACTACATACCCAGAGGGTCTCAAGGCGCTTAGGAAGGGGAGGAGGATTACTTGTCAAATATCCACGTTTTAAGTTGCTTTCTGAATGCTAGGTGGTTCTGGGTAAGGCGAAGGTGAGCGGGGAGTGAGTTCCATGTTTTAGCAGCCAGGTATGAGAAGGATCTGCCTCCCATGGTGGTCTTGTTGATGCGAGGTACAGTGGCGAGGGCTTGGCTGGAGAAGCGTAGTTGGCGGGAGGGGGTGTAGAAGGACAGTCGTGAGTTGAGGCATTCTGGTCCGATGTCGTAGAGTGATTTGTGTGCGTGGGTTAGCAGTCGGAAAGTGATTCTCTTATTGACGGGTAGCCAGTGGAGGTCTTTCAGGTGACCAGAGATGTGTCCGTTGCGCGGGATGTCTAATATGATCCTGGCTGAGGCGTTTTGGATTCGTTGGAGTTTCTTCTGGAGTTTAGCGGTGGTACCTGCGTAGAGGGTGTTTCCGTAGTCCAGTCGGCTCGTGACCAGAGCATGGGTGACTGTTTTCCTGGTTTCGGTGGGGATCCAGCGAAATGTTTTTTTGAGCATGCGAAGAATGTTGAAGCAGGATGAGGATACGGCGCTGACTTGTCTGTTCATTGAGAGTGAAGAATCCAGGATGACGCCTAGGTTCTGTGCGTGGTCTGTCGGGATGGGTGCTTTTCCAAGGGCTTCCGGCCACCAAGAGTCGTCCCATGCAGAGGGGGATGTACCTAAGATGAGGACTTCTGTTTTGTCTGAGTTCAGTTTCAGACGGCTTTGTTTCATCCATTCAGCAACTTCTTTCATTCCTTCGTGTAGGTTAGTTTTGGCGGTGCTGGGGTCATTGGTGAGAGAAAGGATTAGTTGAGTGTCATCCGCGTAAGAGATGATGTTGAGGTTGTGTTGGCGGGCGATGGCCGCGAGGGGGCTCATGTATACGTTGAAGAGGGTGGGGCTGAGTGAGGATCCTTGTGGTACGCCACAGATGACTTCAGTGGCCTCGGACTTGAATGGTGGAAGGCGGACTCTCTGGGTTCTTCCGGTGAGGAACGAGGTGATCCATTCAAGTGCTTTTCCTTGTATTCCGATGTTATTGAGGCGTTGTAAAAGGGTGCTGTGGCAGACTGTGTCGAATGCTGCAGAGAGGTCGAGGAGGATGAGGGCGACTGTGTCTCCATTGTCCAGTAGAGTTCGAATGTCGTCTGTTGCTGCAATGAGGGCGGTCTCAGTGCTGTGTTTTTCTCGGAAGCCAGATTGTGAGGAGTCGAGGGATTTGTTGGCTTCGAGGAAAGCGGCGAGCTGGTTGTTGACAGCTTTCTCGATGACTTTGGCCGGGAATGGAAGGAGCGAAATGGGGCGGTAATTTTTGAGTTCGGTGGGTTTTTTCAGAAGGGCGGTGAGTTCAGCGTGTTTCCAGTCTTCCGGAAAGGTGGCGGAGTTGAAGGAGCAGTTGATGACGTCTCGGAGGTGCGGTGCTATGACGGAGTCTGCTTTGTTGAAGATGTGGTGAGGACATGGGTCTGTGGGGGATCCTGAGTGGATGGAATTCATCAGGCGGATGGTGTCTTCAGTGGAGATTGGGTTCCAGTCGTTAAGGGTGTTCAGGGGGGGAGAATGTTCAGCAAATGGTTGGGTGGGTTGGTCTCCGGGTTGGTTGTCGAAGCTGTTGTGGATGTCTGCAATCTTGTTGTGGAAGAATGAGGCTAGGGAGTCGCAGAGGGCTTGAGAGGGGGTGATGTCGTTGGAGTTGGCCGAGGGATTGGAAAATTCCTTGACGATGTTGAAAAGTTCCTTGCTGTTGTGGGCGTTGTTGTTGAGTCGATCCTTGAATGCTGTTTTCTTGGCCTTTCGGATTAGTTGGTGGTGAGTGCGGGTGGCGTTTTTGAAGGCGTCCTTGGTGCTAGTGGTTGGGTCTTTTTTCCAGGCCTTTTCAAGGGAGCGGCAGAGTTTCTTGGACTTCTTAAGATCATCGTTGAACCAGGAGGCCTTCTTGCTGCCAGGTTTGATTTTGACGTTTTTTCAGTGGTGCTAAGGTGTCGGCGGTGTTGGATAACCATAGGGTGAGGTTGGCGGCGGCTTGGTTTGGGTTAGAAGAGCGGGCTGGGGTGTTTAGAAGGAGCGATGCGGAGATCTGGTTGGTGGTGATTTTGTTCCAGTTTCTTTGCAGAGTTGGTTGGAGGTGGTTGGTGGGTTTTGGCTTGTTGTAGGTGAAGTGAACGCAGCTGTGGTCAGTCCAGAGGAGATCCGTAGTGTGGCTGAAGGAGACATGATTGCTGGAGGTGAAGATGGGGTCGAGTGTGTGACCTGCGATGTCCTTGGGGGAAGTGACTAGTTGTTTAAGTCCGAGGATGGCGAGGTTGTCCAAGAGGGTGGTGGTGTTGCGGTCGTTGATCTTTTCAAGGTGAAAGTTGAGGTCTCCCAGAAGGATGTAATCTTTGGAGGGGAGCGCGTGTGGAGTGATGAAGTCCGTGATGTCTTCACTGAATTTTGCGCGGGGTCCTGGTGGTCTGTAGAGGAGGGTGCCTCTGAGTGTGGTCTTGGGGTCGATGTGGATTTGGAAGTGAAGGTGTTCGGAGTTGGCGAGGTTGGCGTCAGAGCTGGTTGAGATGCGGATTGATTTCTTATGGACGATAGCGATTCCTCCTCCTGTGTGGCCGGAACGGTCCTTGCGTGTGATCTTATAGTCTTCAGGGATGGCAATGGTGATGTCTGGGGCGGAGGAAGCGTTCATCCATGTTTCTGTTAGGAAGGCGACGTCTGGAGAGATGGTGTCTAGTAGATTCCATAGGTCAATGGCGTGTCTGTGGACCGAGCGGGTGTTGAGAAGGATGCATTGTAGGTGGTTGGGGTCGGGAGTCTATGGAGTGGTCGTAGCGGAGTAGTTGTCGGTGCCGCTGAATTTGCAGGAGTAGCAGGAGAAAGGTCCATGGGTGTGTCCAGGAGCGGCTTGGACGCAGTTGGGGGAGCGGCCGGGGTTAAGGGCTAGGAGGGTGGTGGAATCGTAGGTAATGCGGGAGGGCTGGGCGACGCGAGGGGCAGGGGGTATGGCGCAGGGCGCGGTCCAGGCGCGGACGGGCGTAGACGGGCTTACCTTTGGCGCACCTTCGGCGCGGATTGGGCGCGGTCGCTGCGCGTGAACGCTGCGCGCGGGAAGAACTGTCATATATGGATAGTGGAGGGGGAGGGGCGAGGGCGTCTCAGCTGGGAGGCGGGGCGGGCACACGAGGACAACAACAAGCAAAATGGAGGCGGAGGGGTCAGCACGGCAAGAGCGCCTGGGGGAAAACGCGAATGCAGCAGTGAATAAACGCTACCAATAATGAAATGCTAATAAGCAGAGCGCTAGACACAAGCAAACAGCAGTCAATAAATTGAGATCAGTTTCCGTGAAAATGCGCTGCAAACGATACCATAAACAGCAATAGAGTAGCGCTGGCAGATTAAAAATGCTAATGAGTAAATAAGCAGATCGGCAGATAAAGCGCACAGCAGTTTTCACAAGCAGTTTTCAATGCGCTGCACAACGATACCAGGGCCAGAGGGGAGCGACCACTCAGCACAGAAGTGGAGAGCGAGTCACAGCGCTACCAGGTAAGGGAGCGCTGTTTGTAGTTTGTGGGAGGGCGTCTCAGCTGGGAGGCGGGGCGGGCACACGAGGACAACAACAAACAAAATGAAGGCGGAGGGGTCAGCACGGCAAGAGCGCCTGGGGGAAAACGCGAATGCAGCAGTGAATAAACGCTACCAATAATGAAATGCTAATAAGCAGAGCGCTAGACACAAGCAAACAGCAGTCAATAAATTGAGATCAGTTTCCGTGAAAATGCGCTGCAAACGATACCATAAACAGCAATAGAGTAGCGCTGGCAGATTAAAAATGCTAATGAGTAAATAAGCAGATCGGCAGATAAAGCGCACAGCAGTTTTCACAAGCAGTTTTCAATGCGCTGCACAACGATACCAGGGCCAGAGGGGAGCGACCACTCAGCACAGAAGTGGAGAGCGAGTCACAGCGCTACCAGGTAAGGGAGCGCTGTTTGTAGTTTGTGGGAGGGCGTCTCAGCTGGGAGGCGGGGCGGGCACACGAGGACAACAACAAACAAAATGGAGGCGGAGGGGTCAGCACGGCAAGAGCGCCTGGGGGAAAACGCGAATGCAGCAGTGAATAAACGCTACCAATAATGAAATGCTAATAAGCAGAGCGCTAGACACAAGCAAACAGCAGTCAATAAATTGAGATCAGTTTCAGTGAAAATGCGCTGCAAACGATACCATAAACAGCAATAGAGTAGCGCTGGCAGATTAAAAATGCTAATGAGTAAATAAGCAGATCGGCAGATAAAGCGCACAGCAGTTTTCACAAGCAGTTTTCAATGCGCTGCACAACGATACCAGGGCCAGAGGGGAGCGACCACTCAGCACAGAAGCGGAGAGCGAGTCACAGCGCTACCAGGTAAGGGAGCGCTGTTTGTAGTTTGTGGGAGGGCGTCTCAGCTGGGAGGCGGGGCGGGCACACGAGGACAACAACAAACAAAATGGAGGCGGAGGGGTCAGCACGGCAAGAGCGCCTGGGGGAAAACGCGAATGCAGCAGTGAATAAACGCTACCAATAATGAAATGCTAATAAGTAGAGCGCTAGACACAAGCAAACAGCAGTCAATAAATTGAGATCAGTTTCCGTGAAAATGCGCTGCAAACGATACCATAAACAGCAATAGAGTAGCGCTGGCAGATTAAAAATGCTAATGAGTAAATAAGAAGATCGGCAGATAAAGCGCACAGCAGTTTTCACAAGCAGTTTTCAATGCGCTGCACAACGATACCAGGGCCAGAGGGGAGCGACCACTCAGCACAGAAGTGGAGAGCGAGTCACAGCGCTACCAGGTAAGGGAGCGCTGTTTGTAGTTTGTGGGAGGGCGTCTCAGCTGGGAGGCGGGGCGGGCACACGAGGACAACAACAAACAAAATGGAGGCGGAGGGGTCAGCACGGCAAGAGCGCCTGGGGGAAAACGCGAATGCAGCAGTGAATAAACGCTACCAATAATGAAATGTTCATAAGCAGAGCGCTAGACACAAGCAAACAGCAGTCAATAAATTGAGATCAGTTTCCGTGAAAATGCGCTGCAAACGATACCATAAACAGCAATAGAGTAGCGCTGGCAGATTAAAAATGCTAATGAGTAAATAAGCAGATCGGCAGATAAAGCGCACAGCAGTTTTCACAAGCAGTTTTCAATGCGCTGCACAACGATACCAGGGCCAGAGGGGAGCGACCACTCAGCACAGAAGCGGAGAGCGAGTCACAGCGCTACCAGGTAAGGGAGCGCTGTTTGTAGTTTGTGGGAGGGCGTCTCAGCTGGGAGGCGGGGCGGGCACACGAGGACAACAACAAACAAAATGGAGGCGGAGGGGTCAGCACGGCAAGAGCGCCTGGGGGAAAACGCGAATGCAGCAGTGAATAAACGCTACCAATAATGAAATGCTAATAAGCAGAGCGCTAGACACAAGCAAACAGCAGTCAATAAATTGAGATCAGTTTCCGTGAAAATGCGCTGCAAACGATACCATAAACAGCAATAGAGTAGCGCTGGCAGATTAAAAATGCTAATGAGTAAATAAGCAGATCGGCAGATAAAGCGCACAGCAGTTTTCACAAGCAGTTTTCAATGCGCTGCACAACGATACCAGGGCCAGAGGGGAGCGACCACTCAGCACAGAAGCGGAGAGCGAGTCACAGCGCTACCAGGTAAGGGAGCGCTGTTTGTAGTTTGTGGGAGGGCGTCTCAGCTGGGAGGCGGGGCGGGCACACGAGGACAACAACAAACAAAATGGAGGCGGAGGGGTCAGCACGGCAAGAGCGCCTGGGGGAAAACGCGAATGCAGCAGTGAATAAACGCTACCAATAATGAAATGCTAATAAGCAGAGCGCTAGACACAAGCAAACAGCAGTCAATAAATTGAGATCAGTTTCCGTGAAAATGCGCTGCAAACGATACCATAAACAGCAATAGAGTAGCG
Source organism: Lissotriton vulgaris (assembly GCF_964263255.1). Lineage (NCBI taxonomy): Eukaryota > Metazoa > Chordata > Amphibia > Caudata > Salamandridae > Lissotriton > Lissotriton vulgaris. Next base: position 1,086,285,076 of record NC_141685.1, on the reverse strand, counting down.
CTGGCAGATTAAAAATGCTAATGAGTAAATAAGCAGATCGGCAGATAAAGCGCACATCAGTTTTCACAAGCAGTTTTCAATGCGCTGCACAACGATACCAGGGCCAGAGGGGAGCGACCACTCAGCACAGAAGCGGAGAGCGAGTCACAGCGCTACCAGGTAAGGGAGCGCTGTTTGTAGTTTGTGGGAGGGCGTCTCAGCTGGGAGGCGGGGCGGACACACGAGGACAACAACAAACAAAATGGAGGCGGAGGGGTCAGCACGGCAAGAGCGCCTGGGGGAAAACGCGAATGCAGCAGTGAATAAACGCTACCAATAATGAAATGCTAATAAGCAGAGCGCTAGACACAAGCAAACAGCAGTCAATAAATTGAGCTCAGTTTCCGTGAAAATGCGCTGCAAACGATACCATAAACAGCAATAGAGTAGCGCTGGCAGATTAAAAATGCTAATGAGTAAATAAGCAGATCGGCAGATAAAGCGCACAGCAGTTTTCACAAGTGTCTTAGAGTGGAGTGACATAGAGTGAAGTGATGTAGAATGAAGAGGCATGTAGTGTTGTAGAGGGGAGTGTTGTAGAGTGTCGTAGAGTGCTGATAAGTGGAGGTATTTAGCATAGAGTGAAGTGGCATAGAGTGGAATGGAGTGGAGCAGAGTTTCATGGAGTGTCACAGAGTAGAGTGTTGTGGAGTGTAGTAATTTGTCATAGAGGGGAGTGTTGTGGAGTGGCGGTGAGTGTTGTCTACTGTCATAAAGCAGAGTGTGTGTCAGAGTGGAGAGAAGAGTTGTAGAGTTAAGGCTGTAGAGTATAGTGGCATGACGTAGAGGGAAGTGGAGTGTCGTAGAGTAGAGTGACATAGAGTGGAAGGGCTTAGAATGGAATATAGTGTCGTAAACTGGAGTAAAGTGTTGTTGAGTGGAGTGCCATAGTGTGGAGAGGAGGGCCGTAGAGAGGAGTAAAGTGTCATAGAGTGGAGTGGCATGAAGTAAAGTGTCTTAGACTGGAGTGGTGTAGAGTTGACTGGCGTAGAGTGAACGATCGTAGAGTGGACTAGAGTAAAGTGGCGTAATGTGGAGTAGAGTGTCTTAGGGTGGAGTGTTGTAGAATGGAGTGGCATGGCTTGTCATGGAGTACACTGTCACAGAGTGTAGTAGATTGTTGTGGAGCAGAGGGTCCATAGAGTGAAGTGGCATAGAGTGGATTAGAGTTGCCTAGAGTGAAGTGGCATAGATTTGAGTGGAACAGAATGTCATAGTGTGGAGTGGCATAGAGTGAAATGGAGAGTGAAGAATTGTGAAGTGGAGTGTCGTAAAGTAGAGTGGCCTTGAGTGAAGTGAGATAGAGTCGTAGAGTGGAATGGTGGTGGATGGAGTGACGTAGAGTGATGTAGAGGGATTTAGAGTGTTGTTAAGTGGCATAGAGTGGCGTAAAGTGGAGTGGCTAAGCGTACAGTGGAGTAAAGTGTCATGGAGTGGAATAAAGTAGTGTTGTGTGAAGTGGCATAGAGTCGAAGCATCACATGGAGTATTGTAGATTGAAATGGAGTAGAGTGGCAAAGAGTGGAATGTCATGGAGTGTCACAGAGTGGAGAGTTGTGGAGTGTAGTAATGTGTCATAGAGAGGAATGTCTTTGGAGTGGCATTGAGTGTTGTGTGATGGCATAGAGTGGAATGGAGTGTCAAACCAGACTGTGGTAGAGTGGAGAAGAGCGTTGTAGAGTAGAATGTCTTAGAGTTGAGTGGAGTTTCGTAGAGTGGAAAGGCGTAGAGTGGATTATAGTGTTGTACATTGGAGTAAAGGGTTGTAGAATGGAGAGGAAGGCCGTAGAGTGGAGTAAAGTGTCATAGAGTGGAGTGGAGTAGCATGGAGTAAAGTGTCATGGTGTGGAGTGACGTAGATTGGGGAGTCGTAGAGTTGACTGTTGTAGAGTATTGTAGAGTGAAGGATCGTAGAGTGGCCTAGAGTGAAGCGGTGTAAAGTGAAGTAGAGTGTCTTAGGGTGGAGTGCCATAGAGTCTAGTGGCATGAAGTGTCCTGGAGTAGACAGTTACAGAATGGAGTAGAGTGTTGTGGAGTGTAGGGGTTGTAGTGTGGAGTGGCATAGAGTGGAGTAGAGTTGATAAGAGTGAAGTGACGTAGATTTGAGTGGAATGGAGTTTCATAGTGTGCAGTGGAGTATTGTGAAGTGGAGTGGCCTTGAGTGAAGTGACATAGAGTTGAGTTGTAGAGTGGATTGGAGTGGTGTGTAGTGGCATGGAATGGAGGGGCGTAAAGTGTCGTGAAGTAGAGTGTTGTAGAGTGACATGGAGTTGAGGGGCATAGAGTGGCCTACAATAGAGTGAAGTAAAGTGCCTTAGAGTGGAGTGGAGTATAGTGTCTTAGAGTAGAATAGAGTGTCATAGTGTGGAGTGGCGGAGAGTGGAATATAGTGTTGTGAAATGACGTAAAGTGGAGTGGGGTAGAGTGGAGTAAAGTGTTGTGGAGTGACGTTGAGTGGAGTGTCACAGAGTGGAGTAAAGTGTTGCGGAGTAGAGTGTCACAGAGGGGAGTATTGTGGAGTGGCATTGAGTGTTGTGTAGTGTCATAGAGTAGAATGGAGTGTCATCGATTGGAGAGGCATCGACTGGACAGGTGCAAAGAGGAGTGGAGTAGAGTGGTGTAACGTAGAGTAGAGTGTGGTAGACTGAAGAAGAGGGGCGTAGAGTGGTGTGTTGTAGACTGGAAGGGCATAGAGTGAAGTAGAAAGAAGTGTCAGAGTCGCATAGAGTGGTGTGGTGTAGAGTGGAGTGACGTAGTGTAGGAGGGCGTAGAAGTGGCATAAAGTAGAGTGGCGTGTTGTAGAGTGGAGGGGCATATTGGGAAGTAAAATGGAGGGAAGTGCCATAGAGTGGGGTGGAGGTATGTAGAGTAGAGTATGGTGTTGTACAGCAGAGTAAAGTGTCATAGAGTGGAGTACATGAAATAAAGTGTCATGGAGTGGAGTGCGTGGAGTAAACTGTTATAGAGTGGAGTGTCATAGAGTAGACTGTCGGAGAGTGTTGAAGAGTGAAGGATTGTAGAGTGGCCTTGAGTAAGGTGGAGTAGAGTTTCTTAGGGTGGAGTGTTGTAGAGTGGAAGGGCATGGAGTGTCGTGTAGTAGAATATCACAGAGTGAAGTAGAGTGCCATAAAGTGTTATGGAATGGAGGAGCGTAGAGTCGAATAGAGTTGCCATTAAGTGAAGTTGCCTAGATTTGAGTGGAGTAGAGAGTCATAGTGTGGAGTGGCATAAAGTGGAATGGAGTGGAGTATTGTGAAGTGGAGTGTTGTAAAGTAGAGTGGCCTTGAGTGAAGTCACGTTGAGTGGAGTGGAGGTGGATGGAGTGGCTTAGAGAGTTGTGAAGTAGAGTGGAGCAGAGTGAAGTGGAGTGTTGTTGAGTGTCATAGTGTGGAGGGACATACAGTGGCATAGCATAGAGGGAAGTGAAGTGTTGTAGGATGGAGTGGAGTGGTGTAGAATGAAGAGGAGTATAGTCTTGTGGAGTGGCGGAGAGTGGAATAGAGTGTCGTGAAGTGGCATAGAGTGGGGTAGAGTGGCATTGAATGGAGTGGTGTAGCATAGAAGGGAGTACAGTATTTGTAGTGTGTTGTGGAGTAGACTGCTACAGAGTGGACTGGTGTGGAGTGGAGTAGAGTGTGGTAGAGTATTATTATTATTATTATTATTATTATTGGCATTTATTAAGCGCGCAGCTACCCCCAACGGGGGTGTCCCGGCGCTAAGGATTGCGAGCGGCATGAGGGAAAATTTAGTAGCCAGAGAATAGAAAGGTCTTTAGTTTGCCCCTGAATTGAGATTCAGTGTCAATGAGACGGAGACTGATGGGTAAGGAGTTCCACAGTTTTGATACAACTACTGCAAATGCTCTACCACCCTTCCTTGCACGGCAGAATCTGGGGGGGAGTAGAAGCCGGAGGTGGTTAGATCTGAGGTTGAGGGATGAATGGACTGGTTTCAAACGCTGTCTAAGGTATCTGGGGCCGATACCATTCAGAGCCCTAAAGACTAGTATGAGGGCCTTGAATCTGACACGAGCAGTGATTGAAGCCAATGCAACTTCCTTAAATGGGGTGAAATTAAGTGGCGGTAGGGGACTTTACAAATCAGCCTAGCTGCAGCGTTCTGCACGATCTGCAGCCTGTGTAGTAGGTAGGCAGGGAGTCCCAGATAAAGACTATTCGCATAGTCCAAATGCGAAGTAATCAAGGCATGGGTTACTGTCTTCATATCCTCAGTGGGGAGAAAGGGTGAGATCTTTCTTAGCATGTGTAGTTTACCAAAACATGATGAAGTGACTTTCTGGATTTGTGTTTTAAAAGATAGTTCATTATCGAATTGAACGCCAAGGTTGCAAGCCGTTTTTACCGGAGAAGGAGGGGGATTGAGTTTGGCTGGCCACCAGGTGTTGGGTGGCATGGGGTTTGCTTGATTGAAAAACAATACCTCTGTTTTATCTGTGTTAAGTTTTAGCGTGTTCAAGGTCATCCACGCTACGATTTTCGAGAGGCAGGTTTTAAGGTTTTTAAAACCAAGGGGTGAGTGGTCTCTGATGGAAAAGATGAGCTGAGTATCATCAGCATATGAGACCACTCTAACCCCAGTTGTCTCAATCATCTTTGCTAGGGGTGCAATATATACGTTGAAAAAGAGGGGACTGAGAGCAGAGCCCTGGGGCACCCCGCAGCCAAGTGGTTTCTAGACCAGAAAGGTTGGCACCATACCTGTTGTGTACGGTTCGTTAGAAAAGAAGTGATCCAGGCTAAAGGGGTGTCGCAGATCCCCCTCTCGAGGAGTCTGTTTAGGAGGATGGCATGAGAGACCGTGTCGAAAGCTGCGGACAGGTCGAGGAGCACAAGCATGGCTACCTCGCCCCTGTCCACACTCTCCCGCACGGTCTCTGAGACCTCTAAAAGTGCTGTCTCGGTACTATACCCTTTCCTGAATCCTGATTGTGAATCATGAAGAAGATCATTGCTTTCTAGATAGTCAGAGAGTTGTTCTTGAACTATTTTTTCTAAGATTTTAGCAGGTTTTGGAAGCAGTGATATCGGGCGATAATTACTGAGTACTGGTGGGTCAGCTTCTGTTTTTTTCAGGAGAGGAATGAGAATGGCCTGTTTCCAAATCTCCGGAAACTTACCAGATAGGAGAGAGGAGTTCCATATAGTTACAAGGGGTTGTACCACCGCCGAGGCAACTGTAGAGAAGACTTGGGCGGGCATAGGATCTAAAGGAGAACCCAATTTACAAAGCTGAAGTTTGTTCAGTGCTGCATCTGAGTTAATAGTTTTAAATGTGCTTAGCCTAGTGCCCTTGTTGGTCGTATGCACCGGTATGACCTCTGTGTCTAGTCTATTCGCTACATTAAAAGAAGCATAGATGAGATTGATTTTCTCATGGAAAAAATCTGACAATCCATCACAGAGTTCTTGACAGGGCTCTGTTGTGTGGGAGAGAGCCACAGGTTTAATGAAATCTTTCACGATTTGGAAGAGCGCCTTGGCAGAATTATCTGCTGCTTTAATTTTGCTGGCGAAATATTCTTTCAATAATACTTTGTTTAATTTTATGGAATTTTTTTTGCGCAATTCTGTAATTTGTTTTAGCTGCTGGGTCGTAGGTGCGGCGCCAAAGGCGTTCTAGCCTTTTACATTTGCTTTTTTCTTCCCTTAGCCACTGGGAGAACCAAGGTGCAGAAGGTTTGGTTCTGGCTGAGGAGAGAACAGTGAGGGGAGCAATGCTATTGATGGCCGTAATGAGGCATTGATTCAAGTTTACTACGTCCTCATTATGTTTGGGGAGGGTTGCCAACTGAGCTCGGCAATTGCCGGCTCCATAGTTTCCAGTGTTACTTTGAACCACTTTCTTCCAACCTTCTCTGTCTTGCCAGTGGAGGTCGGGCCGGAGGGGAATTAATTTTAAAAGGAATAATGAAATGGTCCGACCATAACACCGGGGCCGGGGCGAGGGTGGAAAGGACGGATAGGTTAGTGAAGATAAGGGTCCGAAGTGTGACCAGCAGTGTGTGTGGGGCCCACGACTTTCTGAAGAAGATTAATGCCCGCCATAGTCTCTACTAGAGAGCATGCCTTGGCACAGTTGCTGTCATCTACATGAAGATTAAAATCACCCAGGAACGTAAAGTGGGGGTGTTTTAAAGAAAGGTCAGCCAACGTTGTAATTAGATCCGTCATATGGATGGGAGGGGTGTTGGGCGGATTGTAAATTAGCACCCCAGCACAGATAAGGAAAGAGGCCTCAAAGATGCTGAATTACATAGCTTCAATAGGTCCCAGATTAGCTAGTTTTCGGTATGAGATTTTCCAGTGGGATCTAAGGATGATAGCTATCCCTCCCCCAGTCTTGCTACCGGTTCTGATTAGTCCGGCAAATTCATAGTCAGGGGGGACTGCTATCGCAATATCTGGATTGGATGCTTCTTTCGTCCATGTTTCAGTGAGAAACATTAGGTCCCAGGCGTTCGAAGTAATAGAAAGCCAGATGTCGCTGGCATGTTTGGACAGGGAGGACAGCTTACTGGCAGGCTTTTAATTCGCGTATTGGGGCAGGGGGGTGTCTCTCTCTTGTATACATACAGGAGCGAGGTGCAGGAAGATGGAGAGAGAAGTGGCAGTTAGAGCAGGTGAAGCTGCCAGGAGATAGCGCAGGGTTATATCTTGTGTGCTTATCTACTGTGGAGGGCCTTAGGTCTAAGAGACTATCTCTAGACCATCTATAGCATGATATTGGGTCAGTTGATGCAGTATAACCGGCACCAGACGCGCCCGCTGCGCTCGCCCGCTGCGCTCGCCCGCTGCGCGTATGCTGACACATTGTTTTTGTAGAGAGCGGAGCTCGTGATCAGCTCCGCCCCATGTGCTGCCGGGGACGCCCTGCGCGTTCTAGTGCCTGGTCTCCACGCCCTACACACAAAAAGCACACAGCTGCGGGGACCGAGGCGGGAGCAAAGGTACGGGAAATGAATGTACAAAATCGGCAATATTACATGGTTTTAAAATAGCATATCATTCTAAAAACATTGCTCAGATAAAAGATTAGGCTTAGCAGCAGGGAGTATGATTCGTGCAAAATCGGCAATACTATGTGTTTTTAAAATAGCAGTTCATTCTAAAAACGTAGCAAAGTAAAAAGTTGATTAAATTGCACTGCTCGCTTTCAACAGTGGAACACCAGAAACAGAACGTCTCAAGGGGATGTTGGTGGAATCGGCAGCCGCCTACTCACTGCAATCCTCCTTGTCTTGAAAACATTTCTCAGGCATTCCATACTATGTGTGCAGTAGTTTCATCTGCAATTTCGACCTGGCAAAATAAACCTTTTGCCAGGTCTAAACCTTCCCTTTTAAATACCTATGTCACCCCTAGTGTAGGCCCCAAAAAGGCCAGAGGGCAGGATGCAGTTTATTTAAAATGTTGAACATGTACTTTTAAGTTTTACATGTCCTGGTGGTGAAAAACTCTTAGTTTTGTTTTTCACTACTGCAAGGCCTGACTCTACCATAGGATAACATTCAGTTAACGTACTACATTTAATAAGTATTAACTTTCAATTGGGAGCAGGTTGGAATATCAAGTTTGGTGTCCAAAGAATTGTAATTTAGAAACCTCTTTTACGGTAAAGTCGGATTTTAAGTTGCAATTCTAGAAAGTTGACAAAAATGAAAGGGAGATACCCTGATTCTAGGAAGAGGGACGGGGTAGCAATATTAGAAATCACAAAATGTCCCTTTCCAAGGAAGTGTGTTTAAGGCAAAATTCTCTGTATCTAAGAGCATGCCTTGGTATGGATCTTGTGTTATATCTAAATGCCGAGCTACTGAAACCAAGTTGATATCTAAGGTGCAGCTGACTAGGTATATGCGAGCTCAGTTTTAAACTTGTTTAGTCCATCATCCTTAAAGGCTGTGTATTTGATCTGCTGGTGGCTCTATCGAAACTCTTGGAGGCTGTTGCACTAATATAAAGGTCAACTATCTTCATTACTTCGTTTCGTATGAGTCTTTCCTTCCAAAAAAAAGACATCTATTTAAAGCTTGAGACGACTTGAATGTAGGGTTTCTATAATATTAATAGATTTTCATGAAAACTTAGTCCTGAAGAAGGTGAAGGAATTACTGCTCAACGAAACGCTGCGTCGACCCCTTATAAGTATTCTTTCTTTTTAATATGTGTAATAAAAATTTTACTGCATATGTACTGTAACTTCCATACAAAAAGATGTTTTAAATCTTTTGAGATATGTAATGCTCTTCCTCATATCTTTTATGTGTTTTTATAAAATAATATAAAATAAATTTTCCTTTACTTATTGGAATTTTCTCACTGATTTTTGGTTCAAATAACCCACAACAGACAAGCAAGTTTTTTATGACATCATCTTTTTATGATACTTTATTGTATAAATTGTTGTATGCTTGTAATTAGATATAACACATGATCCATACCACTTAGATACAAATTTTGCCTTAAAACAATTCCCTGGAAACTGACATTTTGTGATTTCTAAACTTTTAGAACGTTGCCATTTTTTTGTCCTAACCATTTAGTGTCTGCAGTTAGTTTCCTGGATCACATGACTAGGTATAGCAGGCAGTTGGTCTTTGTGTATTGCTCCCAGACAGTAAGACAAATGAGCATAGGTGCTGGCAGGATGAGCCAGCTTGTCTTGATGAGGGGCAGGGGCTATCACCTGCCACACTTGCACATTACCAAGGCTCTACATGAGCGCTTTCATAAAGGGTTTGACACTAGGCTATTGTGACCCCAGGCAATCTGGGGACAAGGCAGGGAGGCAGGAAATTCCAAGCTCCTCTGGGGAAAGAAAGCTCCAAAACCTTCTCATACTTCAAAGTGGGCACTAGGTAAAAATATTGAACCCTCAGACTTAATTCTTCAGTACACCGCTGGACCTGTAAGAGACTCAGAGCACTGCTGTGCTGCTCTGCTGCTAGAAGGACTGATACTCTGCTGCCTGTGTCAAAAGGACTGGACCTGCATCTTGATCCTAAGAACACCAGAGGGACACCAAGGGCAAGTTGACTGGCCTGATTAGAGCCTCAGGTACAGAAAAGACTCCAGCCACCTTAACCCCAGCGCCTGGACTCTGTCTGCTGTGAATCTTGCACCCCTAGTGGTGCCACCCCAGTCCTAGACCCCTGGAAGTGGTCCTTAAGGTGCTCTGTCAGTCCAGTTGTGGTCCGGTGAGTAGAACCGACGTAGTACAATGCATCTCCTTGCAGCCGCATTGGAACCGCCGCTGCAAGCTGTATCTCTGACTCTCGATCATCGCAACCTGCAGCTTCCTCTGAACCGCCACTGTGCGATGCTTCCTCGACTGAAGCCTTTGCAAAGCAAGCCTCTCGTCGACTGCATCTTCTACGACACAGGGCTTTGCATCGCAGGTCAGCTGCTTCCTCGGAACTGCTGCAGTATGACGCATCCTTGACGTAGGATCTCCCAACACTCAGTTAACGAAGATTTAAGGCACTTTGTTCAGTGGGCCTGACTTGGTCCCTGTATCCGGGCCGCGCTCCATCGCAATCAGCAAAACTTGTGACTTTGTCTTTGTCCTGTGCTACCAGATAATCACAGTTGGTGCTTTGTGCTTTCAGGCACTAGTAAATCTTTAAAATTGCATATCCCCGGTTCTACTGATTGCATTTTTGTTGTTTTGGTCTCAAATTATTTTTTACATTTTGTTCTATTTTCTAAATTGGTGTGGGATTTTTCTTGTGTTTTCACTTTTTTACATGTTGCCTCTAATATAAGCATGACAGCTTTTATGCCAGGCTACCAGAAGGTTGAGCACAGGTTATTTTGGGGTTTGCTTGTGACTTCATCATGACAGAAATTGTGGCTGCTGCTTGAGTAGGGTTTCAGCCCCCACACGCCACCCCACACCCCCACCAGTAACCCAATTTCTGATATTTGCTAATTAGACCCTTAATAATATTTTAGGACCTATACCATTGATAATATTTGCAGCACTATTTAGCTTTTGCATTTTATGCGAAACCACTGGTCAACTTGAAGTACTAGTGGTAGATGCTGGTGTGCTGACAAAAGTAGTAGCTTATAAATTGGGGTACAATCTTTCACAGCATCCATGTCAATTCAGAGGAAGGGGCCCCAGAAAACACGCCTACCAGATACAGCAAGTTGTCTGGTTTTGAAAGACCTATTGTGGACTTACTAAGTACTTACAGTAATCTTGCATCCTGCGTACTCCCTACCATTGGTTGGCTTTATCTTCACACTCAATTGCTTACTTCTTATTCAACTGCTTACCTTCCTCTTTGTGTGGTTGTCCCACCCCTCTAGCATATAGCATTTCCTCTTTACCATTCTTTTGATGGGCTGACTTACATCCTTCCACTATTTCACATTGGAGGAACTACTTTTTTCTTTTTGGTTAAGCATTCCATAAGAGTGCATGTGCCTTCCTTCCAAGCTCTCTCCCTTGTTTGCTTCTCTCCTGACAACTATCGTCCCCACAACCCATGTTGCGCTCTTCCGCGTTTTGGTCTTCCTCCATCTTCATGTACTGCTCAGTCCCTCTGTGCTGCTTTTCCCATCCTCCCCCACTGGTCTTTATTTTATCCCCCGCTCACTCAGAGTATCATTGTGTTTTTATTTTTATTTTGATTGAAAGGCTTTATTTCGATATGTAAAAATATCATAAAAGCTTTACATATTATTTAAAAAGACACAATATTTACAACAGTCACAATACAAATATATGATCCTAAAAAAGGGCAATATTTACAGCAAACACAGTGTAATACAAATGTTAAAATAAGGTTGGATAAAACAAGAATTAAATTGCCAATGAAAGCCTTCTTAGGCGAATCAACCAAAACCACTTTAAAAATGTAGACACACCACAAACAATCAAGGATGATGTGTCAGACATTAGAATACAAAGTGCAACAGTATGCTGGCGTGCTCCTAACCGTCTGCATAGAGGTCTAAGCCAACGCCTCATCGGTGCCTGATAATCGGGATATTCAAAGAGAATGTGGGCTACAGACTCAATTCGATTGGGGCAGAGTGCACAAAAGGGTGAGAGATGGTGAGAGGATTTCCATCTAGAAGTCAGTTCGCCTACTGGTAAAGTCCCCACTCTGAACTTAAAGTACAGAGCCCGGTCAAAAGGGATAGAAATCATATCCAGATATGGCTCGTAGGCTACCATGTCTTTAACCCTCACAAAAGCCACAGTGGAGTTACAATGATTGGTTTTGGTTCTAAGTTTGGTATGAACCCAACTCCAATATAGTTTCTTTAGGGTGGCTTTAGGGGGGGCAGATCTCGCAGCCCATGCATCACCAAGCCCGAGCTCCGCCAATAACCTTTTGACCTCCCTCAACCATTTGATCTTAGACCATCCCTCTAATTCCATAACCTCTGGAAGCGCCTCTGCATAAGAAGCTAGCTCTGGAACGCGCCATAGACGTGCCCAGAGTAACAGAGGGCGCAACTGGGCTTGATCCGAAATCGACCTACAACCTAGATCTAGGAGCACAGGGACTGTAGGTGTACTCGATGGGAGAGCCATCAGGTCTTTCAAAAATTTGCTCTCCGCTTTTGCTAGTTTGTCCAGGTTACAGGATCCCCACAATTCTGCCCCATACAACGCTGTGCTTACCCCTCTAGCTTTGTATATTTCTACTACTGGGGCAATAGGTTTGGTTGTAGAGGAGCGTTGTTCCCTAAGAAGAACACCCCCACCCTTTTATGGGTTAGGAGCATCTTCTGGATGTGGGGATTCCAGCTCAGAGTGTCATTGAGCCGGATACCCAAATAATCGAACTCAGCCACCCTCTCCAATTGAACATGATTCAGGGCCGTGGGGCGCCCAGGTTTCTTTGGGGGATTCATGATCAAATACTTGGTTTTGTCAGTGTTAATGACCAAGCCCCTTAGAGTGCAAAACTCCTGGAAGCTGTTCAGGAGGCTCTGCAGGCCCGTGGGGGGTTTTGAGATGAGATAGGTATCGTCTGCAAATAGCAGGGTGGGATCCGTTTGCCCGCCAGAGACGGGGCATCTGCAGGAGTTTTTAGCAGATGCTCAACCACTCCGTTCACATAGATTGAGAACAGAGTGGGAGCTAGCACACAACCCTGGCGGACACCTCTTCCTACCGGGATTTTATCTGTTTTTTCCCTGTTCATACCCCATCTCACCTTCGCAAAATTGCCAGCGTGAAGACTCACAAGAAGGGATAGGATATATGGAGGCATCCCTAATTCAGACAGGACCTTCCACAGCCCCTCCCTTGGAACCAGGTCAAAGGCAGTCTTAAGATCTATAAATGCTAAATAAAGGCTGCCCTTGCCTAGCACCACAACCTTCCAGTACAGAAGGGCCAATCTAAAGGCCTGTTCGATGGTCCCAGTACCAGAACGGAAACCCGCTTGCAGGTCCGATAGAATGTTATTATCGTCCACCCACTGAAGCACCCTTCCCAGGATCACCTTCCCCGCCACCTTCTGGGTAGAATCTATAAGGCTAATGGGCCTGTAATTAGCGGGGCTGTCCGAACACCCTTTTTTGAATATCGGGACAACCTCTACCCCCTTCCAGGACTCAGGAACGGACGCGCCGCTCCGGATGGCGTTTAACAATGCTGAAACCAATTTTCCCCACTCTTTCGGATTAGCACGTATCAGATCACCCGGAATCCAATCTGGCCCAGCTGCCTTTAATGGCACTCGAGACTTGATAACACCCTCCACTTCTTTAGGAGTGAAGGGGTCTCCCTCTGGATCACCTAAACAGTCAGCTAGTAAATTGGTGGTATAGGATGATAACGGTGGGGACACCTCATTGGACCGTTGGTTGGCTTTATCTTCACACTCAATTGCTTACTTCTTATTCAACTGCTTGCCTTCCTCTTTGTGTGGTTGTCCCACCCCTCGAGCATATAGCATTTCCTCTTTACAATTCTTTTGATGGGCTGACTTACATCCTTTCAGCATATAAGAAACCCAAATATAGTACTCATATACCTCAAAATGCCAAACTTTAACTTAAAATCGCTTTTAGAAGAAACAAAACAATAAGGAACAGTCTAGTACACACATATAGGGAAACTGTCCAAACCCAGAGAACTGTAGATAACAACCCACTTCCGGTGGGCACATTCCCATGCAGTAAATGTTCGAACTGCACTAATGTGATCAAGGGCAATCAGATTGAACATAAGAAAATTAAACGCCAAATCAAATCATTCATAAACTGTAGATCCAAAAATGTAATATATTTAATTAAATGTCCATGTAACTATGTATACATTGGAGAAACCTCACGAGAAATCAGACTTAGATTAAACGAACACAAGTCCGCAATACGTTGCAAAAAACTAGGAGCTCCTCTTACAGATCACTGGAATACAGCTGGCCACAAAATTGAAGAACTAAAATGGTGCGGCCTGGAAATAATCACCCAAAACATGAGAGGTGGTGATGTCAATACAAAGCGGAAAAAACGCGAACAATTTTACATGTCCCATTTCAATTCCGTAAATGACGGCCTCAACTCAAGAGAAGACTGGGAAAGAATTCTGCAGTGAATTCAGAACCCAGCTAATATCTCCATACTCTCAGCAGAACAGAGAAATCCCTTAAGACTTATCGGTACCCACGTTCAAAACCATATGATATTTATCTTTACTAAATTCTATTGTCTGAGCAATGTAGTGTCAAAATAGAGCACTCTAAATGCACATCGACTAAGTATAAGCACAAAAATTTTAAAGCCCCCGTTAATTACCACCAACAAATGGGCACCTATGTAAATCTGACCCTATCGCCCACTCGGGTAGTGAATAAATAACATGCATCAACATATGTGCAGATAACACATCTCCCTCGCGATATGAATAAAATATGGATGTACAAACAAACAGCATGAATTAGTGGTCCAGATATAATTACGATAAAGAATCCAGTAGAACGTGTTTGTTTACATAAAGAAATACACTTCGGAATCAAAACAGCGATCACTGAGACACTGTGACGCTGTTAATCAGCGACAGGACTAGAATTGTAGTTCTTTGCCCGAACCAATGTTAACATGCCGATGACGTAGGCTATCCACGTCATCCAATTAACATTTTCCCGGGAAATCTGTCCTTTTAAAAAAGCCGACTAATGCCGATGTCTATTCCAAGCTGACCGTCTAGGCGACCGGATGCGTGAAAGGACCGAGAGGGGAGCAGGGAGGCCGTTTGCAAATCACAAGGTAAGCGCGAGGGCAAAACCTTTAAAACCAACCCGAATAGGGAGATGCCCCACCTCGGTTATAACAGCGGACTACGGTCCTTAGATCAGCGGCTAAACGAACCAGTATTAAAATATTAAAATAATACCACTACTTGACATTACCGTAATCTGAGCCTACATCCTAGAATAATTGAATCAAAACAACGGAGTATATCAGTACAATAACAGTATACTCATATATATTTTCCTCTACATCATCTAGCCCTCAATTAAGCAATTTTTTGATGTGTTTTAAACGTAGTGGGCTTACAATGAATCTTAAATAAAACAGATGATGCTAAGTCAAATCGAATCCTCTCAACATCGGTTTAAAACGACAAACACTTACTTTGCTTATAACACCCTGCAACACTCTTTGAAAAATTACCTTAGTACCTATTACGGAAAATATCATATATTCCACACAGGTTGGATTAATGAACAACCGTGATCGACACTACTCCACGCTGCGGACACAATTGAAGGCATCCAGTGGCGCTTTTTAAATTCAAAAAGAAGAATTATAAACAATCCTAAGTATAGGTGAGTAGTATCAACACAAATGGACCAATGAGTAAACAACCGAACAGAATGTTTTGGTGAAATAAAGGGTGCAATAATAAAATACAGAACAGCCCAGAGGGACGCTTGGAGACACCGACGGAGAGAGCGGTGCTCCTATTCTACCTGAGCTGCTGCCAGGTGAGGTGAGGCGCCATCCCCACAAGTTTTGGACTGTGGTGGAGATTCTACACCTGCTTTTCAGGTGAAATTTTTCCCTTTTAAACTTCACTTATTAATTTACAAGCAGTAGCACCATCTAGGTCCTGACGAATGCATAAGGAAAATCTTCCGATGGTATGCAGAAACATGTTGACCTCCTGCTGGTAGATATTCTGTCAAATCTACCTTTCACTTGTTTTTAACCTTGGGGTCTGAGAGATACTAATAAATCACTTTTCTACTCAGTTTCACCCAATTTTATCCACTTATCACTTTACACTCACTGCACTGCTTTCCCTCAGGTGTACAACCTTTTGCCTAAAAAACACCATATTTTGATACCATCACACAAACATTTTACATCGGTCTCCCCACTATTCACAACTGTTAAAGTGTGATTTATCTTGTATACTAACTCCTGGGTAAGGAGAACCCACATGATGTAATAATGGTGGTACAGAACGGCAACTGATGGAAAAATTCCTACCCATGTTGCATGCCGTATATATGAGTAGTTAAATGTTTTTCACATCTGAGTACACACAGTCTACTTCATATAGTCACTGGTTGAAGGGTCTAGAGTACAAACATTGAGCGGCGACTCCTGGACACCCTTTGTTGTTATAGGGATCTTCAGACCGCCTCTGTTTCCAATTGGCTAGCTCCATAAATGGAGGCTAGCCATTGGGAGACAGAGGCTGTCAATCGCGCTTTCTCTTGAAAACGCGATTCGGGGGCGTTTCTGGTGCTTTTTTTAATCCCCGCCCCTTTGTCCCGGGCCGCGCTGCGATTGGCTGCCGGCCCGGGACAACCCCGTGACGTCATTCCCGGGCCTCGCTGTGATTGGCTGCCGGCCCGGGACACCCCCGTGACGTCAGCCAATCACAGCGCGGCCCGGGACCTCTTCGCTTCTCCCGCCTCTCTGGCTTCCCTGTCCCTCTCTCTCATCTCTCCTGTCCTACCTTGCCTGCCCCGTCTCGTGCTCTCGCTCCCATCCTTCCCCACCTGGCTGTCCTCCGCAGGGTATGAGTAAGAAGTGGGATGTTTCTTCGGATAAAAATGTACATTAATTTAACACGAACAGTGTCTGGTCACATCATGTAAAAAAATAGAATATCCTATTTTTCTATCGGTAGTTAAGTTTCCAAAGCACAGCATTTGCCTCGGGGTGCATTTTCCAGTCTCTGAGCCCTTGGGTAACGTGCTTATTTTGTGTCCTACTTCTATGTCTCTCATCACGATGTTACTCCCTGCTCTCCATCAGTTTTTGTCGGGTCACGTGACAAGAGATTGGCAGCTCCAGTGGCTTCGTTCTGTTCACCGAAAGGGAGGTAGTGGGAGGAAGTGGGAGGGCCGGGAAGATGGCGGCGCGCAGGAGCGTAAGTGTCAGGTGCGGAGCTCAGTGAGTGGCCAGGAGATTGTGCGCACGGGTGACATGGAGAGCGAAGAAGAGCAGCATACCACGACCCTGCTGTGCATGGGATTCGCTGACCCTGGTGCCATCCGGAAAGCATTGCGTTTGGCAAAAAATTACATCAATGAAGCGGTGGCGCTGCTCACAAACGAGCGGCCGGGCTTGGACTACGGCGGGTATGAGCCCATGGATAGCGGCGGCCCTCGTGGGGACAGTGGCGAGGGCAGTCGCAGCGGGCGCGGAGGCTTCGACCCTCCACCGGCCTATCATGAAGTAGTGGACAGTGAGGTAAGGAGAGTAAGGAAACTTCATATTTTGCAATGAAACCAGGAGGGGAAGCAGCTGACAGCAGGTTTAGAGAGACCACACCCGACATGGGCAGGGTACCCCATCTAAGCATCATGGTGTGTGTGTCCTACGCATGGTGTCCCCCCATCTCAGGAAAAAATAGTACAACAGGAACCTCCAGCCTATATGCCTCGAGCAATCAATGTTTTGTAGCATATAGGATGCGCCTTGTGAATATCGTGGGAGATTGAGTGTAGTGAGCGAGAGGTTGGTCTGCTCGCTCTACAGTTCCCATCCATATGGAGGGCAATCAATGAGCGTGAACAGTAAGGGACTCTATTAGTAACTATCTACATTTGCACGTAATTAGAGAAGGGCAACTTGATCAAGAGTATCCTATGATGCACTAAACGGGAGCTACCCAGGTGGCATGATACACCCAAAGGTTGGCGCACTCGGCAAGCAGTAGCTTACTTCCTACTGCCAAGTATACGCTTGGTAACAAATACAGCACCAACACCCTGAGATTCCCACTATGGGGAGAAGGCTGTAAACACGCATTCATTGGCATCAATTGCACCACTATGAATGCATCCAATGAGAACTACAGTAGTAGCTCTTAATCAGTTGAGGGGATTAATCTAGATATTCTACCTTTAGCCCACTAACGGAGAAAATGTTTGGGGTGTCTCATATAATACTTATCAGGCAAGGCGAAAATATAAGAATTCTGGGCGTGGGGATCAGTGTAAGGTATATCATTGTTAAGTATTTGTATGGGACACGTGCTGTAAAAACCGCTTACTAATGTGAAAAAGGATGAACAAATAGGAGGCATTGTGGAAGGTACAAAAACTAAACGCGTGAATCAAAACGTGAGTTTGGCACGCACTCGCTTATGCTGAATCCCTCTTAACTTGAATGAAAGTAATTAAATACATTTTGCGTGCTACAGAGTATGAATGGCTGCTTACCTACGTGCCCTTCAGTAACTCAGTAAACCTCATTATGAAAAGCACTCATTACTTACATGAGGAAACATGGTTTAATGATCGTTGTATTAGAGTACAGTGTGTTTTAAAGCCAGGTGATTTTTATTTATAAGCAGTAAAAAAGTGATGTTAATTGTTCGTACCATATTCTACCTTTTTAACTCTGGCTGTGGCAGCAGCACTGGTTATGCGTTGATCATCATGCTTTCTGTTTCATCCTGCTTGAAAGTGTAATCTTGCTCCTTATCTGCTTTTTTGAGTAGGCAGAGGGTTCATGCCCTCTCCCAGTATTCCAGTAGGGATCTCCGGCCAGCTGTTGCACAAATACTTGATCTCAAAATTGTGCAGCCCAGGATCTCTTTTGAAACCTACTAGTGACTAGTGTGCTTGCTTCCCTGCCCCCTGGCTGTGCTTGCTTCCCTGCCCGTGCTTGCTTCCCCGCCCGTGCTTGCTTCCCCGCCCCCTGGCTGTGCTTGCTTCCCCGCCCCCTGGTTCCCCTGCCCCTGGCTGTGCTTGCTCCCCTGCAACCTGCCTGTGCTTGCTTCCCTGCCCCCTGGCTGTGCTGCTCCCCCGCCCCCTGGTTCCCCTGCCCCTGGCTGTGCTTGCTCCCCTGCAACCTGCCTGTGCTTGCTTCCCTGCCCCCTGGTGTGCTTCCCTGCCCCCTGGTTTGCTTCCCTGCCCCCATGCTGTGCTTGCTTCCCTGCCCCCTCGCTGTGCTTGCTTCCCTGCCCCCTCGCTGTGCTTGCTCTCCTGGGTGGGTGTGTGTGGCTCTGGGTGGGTGTGTGTGGCTCTGGGTGGGTGTGTGTGGCTCTGGGTGTGTGTGAGTGTGTGTGGCTCTGGGTGTGTGAGTGTGTGTGGCTCTGTGTGTGTGTGTGTGGCTCTGGGTGTGTGTGGCTCTGTGGCTCTGGGTGTGTGTGGCTCTGGGTGTGTGTGTGTGTGTGGCTCTGTGTGTGTGTGTGTGTGTGTGTGTGTGGCTCTGGGTGTGTGTGTGTGGCTCTGGATGTGTGTGTGTGTGTGTGTGTGTGTGTGGCTTTGGGTGTGTGTGTGTGTGTGTGTGTGTGGCTTTGGGTGGGTGTGTGTGGCTCTGGGTGTGTGTGAGTGTGTGTGGCTCTGGGTGTGTGAGTGTGTGTGGCTCTGTGTGTGTGTGTGGCTCTGGGTGTGTGTGGCTCTGTGGCTCTGGGTGTGTGTGGCTCTGGGCGTGTGTGTGTGTGGCTCTGTGTGTGTGTGTGTGTGTGTGTGTGTGTGTGGCTCTGGGTGTGTGTGTGTGGCTCTGGATGTGTGTGTGTGTGTGTGTGTGTGTGTGGCTTTGGGTGTGTGTGTGTGGCTTTGGGTGTGTGTGTGTGTGTGGCTTTGGGTGTGTGTGTGTGTTTGGCTCTGGGTGTGTGTGGCTGGCTGTGTGTGTGTGGCTCTGGGTGTCTGTGGCTCTGGGTGTGTGTGTGTGGTAGTAATTGCTGTCTGCTGAGCTCGTCCAGTAGGGTACAATAGGTCTCACATTTGCGAGACATTAAGCTATTGGCAATGTAAATGACAATGTCATTTATTTATCTGTTTTCAAAACCAACACATAAATAAAAATGTTGTCATTTACAATTCCAATAGCTCTAACTTTTGCCAAGGCGAAACCGTTGCATTGTAAATGCTTGTTATTTTTATTTTGTATTTATTTATGTTTTAATGATGCTGCACGGGATCTGCAAACAGCATAGCAAAGCCTTTAGGTCCAAAAGGCGGGACCCATTGACTTTGCCAATACTTGTATATCTTGGCATACATCAATTCCATTGCGACTTGCGCTCTCATGGGCCGACCTATTCTTTAATTATAGATTTAATCATTCAAATTGTCTTTTTTGGTGTTGTGGGGTGGGGTGGGGTGGGGTGTGCAGCCACATTGCCGATTTCTCAAAGAGGCGGAACAGACCCTACGACTCTACAACCTGAAAATATGTAGGTCATCACATTTCTTTGTGGCGTGGCCTGCAAAGGGCAGGTGCCATGTTCCCGTGTCTGTAAATTCTTAAATGGCGAGGAGGGCCACCTGCCCATTGGGTCGACTGAGCTCAGGTCTAGAGAAATCCTGATTTTGTACAAGGCCCTCTTTTCTTTATTTGCACTCAATAAATATATGCCGCCGTCACATTTTTTTCTCTTCCGGACTCTTCGCTCGCTCTCTCTGCTAGTTCCTGTGTGGTTTCCCCTTTATTTTGCAGACTTGCTCAGGATTGGACGACGGAGAGGTTGTTGGGTGTTTCCGCCGCTTTTCCCCGCAATGAGAAGGTTGTAGGTTAACAGTGAGCCCTAATGGGTGAAGCCGGGGTCCCATGCTGCCGTTGTTCTGCTGAAGGTTGTGGGGCAGATTATCGCATGTAAGGCTCTGGACCAACCCGGCCTTCGGAAAATTCGGTACCAACGAAGGATTTTTATCTGTTGAGGCATCTCAAGAGACGGTGCGTGTAAGGTTTGGGACCAGCACATCCTGGGTGCATTCCGGGACCAATCCGTGAGCTCCAGAAGTCGCTGTGGCAAAAGGGGAACCGGTATTGTGGTAAGTAAATAATATTTCCTTTCTCAAAAGAACGAGTTCCTCTGAAAAACCCACTTTAAGTGTCCAGCTTAGGTCCAAGAAGGCGGGCTCCAAGGCAGGTTTTAATAACGTCTATTATGCATTTGATTGCGGTTCAGTCTTTATAAATGTGTTATACGTTCATGTCTTGAAAACGTTACATGGACTCGGCCCTTTTATCCTACGTTGGACACCCCGGCTTCTGACGGCCGGTAAGGATGTCAGAGGAGTCACGCGTTAGGTCAGTGTTTCAGAAAGGCCAGTAGGGTTTATGCGTAGTTTGACAGGTTAGGCTCCTGCGCTGAAACATCATTTGTTGAAGCATGGTCCGATACTTGCGAGGCTATTTCTTTTTGACCACTTCCTGCCAGGTGCATCGGCCTCTGTGCGTCTAGTTGCTCTGAAAGTCCCACAGACAGGTAGTAGGTTATGTAAGTGGCCACAGGGAGTCAGAGAAAAACCAGACTCGTCAGAACAAAGCCGTCTTAGTTTACCGTTAGTCTCCTGACACGATGGTGGAGAGTGAGTCATGCGTCAGCCTACCAGATGTCATTATATGAGAAAAGCCGGTAGGACCCGGTCAGGGTCAGCCACGTTTTCGGTTTGCGACACACCGCGCATGTGTTAAAGCTGGAAACTGGCAGTGGAGTCCTGGGCTCATTCATTGGAGTCAGTGTTTCTGAAAGGCCAGTTGGGCTGGACAGTCAGTTATGACTCTCGAAAGGGAGTGTTGTTTTTGATTGAATATTTATTGTATGTGCAAGATTGTTCGGACCAGTGCAGAGCCATCGTGTCTCGAAGAAAAGTTAGTATGGCTGTGGCAGAGCAAATCGCATTCAGAACAGAGGTGTGGGGCAGAGTCAGTTACATGAATGCCTGCGAGGCTGGTGGGGCTGCGGCCAAGGAGAGCTCAGATCAGA
This sequence comes from Lissotriton vulgaris, assembly GCF_964263255.1. Lineage (NCBI taxonomy): Eukaryota > Metazoa > Chordata > Amphibia > Caudata > Salamandridae > Lissotriton > Lissotriton vulgaris. The sequence goes on along the minus strand of NC_141685.1, from coordinate 1,086,263,854 downwards.
TTAGTAGGAAAATATCACAGACAATAGCTCACGAATGGTCTTTTCAGCCGGTGAAGGCCAGTGAGGCCACGGCAAAGAGACTTTTAACATGCATGTCTCGAAAGGGCTAGACAGGCGTAGGGAGGGTTAGTCTAGCCCAGTGATGGAAGAGGGAGGGGGGGGGGGGGGGGTAGGGGAACTGTGGGCGGAGAATCGGGGGGCGGGAATAACCTGAGAATTGGATCAGTGGGCAGAGTCAGAGGTGTGACTAGAAATAGGAAAACACCAATTTATAGTACATTTGGCATTTCACTGACCAGTTACAGCTTATAACGTTATTTGATTCAAACAATGGATAAACATGTTTATTTGAGGTTTAATATATAAGTTGTCTACATTAAAATACATTTACAATGTGGGACATGTTTCCAATTACAGAATGTGCCAAATACGCTTATAAGTAGAATCATAAGCCATTTGTCTCCGAGCCATGCAGTTTCTTTAATCAGCATTTCTCCTCCCTTTTTCTAACCATTTCTGAACATAAAATTCAGGTTTAAATTCCATAACAGAAGGCCCCACAATTTTTATGAACATTATAGAAGTCTGACAATTGATTGATATTCTGTTCTGCGGTGGTGTGAACACATCATTACACTAAAGCTGCGTTCACATTCTGCAGTGGAGGTACAAAAGGTGTTTATAATGTGCACTTATGGTTTCAGGCTTTCAGGGATGCAATTTCTATTTTGTTTGTACTCTCTGAAAGCAATGGTGCACTGCCTCCTATCAAATAAATGCAACCTGCTACAGGTGTTTTGTAATTCTTCCTCACCATATAAGATGTCTACTGGATCTGGCCAAGAAACTGGTTGTAGGAGTTTCATTCTAAGTACCAACTGTTTGTATTCCATTTCGTCATTGTTTGTGGTTGTGCATCTAGAAATATTTGATGCGTTAGTCATTGTCATGCTTTTTCGCAGGTTATTTGCTAAGCTCCTAAAGAACTGTGCCCTATTGATGCTAACAGAGCCTTTGTTCTGTTGCAGTCCTACACCAGCAAACTACAGGTGTTCAGCAGCATTTAATGCAGTTGTAGCAAAGGGCCCAGGGGAATCAGCCATTGATTCAAACACTAAAATCTGCATCTGTATTGAATGATCGGCATCATATATGGTCATATCACGCCGCTGCATCCTTCTGGATAGGACACCCAATTCTGTGAGAGCATCATATAATTTTCCCATATTTTCAACTAACACCAGGGAGGTTAATAAACGGTTTAAAACAGCATTTTGTTTCTGCTCAATGTTACTCCTTGTTGAGTCTTCAGAAGATTCCATGAAATGTTTACTAAGTGCTTTGTAGTTTTTCCAAACAGCTCTCACAGATCTTTCACTTGAGGACTGTTGTAAATAACTCCTTGAGACAGCGATAAACATATAAGGAGATTTATTGTAGAGCACAGTAGTAAAGGAACCAGTGCCTGCTGACCAGTCATCCAACCGCCCAAGCAGAACCTGGAGCCCTCAGTAACATACTAATTCTAGAACAAGACAGAAAGGGCATAGAGTACAATAAAGATCATAGAGAAAACAAGATATGCCAGCAAATAGTTTACAACACATCTTCCACCTTTATGAAGAAAAAGAATAACACATCAATTGCAAAAATAATCATTGAGGTAAGAAGGTGGTTTACGCTACCTTGAAACCCTAGAAGAGGAAAGAGAAGGAGGAAGGGAAGGAGAAGAATCATTGGTGGTGCTTCGAAAACCAGAGGAACCAGAATCCGATACATCACCACCGCCAAAACAAGACCTGTCAGAAGGAGGAGAGAAAGGAACACACTCTTGAGATAAAAGCATGTAACCACTACCCCCCTCTTCATTTGAAGAAACTGACGTAAATAATTAATTTACTCTCTTAATTTCTATGCAGGTAAGTACTTAATCAATAATAACTCAATTGGAATGAAAAAAAAACAGAGTCCGTGGTGTTAGAGTTTCTAAGGGTTTTATTCCTCATAAAGGAATGGTCTTGATCAGGATATCATGTTCTGACCACCACAGGGGTGTCAGAAGGGATAGAGCGCTCCCGTTTATTAACAATACATAGCTTATATACTTAATTCATATCATAAAGAATAATGCAAGAGGCGTAACAGCTGAGAGAAGACAAGATAACAGTATACACGTGATACTAATACGTAATCAAGAGGCGTGAACTAGGCGTGAACCAGAGGTGTGTGCTAGAAACGTCACTGATAGGTGACGCAAGTGGGTGGCACCAAGGGGTGGTGCTAACAGGATTGTTGCAATGTCAGCAGAAATCGGAAGCTTGGATGCGCGCGCAGCTGCATGACGTGTGATTGACGGGGTGCAGGGGATTTGACATTTACACTGACGGAAAGAGACAGAAGTCTGGCATGTCAGATCAACTTGTACTTCTATCATATCTGATATCTGATGTTTAGGAACTATACTATCTGGACGGAAAGGTCTCTAGGGCAGAAGCTATTCTATGCTAACTGTGGATGCGTGTATAAGCGCCTAAGTGTCTGCATGTGAAGCGTGGGGCACGGGGCCTTCCATGGAAGCATGGCAACAGAGGCTATGAATTACTTGCATTGAGACAGGTCGGCCCTTTGGCTCTGCAGCTGGGGAGGATGTTTACAGGATCTAGTAGGCAGGAATGTATTCTCGGGGAGCGGAACAGATAACTCGAAGGTTATAGTCAGTCTTGGCAGAAAGCAGGCTTGAGCTGAGCGCGAGGGGCCGCGCTGAAAGTAAGTCAGAGTTCACGGGTACAGAGGTAGCCTGGGCAGAGGCTGCCAGAGTCAGGAGCCACAAAAGAGGTTCGATGGCAGAAATTCAGGGCCTACTCTGCTGGAGCAGGAAAACATGTAGAGTGTATTACAAAAAGACGGTGGCATAGCATACTTAGGAACGGACTATATAATCCATTCATGATGGATCTGAAAGAGGACAAGTTAATGGTGGACGCAAATGTATTTGCGTCTTCATAGCTGGCACAGGAGGGAAGTTACATGCACTTTAAGCTGGTACAGGGAGTCGGTGGGGTACGCGCTAGGGAACATAACATGACCAAAAATTTAATTTTCCTCATTCCCTCCTTGTTCCCTACGGACCCTTCATGAAATATCGATCCTCATGAATCGATCAGTCTGTTCTTGCAACATCATTTGTTCTTCTTTCTTTCGTTTACCTTTTGAGAAAAAACTGGAGTGTTCAATACAAGAGGTGGCACACAGTCCACAAATCGCTGGCCCACACTGCAGGCACAGGCAGCAACTGAATACTAGGACTAGGCCAATGCCTAGGAAGGATAGGATCTTCCATCCCCAAGCTGTTAATGTCGTCCAGAACCAACCGGACCAAGTCCAGGTGCCTGGATTCTGATGTATCTGATTTGCAATTTTATGAAGACGGGTGATAGCTTGATATACAGATGGTGCGTTTTGTGGTATGAAAACACAGCAACTTGACCCGATGACCTTACAGGCTCCACCTCTATCTGCCAAGATGACGTCAATTACAAGACGATTCTGAAGGACAACAACCCGCATGGCGGACTGCTCTTCTGTTAGGTTACCTAAGGCGGAGGCAGTTTCATTCACTACTGCTTCAAGTGTTCTAGTTAATCTGCGTATTAATTTACTATTCTGGACGGGTCCTAAAAAGAAAAAGAATCCTTTATTAAAATCGGTGTACTGTTCCCATGCCGTTTCTGTGTAGTCGACAAGTGGGATGTCTCTTCTGGGTCTATTCTTTACTAGATTGGTATTTCTATGGTAATCAGGAGGAGCTAGAAAAACAGGTGGCAGAAGGAATGCAATGTAACAGGTACCATCCCAATCTGGAGGTAGACGAATGTATGCGGTATGACCACAAACAAAGTAAGAGTGACTGATAGCTTTAAAGGACGATTTTCCATGATCACTGAATTCGACCACAGTAGTGCATTTACTATGACCTAAGTGTACTGAACCTTTCTTCTTGATACATAATTCACCAGTGACTGGCAATACTGACATAATGGGTAGAACTGGTGTGGCTTCGGATTCGACAGTGAGAATCATAAGGCTAATTGTATAATTACCTAATCCATATACTTCATTTTCTAGATCAGTTCCTATTCTAGTGGGGAGTCCCTCCTTATCTGGGTAACAGGCGTCGAGCAGGACCAAGTTCAGGTTTCCCCAAACCCAACCCCCATCGAAAACAGCAATATCAGGATCTAAAGAATTAATTATTTTAAACCATGCTCCGCAGGAGCCATTGTGAGTGAACGGGTACGGAAAGAGAGGCAGAGCTCCCTTGTAATTCTGATAGGGAGGGAGTCGGCCACATATCCAGCAATTTGTAGCATTGTTAGTTTGATGAGAATGATGTAACATACTAATGAATGTGTTGTTGCACAGCGCAAGTCTGTAGGGAAGCTCGTGAGGAGGTAACTCACTAAAAGTGTGTTCAGCAGATACATTGTAAGCAGATTGTTCATGCTTGAAAATAGGCCAATAGATAGGCAAAACGATACTGACAACAATAATTAAAATACTCAGGATAAACATGATTAATAGTGTCACTATGCAGTGACTACGAAGTGATTTACAATATGTACGTTTCTTTGCTTCTCTCTCTCTCTCTCTATCTCGATCTAGGGGATACATGTCAGAAACTATTTAACCGATTCACCTAGGGGAGGACTTAAACAATTAAACTGTCTGACTTGCTAGATCGTAATTTCATGCGATAATTTTCTTGAGGAGTTTTTTCTCGTTCAGATTCTGTAAAGTCTTTTTGTTCGACACAGTCTTTGGTGGGGGTGGACGAGTCTCGGTCAGGTTTCAGTCCAGAGAATTTTTTTATATGACTCGTGTGGACCCACCCCTTTCTTCCTTCGATTTTCACGGCCGTCCTTGTTGTAAGCAGTACGGTCTTCGGAGACTTCCAGCGGGGCTCCAGCGGACTTTTCCTGTCGAAATTTCGGACGAGCACCGTATCACCAGGACGGACGTCGTGTGGCTTTACATCAGTGTTGTCAGGGAAGGCTGCGGCAACCTGTGAACGACATGATTGGAGTGCAGACATCAAGGAGGCAAGGTAATCTGTCAGCATGTTAGAATCAACATCAGTAATCTTTTTTGGAATGGGCGTCCCCCACATATTCGGTGGTCTTCCAAAGACCACCTCGTACGGGGATAGCCCTGATCTCGAATGGGCGACCATTCTCATGTAGAATAGTGCCACTGGCAGGGCGACTATCCAGTCGACCCCTTTCTCCTGACATATTTTGGCAAGGCGGATCTTTAGTGTCTGGTTATGCCTTTCAACAAGGCCTGCGGCTTCTGGATGTCGGACACAATGGAACTTCCACTGGTATCCCAGTAATAAAGAAACTTCTTTCATTAAGGCAGATGAGAATGGCTGACCGTTATCTGAGTACACGACACGAGGCAGGCCGTATCGTGGGAAGAATTCACGAACCAACTGCTTGGCAGTGGTCGGAGCAGTATAATCTGAGACTGGGTATGCTTCGGTCCAGCGGGACAGAGCACAGACAACTACGAGAACATATTTAAATCCTCGACAACGGTCCATCTGGATATAATCCATCTGGAGGACTTCAAAAGGGTGATCGGGAGGATGAAATCCACCTTGCTCTACAGGGACGCTTTTTCCTGGATTGAACTGACAACAGATCATGCAAGTACGCACTTTCTGTTTTGCTGCTGCTCGTAAGTGTTTATTGTTCCAGAGATTTTGTAAACTGTCTAACATTGCTTTCTCTCCTAGGTGTGCAGGACTATGTGCTGTATTTATCATGACTTGAACCATAGCGTCAGGGAGAAACCATGTAGGTTTTCCCTTCGTCATCCAACCTTGATCTGTCTGGATCCCTCCTAGTTCAATCCATTTCTTTATTTCTTCTGGAGTAGCATGTGTCTGAATGTCGATAACATCTAGTGTTGGATCCCTGACTGTCATACAGTTTGTCGGATCTGTTGTCTTTGTCGTATCAGTTGTCTGAGTGTGAGTCAGTGCTGTATGTTTTGCTGTCTGATCTGCCAGGTCGTTACCCTGGGAAACAGAATCTGTGAATTTAGTATGTGCTTTACACTTCATGACGGATATGGCTGAAGGCAGATGTATTGCTTCTAACAGTGCTTGAATGAGAGGACCGTGTTGTATCTTGGCACCATGAGAGGTCAAAAAACCTCGTTCTTGCCACAGCATGCCGAAGTCGTGCACGACTCCGAACGCATAACGGGAATCTGTGTATATGTTGACATTTCTGTTCTTGGCTAGAATACAGGCTCGGGTCAGAGCAATGAGCTCTGCTGCTTGAGCAGACAGTGTATCAATACGATGTGTCTCTTTAACTTCAGTTTCAGTGGTCACTGCATACGCGGCCACTAACTCTCCTGTACTTGTTCTCATGCATGAACCATCTACATAAAGTGTCAGATCTGGATTTGTCAATGGAACATCTGTTAAATCTCGTCGGGGCTTTGTTACTGCATTAATGATCTCTATACAATCATGCGGAGCTGGATCTGTCATAACTGTAGGTAACAGTGTTGCTGGGTTCAGGATACTGCAGCGTCTAATTTCTATGTGTGGCTGGAATAGTGTCAATTCGTAACCTGTCAGTCGTGCTATAGTCAAGTGTTGAGTCTGGGTTCTGTTTAACAGAACCTCTACAGAATGTGGGACTTGTACTGTTAACTGATGACCTAGAACAATTGAGTCACTCTGTCTGATTGCTAACGCTGTTGCTGCTACTGACTTTAAGCACGCAGGGAGTGCCTGGGCTACTGAATCCAATGTACTTGAAAAATAAGCGCAAGGCTTATGTGAACCTGCTTGATCTTGAGTGAGGACAGACAATGCTGTACCATCACGTTCTGTAACAAAAAGTGTAAACGGTTTGCTGTAACATGGTGTCGCTAAAACTGGTGCTTGGCATAAAGCTTTCTTTAATTCCTCAAAGGCTTGTGTGTGTTCCTGAGTCCAAGGGAGGGCAATGGAAGTTGCTACCTCCTGTGTCGTTAGCTGGATGAGTGGTTTAGCTAGAAATGCATATTGAGGAATCCATTGTCTGCAGTACGAGGTGAGGCCTATGAAGGCCCGCACTTCCTTTTGTGTCTGGGGTCGTGGCATATTTACAATTAACTGAATGCGATCGGGAGTGAGCTGTCTCCCCACTTTGGACAGCAAGTGACCCAAGTACACAACTTGCTGAACACAGAATTGTAGCTTCGAAGGAGACACCTTGTGTCCCTTGTCGGCCAGGAAATGCAAAACTGTTAACGATGCTTGTTCACATTCGGGCTCACTTCGTGCGGTGATCAGCAGATCATCGACGTATTGCAGTAAAGCGGTATTAACTGGCATTTGAATACAATCTAGTTGTCTTTTCAGTGCTTGACTATAGATGCTGGGGCTTTCTGTAAATCCTTGAGGTGCGCGGGAAAATTTGAAACTTCGTCCATTTAAACTGAATCCGAAGAGATATTGGCTCTCCGGATCAATAGGTACACTGAAGAAAGCGTTCTTGAGATCTATTACAGTAAAGAACGTTGCTTCAGAATCAATAGCAGTTAACAGGGAGGAGATATCCGGAACCACAGGATACTGTGGTACAATGCATTTGTTCAGCTCTCGAAGATCAATCACCAGCCGATATACTGGCGGTGCATTGCGGTCTGTACGTTTAAGAATTGGAATGATGGGTGAATTACAGATATTGGAGTCGGTCTCTACGACCACCCCCTGGGCAATAAGCTCTTCAATTATTTTCAGTAAAGCCACTACAGCATCGGGTGGTAACTTGTATTGTCTGATTCTGGGTAGGACAACTCCTGTCTTGAGTGTAACACGATATGGAGTGATATGCATACAACCTACATCAGCTGGGCCTTTTGCCCATAAGTGATCTGGTACATTTTTCAATCTGACATCAAAATCACGTAAAACATAATGACCCTTGAAATCCCGTAGAAAGAGTCTGATTCCCTCCGGGGAACAGCATATTATAGCTCCTAGAGCCTTCAGTGTTTTAATTCCTAACAGATTTTCTGGACATGATTTCGTAAGTAACAAATCTGTAACTCGGGATAATGGACCCACAGCTAATGGTACTGGTTCTGATACTTCATTTACAATAGGCTGTCCTGAAAAACCAAGGGAAACATTCTGTGAGCCTGAGAGGGGTGCCCCTGGGACTTCATTGTGACTGATTGTAGTGCGACTTGCCCCTGTGTCAATTAAAAACTTACTGTCTTTTCCTAATACGTGACTGTGTACATAAGGACCTTCTTGATCTACAGGAATTTCAATAAGAGGCAAATCACTTTCCCTCTCTAGGCTGTTTCATGTGTATCGGGGGTAATCTGGATATGCAGATTGGGCATACTGGTACATCTGTTGTGAGACTTGCTGAGTCGCGGCAATGGGCTGTGGCTGCGGTACGGCTACGGTCTGTGCTGTGTGGGACTGAGCATGCGTAGGCTGCATATTCTGCATTGGCTGTTCGTTCTGCGAGGTCTGTTGATGACCATGTTCATGTCTAGGCGGATGCGGTCTTTCTTTAGTTTTACCTGTCGCGATGTTGTGTTTCAGGACTGGACATTCATGTACGTAATGACCTGGCTGCTTGCAGTAATTACATGTCCCTTTAACGGGAGCTGCAGAATGATTGGTCTGGGCCCCACCTTTTCTTTGACCGTCGGCTGGGACCGTCTGAGCTACTAACATTTTCATTTTCGTGTCTTTCATACGTTTCTGTTCCTGATCTTGTTCTTCCCTAATTCTGTTCTGGTGATATTGTAACATTTGTAACATCTGGGATGGCGTGTTTGCCTGCCACGTACTTTCAACTTTGTACACTCTATTTTTAACTAACGGCAGGGAATTCTCGACTAATTTTGATACAAAAAGGTGTGGATATGACTCGCTACTAGGTTGTAGGCCACTATTTATAATGAAACATTTCTCGAATCTGGAATAAAAGTCACTAGTATCTTCATCTTGTTTCTGTTTACAGGACGAGATTGCGTCCCAATCTTCCTTTCTAGTTGTCAATAATCTTGGCAAAACCTGTACTATTAAACCTGGTAATGCTTTAGTCTTATCCCCAAGACCTAACCCTGGGATTCGTTTGCTTTCTTCGTCTTCTATTTCTGCCCATGCTATCTTTGACTCTCCCACCTCCCAATCCTTTTCCTTTAATTTCTCGTAAATGCCCGTGGGCAACAGTACTTTTAACATTTTCATAATATCATCATACGTGTAATCTCCCATCAGTAACATGTCTTTGAGCTCTCTGTGAAAACCTGCAGGGTCTTTATCATGACATGGGACTAATTTCTTCATTTCTAACAGTTCTAACTTAGTCAGTGGTGTGTGAACATACACGCGCTTCAGGACGTGATCCGTACCCATAACTGGGTGTACTTCTCGTAAGGGGTTCTGACTTTCAATGCCACTACCGCATTGCATGTGATACGTTTTCCTTTCAGGAGGCGGCGGGGGAACATATTCAGAGCTTATGAAGGTGTTATACTTACGTCGTTGTTCTAGAATTATTTGTATTAATTTGGTACTGAAACCTCTCCATCTATCCATGAGTAGTGCTTCTAATGTTTCGTGTAAGGGCCCTGGATCGGAATGATGGTTTCTGAACTTGATGAGGAGGTGCTGAATCATGTATACACCTGCTATTTTCTGCTCTTCTGGGGAAAGGTTCAAGAATGTCTGCACTAACGTATCATCATTATATATGTCTGGGTTTTCGGCCCATAACACGGCTGACCGGGCTAGTTCCTGTTCATCCATGGAATTGAGTACATGGTACCCCATTCGGTCTCGAAGCCTTTTATCAGTTTCCTGGAACTGATGTTCAGAAGAATTCGGTTTTGTTAAAGCAGAGAAAAGAACTCTCTTGCTTTCCGGACGAATACCTTTCCTAAGGTAGTTTCCCTTACCAACATACGCTATAGTATCTGTAGACCTTCCTGGTGCTTCATGTTCTTCTTCCTCCTCGGAGGAAGCTTTATCATTCTCTTCCCGATGTGCAGTTAATACTGCCTTTCTAATTTTCTGGGACATACTGGCTATGCAAGCCCCCCTATCATGTTTTCCTTCGGCTATATTTTGACCCCACTTGTTTAGTCCGTCTAATTCACTTTGATCTGTCTCGGGCCTGTCTCGTTCTCTTATTAGACAATTTATGAAAAATCGTAATATCTGTGCTTGAATGTCAACTTTCTGTTTATGCATGGCATCTTTGACACTGTCAGGGTCTTTCCCTGTCTGTATAAACTCATATAGTCTGTCGAGACGTTCCTTCATTCCTACATAGCATAGCAAGCTATCGGTGGCAGATCTTAATCGTAGTGATGCCAATATCATTAGATCGTTCTTTCCGGGTACTGGATCATATCTGCAAACTGACATCTTTTCTTTTAATGCGTCAAGGCGCGACAAGTGGGGAGACTGTACTAAGTGGGGAGACTGGAAAGGATTCTGCGTGTCCCTTAAATTGAATCTGTGTGTCGGTGGCGGGGTCTGAGGACCCGCAGTCGCACCTCCTGAGGCGGATGCTTGGGCATTATCTCTCCGCGGAGTCTGTATCTGAACTGGAATTTGTTGTTTAGTAGGATCAGGTAGGACTGGTTTCGGTAGGTCAGTCTTGAGTGCGGGAAGTGGCGGAGCTGGCGGAACAGGGGAGGTCTGTCGCGGTACCGGCGGAACATGATCTGGGGGCGTAATGCCACCCCCATCCCTATCAGTAGGCGGGGCACGAACAGGCAGATTGGTGTAAGCTGGTGCTACATCCTCTAAATATGAATTTAGGAATATGTCTTTAGTAGTTTTATGCATTACTTTAGTTGGAACTAATGGTGTCGGTAAGTTTTTCGGTATTTCTGATAGGGCTTCAGATGTGCCATCTGCTGCAAGATACATACCGTTTACAAGATTATTTCGGGCACGGTCTATTTGTTCTGTTTTTACTCGGATCCCTTCAGTAACTAATTCGTTTTCTTGGTCTTTCTCTGATTCTTTAAGTCTGTCTTCTCTACGGAGTGCTTTGTCAGCACGCTTACGTGATTCCTTACGCCAAAATTCTATGGCGTCCTTCTGAGATTGTCTAGCTTTCTTTTTCCATAATGCTTCTTCTACCCTCATGATGCACTCGGCATCCCATGTTCCGGTGACAGGCCATCTGTGTCTTTCGTCTAGGTGTTTGGTGTAATCGGCCCATAAATCTAGATATAATATGGCATCTATGCCATGCTTGTTGTACATAAAATTGCCGGGAGTGTCCCTAGGGGGAATAGGAATTTCTTCCTCCAGTATCCCTTTCCTAGTTCCTATCTGTTTTAACTTGTTGAAAAACGGCATTTTGCTTACTTATTACTGAATGCTCAATCCTTATTCCTTAATACTCTTGACAGCTAGGTTATACGAGAAACACAATAATACACGTTTAAACAGTCACATTCATACCACAACATTAATCACATAAGGACATTGAAGACATAGATGACTACCCCCCTATACTGGATGTACAGCTCAACAGTACAGATACACTGGTGTAACAGTGCAGAAATTCGGAATACTAGATATACTGCTAAACAGTACAGATACACTGCCTAAAAACAGTGCAGACCGGACTTGCGTACCCAAACCCGTCTAGATACGACCCAGCAATGGTACTCACCGGGAAGCACGGAAACAGAAGGCCTCGGAAAACTCGACTGGACTCGACTCGGTACTTCGGAAAACTTCGGAAAACTTCGGAAAACTTCGGAAAACTTCGGAAACCTGGTGGGCCTCTTGACACCTCGGACCTTGCTTCTTTCGGCTAGGCTCTGGTCGGGATCCTCCGCACTCCTCACCGCCTCGTCTGGGCACTGATCGCAGTCTTCGTCACCTCCGTGGGTCAGAGGGAGATGCAGGAAATCCTGCCAGTACGCGTATGTTCCATCTAACTGATGGCAGGGGACATAGCTTGCAACGCACCAACCGGCGCGTGAGGTGGGGGAGGAGTCCCTGTTCGGGCGCCAAAATGACGTAAATAATTAATTTACTCTCTTAATTTCTATGCAGGTAAGTACTTAATCAATAATAACTCAATTGGAATGAAAAAAGACAGAGTCCGTGGTGTTAGAGTTTCTAAGGGTTTTATTCCTCATAAAGGAATGGTCTTGATCAGGATATCATGTTCTGACCACCACAGGGGTGTCAGAAGGGATAGAGCGCTCCCGTTTATTAACAATACATAGCTTATATACTTAATTCATATCATAAAGAATAATGCAAGAGGCGTAACAGCTGAGAGAAGACAAGATAACAGTATACACGTGATACTAATACGTAATCAAGAGGCGTGAACTAGGCGTGAACCAGAGGTGTGTGCTAGAAACGTCACTGATAGGTGACGCAAGTGGGTGGCACCAAGGGGTGGTGCTAACAGGATTGTTGCAATGTCAGCAGAAATCGGAAGCTTGGATGCGCGCGCAGCTGCATGACGTGTGATTGACGGGGTGCAGGGGATTTGACATTTACACTGACGGAAAGAGACAGAAGTCTGGCATGTCAGATCAACTTGTACTTCTATCATATCTGATATCTGATGTTTAGGAACTATACTATCTGGACGGAAAGGTCTCTAGGGCAGAAGCTATTCTATGCTAACTGTGGATGCGTGTATAAGCGCCTAAGTGTCTGCATGTGAAGCGTGGGGCACGGGGCCTTCCATGGAAGCATGGCAACAGAGGCTATGAATTACTTGCATTAAGACAGGTCGGCCCTTTGGCTCTGCAGCTGGGGAGGATGTTTACAGGATCTAGTAGGCAGGAATGTATTCTCGGGGAGCGGAACAGATAACTCGAAGGTTATAGTCAGTCTTGGCAGAAAGCAGGCTTGAGCTGAGCGCGAGGGGCCGCGCTGAAAGTAAGTCAGAGTTCACGGGTACAGAGGTAGCCTGGGCAGAGGCTGCCAGAGTCAGGAGCCACAAAAGAGGTTCGATGGCAGAAATTCAGGGCCTACTCTGCTGGAGCAGGAAAACATGTAGAGTGTATTACAAAAAGACGGTGGCATAGCATACTTAGGAACGGACTATATAATCCATTCATGATGGATCTGAAAGAGGACAAGTTAACGGTGGACGCAAATGTATTTGCGTCTTCATAGCTGGCACAGGAGGAAAGTTACATGCACTTTAAGCTGGTACATGGAGTCGGTGGGGTACGCGCTAGGGAACATAACATGACCAAAAATTTAATTTTCCTCAAAACAACAGAAGAATTGTGAGAAGCAGCAACAGAGTTACCAGGCAAAGGTTGAAAAGGTGTTTGCCCATTTTTCTGATAAACAGCAACCCGCCTCAAATTCCACTTCTCACCATTATCAAGAAGAACATAATTAGGGAAAACTTTTCTAACTGTAAAAGGTCCCCTAAATGTTGTTTAACCTTTAGCACACCTCCCAGGTTTAACTTTAACCAGATCCCCTTTTGAAATCTTACTACCCACCATGGGAGAAGGAAAAGTAAGGTTGGAATCCACAAGATCCCCTCTACTCAAAAGTTGCTTGACCCAAGAAGGAACAAGTTTGGACACAGGAGCCCTTCCACGCAAGATTTCAAAAGGAGATTTCGTGCAATTACCATGAACAGTTGTTCGATGCGCACCCACCATTTCCTGAACAAGATCAGACACACAACCACCACTAGACACAGCCAGTTGAAGGTGAACAACCTTTACAACGAAACTTTTACAACGCACTACCATTACAACGCGGTCATTACAACGCAAACCATTACAACGCATTGCGCTGGGGGGCGCTCTAGGATAGGGAATACGTTTAATTTACTATCCAACACCTTCCCTAGTGTCCACGGGGACTGGTGTTGGAATAGTAAATTAAACTTTTCACTATCCAGCACCCCAAAGCGCTATGCGTTGTAATGGATTGCGATGTAAAAACCGCGTTGTAACGGCAGGCGTTGTAATAGCCTGCGTTGTAACGTCATACATCCCCACTTAAATCCTTCCCTTCACCAACCTATTGACCCTCTCACACATTCCGTTTCCCTGTGGATTATAAAGTGAAGTCCGATGATGGTACACACCAGAGTGAGAAAGAAAAGATTGCATTTTCTGCGAGACCAATTGAGTCCCATTGTCGGTGACAATAACACTGGGAAAACCCTCACATTGAAATAAAGACTTTAGGAACTTTATAGTGGTCTCCGTGGTGATATCCTTTACAAATTTAACAACTATCCACTTTGAAAAAACATCAACACACACGATGGCAAAACGCTGATGCAGACTAAGCTCAGACATGGGTCCAATAAAATCCAGGCATATGGTATGCCACGGCACACCAGGACAGAGAATCTCACCCATGCTAGTGCCAACAGCCACCTTCAAGCGTTTTTCACCTTCCTTGCACATACTACATTGTTCAACCCACACAGCAACCTGAGCATCCATGCCAGGCCACCAAAAATTAGATTTGAGCCTCTGCTGGGTCAGAGTCTGACCAAGATGCCCCTCATGGGCAATATTAAAAAGCTTACGCCTGAGACCACAAGGCGGGACAAACCTGTCATTGGGCAAAATAATGTTGTCCCCACAAGTAGACAACTCGTCCAGGATCTTGACATAAGGACGAACAGAAACCTGCAAACAACTCTCTCTCCTTGAACCATCCTTGATCAACCTAACGACATCCCTGAGGACCTCATCACTTCTCATGGCATCAATCCATGCCTGATGCGAGAAAGAACCAACACCAAAAGAAACAACATCTTGCACCCAAGCAACACTTTCATCCAACAAATCAACATGCACATCAGACTCCGTAGATTTCAAAGGCAATCTTGAAAAACAATCAGCTTGGAGATTCCTCCAACCTTGAATATGCTCAACCTGAAAATGAAAATCCTGCAACTAAGCTGCTAATCTGGCCAACCTTGGAGAACCTCTAACAGCACCACCAGGAGCCAGAATCCTAAGCAAAGGCTTATGGTCAGTTTTAATAACAAAATTGACCCCCCAAAGATAAGTGCGAAAATAATGCGCACCCAACACAGCTGCCAAAGCCTCCTTTTTTGACACTGTAATTCCTCTCAGCATCAGACAAAGTTTTAGAAGGGAAAGCAATAGGACGTTCAAAATTACCATGTTTCTGAATTAGAACAGCGCCCAAGCCCAACGCACTCGCGTCAACCATGAGAATAGAAGGTAGTCTAGTGTTAAAAGGTGCTAAAACACCCGCCTTGCAAATTTCGTCCTTGACCAAAGTAAAAGCTGATTCCTGCTTAGTACCCCAAACAAATTTGCACGCCTTCTTGAGCAAAACTCTCAAATCAATGATCTTTTCCGAAAAACTGCTAACACATTTAGAATAGTATTCTATGAGGCCCATGAAGGACCTCAACTGATCCTTATCAGTCGGTCGAGGAGCTGACCTTATAGCCAACAACAAATCCTTCTTTGGCTTAATCCCAGAAACAGAAATTTCGTGCCCTAAATATTCAATCTGCTGAACAAGAAAAGCACACTTCTCCCTGCGTAAAGTAAGACCAGCATCACCAATCCTATCTAATACTTGTCTAAGTATTTTATTGTGCTCAGAAACTGAACTTCCAAAAACAAGAATGTCATCTTGAAAGTAGACAACTTTTTCCAACCCCTTGAACAACTCATGAACCATGCGTTGAAACACGCTAGCCACCGAAATCAACCCAAAAGGTAAACGTGTGAACTAAAAGACACCTTCAGTGGTGATGAAAGAAGTGATATGTTTGCAAGTGTCATGCAGTGTAACCTGATGGTATGCGCTCTTACGGTCAAGTTTGGAAAACTATTTTGCACCCTCAAGTGTAGACACTAATTCACTAATATTGGGAAGGGGAAAAATATCAGCAATCACACACTTATTAACAGACCTGAGATCAACACAGAAGCGCAACTTGCCATCCGATTTTTTAGAAATAACCACCGGAGAAACCCACGGTTATCCTTCCACAGGTTCAATGACCACACTCTGCAACATTTCCTCCAACAACTCTTTCACTTCGCTCCTGATGGCAAGAGGAATCTTCCTGAGCTTGTGTTGAATAGGTACACAACCCTCTTTCATCTTTATAATGTGGGATTACCCCTTTAGTTCACCCAACTCATTCCTAAAAACAGAATCAAACTCACTCAGAATTAGGTCAACAGAATCATCCTCCAAAACCATCACTTGATCAGGAGCCCTTGGGTTGATAATGATATACAAGTCATATTGATGAACCCACCCCAATATGGGTGGACCATCAAAGGACACATAGATTTTCCCAAGTGTGGACCTGTTCTTAAAGACAATGCTGGACTCCAAATAACCAACAATATCTATGGTTTCCCCTTGAAAACCTTTCAGAGTGATATCACTCCTTAATAATGGTTTGTCCGACCACAACATTTTGAAAGTGGATTGAGGAATGATGGTGTGACGGGAACCAGTATCCACCATAAGTGAAACCTCCCGCCCATCTATTAAAAACATAGCCTTAGGTCTATTTTGTCTTCGATCATCAATACTTGCAACATCAGAGTCACAGACAACTAAAAGCTTCTCAGCAGAAGAAGAACCATCACAAGAGTAATCTTCTACAACAGCAACTTTTTGCTTATTCTTCGCTTTACACATCTTTGAAAAATGTCCAATCCTGCCGCATTTTAAGCACTCCTTATTAGCAGCGAAGCAGAACCTGGCCTCAGAAGAATGGGAATTACTCCCAGATCTGTTGCAAAATTTGTTTGAAGAAAAACTTTTCTTAGGAAATGTTTTGAACTTATTTTTGACCACTGCAACAGAATCATCAAGACCAGAATGAGAATCAAGTTCTCCATCTTTATCCGAAACTACAGACACTTCTTGCTCTAATTGCTTTTTCTTCGAGTTTTCAATGACTTTGATGCACTTCTCAGACTCGTCAATAACTTGTGCAAGTTCAATTGCGACTTTAAGTGTAGGGTTTTTCGCCGCCCAAAGTCTTTCCTGAACTTTGCGGCTATTACACTGCACTATGAGCTGATCTCGTATTAGCTCCTCAGCCATTGTTCCAAACTTGCACTTTATTGACAACTCCCTCAAACGGGTAACAAAGGCATCAATATTTTCTTCTGATCGCTGTTTTTGTGTATAGAATTTATAACGATGCATGACAAGATTCTCCTCTTTAGCAAATTTAACCCAAATAGTTTCCGATGCCTCAATCTACACAGGAAAGCAAGAGAGGCATCACTGGGTTCGATCTGGCCAGGTCCAACTACTGGGAACGTAGCTCTCGCTGATTCGTTTTAAGTGCCACAAAAGACAGCAGAATCCAAAGATCAGCAGGCACAAGTCGCCAAAATGTTGTAAATAACTCCTTGAGACAGCGATAAACATATAAGGAGATTTATTGTAGAGCACAGCAGTAAAGGACCCAGCGCCTGCTGACCAGTCAACCAACTGCCCAAGCAGAACCTGGAGCCCTCAGTAACATACTAATTCTAGAACAAGACAGAAAGGGCATAGAGTACAATAAAGATCATAGAGAAAACAAGATATGCAAGCAAATAGTTTACAACAATGACACCCAACGGTCATCTAGCACCTTCCCAATTGCTAAAAGTCTTACTTCTACCTCCAAAGCATATTCCCCTAGCTCTCTCTGATTTTTCAGAGAAGCATGGTAGGTGGTATATAGTTTATCAAAAAAAACTTTCAACTGCTTAATTTCTGAGATTTCTTTACAAACCTCACCAACAGCAAGTCATGAAGGCTGAATCAGTTTCCCCAGTTCCAAATTTGGTAGCTCTGGCCATAATGCCACATCCTATCCCCCCGAACACCCTTCTGCCCCACTGAGTGAAACTCGCACTGACTTCAGCTACATCCCAATTCTGCCCCATTTATAAGCACCTTGATGTGACTCAATTCAAATAATACACTGTCTGAAAAAAAGTAACAACATTCTGGAAAAAGCAAACACTCATAGGGAATGCAGGATTATGTAAAGCGTGCAAAATATAAGCAGGAATGACATGTTACCTTAACGCTATTACTCTCATTGTTCAGAAATCAATGAGTATTTTTTGTCTCAAACAGTGAGGACATGAATACAGGGCCCATCCGTTACACATGGGTTAAGCAGGGCTCAGAAGAGAAAGGGACTCTTTAGGAGAATCTGATCTGACGCACGGAAACCCACAAGGGCTCCTTCATATTCATGTCAGCCTGCTCAAACATAGTATGGTACATATGTATTTAAGTGTTCTGCAAAAGATACCTTTTGAATTGTCCTGCTTGGCCAACTCTTCTACTCACAAAAAACAAGAGAGATCTTGACAGTAAAATGCAAAATTATATTTTCATTCGGGAAGTAAACAAAAAGCAGTAACCCACTGAGCTACGCACATGAAATATTGCTCTTTGATATGCATGGTACACGTTCTTTGCAGCAGGAGTATTAACCCTCTGCGCTACCTTAGTTGAGTCAAAACAGCCATTAGACAAAACTCCCCTCCCTTCTCTCTCCAGCAGGTACATTGATCACCAGAGTTATCGTGGCACTTTTATTGTTGCCCGAAACCTGCTGAATATACAAGGAACTTTGCAGCTTTTTAAAAACGTCTGCACTACTATAAAACTGGCCCTCACAAACTAAACCAGCCCCCTACCCTTCCGGTCGCCCTTGGAATTGCCTGATGCCTGTAATGGTCAGTCCAGCCTAGTTACTGTAAAGCCTTTTTCAATGAAATACTGCAGATATGTATGCTTATTTGATATAAACGTCATGGATCACTGTTAGTGTAAGACACAGATTCTTCCTGAATATCCTTTGATTGGGTTCCTGCCTGAATGATACACATGAGCAGTTTAGTACACAAAAGAAGGCCTCTGGGTAGACCTCTGAGGTAAGCACGTTCATGTTATTCCTAAGGACCCTCACACAGGACCACTTGCCTTTTCAACCTTCCTGTACAATTCCTGCCTGTGTTTTACTATGCGTAATCTCTTTGGCAGATGTTTTAAAGTTTACATCTTTAACATAAACTTTCAAACAAGCAATATAATAATGTTTTAACTTCTAGGCAATTTTTTTAATGTTTTTAGGGTCATGCCGTAAAGAATAGTAGTAAAGGCAGAATGCGATCATTTGTTCTGCAGTTCTGTGACTTTGAGTTGAAGCAAAACTGTACTGTGCAGAGATGTGTTTGAGTCCAACTGAACCCTTGCTGAGGCAGAGGTTCGTGTGTTGTGCCAGAGGCTAAGCTCTCCTCTCGCTGGTTCAGAGACACGCTTACCATCAGTGGATTGGAAGCTGTGTAACCCAGTCGGTGCTTTGTCAAGGCAGAGGATCACCCAGCTCTTCAGGCTAGGAGCCGTGTGTCCGGCCTCTTCATGGCCTTTCTACTAGTCCCAGATTCGGTAGCACTATGTAATCCCACGTCTCTTGTGTTATTCACCATGTTTCCAGTTTAGGATGCACAGGTACCCCGTTCAGTGTAGTCAGTTTGTTAAAATAAACTAGTTTGTGTGCCCTCCTTGCACCACAATAATACAGTTAACAGGAGTATGACCCATATACCTGATTAGGACTGGGTAAGGAAGGTACAATCAAAAACAATGTCCCAATAGATGAAAATAAACAGTAAATTAAGCATGCATGCACATCACATTGCTGAAAGGAAAGAAGGAGAACACTCTTTAAGTTTAAGACAAGATAGTCAATCATCTTATTTATGATATACGTTCATGGTCAGTAATACACAGTTATTAAGCAGCACTGCATAAACTCAATTAAGTGACAACCATATAAAACTTGGTGCTCTACAAAAGTGACTGTCGTGAAAGTGGCGACGCAAGTGAGGGAATAGACAGCATGGACGGCGCACTGTGAACAAGGTGTAAGTTATCTACAGTGGGTGGCTCATATCATGTGACAAAGTGATATCACAGATTACAGATTTTTTCATTATTTGGAATAGGAAGCGATCCGCGGAAGTAAATCACCCTCCAGCACGAACGCTAGCGTTCAGCAGACCACAGGATTTAGTCCGGTATCAGCACGAAGATTTTGATGACACGTGCAGAAATTCGGCGGATTGCAGACGACCGCCCAGCCCCCCAGAGCCTTGCACCCGCGCAGGCTTCTAATTCATTCCTGACGATCGCTCCTGATCGCTCCTATACCAAGCTCCTTCCCAGCACGCCCCAAGTCAGACAACCAAGTCCTGATGACGATCCTTACTAACGTGGATCGAAACGCCGTCGACTTTACAGCTTATTAATTGGCGTACTTTACTAATGTGGTTCAAATAATGAAAAAATCTGTAATCTGTGATATCACTTTGTCACATGATATGAGCCACCCACTGTAGATAACTTGCACCTTGTTCACAGTGCGCCGTCCATGCTGTCTATTCCCTCACTTGCGTCGCCACTTTCACGACAGTCACTTTTGTAGAGCACCAAGTTTTATATGGTTGTCACTTAATTGAGTTTATGCAGTGCTGCTTAATAACTGTGTATTACTGACCATGAACGTATATCATAAATAAGATGATTGACTATCTTGTCTTAAACTTAAAGAGTGTTCTCCTTCTTTCCTTTCAGCAATGCGATGTGCATGCATGCTTAATTGACTGTTTATTTTCACCTATTGGGACATTGTTTTTGATTGTACCCTCCTTGCACCACAGCATCCTCTACACAGAGGATTTTACACTCCTTGATCTGGAATCCATGGCTAATCAAGGGCTGATATTGCATTGTCAACAATCTGCTCTGCTCTGTTGTGTCTCCAGTGAATTCACAGTTGTCTTGTGTTCGAACACCCTCTTGCGCACAGCACTCAGAGACCTGCTTGTGTGGAGTTTGCGTTTTAGAGAACAATAAATGAATCTTTGGCGTGGCCAGGCACGGGATCACTGCGTTCAAGAGCCATCGTATGCACTAGCTCATAGAAGTACAAGTCATTTGCTGGCAGCTTCAGAGCACTGCAAGGGGTTAGATGAGGTCTGTATGGAGTTGGTGGCGGCAATCAGATTTATGGCCGCCTACGCCACTTCGAAGCACTGATGGAGAGGAGGAGCATTAAGTGTAGGTATGCAAGAGAGAACATAAGCGAAGAGGGGTGACGGAGAAGCAGAAGGGAACATTGCTTCTGTGCGTGCCAACCTTCACTATTCAGGGCTCCATTCACACATAGGAAGGACTCCTAATAGAGACGGTGAGGGCATCCAGGCCACTGAGAATTGAGTGGGTAACAGGGGATGGGGGAGGGGGTCAATAGAACAGGCAAGCCTGTTACTTTCAGGGTGGGGGTGGGTCTCAAAGGCCCCCCTCAGCATGCTCAGCCAAGAGTGGCTCTTAAAAAGAAGTTAACATCATGCAGGTGGCTTCATATCTCGTCTGCCTTCCTCACATCCCGTCCTATAATTGCCCATATTTTAAGGCTAATAACCAGTTTCATGCCGAGTTTCAACCTGTGCTTCCAAGCATTGTAAACAATATGTTAAAGTTACCCTGTGAAATGATATTTAATTTACCATCCTCGGAAGGATCGAGGTCTCAGTTAGCCTTTCAGTGGTTCTGACTAATGGCCCGCAGATCTCAGCAGTGAGTATTTAATTCATGGAACTACCCTGCTGAATATCCGGACCTGCAACCACTGGGTCAAATTAAGCACTTACTGCAGGCTGAATCATGAACTGAGCAGGGACAGCGCAGTCACTTTACTGGTGCGAAACACTATGGACCAGGCCTCGTGATCTGCACAAGTGGCATGTAGTTTTGCCTGAATGCTGGGACTTTTTGTATCAATATTTGGACCCTCCGACTGGTAGAAAAATAAAATGTTATGTTTAGCTGGTTTATCAGTGCAAATTTGGATTTGTAACTGATCGTCAGTGCAACTATCAGAGTAAAATGTTGTCAAAACCTGTACACAATTGTCCATCAGGTTAATTACACATGATTTGGCACTTGACCTGTTTCTCAATAAAGCTCCACCCCTGTGCCCCCTCTACCTGAGTAAATGCGCTGTTCCGTATCTGTGTAAGCCTTGTGGTAGTGTGTGCCATGCGTGGCTTCCACCTTGTAACCAACACAAAGCGCACTGAAACAGCTAGCAGTCACTATGGACAGTATTTCTAAGGTGCCAACATACCTCAGTGAATTGATTCTAGTCATTGATGTCTCATGTATATGGATCACACTGGCAAAACAAATGAATCCTTCCCAGGTCGGTTAATTTGAGTACCGCTAGATTGGATACATAATGCTTAGGAACAGCAGAAGTGGTATAAAGCACTTTGCAACTAATATTGACGTGTACATGAGTCAAGTTGAACTGATGTTGCAATTTACGAACAAACCACAGGCTGGTGCTGCAATGCTGTCTTTGCAGTAGCACAGCTCACGTGCTTGGAAACTGATTCCTTTTCGTATTTACAGTATTTTGTCAGCCCTTGTCTGTCTGACCTCTACCTTGCTTCAGATTGAACGAGGCGGCTATTGAGGGGCAACTCTAGAAATAGCCATAATCAACATATTTCGGTGCCCTACAAGACTGCATCTGGGGAACCAAGTTCGGGTCTGGCAGGAGGCTCAAGCATCCTTTGATTCAGGGCAAATCACTTAGTCTCTTCGTGCCTAAAAAAGCACGCATTTTAAATGCAATAGGCCTCATATCACTAAAAGTTTGAGCTTTTGGCGTTGCATTATTATTTGCAATGCCAAAAGGTCAACCTTTATGTAATGCAAGACCTATTGCATTCCAAATGCTTCTTTTAAAAGACCACATCCCTGAACACAGACAAAGCACTGGTACACATTAAGGAAAACAGCTGATAAGACATTTGACATTGCCAGTTATCTTTTTTTTTGTTTAAATGTTTTTATTCATGGTATTACATTTATTCCCCCCCCCCCCTCCCCAATCCCCCGTGTGATGGACAGGTAAACATACGCATATTAACGTCATGAGCATTACATTGTTTTTTCTTTTTATTTAACCCATCATTACATAACCCAACTTAAGAACAAAATCCTATATAAATTACAGCCTTATAGGTACATTAGATTATGTTTGTGAATCCCGCCATTGTTTATGAGGGGTCCAGATTTTCATACCCCTTTTCCGTCACTGTATACCTTTCCGTTGGTAAATGGCTATCTCAATATTATGTACTGCCAATAGCCTAGCTAACCACTGTTGGAATGAGGGCGCTAACGGGTCGAGCCAAGAGAAAGCTAGGCATAATCGCAGGACAGCCATTGCTACAAATATGAACTCTTGGCCACTTTCAATGTTATCTGGTTCGTCTGGCCCAAGTACCATTGCCTCTTTTGACAAAGTCACCTCTCTATGAAGAACGGATGATATGAACCTCTCTATGTCTTGCTTTAAAAGAATTAACCCAGGGCAAGAAGCAAAGATATGTATGGAATCAGCTTTAGGTAAGTTGCATCTCGGGCAACAGGTCCCTTTGCCGGATCCCCATTTTGAAATCTTGTCAGGTGTATAATAAAGAAAAAAACAGGTTTTGAAGAATTGTGCCTGAAGTTTAGTGGAGATCAGAATAGTTTGGGCTAGCCGACAGATGTGTAGAATGCCTTTGTTTGAAATCTCAAGTTTGCTTTGCCACTTCATTGATGTTTTATCCAGGTCATCCTGGAATATGGCCAACAGCAGCCCATAAACTCCACCTATAGTATGATTCTTAGAGTGCATGATCATCTCTACTTGGGTAGATTCTTCCCTCAATGTCCTGGCCCCCGGTTTGCGAGTTAAAAAATCCCTGATTTGGAGGTATTTAAAGAAATCTCGCCAGTCTAAGCTGTATTCTTCCTTCAAAGCTTCAAAAGATTTAATCCCCTGTGTTGTAAACATGTCCCCTAATTGTGTAATTCCTATTCTATGCCATTTGCTTACACAATTGTCCTTGAAAACCATTGGTGGAAGAATTGGATTGTGCCATATTGGTGTGTAATGTGAGATTTTTCCTATTCCAAATGCTTCTCTTACGGCCTTCCATACTTTAAAACAGCTATAGAGAGTCTTAAATTTGACCTTCTTGTGATAACTGTCATGAATATGCCTCCATAGATAACCATTACTAGAATTTCCAACAAGCAGCTGGAAAATCGATACAGTATGATCTTCTGTGTTATACGCCTCTTGTAGTAGTTCCTTACTATAAAGTAATACACATGACCAGTAATATCTTCTCAGATTAGGAAGAGCTAGCCCACCTCTATCTTTAGGAAGGGTGAGATATTTTTATGCCCACCGGGGTTGTGCATATGACTATATAAATCTTGAGAATGTACGTTCTATTGAGGTAAGCCACTGTTTAGAGAATTCCAAGCAAATTGCCCTAAATAAGTATAATATTTTTGGAAAAAACACCATTTTGATTGCGTTTGCTCTCCCAATGATGGACAGATGAAGGTTATCTAGGCGTCGTAAGTCCTTATGCATTGAGTTCAGCATTGGCTTGACATTAATATCCACAACTTCCTCCAGGTTTGAGGAGATGGTAACTCCCAGGTAAGTTGCTCCCTTTACTACTCTAGGGTCGTCCATCACAATTTTTTGATTTAAAACAATTTGTGTCTTACCCTGATTGAGTGCATAGCCAGAGACAAGTCCAAATTTCACCGCCTCGGCCTTGATGTTCAGCATTGCACCTACAGGATCTGGGGTGACTATAGCAATATCGTCAGCAAATGCTAACGTTTTTGTAGCGTGTCCCTGTGATATGATAGGTGCAATATTGTCATTTTTTCCAGGTAGCGAATAAAAGAGTCTATGTATATTGCAAAGAGCAATGGCGAGCAAGGGCAGCCCTGGCGAGTACCTCTGGATATAAGAAATTCCTTAATTAAACTTCCATTAACGGACACTACAGCCTTAGGATTAACATACATTGTTTGTGTAGCTTGAATAAACCCTGTTCGAAATCTCGTCATTGCCATTGCTTTCCAGAGAAACTGCCAGGAGACCCTATCAAAGTCCTTTTCTGCATCCAGAAGAATTAGGGCCATAGGGTCTCCTGCAGTTCCTGTTCCATCAAAAAGCGCGATAACCCTCTGGATATGATTTATTGTTGACCTCCCGGGAACAAAACCATGTTGGCTACTGGCAACTACTTTATGTATAATTGGTGCTACCCGGTTTGCCAACATTTTTTAATATATTTTGGAATCGGCGTTTATAAGAGTTATGGGCGGTACGACCCCAAGAGTTCAGGGGGCTTCCCTTTTTTGACAAAGATTACAATTTTAGCCCTGGACCAGGAACTAGGTGGTTGACCCCCAGAGAAAATATGAATAATCGAGTCAATCAGTATATGCTTGATTTGATCTATAAATGTACTATAGAACTCTGAGGGGATACTATCAAGTCCTGTTGCCTTCCCTTTCGGGAGACTCTTGACAGCCATTAGCATCTCCTCCATACTAGGAGTTTCCTCTAGAGCCTGCTGCACGTTTTCCTCAAGGCTGCCACTTTCACAGTTCTTTAGGTACCTTTCCATTTCGGCTATGTCCCCACTGCCATCTTCAGAGTATAGTTCTGTATAAAACCGACAAAAGGCTTCCCTGATTAATTCCAGGTGTTTTAGTTTTCCTGCCACTGGATCTTTAATCTCCCTAATTAAATTAACATTAGTTTATTGCCGCATTCGCACCGCCATTTGATGACCCACTTGTTAATTAACTTCATATACTAGTTCTTTTCGTGCAGTGGCTTTCCGAATTGCTTTGTCTGTAAAGATATTAGTAATTGCTGCTTGAGCAACTGCTACTTGGACTAAGCTGCACGAGATATCCCCAGTTGGATCACCATCGCTGGTGGCTCTAACAAGACCTACTTCTGCTATCGTGAGCTCATCCTGTAACCTCTGTATCTCCTCCTTCTCCTGCTTGTTTGATCTGAGTGAGAATAGCATGGTGTCGCCCCAAATCCCGGCTTTTAAGGCGTCCCATACAATTTCTATTGAGGTGCTGTTAATATTCTCTACTAGAAATTTGGGGATCCAATCTTTCATATGGAGACAATATTGGGAGTCATTCAATAGGGCTTTTTCAAATGTCCAAGGTGTTGGTTCTAGTTTAGACAATCTAGTAGTTAACGTACAAAAAAGGGGATTATGATCTGATAATACACGGGGCAATTTCACAGTTTGACAGTCCTGACTAAGTGGGTTTGATATAAACATATAGTCTAATCTAGCATGTGTACCGTGTGGATTGGAGTAATAAGTGTAGCCCAAATCACTACTATTAGTATTGGAAGTCTGCCAGCTGTCCACAAGCCCATGTGCTAAACATAGATTCTTGATAGCACGAAATACCTTTGGTTTTCGCCCTTTATATACCCAGTCGTCCTTCAGAGACCAATCGGACGGGAGATTTATGTTGAGATCCCCACAAACCAAGAGCGGAAGAGACCAGTGTGAAAGTTCGTTAGAGACCTCGTCAATGACCCCAGGATCGTCTAAGTTACTCCCATAAATAGCACAGATTGTCATTTTTTGGCCTGTTTGATAGTTGCATTCGGTGATAGCCCAGCGGCCAAATTTGTCAGTTTTGGATTTACTAAAAACATACCCACTCACTTTAGCCAAGATGGCGACCCCCCGTGTCTTAGCCCCTTGTGAGGTAGCACACACCAATGTATACCCTAGTGTATTCAAAATATGGCTCTGTGCTCCTTCGATATGAGTCTCTTGCATGCATACAATATTTGCTCCCCAATTTTGTAGGCCAATTGCCACTGTTTGTCTCTTTTTAAGATCATTCAGACCACATATATTTAAAGATATTATTTTTATCCTGGCCATACTGCCGATGTGAGAGTGCCAAAGCTGTTAACCCCTTCCTTCAAATTTTACTCTAAACCCTGCGTGCGTTTCCCTATTCTTTTTTTGACATAGATTTTGACAACCTGTCCATCAGTCCCATTCTCCCATTCTCCCCCTCACCCCAAGACCCACCCCCCCACACCCCACCCCCCACCAACCTTGGAGGTTACCTGGCTACGTCGCCAGGGGTGTAGCGTCCGTCCGGAAGCCCCACCGTGCCCCCCCCTGAGCCCTCCCCGCATGAATAGAACATTTTACAAAAAGAATAATTAAAGACAAAACATAAACGCCAGGCTGTACCCGTTCTAGTAATCTATAGTCCTATGAATCATATTCACCAATTCTAGTTTGATGGCTTTAGTAGCCTAATACTATTTCTACTAAAGTTAAGAAGAGAATGGGATAAGTTAAGAACAAGGCATGGAAAAGTTATTTTGAAAACATAAAGATTAACATATCTCTTTCAGAATACCTTAAGACGAGACAAAGACCCTTGCACCTAAAAAGGATAAAGGAAGGAAAAAAGGAGAAGAGAATAAAATAGAAAAATTCTAATTCATTTGCCTTAATCCCCTATTAGAACACAATAGTATTATCCATTTTCCTGAGCTGAAATTTCATCAAGATATGCCCTAGCTTGCATCTCGGAGATAAAGCTACGGGTGGTCCCATTAAAGATTACCTTCAGTTTGGCTGTATTCTGCAGGTACACAGTAGCCCTCAACTTCTGTAGGGGATCAAAGAACTGCCTTAATTTCCACCTTCTCTTGACTGTGGTGTGCGCGAGATCTGGCCTGGTGAAGAAGGTGAAACCTTCAATTGACTTTTTACTGTTATGTCTTGCCAGATCAAATAGGGCATCTCGGAGAAGAGAGTTGCTGAGGAACACCAGCATAGCCCGAGGGTGTTGTTCTGAGGCCTGTGCTCGTTGCTTTAGAAACAGAGGGAATCGGTGAGCCCTTTGTACTTCTCTGTCCCAGTCCCAGTCCTTCAACTCGGGAAAAGTTTCTTTGAGAAGGGAAACCATGAATTTCCTGGGGTCATCCTTCTCGATTCCCTCGGGGACCCCTAGAAATCTAAGATTGTTCAGTCTCTGTCTGTTTTCCTGTTCTTCCATCTTCCACAGCAGATAATTAACAGCGCATTCCTGTTCTTCGCTGGATTTCTGGAGCTTGCTGGCATTTCCTCGAGTTGGTCCATCCTTGCTTCAACTGAAGTCACGCTATCCGCTATTGCAGCACAAGTCGTTCCCACCTTCTGGACTCCCCCCTGTAGTTTGTTAATTGCTAGGCGCGATCCTAGGCTGTCAATTTTGACCTCAGCTTGGAAACTCTTGATGGACTGTAAAATGGCTGCTAAAGGAGGTTCTTGGGTGAGCTCCTGTTGTGGGTTCTCACTACCAGCAGTAATCCCCAAAGTGGGATGAGGTGACCCAGAACCAGACAAAACCGTGAGTCTTGTTTCCTCACAGTCCCATCCCATGTCAGTGTCATCATCGCTGTTGGAGGAATGGTCTTCCTTAGACCTGCACCATCTCCTACGGCTCCCCCTCCTAGCTCTCACGTTGGACCTCCTGTTCTTAGAGGGACAGGTATTTGAACTGCCACACCATCCGCTCCCCGCCTCGTCTCTACCAGAAGCCGAGACACCAATGTCAGAAAACTCTGATTCCGAGATCAAAGAGCAGAATTCATCCAGAGCCTCTGGTGGTTTTGGCTCACCGATAGGGCCCAAGCGGTCAGAGTCACAAAGGTCGGGGGGAGCAATTACAGGGATTTGGTTTTCTTTCAGAATATTGTTCACGATGCCCCCCGCTCTAACCCTGCAGCCACCCCTCCAGACAAACCCCCTTGTTGATTTGTGAGAGTAATAACGGTTTCCTTTATTTTCCCAATTTCCTCATTTAATGTCCTTGCAGTTGACCCTTCCTTGTAAGTTTCCTCTGCCCAGGAGTCATTTCCAGTTCCTACATTCACTATTTGATCAGATGTGGTGAAGTTTGCAGTTATTAATAGCTGTGCGCCATTGGGGTTCTTAATGAGGCGTGCTAGGCCTTTTTTGGAAGACATCGGTTTCTTGGTTTCTAGTTCAATATCTTCAGAGTCCAAAATATCATCTTTTTTAACCTTTTCTCCTATCTTTAACCTTGCTCCTAGGGACTCGACATTGCCAGTTATTTAAATAAAATTCACCAGGTATTCTTTCATTTTCCCAACTTACTTGATGCTTACTTAAGAGCATGGAGTTCAGAGGAAGTCCAGGCTCCTCTTCAGGGCCGGACTAGCGACCAAAACTGGCCCTGGCAAAGAGCTTGACCAGCCCTCTGGGGGATTGGGGGTAGGGCCGTGCTGTTTGCCAGGGCCTGTTTCGGACGATTTTGTTACAGGGGCCGATTTTGCTGCTATGCTGCAAAAACAGCCCTACAACAAAAACAAATCGGCCCCCACCCTAGCGGCCGACCGGGGAAAAGCCCGGTGCCCGCCACGGCCATTCCCGCACTGCTCCTCGTGCAGGCCCCAGTGCAGAGAAAAGAACAGAGCTGTAAAGGAGAGGTTGGGGACCTCTCGGCAGGCACGCAGAACAAATTCCAGGAGAGACTGCTGGTGCTGGGTCAGCTGTGGGTACATTGACCAGTGAAGGGCCTCTTCTACAGCAGCCGCCGTCCTCCTATTTCCCAGTTCTGGCTGGGTGGAGAGCAGATTTGCAGCAAGCCACGAATTCCTCCCTTTTGCCCTTTTCTTCTTTTCCAGGTGGCTTCGATCAGTCTGCATGAGACAGAAAATAAAGGGCAGAGGAGGTCAAGGGCGGGGCCACCAAAGCAACCTGATGTGACTATTGTATTTGACACAGTGGGGGCAGGCAGTTAGCTTCCTCACTAAATGAGGTGTGAATCATGGCAGCAGCAGGTAGCGTTTTCGCGTTAACCTAAGACTGATGGCCCTTTCAGTGTTTCTTTGCAGGCCCCTAGATACAGAGGGGAAGGGGGAGGAGGTCGTGGGCACAGCAGAGGCCTTCCTCGATGTTCACTACACAGGCTGAAAGATAGTTATAATTTTAAAATAGGACTATTCCTGCAGTTCCTGGACGCTTATTTAAAACAAAGAAGTAGGGGAGCGGACTGAAACATTTTTCAAAAGTAGGGGCACGCCGTGCCCTTCTGATCCTGCCCACTTCTACCACTGGTCTAGCCACAGTTAGACCAATGACGTGCGAGTGCCTCAGAAAGGCAAGTAGGTTTGGGGTGAGGTCAGGCTTGCCATATGCTAGTCTCATGGGAAACGTCAGCGAAGTTGGAGAAATGGAAGGCTTCCAACGCACTCGTGCCCCTGGAAAGCCTGTTGTGCTGGGAAAATGTCAGATCTGTGATGTACTGGGGCCTCTGGACACAAGGCATTGAGCAGAGTTTGTGACACGTCATACTTTTCAAAGGTCTGGAAAAAGGCTCAGTCTAGTGACTTGTCTGCGCCCCTGAAATGGCTGGCACTAGAACTTTATTAAAGACTAGTTGGCCAGGAGGCAGACTTGCTCTCCATAGTGCCGATATCGGCAATTCCCCCCCCCCCCCCCCCCCCCCCCCGTTAGCAGTAATAGGTTGCGCGGCACAAAATAATCAGTCCATACAAATTTTTGTTGGAAAACGGTTTGCTGCAGGTTTGTTCCATACAAGGAGTATGCTAACATGGTGGGTAGACTTACGGCGATCCAAGGGCAGGCAGCAGCGACTAACCTAAACTGCCCTGCCCGCCTGATGAGTCACACTGCACCGTGGCCAACCCAATCAGTGCTACCACTTATGTGGGGATTATCCCCCTTCAATACCATGGACCACCAGTCCATAACTTTACTCACACCTTTTTAGGGGTGGAGCGTTGCATGGCAAGCCCCGGTTGCTCAGACTTACAACCCTCGAAAGACTAGCGGGGCACCGACATTTTCCTTCAGGGTCCTGCCATAAAGACTCCTGGGATTTGGCATAAGGCACCCCTATCGTGCTCCTGAAAGGGTACCCATCTGTACCAAGCAGCCTCTGGATCAGCCTATAACTCTGCCTACAACACATACAACACAAATTAATACGTTCCATTCCTTTGACAGCTATCCCACCGGCACTCAGGGTAAGCAGTTGGGAGGGTGACAGCGTGTCCAGTGGGGAACAAAGAGGATGGCCAGTGCGTGGGGAAAGGTATAAATACTTCTCCCCAGCCCACTGCGCACCGGAAATGATGCACCAGAGGCACTGGACATAGGAGGGACTTCCCTTGGAGGGGGTCCCAGCGACAGGGCTGCGGGGTGAACCCAATAAGGGAGCCTCCCTCTAACAGTGCCCACTTATTTTTAAAGTTTTATATAGCTCGAACATGAGGGTATCGGAGCGCTTTACAGATTATGCATCAAAATGGTTATTAGCAAACAAAATCAACAGGGCAACAAAATCAGAGTCTAATTGACAAACATTATCCTAAGGGAAAAACAAACACAACAGAATCGTCAGCTCAACAAGGTCCAAGCGTCAAGGGATAAGGTGCGCCGCGGGCAGCCGCAGAGACAGATCTAGATTAGGCATTAACTCTGTATCCCACACATTTGTAAGTGTATGGTCTGCAGATTAAGAGGCCATGTGTGCTTCAGATAATAATAATGTAATGTAATGATGTCTTGTAAAGCGCCTGAATCACCCCAAATGGGGTATCTCCGCGCTGTAGACCGCTGGGGAACCCGTCCTGGC
Organism: Lissotriton vulgaris; assembly: GCF_964263255.1. Taxonomy (NCBI): domain Eukaryota; kingdom Metazoa; phylum Chordata; class Amphibia; order Caudata; family Salamandridae; genus Lissotriton; species Lissotriton vulgaris. The sequence goes on along the minus strand of NC_141685.1, from coordinate 1,086,232,197 downwards.
TTTCCCTGTGAGATGGTCCCTACTGGGTATCTCCAAGGTGAAACCAGGCATCCCCGGAGTATGTGGGGGGCCATTGTGGAGATGAGGCAAGCTAATGCCCAGAGTTGACGAGTGTGATCCCTGGTTAGAGTAGGCACCAAGGCGAGAATTATCGAGTCCGCTGACCCTGGTCCACGACCCTGCCGCGTCGGGAATTGAACCCTGGTCCCGCGCCGTTCTCTGCTGCCGGGTCTGCCGCCTCTAACCAGTGAGCCACACCACTCCAATGTGAACCACTCATAATGTGAACATCATTTCTAGCAGCTGCTGCTTTGGCCACTTGTTTGTCATGCATTTGGGAGCGGTGGACTGCCAGGGGCGAAGGAAGCCTGTGAGCAGGGATTTAAGTGAGAAGACAAAGCCGGGGGTCTCTCTAAGGGGCGTGACTGATCTAATTAAGGGCGTGGCTTAAAGCACATAAGCTAAAAGTCTGTTCTTAGTATAGTGTGCCGCCCAACTGGTATTTTGCTCCTTCCGTCATTGCATCCAGATATATAATGCAACAAGTAACATTACACTTACAATAAGCCAGGACTATTGGCTTTGTCAGTGGTTGTTAGTTGCATAAGGCAAATAAGAAACCGCTACGGGTTCGTTGTATATAGCTCTCTCTTTTAAGGTTCCTCAAAGGCAGTGAAGGTTGGTACTGCTGTAGAGTTAAGAATTTCCACCCTGATGGTGAGGGCAAAAACGGAGAGCCTGATAGGGGCCCGTCCAGCACCTGCTTTTTAAAACTGCCAGTGCTGAGCAACGGCAGGACCCGGCCGACTTAAAACCCTGCCTGTGAGAGACAGCCTCTCCTGGGCCACTGTCGTAAAAGGCACATTCCAATTACACTTTGGTCAAGCCCATGTTAGATGCAAAGCTGTCTAGCAACACTTTGGCCCCTGGAAGAGCTGTTTTTTACTCACGGAGACGAAATGAAGCTAGCAGCGGTTACTGCCAAACCTCATCAACCATTCTCATTTGGAAGCCATGACTAAAGGTACAGTTGGCCTGTGCATCAGAGGCTCCGATCTGAGCCTGTTTGCTTGGCCGTAACAACCTCTGCATGCATGGAAGTTAAAACAAAGCCAACAAGTTATCGGCAAAGCTGCATCTTGTAGCAGGCAGGACTGGAGTAAGGCGTCCTGTCTCAGTGTACCAAGTGGTGTAATCTACCAGGATGTAATGGATAGTGGTGGCGATGGTAGATGAGGGGCCCAGCATGCTTAGCCTCCACTTTGGAAAATGAGTAGCCACTACTCAAATCACAAACAAGCATTGGCAGTGCGAGCAGGTCTGGTTTATAAATGAAAGTGCCTCTTCAGTCATTAATAGATTGGCCACTGAATAATCCACCGTAAATGCATTCTCTCAAACTTCCTTGCACTCACACACAATTTGATCCACCCACTGGCTCATTCTTGCACGCTCAACCACAATAAAGAGACGCACACAAATTCAACAATATACTAAAGATAAATTAAACAAAACATGCTGCCTCCTACACATGGCTGCCATGAGTTTATAATAAATAAAATGAAAGCAGCAGGTGGTCATCATGCAGTGCGATTGTACCCATTGTATTGTTGTATAAAAGTTCCTGCTTGGCTGCCCTGTTTAGATTCGACATTCTTGCCATCACATGATTGTAAAACAATGATCCATTGTGAAAAAAAACATTTCATGATGGTCGCCTGATTTAGGTGCAGAGGTTGTGTTGGTCACAGTGTACTGCAGATGTCACAAGCAGGAAGCAAGCAGCCCACCAGCACTGTCCGGGGAAAAAATGAAAGGTAACTTATAAAGAGAAAATGGAAAAATAAAGGACCCAGCAGCCAGTTCTGGCAATGATGGCCACTCAGTTTGAGGCAGAATGCTCATGATCATATGCGTACATGTGACCAGACAAACATCGTCACTCACAGGTCAGGACAGTAAATTGCTAAAGTAGGCTGACCCACTACCCCATGCTGTATCACTGTTGTGTGTGGACAGGGGGGTGGCTGGATCACTGCTGTTGGGGTAGGGGGCGAGGTGGGGCTTTGAGAATCTTACATTTCCCAACTAAACAAGCATTGGAAATGCAATAGGTCTCGCATTAGAAAAGTTGGAGCTATTGGTCTTGTAAATGACAAATATTTTATTTATGTGTTGGTTTTTAAAATAGCTAAATTGATAGCTTTGTCTTTTACAATGCCAATAGTTATAACTTTCGCGAATGTGACACCTATAGCATTTGTAATGCAACATGTTTTGTATGTACGTGACTAAGATGGCAGCTCTGGTCATTAGGCCACATCTCTAGAGAGATGTACGAAGTACTGAGGAAGACAAGATAAACTGCACTTCAATAATGATGTCGAAATTAAGTTAGTACCTCTTTGATCGTTTTACTGCAAAATTGTGAAAATTATGAGACTCTAGTTCAGAACAGTTCGAATTTAGCTGTAGGACAAGGCAACCCAAGACGTGCCAGTTGTTGTGGTGGCGAGTGATGCTGTGGTGTTCAGTGATGCTGTGGTAGCGCATAGTGATGTTGTGGGTGGGTGTGTGTGGGGGTATGGGGGTGGGGTGTGGGGGGTGTGGGTGTGTGTGGGGTGTGTGTGTGTGTGTGTGTGTGGGAGTGGGGTGGGTATGTGGGGGTGAGTAGGGTTGTGTGTGGGGGGGGTTGTGTGTGTGGGGTTGTGTGTGTGTGGGATTGTGTGTGGGGTTGTGTGTGTGGGGGGTTGTGTGTGTGTGTGGGGGGGGGTGTGGGTGTGTGTGGGGAGTTGTGTGTGGGGGGGTTGTGTGTGTGGGGGATTGGGGTGTGGGTTGTGTGTGGGGGGTTGTGTGTGGGGTGCTGTGGGTGTGTGTGGGGTTGTGGGGGGGATGTGGGTGTGGGGGTGTGGGTGGGTGTTTGGGGGTGTGTGTGGGGTGTGTGTGTGGGTGTCTGTGTGTGGGGTTGTGTGGGGGTGGTGTGTGTGGCTCAGTGAGACCTAAAAGAAACTGTAATCTCAAGAGTTCAAGACATGCGGTAGACTAAAACAGTCAAAATTAGTCTCCATTCCGATATTATTACGGATTCAAAATGGTTATATATTAAAATGTACTCTGCAATTTTCCACCAAAACCAAAGTAGAATGATAAAAGGAAGAGGCACGAATCTCATAAGTAGAATGATAAAAGGAAGAGGCACGAATCTTATGCACAGCTTTGTATAAATCTATTGTGTCAGGTTTGCTCTTACTGGCATCTGGAAATATTTGCATACGCCAGAAAGTGCTATACACTTCCATCACCGGAATTTGCTGCTCAAAATCTGACAAAAAGCTACCTAGGCGTTTTGAGGAAAATATCCTGTAGGCCGATCGGTTAAAGCTTTGCCTGTATTTACATTATGAAGCTTGACAACCAAGTACAGCGGTCTGTGTTATTGCGTGCATTCGCGCATAAAATGCAGGCACCGAACACGTTCAATTATGTACCTCTGCTGCCGGACGAGCCCTGTACTTCAAGTTTGCACCCCTTAAAAGGCGGATAAGAACCGGTTTTCGTGCTCTGTGCTGGGGAGGGGGAGGGCTATTAAAGGAAGGGGGCGGAGAGGAGCCTGTAAGAACTCGCTGCAGAGATCAAAGGAAGGGTGGGAGAGACACTGGTGAGCAAGCATATGGGGGGTCAGGGAGTGTGCAGACTGGTGAGCTGAATGCTTGTGTTAGTAGAGTCGGGGTGCGGGCACGAAGTGTCTGGTGTCAAATGAAAGCTGTGCACAATGCGCATGTTTGCAGAATGCCCCTATAAAGAAAATGTTGAAAGCTTTTCCTCAATTGAAGTTGATACAAGTCCCAAAGTAAGTTACGAACATTGTTCAACTCTACAGGCAGTTGTTTTTGGGGAGCGGCTTGAGACCCTTTCGCTGTTTGCTAATAGTTACATTAAAATGTAACAAACACAGGCACAGAATGGACGGATGAAGGAGTGGGTGGGGGGAAAGGCATGAACGGAGGTGGATTTAAAGTGTGTGCGGAAAGCTGTTTTAAATCACCGCGTGAGGCACATCAAAAACTGCAGATGGCTGCTTGTGAAGTGACCAGAAGCAACCTGTAATTGAGGGAGGAGGGGTCCGACAGGGGAAGGTAAAAAGCAAGGGGCAAACTGTTATGTGACGCTGTAGTTCGTATGGTTTATCTCCAGCCAGCACACGCGGAGGAAAACACAATCTTTTAAACGCCAATGCCAGTCACTGGCGATGCTGAGAAGAGCTAACAAATTGCCCTACAAATGTACCCTATTTGTAAATAAAGAATTCCTTGAGCAAGTAGGATACCAAAGCAACGCAGCATGTTCGGGGACCTCTCTGCAAGTAGGGAAATGCGGCGTTTATGTGGAAGGGCGCATCAAAGGGCTATAATTAATCAAATAAAACCCCACTGCTTCAGGGGCTGTGTATGCTCGAATGGTGGGTGGAGGCTTATAATGAAGCAGAAGGGGAATCAAAATGGCCAGTGATGGGCCAAAATCATAAACATGGTGTCATCATGGTGCGAGGCACTCACACGGGAGAAACATGTAGCGGAAGTCATTATTTAAAATAGAGCAGGATACAAGCGACGCAGAATGCAGCGACCTCTCGGCAAACAGAAAAATGCTGTGTTTTTGCGGAAGGGCACATTGACAGGCTAAAATATACAAGTAAATTAAGCATTAAAGCACTAACATCTACGACAAATAAGCAGCGAAAAAAGCAACATATGGCTGGGGAGTTGCAAAGACCGTAACACGGCGGGCAGGGGAGGGGGCGGAGAGGGGAGAGGTGCGACACGGCAGGCAGGCAGGGGAGGAGAGTAGGAGGAGGAGGGGGGAGGAGAGCACTCACACGGGAGAAACATGTAGCGGAAGTCATTATTTAAAATAGAGCAGGATACAAGCGACGCAGAATGCAGCGACCTCTCGGCAAACAGAAAAATGCTGTGTTTTTGTGGAAGGGCACATTGACAGGCTAAAATATACAAGTAAATTAAGCATTAAAGCACTAACCTCTACCACAAAGAAGCAGCGAAAAAAGCAACATATGGCTGGGGAGTTGCAAAGACCGTAACACGGCGGGCAGGGGAGGGGGCGGAGAGGGGAGAGGTGCGACACGGCAGGCAGGCAGGGGAGGAGAGTAGGAGGAGGAGGGGGGAGGAGAGTAGGGGAGGCACGGCCTAGCGGCCGTGCAATCAAGAAGTGAGGGGGCGGAGCTGGGGGAGGCTGTGAGAGAGAGAGTAGGCAAGGCAGGCGGCTGGGGGCATGTGAACGCGCATTTAAGCTCAATGCGCATGCGCATTGAGCTTAAATTTCTCGTGCACTGCAAGGAATCGCCACGATTCCTTGCAAGTTGGTTAAAGAGTGGATAAGCCCCCATAGACTCGCAAGCTCGATGCGCATGCTCATCGACAGGCGAGACCTAAAAAATGGTGGCTTCAGGGAGGAGGGGTGAGATGGCCAATGTGCGGGATGAATTGTTCCCATGAGGAACAGGGTCAGTACAGACTTGCATTAGGTGAGCCTCTGTCTAGAGTGGCACAGCGAGCAAGAAACGATGGGTTGGAATGCTATACCAAGCAATTTTCAGTGGATAGATTAATTGAAAGCACTCATCCCATCACCTTTTGATGTTTGATTGCCAGTAGTCTGCCTAGAAACTTGAGATTGGCACAGCTTTTCAACCTGTTACTGACAATTTTTGTGAATTCCAAAAAGTAGTAAATTTGCACCCATTCAGGAGTACTTCAAAGGGTGGCAATTTACTTCTTTTTTGACAAACCGGCCATTAATATATAAATATTTAAGACCCTGATCCAAAAATGAATACGTTAACCTTTGTAAAATGAGAACAATGCAAAAAACCGACACAGACATAACAGACCCGACTCGGGCCCCCTGACCCAACTAGCAAACAAAGAATGCATTTGAAGGGTGCAATACTCCAGACATCCTAGCTGAAGCTACAACCCTACCTGGCATACCTGGGCCTGGTAGCTATCCCTGGGAACTCATGACTATGATCATGTACAACAGGACAGCCCAGAAGCTCTTCTCTGGATCACTTATTTTGAATTTACTTTCACTGCACACATTCTTTTTCGTCTCTACGGCATTTAACCTTGTTGGTAGAGTTGACAACTCTGTGCATGTGAGCAGGACTTCTTGCTTCTATGTTTGCCTTTTACAAATCATTTTATCACATGACTTACGGCCCCATGCACTAAGTCTTAGTCACATATAGAGGAAGGCGCACAGGCAAATTAATAGGGCGAACTGAGCCATGGGTCTGGTTTAGGTTTAGGAGTCCGTGCAGGAGTCGTAAAAACTTTTGACATGTATATTGTGCAACGAACATGATATAAAAATATGTTACAATCTCTTCAGAATAAAAAAACTGTATTTCTTTAACATGCGGAAGAGTTTCACATAAGGACACAAATTATATCACTGCATTGACAGACATTTATTAAAAGTGATAGGTTTTAGAAACATTCATGCCTCTCTCCTCCACGAAAAACATCATTAGTTAATTAAGAGGAAAGTCAGTATTCATGTAAACCATAAATGTGGCCTAGATTCTTATTTTAGATGGAGCAACATTGTAGTCCATTAAATCAAACATAAGAGGTACTTGTACTGCGCATAGCCTAAAGGTAAGTATTTATAAGTGCGCTCATATGTAATAAAAGGAGGCTCAATGAAATACAATATTAGCTTAGTATCACACAATTTAGACAAGCAGGGAAACCAGTATAGATTCCAGGTTGTCTGCTTCACATTTTGAAATTCAGCCACCAGATAGTATGCATTTGTATGCATTTGTGTCTCTGTCTCTCTCTCTGTCTGTCTATCGCTCCCTCAGTCTCGCCCTCTCTCTGTCCCCAACACCTATTTACATCAAAGTCACTGTTTTGTCTATCATTCTTGGCTCTTGACGAGACAAATCGATGCAGAGATAGCAGACCGGACACAGGTATGTCACACCCCTAGCACCCTCTGAAGCTATACCCCTGTGCATAGAGATAGAGTGTAAATGACAACCATAAGGACCGTTAACAGAAACGGACTGACTTAAAGCCCCCTATCTATGTGAATGCATATATTTATATCTATATGTATTTCTGTTTTTTTTTGTAAACCATTGCTTTGTATATGAGATCCTGGCAGATGGTAAACAACGTTTACCCCAAAACTTTTACAACACAGGGAATCACAACGCAGTCGTTACAACGACTGCATTGTGATTCCGCATACCATTACTCCGTAAGTCGGAACAACGACTTGCGGAGGGAAGGGGGGGGGGGGGGTATTGGATTTAAAATCCAACACCTTCCCTAGTGTTGGTACAGACTGGAGTTGGAATAGTAAATTATACTATTCCAACATCCAGCGCCCCCCCTCAGCAAGTCGTTGTTCTGACTTGTGGAGTAATGGTATGCGGAATCACAACGCAGTCATTATAAAAACCGCGTTGTGATTCCCTACGGGGGAAAAGACTGCGGAATAAAGTCATAGATTCCCTGACAGACAACCAAGCATGTCAGGCTTTCTGAAGAAGCTTTAGTAGGAGCTGAAAAACCAAACCAAACAAGCATCTTTTTCAGACTTGAAGCAAGCCAAATGGACACACGATTACCCTCTGGGACAACCCTCAAACTCTGCAAGCCACAAAGGAACCAGTGAGTGGGAGACAAGTTACAAAGCAGATACACTAAGAGAGAAGAAGTTATGTTATGTTATGTAGTGTCTCTTTTATAGCGCACAGCTACTCCGAGGGGTGTCCCGGCGCTTTGGCAAATAGAACCTGAGGAAGAAAACACAACACAGCTACTCGCAGAGGCCACAGGAGATCATACAGAAAAAAGCCAGGTCTTCAACTCCTTTCTAAAAGAAAGGAGACTGTTGGCTTTCCTTAAGGAAACAGGAAGCTCATTCCAACCACGTGAAGCCAAATATCGGAAAGGAGCGACCGCCAACTCGGGCCAGTCTGATAGGAGGGACATCGGCTTTGGCCAGCAAGGCCCCCTATCTATGTGAATGCATATATTTATATCTATATGTATTTCTGTTTTTTTTTTGTAAACCATTGCTTTGTATATGAGATCCTGGCAGATGGTAAACAACGTTTACCCCAAAACTTTTACAACACAGGGAATCACAACGCAGTCGTTACAACGACTGCATTGTGATTCCGCATACCATTACTCCGTAAGTCGGAACAACGACTTGCGGAGGGAAGGGGGGGGTATTGGATTTAAAATCCAACACCTTCCCTAGTGTTGGTACAGACTGGAGTTGGAATAGTAAATTATACTATTCCAACATCCAGCGCCCCCCCTCAGCAAGTCGTTGTTCTGACTTGTGGAGTAATGGTATGCGGAATCACAACGCAGTCATTATAAAAACCGCGTTGTGATTCTCTACGGGGGAAAAGGCTGCGGAATAAAGTCATAGATTCCCTGACAGACAACCAAGCATGTCAGGCTTTCTGAAGAAGCTTTAGTAGGAGCTGAAAAACCAAACAAAACAAGCATCTTTTTCAGACTTGAAGCAAGCCAAATGGACACACGATTACCCTCTGGGACAACCCTCAACCTCTGCAAGCCACAAAGGAACCAGTGAGTGGGAGACAAGTTACAAAGCAGATACACTAAGAGAGAAGAAGTTATGTTATGTAGTGTCTCTTTTATAGCGCACAGCTACTCCGAGGGGTGTCCCGGCGCTTTGGCAAAGAGAACCTGAGGAAGAAAACACAACACAGCTACTCGCAGAGGCCACAGGAGATCATACAGAAAAAAGCCAGGTCTTCAACTCCTTTCTAAAAGAAAGGAGACTGTTGGCTTTCCTTAAGGAAACAGGAAGCTCATTCCAACCACGTGAAGCCAAATATCGGAAAGGAGCGACCGCCAACTCGGGCCAGTCTGATAGGAGGGACATCGGCTTTGGCCAGCAAGGCCAACCGAAGGGATCTCCTTGGCGCATAAAAGGCCATGCGCTTCTCGATATATTTAGGGCCGATGGAATGAAGGGCCTTGAAAGCAAGGGTCAGGATCTTGAAGGTAATTGTTTTAGAGATAGGCAACCAATGCAATCTCTTGAGCAGTTGGGAGGCTTTTGCCCTCCGCGGAAGACCAAAAATGGCTCTTGCCGCTGAATTCTGCACAATTTGCAGACACGCTAGCATTTATTTAGGCAGCCCTAGATAGAGGGCATTCGCGTAGTCCAATCGCGATCCTATTAGAGCCTAAACGACTATTTTTCTGTGTTGCAGAGACAGCAGCGGAAGAAACGTCCAAAGCATTTTCAGAATGCCAAAACATTTCCCAGACAGCCCGATGAGCTGGGGTCCGAAAGAAAGGCCGTCCTCGCACAACACGACAAGGTTTTTAGCTTTTACAGAGGCCGTGTCAGGAGGAAACATATCCTTGGGCCACCAAGTTTTCCAGCTGGGATCAGGCGGACAGCCGAAAAAAAGCAACTCCGACTTGTCGGAGTTGCATTTTAGACTGTGCCGCCGAAACCAGTCAAAAACCGCACTCAGGCAGTCTTTGATCCCCCTACCATCAAAAACCTCTCCCTTCTTACACGTAAGGAGCTGGGTGTCATCAGCATAGGATATGATCTGGGCACCGAAGGACTCCGCTACCGTCGCCAGAGGGGCCATGTAGATATTAAAAAGGGTGGGGCTCAGTAATTAAAAAGGGTGGGGCTCAGGGGTGACTTAGGAATCTAGATACTTATTGCTGACAAATGATGTGCTCTGACAGTCCTTAGCCTGAACCCCAGAAAGCAGACCTATGAATCCGAAAAGGGAAACAACACAAGCAACACTTTTTGGGGAAAAACCGTATTCAAGAAACCCAACACTGAAAAATTGTAGCGGAGAGGTAAGCAGCTCTAAGTAAAAGATAAGGCCTACTATCCTAACACTCAGTAGATCAAGGAGATCAGATCATCAAAACCAAGACAGGCCACTAAAGATATTTAGGTCTATCGATCTCAGACTGTCTCTCAAAACCCAAGTGAAGAAAGTAAAGGCTGAAGGCCTCTAGTGGTTTATCAGGCCAGGATCCCCACAGCGCAAGAACAGGCTACTGATCGATCGCTTGCTTGGTAAAGCTAGATCAGTGTTTTAACAGCAGCAAAAAGCAGGATAAAAAGAAGAATAGTGTCATCCGAATCCACAAGTTGAATTCCCCAACACTGCTAATGATGGACTAGACCACCACCGTTTTCTTAGACTTATTAGCTTGTTTACTGGTTTCTAATGGGCTAAAAGACAATTTCTTTGTGGAAAAAATGGTGCAGGAAGCTGGTACTCAGATCCCGATATTTTTAGAAACCTCCAAACTTTCGAAAAAAACAAGATATAAGACGATGAAGACTACTCTACCAGTCTTCAATCTTTTTTTAGGGGACGGGCTCCTCTGGGTTTCATTACTTAAAATTGAGGGAATGTAAGAACCTTGACCTTCAAATTCAATCATGCTATTTGAAAAATTGGGAGGGCTGTGGGCTAGGAGAGCTAAAATACATTTTAATTCAGACTAGGGTAATTACATGGCAGGATTTGTTGTTGAGGAGTAGAGATCAGAGGAAGCTAGCTTTTTTATTGAGTATTTACACATTTTCATTTTCTAAAAAAACTAAATTTTTCCTTTCACACTCCGAATACCCTTTTTGGGGCAAAGCTAAGCTGAGTAGGGAATTGGTATTGTTTGCTGCATAATCAGGGCCAACTCCTATTGATAGGAACCATTTGGAAAGGGTGACCCGTGAAATGTAATGTACCTTTTCTAATAATGAATGGGAAGCTATATGTTAGCGAGGGTGTAAGGCTCTGAGAGCAGCCAATTTTAAAACAATTACCTTCTTATCCCAATGGCTGGCATACTTTGCTCCGAAAGCACTTAATAAAACGTACCAGGAAGTCAAAAATAGATGCTTTCGATACCAGGCGGATGGGGAAGGGGGCTGGCTACGTATTTTTTCTTTACATGTCCTAGATTGGGACCTTTTTGAGGGGAGATCTTCTCAGCTATAAATAGGGCATTCAAACAGAGGATATTGCCGAGTTCGAGTTGGCCCTGTTTGGAATTTTGTAACGACAGGACAAATTTGAGGAAAGCTGAGGAACTTTTTCTTTCCATCGCCTCCTTAGTAGCCCGCTCCTTAATTTCACAGAATTGGAGGTCTAGTGAAGTTCTCACTTACGATAAATGGTTTAATAAAGTGAAACAGAAGCGGGCTTTTGAAGAAGCCTATGCATGCCATGTGGGAGCCTCCAAGAAGTTCAGTTAAAACTGGAAGTATTGGGGGAGGAGCCAGGTCGCAGACCAAGATGACCGCTCGGGCTCCCGGCTCCGTCGGCCGCGGTCTCCTACCACCACATCCAGCTTCCTAACCAGCGCCCTTACTATGCTCCCGCACGTCCGAGATGAAGCGGCGCAGATCCATGCGCGCCCGAGTGCTGACGGCTTCCTAGCCGGAGATGTGTCGTCTCGAAGTTTGCAGCCCGCCCCTGCCTGAAGCCGGGGTCTAGGGTACTGAAACGCCCGGCCCCGAACTCAACAACAACGGCAGGGTGTGCGGCGGAAGTGCCGGTCTGGGGAGATGGAGACTTGGATTTACCCAATTTTTGACGGCGATTCTCGCACGGCACCACAGCAATGGTGAAATTTGATCTGCTGCCTTTCTGCGGATGCTTGAAGTAACGACCCCCCCCTCAGCTGGTGACTCTGTGACTGTGTGCCCCGTGCAAACCGTATCGATCCTGACGGAGGTGAGTGTCTACCAAAACCCTTGCTGAGATTATTTGCCTGCCATTTGATGAGCGACCTTGAGACACTCTTCATCTAGTGGGGTGCTCTCCGTGTGGGAGCGCCTTGCACGCAATTGCGCCTGAGGGGATCTCGAGACAAATCCTGAACTGCTCTGCAGGGGCCACGAAAATGATGCGATCGGACACCTGGCGTGGATCGGCCTGGTGTGATGGAGCCTCGCTAGATGCTGTGACTGCTGCTACTGGGGGAGAGACAATGGAGCTGCGGCTGGGGGATGTCATGGTGGCCATTGCGGACTTGCAATTTGGTAGGGCAACACCAGATGGAGACCGTGGGGAGGGCCCTGGATGATGCTGTGCGAGAGGGTCGTCCAGGTGGAGCGGCTTCTGCCCCGATGGACGGATCACTAGAGGCTGTGGGACATGCGGATTGTTGGCAGTCGGCTCATGTGTGCCCCCGGGACTTGGTGGTCTCGGGGCTAGATGGAGACAACTTGTGTGCCCACGCTTGACAGGGAGACAGTAATGCTGTGTGCAGTTCATCAATTACAGCGGAGGCGGAAGATCTTATAATGGTGTCTTATTTGGGAGCATTACCCTGTTGCAATGATCAACTGCTCGACAGCGGCGGGCAGCGGTGGCGCTACGACATGTCCTTTTTACTTTGTTTTGGACTGATGTTGAAGAGTGAGCGCCGCCACTTGCGCTCCCTGATGGCCCTTAGACATGTGGATGACTACGTCCTTCGAGCGACATCACTGTATATTGCCGTACCTCAGGATGGCATCCTCTTCCCGGTCTGGTACTTTGACTCACCTACACCTGTAACAGAGGGTCTGGGTTGCAATCGTACTTTGGACCGGGCGGGCCTGGGTTGAGTATCGTAGTGTTACTTTCAGTGTGGGGCCAGCGCAGGACATTTTACCTATGTCATGGTGGCGCTAATGGCAGGCTGGCAAAGATCGAACCCACTCAAAATACGTTTATTGTATTGCATTCCGGTTTCTGTATGGAGTGGGTATTTCCTGTGGTGGGGGAGGTGGGGGTAGATGTGGGCTGGGGGTCTGTCCTGGTTTCCTCCTCCGTTCTCTTTCTTTTTTTTTCTTTTTTCCTTCCCTTAGATTTTCCCTTTAACTTAGTCGAGCGATAGCTCTCTTCCGCTCTCTTCTAAATTTCGGGTTCCATATAACGGGCGACAGGCACGCTGCTGAGGGGGAGGCCGTAGCCGTAGGCAGGGGTGCAGGGTGGGGGGTTCGGGGAGGGGTATTACTGTTTTTCTTTTTCTTTTTCTGTTCCTAGGGCCCCTTTTTCTCGCTTGTTTCTCTTGGCTTTCCCTTTACTCTTCTTTCTTTTCCTTCCTTTTTGGGAACCGAGCGATAGGTTGTTCACCGTACGTTCTTATGGTTCGAATTACGAGGGTGGATGTTTCTTTAAAAAAGTTTTAAGTTGCAGCGGGCATGTATTGCATTGGCGTGCGAACTGTACTGTTTATTGCCTATCCTGTTTAATATGCGTTAGTGTCAACGCCCTGCCTACATTAGTCCTGACTGCGAAGATCCTGATTACTGAAAACCCTTGCTATGATATTATTCGATTGTACGACGTCCGATCCTGTTTTTTTTTTCCTAAATCTTAAAAGAAAGCTCTTCAATCCTGGTACCTATATGGTACGGACATTATCCTGTGCTGCAATGGGGAATTTGGGAGGCGGACTGTTGCGTACTTATGGCTTTTATTGATTTGCTGCCCGTGATTGTAACTGCTTTATGTATCAATAAAGGTTTACCAAAAATTAAAAAAAAACAAAAAAAACAGGAAGTATTTAGGTAATTTAGAAAACACGACGGATGAGTAGTACTGCCCTAAAAAAGGAGTCAAGGTGTTGTACTACTACTATTTGTAAATGTTTGGTAGAATAAGGAATATTCTGTTAAAAGTTTGGAGGTAATTTTCCGGATTTGCACTCTCGCACTTGAACTTTAGAACTGTGGCACTTAGAAGTTTTTAATTACTTAGCTGCACTCCTTTTCTTCTGCTTCCAAAACAGCTAGGTAGCAATATATGATAGCTTTGCATCGGTTTCTCTGCTTTTACCATTCAGTGGTTGTAGGTAAAGGAATTGATTTTAGTCACTTTTAACCTATTTTTGACTCCTGTTAATGTATTATTCATAGGTTATGTCAATGTTCTCAATACCCTGGTCAATAAAAATAAAAAAAGCAGGCCACTAAAGATATATAGGGCTATCGAAAACCCAAGTGAAGAAAGTAAAGGCTGAATGCTTCTAGTGGTTTATCAGGCCATGAACCCCGCAGCGCAAGAACAGGCTACTGATCGCTTCCCTGGTAAAGCTAGATCAGTGTTTTAATAGCAGCAGAAAGCAGGATATAAAGAAGAGTAGTGTCATCCGAATCCACAGGTTGAATTCCCCAACACTGCTAATAAAGGACTAGACCACCACCATCTGCTACTTTGAGTAGATGGCTGAAACAACCCATTAATACTGCATCCGAAAAGCAAGGCAAGACTTTGGTCAGACAGGTTGGTGGAAGGTCAAGAATGAGTACAGCACCATCAAGGGCAACATTGAAAAAAAAACTTCAATGCCGGACATATGTAGTGCAGCCACTTGGTCCTTCCCTGCATACTTTCATGAGACATTAGAGACTTCTGTTGGGGGAAAGGTTTCAACAAATTTTGATGTGCTGAATTCAGTATTGGATCATTGCGCCCTTAATAAAGGTGAGCACAGCAATCAAGTAGTTTTGATCTGGTCTGGCAATTGAAGCTGATTGCTGTGCTTGAGTATCAGCCCAATATCTCAGGACTGGCATGAGGAAAATGGACGAGGAGGTAATGAACCAGTTGCTTATCAGTAACATTCATTACTCCAAGTTATGGTCTTCCTTGTCACCGTCCATCCCCTCCCAACTCTGTTGTTATGATCATCAGATTAGTAAGTTATATTTGATTGAAATTTCAGAAAGTGGGGCGAGTGAATTTTCTCCTTTTTGGAATCAGTGGAAGTGTGGCAAATGGAGGGGACATATGGAAGTGATGGAAACAAAGTTTTACTTGGAGAATGTCTGCTTGCTAGAGCAGTTACTCAGTAGATCACTACTGTGACAAGTGTAAGAAATTGGATTATTATTTGGGGTAGATGACTACCCACCTCAAGGAATAATCACACCCTTGTCAGGGCAAACCCCTAGTCAGTGAATAAACCAGAGCTCAACCCCTGTTAACTATGAGACCAAGCAGAAAGTAAGTAAGTAGTAATCTTTATTGTGTATAGTTAATAAAAACCATTACAATACGAATAAAAACCACTCGTTTTTCGGAGGTAAATAAAAGGCTGGTTGTTTAAGACCATTGCAAAAGAACTGAATAGAACACAGAGCAAAAAGGCTTAACTTAGAGCAATGTGTAAAGTAATTGTGCAGTACCAAAATATTAATAAAGTCAAAATGCAAAGCAATACATATCAGACACTGAATTAGAAAAAATGGTGTAAAATGTAATGGCCAAAATGTCACCAAAATGAGAAAAATCCAATGAAGGATCCATAGATCTTATTTGTTAAAGCTTTAAGTATGGATAGCACCAAGAAGCACAAAGTGCCAGTGGTAGTCAAGAGTTGCATTAGACCAGGATCTTGTCCGGAGGGCCGCAATGGAGCATGCGTTGGATACACAAACCAAGTTCGTCCTGATTAAAGAGTTTACCTTCTGCCTTAGGGCCAGATCTAGATGTTGACTGTCGGGCCATTGTTCTGTCAAGGCAACAGAGTAAACGACTCCATCGCACTTGTAGAAGTTTTGACTGTGACATTTACAAATGACTGCCAACCTGGTGGTCATTGATAAAGCATTGGCAGGGACTAACATCATGACGGTTCTCGTCCGTGCATTTAGATGTTTGGTGCAGGGTCTGTCAGCAGTACAGAGCCATGCATCAAACTGTTTTCATTTTTTCTTCCCAAAAGAAAAAAAATCATGCAACAGGATTTTCCTTTTGAAAATAGAAAAGATAAGACTCTCTTCACCATTGGAGTCATGTCCCATGGTGAAGGGGGCAATATTTCTTTTTTACTGCCCCTCACCGCCAGGGTTTGCCTGGTAGTGATAGATAGTAAAAAAAGAGCTATATGTTCGCCCATCCTAATTGGGCGGGAGGATATATAGCCAATTTTCTGACGGTCTTAACTCCATTGGGCTACTGGAGAAGTTTGGCTACAGCAGTGACGGAGTAATCCCCATAGTAGTTAAACTTAAGGTCTGCCTGCATCCATATCATATGGGTGGACTACTATATTGTCAGGGAGGGAATTTCATTGCCCTTGCGATGGAGTTCCCTCTCTGCCAACATATAAATCAAGCCCATAGTTCTTTAAGTGTCAATCCACCACAGTAGTACTCTTCTAAGACCCAGCAGGATCTATGGGGATGCACTTTGAGATTGACAGGGTGTTAGGCAGAGGCTAATATCAGGGTCCAGCCCAGGTACAATTGGCACTGGTCAGCTGAGCAGTTGGAAGAAAGGCCTCTTGCAGTTTGTCATATACACTATAGCTTGACTAGGAGGTCACCTTTTTAGATCAAACCTAGCGCAGCGCGCATGCGCTGCTCTAGGAAAAGGCCTTTTGGAAACACTTCAGCTTTTCTTCAAGCTTGTGCATTTGATGCTCACACGCTATTGGCCTTTGTGTCTGGCTTTCAAAATTGAAAGCACGCAATTGCCCAAAGGCGTGCGGATGTCCCAGCTACTTGGGAAATGTTTACTCCCCGAGCGTTTTGCTCTCAGGAGCCAGCAGCGGAACGCTGCCTGCCATCTGTTTTGGGTCAGGTTACATCCTTTGAACGCCGCTCCTCGTCCCCGACCCCATCCACTTCTTCACTCCAGAGGTTTCCCTGGGAACGTGCGAGCATGCGCTTCAAAACCATTTCCGCATGTCTGGCTGCAGTTGTGTGCACAAGCACACAGTCCTGGCGCTATTTCGCAGTGATGAATTGTTAGCGCTAGCTTGTTACAAATTTTGTACAGTGGCCTGACACCCTATTGGCTGAAAAACGTGCAAAGAAATGAGCCAGTAAAACCTTAACTAGCAATATACATAAACAATAACCAGTCTTGTTTTTATCCACAATCATGGCATGTACTCAAATTTGCATGTTTCGCCCCTTCACTAAAAATTGTCGTTCCTGCCACATTTATTTGCAGAGAAAATTGTAAAATAGAGACTGCAGGAATCATTTTGCACTTAGTCATGCCTCAGAGAAACCACATAATTGAGAAATAAAGTCAAGGTGAAGTCTCGGCTCATATAAGCGCACCATCCCGATATAGATACACCGAGAGTGTGGACATCAGCTTCCCGCCATTCTTCAAGTGTAGGGGCTGCGAGTACCCCCTCTCTGCTGTGGGATCCTTCCAGTCGTATTGCGGGTGCGTAGGGGACGACAGTCTTGGTGAGATATAGAGTCCTACAATAACATTTGTATGCCACTGCCAATAGGGGCGGCCTCGGCGTTGTGACAGTAGCGGCAGGGTGAAAGAGTCTGGTTATGCGCTCCAGCGAGAATGGCGGTAGTAGTGTGGCCGTGTCCTCTCTACCCCTGTCCGCTAGCCTGCGGGCTATCCACTGCAGCTAGACGGCAAGGTAGTAGTGTTCGAAACAAGGCGCGTCCAGGCCTCCCTGGTCCGTCGTCAAATATAACTTTGCCAGTGCTAGCCTATGTCGAGCGGTGCCCCAAATGAAGTCCCTTAACAGTTTAGTGAGTGTGGTAAAGAAGGCTGCCAGGATAAACAGGGGTAAATTGACGAAATAATACAGGAGGCGAGGGAGCATGACCATTTTGGCGAGTTCTACCCTGCCTGTGGTTGTCAGCGGTAGCGTGTTCCAGAATCGCACCTACGATCTAAGCGCCGTTACTACCCTTCCCAGGTTCCCGTCAAACAGGTCCGCTGGTTGGTGGCAGATCTGTATTCCCAAGTAACAGCAGTTACCCTCCTTCCACTGTACTCGTGTGCCATTAAGGGTGTACCCCGGGTCAAGATTTCCCTCACCATATGAGTAGAGGCAGTATTTACCCGCATTTACTCGAAGCCCGGAAATGGTGGTGAAGGTCTGCAGCAGTTGGGCGAGCTGTCCAGGTATATTTTCAATATCCTTCACATACACCAACAGGTCGTCCGCTTAGAGTGACACTTGATGGACCGCGTCCCCCAACGGTATGCCATCCCCCAGTGCCACACACATAGTTGTAAAGCTTTTATTCGACAATTTGTCATAAAGCCAAAACATAAAATACATTCATATACAAAAAATTTTAAGAACAAATACATCTTTACAGAAAAGTGCAATATGTGCATAGTTTAAATCCCAAGACAATATCACAGGATATTTGCAATTTATAGGGGGATACATTGCTTTTTCATTATTTATAATTTAACATGCAAAGTGTAACATTCTTGCAGTTTGGAATTAATTACAAGACCGAGTAAATGTAAAAAAAAGACTATGTACATTGTATAAATAAATAAAATGCCAGTAGTTAAAAAGGACTTATTATCTTATGTTTTAAGTCCGAGTTTCTTTCTAATCAAGCAGACACTATGGAGGTACCTACTGACTCCAAAGGTTACCAACTGAGAGGATGAAGATCTAAGTATCCTTTCTGCCTCTTTGAACGATCTTATGCCCAAGTTTTTGCACAGAGGTTTAATCCATTTCATTTGTTGCAGTTTGTATAACGGACAAAAGAATAGTATATGGGCCTCGTCTTCCTTTTGATTAAGTTCACACAATTTACAATGTGAATCATTCCCCTTGGAGTTTCCCCACCGACTGGTGTTTGCGTTTATTTGTAACACCCCATATCTGTATTGTAAATATACAGTTTTGGCCAGAGGTGGCTCAACTTCATCCATAAATTGTTCAAACATAGGGGTATCCTTAAATTGTAAAAACTTTTGGGCCAAAGAGCCAATACCACATTCATAAGAATGTGCATTATTAATAACATAACACCAGAAAGCAGTTTTTACCTGATCTTTACAGTTAGTTTGTAAAGCAGCTGGATTAGTCCAAAAATGTGAAAGGCCTATTTTTGCGTACCAAATGGATATATGTCTCAGCCATTTAATTGAGTTGAATGTGTCGAGTTCCCTAATTTCCATTAAACCAGTTCTGTAGTCAGCGAGTTCCGGGGTTGACCATATCCTTACCCAATAAAGAAGAGGCCTCAACCTACATAGAGAGTCTGTACGTTTTATATCAATATCAAGGTAAACAGGCACTAATGGTGTTCTTAACGGTAATCTTAATAAGCGCCTGAAGAGCACGTTTTCTTCAATTTCAAATGTCTTGTTTGAGTAAGCCCCCCAAATCTCGGCCCCATAGAGGGCTGCAGATTACGCTTTAGCTTTGAACACTTCGATTGCAGGAGTTATAGCTTTTGAAGTGCTCCCTCCGTGAATCTTTAGAATTGGAAGTGAGTTTTGTTTAAGTGACAGCCTACTTTTTTCTAGTTGTTTATTCCAAGACATTTTACTATCTAGCCTGATGCCCAGATAATCAAAAAATTCCACGTATTCTAGTTTGGTATTATTTAATGCCAAACTCTTCTTAAAGGTTTTTGGTGGGTTAATGGCCATGTACTTAGTTTTTGATGAGTTAATTTCTAGCCCCTTTGCCTCACAATAACTATTGAATCGGTTTATTAAGTTTTGTAAACCTTTTGATGTTTGCGATATTAAAATAGTGTCATCCGGGGGCGTGGCCGAGACAGCGATGTGAGCGGACGCGTCTCGTGCGAGCTCTGTCGCCCCGCTGTGCAATTAGCCTGATTTCGCGAAGTCCGGGGGCTTTTTCCCCTGGGGGCCCCCTGTGAGCTGTGAACCTGCCAGCATTCTATCCCGGAGGCGAGTCCTGGCCGGTGGGGATCCCGCTGCTGACGCCCGGAGCCCCGGGACCTCCGCGATCGGCCCCTGGCCGCCATCTTCCTGCGGGGTCTGCCGCCGAGACGCCTAGCCCAGCCCTCCCAGAGCGGAGCCGATCGCCGACGTTGGCGAGGTGCTGACGGCTCCTTGTGCCCCGCCTGCGGCGGACCCCCTCCCGTGGAGCCGGACGACTGCTTGGGCGGCTCCATCGCGGCTGCTGGCGCCGGGCTGCCCCCGGCGGAGAGCGCTGTGATTGCCCGGGTGCTGCGACAGGGAGAGGCCCCGGCTTTGGCGGGAACGGAGGGCCGGGCCCGGAGAAGTCGCCGGAGAAGTCGCCGGAGGCCCTCCCCCCACGAGACCTGGCTCCAGATCTTTCAACCGCCGCGGGACACTACTGGTGAGCTGCAACTCTCGCGCCGCCCCCTCCCCCTGTTCGTCCCTGGAGGGGTCCGGCAATAGGGGGGCCCTGCTGCAGAGCCGACCGCCATCTTGTCCCCCTGATCGGCTGCTTGTGGCGGTGCACCTGGAGGCGGGAGGCCAGCTCATTTTCCCACGCGCTCCCCTACCCTCGAGCTCCCTACTGCCCTAGAGTGACTTGGCGGAGGGGCGTGGGGCTGCTCGGGCGCTGCACCTGGGGGAGGCACTGGCCTTGGCGGGAACGGGAGGCCGAGCCTTGCTACAGCCGCCGGAGGTCCACATCCTGCGAGATCCGGCTCCTGACCACCGCGGGACGACTCCAGGGAACAGTCTTCCTCCACCCCCCTTGTCTGCACGCCGTCTTGTCCCCTTGGTTGACTGCCGGGGGCGGCGGAACCGGAGGTGAGGAGCCACTCCACCCGCTCGCGCAGCCCCCCTGCACACCAGACCCCTGCTGCCCTGGCGAGCCTTGTGGACTGATAGCAGAACTGCCCTGCCTCCGGCCTGCAGGGACCCCTGCCGCTCTTCGCCATCTTCTGCCTTGTGGCCTGGAGCCCCTGCTTGTTGGCCCTGTGCTGCTAGTCCTTTGGTGCATTCGTGAGGCCTCCCTGGGCCACCCTACCAACGCGGACCGGGGGCTGCTCGCGGCAGCTTCTCCTTTCCCCAGTAATTCCCGGACACCCCGAGTGGACCATGACCCGTGGCAAGGGGAACAAGCCGGACCCCCCAGCAGCGACGACCAAGGGCACGTCTGTGGCCGCCATGTGGGGCAAAGCGGGCTCGCCGCCTTCTTTCGGGGGTCCCTCATCGTCAGGGGGGGTGCCTCTGCCGCCTGCCGACTCCCCCCCCGGTGACCCAGGCCTCCATGTCCTCCTTCATGACTGACTTAAAATCCGAGATTGGGTCCCTCAGGTCGGAGGTCCACTCATGTGTCAAGGAGCTGCGCAAGGAGGTCACCGATCTGGGCGACCGGGTTGACGATCTGGAGAAAACGGTCGACTCCCGCACTGAAGACCTGGAGCAGATCTGGCAGAGGGTGGCGACCCTGGAGGAGCAGCATATCCAGCTCCAGATCAAGCAAGAAGACCTGGAAAATAGGGGGCGCCGAAATAACCTCCGAATACGGGGTGTGCCACTCGGAGAAGAGGGGACTGATACCATGGCCTACGTGGCCCAACTCCTGCACGCGGTATGGGGCAAGGACGACGCTCCCCCACCGCGCCTTGACCGCGCACACCGAGTCTTTGGAGCGGGGGGCAAGGCGGGTCTCCTGCCCGACATAGTCACCAGGCTCCACTACTTCACGGAGAAGGAGGCCATACTGAAAGCGGCAAGAGACAACCCGGACCTGCGTTATGGAGGACATAGGATCCAGATCTTCCACGACCTGGCTCCCACCACGCTCCACAGGAGGAAGATCTTCCGCCCGATCACGGAGAGACTCCGGGCACTCAATGTTTCCTATCAGTGGGGACACCCCTTTGCCCTCATTTTTCGGTGGGAGGACAAGCGTAGGGCCCTCCGGTCCTACCGGGAAGCGGCGCAACTGCTTGGCATGCCGGAGTCCCCTGATCACAGCCCGCCCCGCTCTCGTCACCCGGAGAGAGCCCCTCCACGCCCAGACTAGTCCACGGTGCGCAGACATCGCCGGTCCCCCCCGGTGGATAGCCTTTCCACCTCGCAGGCCAAGCAAGACATTATCGCGCACATACGCTCCCTTGAGGGCGACCGCGAGGAGCAGGCCTCCCAGCTTCTCGCCTCCGGCACCGAGGGAGAGGATCGCCCTTCAACTCCAGGAGATCATTGACCACGAAGATGAGACCCAAGCTGCCTTGAGCCTATACTCGTCCCCTGGGCATCTGGATTTGTCCTCTCACGCCTCGGTGACCTTGTCCTGCTGTTCATGGTGATGGGGCCCTCCCCCTCCCTTGCGGGCCGCCTTTGCGGTTTCCCCCTCCCCCATGGGGGGTCTGAGGTAGCGGCTGGTGACCTCCGTCCCTTTCGGGCCATGTCCTTCACCGCCGAGCTTCAGTGCCCTCTTGGCGTCTGGCCTGGACCTAAGGGCCTCCCGGCTCGAACTACCCCCGGACTTCCCTGTGACAGCGGGGTGGATGGGCTGCGAGATGACCTGATTTCAACCACCCAGATCTCCGCTCCCTCACTTTGTCCTGTAGGAAGTGACATTCCTGTGTTCATCCGAACCCTCGGGTAGAGGATGTCCGGTACTTGGGACACTGTACGATGGCCCTGTTGGCCTGTTTTGGTTGTACTTTTTCTATGTATCCTTTATTTTCCTTATCTCTCTTTTCTCCCTACTTTTTTCTCGCGCTGCCCTTTCTTCTGGTTCTCTCCCCGCGCTTGCAGAGTGGTGGCATGGTGGGACCTGCGGGTGCTGGCGCAGCGGGGGCGGGGGGAGGCGAACGCTGCCCTGTCTGAGGGGGGAGATGCTTCATGGGTGATTGCGCAGCCCCGCCCCCCTTAGTGCGATGACGGCGAACATCCCCGCACCCCTGAAGGTCCTGTCACTCAATGTTAAAGGGCTCAACTCCCCCAACAAGCGGAATCAGCTATGGCGCTATCTCCTGCACCACTCCCCTGACATCATCCTCCTCCAGGAGACGTACCTTCTGAAGGGGGATACCAGGCGCATGGCGCACCCTAGATACCCCACGCAGTTCTGGGCCTCTTCTGACACTAAAACGGCGGGGGTGGCAATTCTCTGCAGGGCTGGCTTTAGACGGGGACCCACGAAACCCTTCAAGAGTGCTGACGGGCGTTTCCTCCGAGCCACGGTGCAGATGGGTGGTACACAGTTCACCTTGGGCTGTGTATATGCGCCCAACCAGTCGCAGGATAAATACCTCCAAACGCTTCTGCGAGACCAGTTCCCACCAGACGACCCCTGCACTTCAATCTAGTGTGGGACCCGGAATTAGACCGAGCAGGAGCCTCCTTTAATGGCGCGGGGGCAATGTCTTCTGCCCTTAGAACGCAGATTACGGACCTGGGGCTTGTGGATGTGTGGCGTTACCACAACCCGGGAACCCGGGACTACTCCTTTTATTCTCACTCCCACAGGACGTACTCCCGTATAGACTATCTTTTCACTTCCCTTGAATCGACCCGAGATTCCTTGACTGCCGCTATCTCCGACATTTCATTATCGGACCACGCGCATGTGGAACTTCTGTTACAAGATCCGCTGGCCCATGCCACTCGGGAGCGGAGGTGGGTACTTCCGCCGAGTGTCCTTCGGGACCCGGAGGATGTTGCTAGCATCCGCGACGCCATAGACTCGTACTTCGCCGTTAACGATACCCTGGATTTGCCCTTTCACACGATCTGGGATGCCTTTAAGGCCACCATTAGGGGCCACATTACCTCCCTGGCGGTGGCGCGGAGGCGGGGGGCGTTTAAGCTTGAAACAGACCTGGCCAGTGAGATCAAGCAAGCGGAAACTCGGGACAGGGACTGTCCCTCGCAGGCGTCTAAGAGAACGCTCGCCAACCTCAGGGGGCAACTCCGCACGCTGCGCACCAATAAGGCGGAGCGCTCCCTGTTGGCGCTCAAGCAACGCTACTACGAGGGCGGGGACAAAGTAGGACGCCTGCTGGCAGGTAGACTGCGGGCACGTGCAGCCAGGGCCCACATCGCCACCATCAGGCGGCAGGATGGCACCTGCGCCACCACTGAAAAAGCCAAGCAGGAGGCCTTTGTCACCTACTACTCCTCCCTGTATGCAGAGGAGCCTACCTCTGCGGAGGCGCAGGAGGCCGTTCTTACGGATTTCGAGGGATCTCCGCTGTCGCCGGCATGTGCGGCTGCACTGGAGGATCCCCTACAGGAGGAGGAAATCTCAGCGGCCGTCAAGGACCTCCCCCCCGGGAAGACACCGGGACCGGACGGTCTGTCGTTGACCTTCTACCGCTTATTTCTGACCCAGCTCCGCCCGCACCTGCTGCGGCAGTACGGATCCTTCTCTGACACCACTGGCCCGTCCCCCGATATGGGCCTGGCAGAGATCGCCCTGATCCCTAAACCTGGGAAGGACCCCGACCTGTGCGCCTCCTATCGCCCTATCGCCCTCCTGAATACCGATCTCAAGATCTACACCAAGATCCTGGCCAAACGACTGGACCCGAACATGCCGGGATTGATAAACCCGGACCAGGTGGGATTCATTCGGGATCGACAGGGGGCCGATAACGTGCGCAGGTTGGCACATCTAGTGGGGAAGGTGCGACATTGGGACATCCCGGCCTGCCTTCTCTCGCTGGACGCAGAGAAGGCCTTCGACCGGGTCGACTGGACCTTCTTGAGGGCAGTCCTCCAGAAACTTGGTTTTGGCCCTAAAATGATCGCCAGGTGCATGGCCCCCTATCTCGGACCACAGGCCAGAATCCGGGTCAACGGCCAGCTGACGCCGCCGCTCTCGATTCACAGGGGCACGAGGCAGGGGTGCCCGCTCTCGCCGCTCTTGTTCGCCCTCGCGGTGGAGCCGTTAGCGGCGCTGATTAGGCGCACTCCTGACATCCACGGCATCCCCCACGGGGGACGTGACAACAAGGTGGCGCTTTTCGCTGATGATCTGATCCTCACTTTTACACGCCCTCGGGACTCCCTCCCGGCGGTGCACGATGTCCTCTCCCTATTTGAACGGGCGTCCGGCCTTAAAATCAACCACACCAAATCCTGGGCGCTCAACCTCACCATCCCTGAGGAGGAGGTCACTTTCCTGAAAGGGGTGGTGCCCTACCGTTGGGCGGAGAGCCACATCAAGTACTTGGGTCTGGACCTGACGCCCCACCTGGACTCCTGGTCCGCGCGGAACTGGGCGTCCTGCCGCAAAGAAGTCCTGGCGGACCTGCGCAAATGGAAGCCCTTGATGGTATCCTGGCTAGGACGGCTCAACGCGGTCAAGATGTCGGTCCTCCCCCATATTCTCTATGTTTTTCAATGTTTGCCCACCCCAATCCCGCTCCACTGCATTAAGAGTCTCCAGCGTGACCTCACGTCGTTCATCTGGGGAGGTAAACACCCCCGGTTTTCCCAGAAAGTCCTCATGGAACCGAGAGATAGGGGCGGCCTCGCCTGCCCAAACCTTCTCCAATACTACTGGGCGGCGCATCTTCGGTTTGTCATAGAATGGGGTGTGCGTGAGAGCGACGAGCACTGGTTCCACATGGACCGGGTGGTCACGGGGCGCACCATCTGGGACCTACTTTGGCTGCCGCGAGTGGCGCGCTCCAGGAGTGCGTATATGGCGGTCCCGACGAAAACGGTCCTGGACGTCTGGGACAGGGTAGCGGTGCCCAAAGGCCTTACCACGTTCCCCTCTCCGCACACCCCTATCGCTGGTAACCCGCACTTTCCCCCCGCTGCCCGGACCCGCGCTTTTGAGAGCTGGACGCAGGGGGACTGCAGAGTTATAGGGGACCTCTTTCTTGGAGGATCACCTAAGACATGGCCCGATTGCAGGGAGGATTTCGGTCTACCCTCGACCGCCAGCCTACAATACGCCCAACTGCGCCATTGGACTATGGGAGAGGACGTGTACCGGGCTGCCACCAGGGACTATACGCCCTTCGAGAAACTGGCACGCTCCCTAGGAGGGCTGAAGAGGCTTATTTCCCAGATTTATAACATACTGCAGCACCCCACCACTCCACCCGCGCATCCCTACCAGAGGCAATGGCAGTCGGCGGCGGGTGCCGACATAACGCCTTCTCAGTGGGCCAGGCTGTGGAACGACACCCCAAAACCTTTCGCAGCATCCCACAGAGGGAAAACGCCTACAAGATGCTTACGCAATGGTACTATACCCCCTTGAGACTCAGCAAAATGTTCCCGACTTCCTCGCCACTGTGCTGGAGGTGTGGCACTGCGACTGGGGATTTCGTGCATATCTGGTGGACGTGCCCCACCCTAGCTGTCTTCTGGAAGGAGGTCCTCAGCCACATCAAGAGGGTGTTGGGTTTCCCCCTGCCTGAAGAGGTCTGCACGCTCTTGCTGGGCATTCGACCCCCTGCGCTTAGGGCCCTCACGCGCAGCGACTGGATCCTCACGCTACACATGCTAGGCGCTGCCAAGCAACTCATCGCTCTATACTGGAAACGGGCCGAAGCGCCGCCGATAGCCTCCTGGTTTGTGCCCCTCTGGCAGGTCCTGGCTATGGAGCTGCTCACGGCGCGGATACAAATGAGGGGCGTGCGCTTCAAGGCAGTGTGGGAACCCCTCCTGCGCCACCTGTGCTCCATCAGCTACGTGCACCACATGCCCCCTAGGCTTCTCGCTCTGCATCTATTTGAGGACGCCCTTATCCCTGCTGACCCGAGCAGACTATGCCCTTAACCACTCCCCCCAATGCAGGCATTGTTGCGACCAGCCACACTGCGCATCCACTTGCGCTTTGCCCCCCTACTGGCAGCTGATGTCTCCCCCCCTGGCCCCTCTTCTTCCCGCCTCTGCTTAACTTTCCTCCGATCTTTCCTTCCTTCCTACTTGCCACTCTGGCTTCCGCCCCCCTACGGGGCAGTTTGAGCCCCGTTGGGCCTTTAGAAAATGTGGCACTACAGTTCTCACTTCCATGCGCGCCTCCCCCGCACAACGGTGTACCACCTGCCTGTGGCCAACTCTTGCCACCACTGCCCCTAAGCCACGCAGCCGGCCCCCTTTGAGGGGTTGTAGGCAGGGCGCTGTGTTAATGCTCCATCCCCCCCCCAGGGTGGCACACACCCACAAGTTTCTTTGTGCGCGGCCGGCCCCAGCACGGGGTTGTAGGCTTATCGCTGTGTTCACAATAAAAACAGATTTGAACAAAAATAGTGTCATCCGCAAATAACAGTGCTGTAATTGCTTCATTCCATAGTTTCGGGGAATCGTGGTTACATTGTGCCAGATAATGGGGGATATCATTTACAAATAAAGGAAAAATGGTGGGGGCCAACACGCACCCTTGTCGTACCCCCCTTTTTACAGGAATAGCTTTGGTAAGTTCACCATTTCTTCCCCACCTTACTTTTGCAAAATTATCAGTATGAAGCTTTATAAGGTTAAACAGCAATTCGTCCGGGACTCCCATATTCCTTAAAGTATCCCATAGTAGGGAACATGGGACAAGATCAAACGCTGAGCGTAGGTCCATAAATGCTACATATAGGCTACTCTTCTTTAGTTGGACATATTTCCAGCAGATACACATGAACCTATGCACCTGGTCCGCAGTGCTTGTCTTAATTCTAAACCCTGCTTGATATTTAGAGAGGATTTTAGAATCCTCTATCCAGTCTAAAAGTCGGTTTAAAATATGCCTGGCAAAGATTTTTTGTAAAATGTCAATTAAACTAATCGGTCTGTAATTACCTGGGTTATAGCGGTCCCCTTTTTTATAAATGGTAACTATTTCTGCCCCCTTCCACGTTTCAGGAATCGGGGTTCCCAATAGAATAGAGTTACACAAGAAATTTATATACGGGCACCAAACATCAATGTTGTGGGTAAATAAGTCCCCTGGTAGTTTGTCCGGGCCTGGTGCCTTGCCCGCCTTAATTGCCTTGATTGCACATAGAGTCTCTTTAATACTAAATTTGGATGCGATGGTACACGTAGTTGGAGAACCCAGGTTAAGTTGGTCTGAGAGCACATCTGTCACATCATATAGTTTTACAAAATGATCGTACCAGATTTTTTCATTCATGAAAAAGTCCCTGTTGGAACTACCCTTTTTGTTATTTTTTGATATCAAGTTCCAAAAGGTACTTTGGTCGTGCTCCCTAGCAGCATTTAAGAGATCTTCCCAGATTGAATTGTCCCATTCCTTTTTTGCACTAGAGAGGAGTCTTTTGTATGCATTTCTACACTCTCTTACCCTCATCTGGTCTTTCGATTTCACGGCATTTATTAGATTACATTTTGCTAGACGGCACTGTTTCTTATACCACAGTGTATCTAGTTCTAGTTGCCTTCTTGTAATACCCTTATCGGTACTCAGGAGGGGGATTAATGATTCTACTAAATGGTAGTGCATTTTGAGGACTTCCTGGGAACCCAATCTCAAGTCATATAGGAGGATGATGTCTGAAAAGGTGTTGTAAATACCCACGAGTGTGTCTTTTTTTGCTAGGATGTGTGGCCACTTTATAGCTCTTCTGTTGTTGGAAACCTCAACCTCTCCCACCTCCCTAGTAGATTCTATTTCATCACCTAATGTGAAAAAATGGTGAGAGAGTAACCCCAATTGTAATGGGAAATGGTCGCTTTCTGGTCTGTTCACGACTTTAAAGGCCAACAGCAGATGCCACAAGTTGGATGTGATCAACATGTAGTCTATCAATGACTTGGAAGTCCCCTTATTATATGTATAATTTGCTGGTTTGTCTGGATCAAGGCGACCGTTACATGCCCTTAAATCATTGGATACAGTCAATTCAAAAATCTGCATAACTGCCACAGAATTTTTAACAGATTTTACACTGTCTAATGCAGGAATGTCGTGAGCCCTATCTTCATTCTCTAACAGGTTTTCAAGCCCCAACACAGGCTCGAATTGGCAGTTAAAGTCCCCACCTATGATTACTTGGGAGTTTGGATCCAGATTGCCTAAATATGAGCTCAGTTGTTCTACAACCAGTGATTCCTTGTTTTGGGTGTTTGGTCTATTATAAATATTTATTAGATAGACATCCCCCAAATCCTTCGTGATCAACTTTACCCCAAGCAAGTCATTGGAAACAATGTTCAAAGGTGAAACAACAACATTCAGGGATATTCTTATCCAAATTATTAAACCCCCTGAAGGTCTACCTCTTACAGATGCAGTTGCCCCGCAATGAAAGGCTTTGTAGCCGAGTCTATGGACCATATTGATTGCCCAGGTTTCTTGCAAGAGTATGATGTCATGCTCTTCCAAGAAAGAACTCCAATTCCTGTCACATAGGTTCCTTGACAACCCTGCAATGTTCCATGACAGAATTTTTGTGTCTCGGGTTGGTTTACATTGTACTGAGTTGCTGGGATGTTCATTACTTACATTTGGTATTTCCCTCTCAATAGGACCATCCAGGTGCTCAATACCGGTTACCAATTCTTGAAGTTCAGTACATGACATTGGTGATGTGTTTTGGTCCTGTGCAATACAATTGTCCACTGATACTCTCACTTGATGATCTCTGGGAATGCTGACAGTCAATGGTCCGGCCCGTATAATTTTGGCTGTTTCAGTTACAGAGGGCATTACACATGTACTTGGGTTTTGTCTTACACGTTAATCCTTCGAGTGAACTCTAGGCACAGAGGTAGGACTTCTCCAACATTTATACTCTCTTACTTGTCAATGGCCCCACCATGACCAATTTTTATCCGCATCCATTGGCTGTAGGTTCTGTGGGTATATTCTACCACCAGGTGTTGGAGGATCAAAGAACGAGTACCTATTATTCATCAGGCCTAACCAAGATGGATCTCTATTGCCTGGTATTGGTTGCTTTGGATAAAAATAACTAAGGTCACAAGTTCCTATTCCAAGTTGACCTCTCCGCTGGTTTTGGCCATACACAAGGTGGGCTAATGAAGGGTCTTTGAAGTTCACCAAAATGCAATCCCCTATTATGTCTTTAGGCCTAGTGCCCAGCTAGCTAACTCTTCGAACGTGAATGACCTGGCAGTTAACAGTATATGGCAAAGGTCTGTTTTCTCTTAGCCAATATAAGGTCTTATTTTTAAGTTCGTCGTAGGTCTCCCTTCTATTAGGTTTCAAAGGAGGGACGCCGGTGAGCACTACCACATAAGGTTGGCACCCCGGAGGAAGATCAGCATTTGGGGTTTGTTTTGTAACTGGTATGCCTGTATTGGAATCGGCTACTGGATCATTGTTATTAAGGCCACTGTTGATTGTACAAACAGTTGTTCCTGTCCCATCAGCAAGTCTTGGTGGCGCCTAGATTTGAGAAGTGATAGTAGTAGTAGCAACATGTTTCCCTTTGCGTGGCGCAGGTTTTGGGGGGGCTGCCGTTTGTGTTCCTCCATTATTTTGCTGCACCTTGGAGAGATCTGTTCGCGATTCCCCCGGTGCAACGTTATCCTTGTTCCGATCTGCCACCTTATCCTTTGCTAGCGGTCGAGGTTTTTGCGATGGTTTGGGGATTGTTACGCTAGGTTCTCCCCTTTGGTTATCAGCTCCAATTTTAGAGTGTAGTTTAACCAGAGATTTTAAAGCAAAGAAATTATCCAGTGATGTTTGTTCGAATTTGTCCAGGCGCTCCGAGAGCCCTTTCAGTCTTTCAGTTACTGGTAATATCAACGTTGTCATAAGCTGCTGTATCTGTTCCAACAGAGAATTAACTGCTATTGGGTCTTGTGTGGGATTGTCCAGTTCAATTACCGATGCAGGACGGGCAGAAGCATTTTGATTGTCACCCACTTACCGCTCGCCTGCTTTTGCCCCTGTATGCATGGACTCTGGCTCTATTGAGTTATAGTGAGGTCCCCCATTCGTTTGGTTCCTTCGTATTCTCTTAAGGGCCTTCAATCTGTAGGCCTTTCCCGGAGTGACTAGTCTCTTCCTTTTCATTGTAATGCGACTTACTTTTGTCGGGGGGGATAATAGATCTTGACCTGCAGGGGCATCATGTATCGTTATTACGGGCAAAGCCAGTGGATCTGCTATTGTTGGGACTGGACGATTTATAGTGGCAGCATTACCTGGAGTGTTGCTTATTATCTCCGTATCAGGGATGATATCAAGAAGATTCGAATCAACAGCACAGGACTGCATGCAACTAGGAGTTACAGAAGTTAAGGGTTCTGCTGGGATAGTGTTTGTTGGGGATATAGCATGTACCAATGTTCCCAGAGAAGAACGCTTATGTGCAAGATATTCCCGCGATAGTCTATGTTCTGCTAGGATAATTTCCTTCTCTACAACAGATACGACACGAGTTATAAAATTGTCCATAGTGCCTATCGTTGAGTTTCCCCCTCGCCTTGAGCTTCTACCTGAGCGGGTAGCCATTGGGGAATAGGCTGACATAAGGAAAGTACTAGGAGGTAGTCAAAAGCTGTATAGTCCAACCTAAGCACAATAATACCTGAGGTCTTAGGGAGGTGGCCCGACCCGACCCCTGCTGGCCCCGGACGGCCCGCCCTTTGCCCGGGCTTCGCCCGGCGTCCCGCTTGCGTCCCGCAAGACGGGACCTTGCCTGATTATGTAGGTGGGGGGCGGAAGTGGGCGGGGCACGCAGGGGGGCGCTGACCGGATTAAGCATGGGCGGAAAGTCCGTTTCGCTCGCGGATTTTGCGGATTTTCGGTAAATTCGCAATCCGCGAGATTCGCGAATCTCCCGCAAAATCCGCAAATCCGCGAGCAGCGGATTTTGCTCGCACTGCTCGCACTGTTCGCGTGAGTTCGCGGCTTCCCAGTACAACTTCGCGCCCCGCGAATAAGTGCAAAATTGCAGAAATACGATCTTAGCAAAACTGAAACTACTTACCAGGTTCAAAAGTTCAGGCTCATCATTAGTAGCCATTTCCTGTAGTGCTTCCTGAGGGGCCCCTCCAGAGTTCAGTTGCCAGTTGCAACTATTATGTGACCCTGCTCTGAACCTCAGAATAGTTACACATATGCCACAAAGGTCCTGAATTACAGCTAAGGGAGACAAGCAGGAGCCAGGCTGGAAGTTCAAATCCATTAATCAGCCCCTAATTCATTATTGTCAGTTGGGGCAGGGCAGGTGTTGTAACTAATTTTGCAACAGTGAAAGCACTTAGCAAGTGCAAAAGATCACTAATCAGGAAGCACTAAGGAAGCAGGTGCCAGCTAAAAAAATATTCTGTGACACATTAATCAGCCCCAAATTAATTCAGGTCACTTGAGGCAGGGAAGGTGTGCTTGCGTTGCCACAATAATGTACACTGACTGGACAACCAGAGGGTGCTGTGATGAAACAGAGGGTGGCATGGGTGGGCCAGAGGGTGGCATGAGTAGTCAGAGAGTGGCAGTGGTGACAGAGAGTGGCAGTGATGAAGAAGAGTGTCCCAAACAGGCTGGACACGTAGAAACAACAAGTTCGCGAAACTTGCGACCCGACAGGTAAGTTCGCAATTTGCGAAAGTGTACAAAACCCTCGTGAACTGGCAGAAACCCGCGCAAACACAAAAAAAAAAATCCGCAAATTCGCGAGAATTCGCGGATTTTGCGGATTGCGAGTTCGCAAATCCGCAAAATTTGCGAACGCGAGATTCGCAAAATTCGCCCATGCTTAGACCGGATGTTACGTGGTCGAGCAGGGACTCCTGGGAAAGTGAGTCCCTGCCGCGCTACTCCCTTGCAGCCTCTCTCAGCCCCACAGTTGTTTCACACTCGCAGCAAACACGGCAGCCAGGCAGCAAACAGCGTTGGTGGGTCCTCCCACGAAGCGGCTCCCGGGAAGCGGGAGCGGCGAGCAGTTGACGGTAAGGCGGGGGACAAGGCAGCAGATGGTATCCCCACAGCGTCTCAGTTTCCACAAAAGGGTCACGCTGGACAGACGCTCCAAGTTCCTTTTTACCGGTTTGCCGGTTGTGGGCGGGGCACGCAGGGGGGCGCTGACCGGATGTTACGTGGTCGAGCAGGGACTCCTGGGAAAGTGAGTCGCTGCCGCGCTACTCCCTTGCAGCCTCTCTCAGCCCCACAGTTGTTTCACACTCGCAGCAAACACGGCAGCCAGGCAGCAAACAGCGTTGGTGGGTCCTCCCACGAAGCGGCTCCGGCGAAGCGGGA
Source organism: Lissotriton vulgaris (assembly GCF_964263255.1). NCBI lineage: Eukaryota > Metazoa > Chordata > Amphibia > Caudata > Salamandridae > Lissotriton > Lissotriton vulgaris. The sequence goes on along the minus strand of NC_141685.1, from coordinate 1,086,199,276 downwards.
GCGGCGAGCAGTTGGCGGTAAGGCGGGGGACAAGGTAGCAGATGGTATCCCCACAGCGTCTCAGTTTCCACAAAAGGGTCACACACATAGCCGCGGCCAGGGGCTCAATCACCAGCATGAACAGCAGCGGAGACAAGGGGCACCCTTGCCTGGTGCCTCGGCCCACCGGTATGGCCTCAGAGACATATGGGCCTTACCGTACTCGGAGTGTGGGGTTTTTGTACAGCAGGTCGACCATTTGGAGGAACCCCATGTCCAACCCGTATCTCAGCAGCACCGCTTACAGGTAGCCCCATTCCAAGCATTCGAATGCTTTCTCCAGGTCGAGGATGAGACATCCCGCTCTGGACCATTCCCACGCGGCTTCGGTCGCCACCCTGAAATATCTCCGCAGATTCAGTGATGTGCACCTTGCTGGGACAAACCCATTTTGGTCAGCGTGGACTAAGTGTGGAACCACCAGCGCCAACCTTTCCGCCAGTACTTTGGCGAGGATCTTGTAGTTGACATTAAGCATCACCAAAGGTCTATACGATGCTAAGGCTGTGGAGTCTCTGTTGGGTTTTAGCAGGGAGACCAGGTACGCCTCCTGCATCAAAGGTTGTAGTGTGCCCTCCTCCAGTGCTGTGTTGTATAGCGTGTTAAGGAATGGCGCCAGGGACTCGCGATACGCCTTGTAATATTCCGCAGGCAGACCATCCGGCCCTGGCGTTTTCCCAGATACCATTGATTTGATCATCTCCCCAATCTCTTCTAGGGAGAGGGGCTCGTTGATTGCCTCCTTGTGCTCCTCCGAAGCCGTGGGCAGTTGGATAGAGTCCAAGAAACTCTCCAAGACATGTCTGGGGCCATTTCCTCTGGCTCTGTAGGGCTGTGTGTAGTGTTCGGTTAGCACACGGTGAATCTCGCGTTGCATGTACACCAGAGTCCCCTCCGCCGTGCTAATTGCTCCTATCGGGGCGTGACTGCCCTTCTGTCAAAGCAGCCAGGCTAGTAGGCGGCCCCCTCTATCAGCTCAGGCATGTGTTCGAGCCGCGTGTGCCGTACAGTTGTGGCATCTCAGACGCTCCAGAAGTTCTGCATGTTGAGCCTGGATTTCCTCTAGCCGACACAAATGTCTGCCCCCTCCTTCTCCGTCACGTTCATACTGTAACAGCTCGGCCTCTAGGTGTGTGAGGGAGGCTGATAGCGTCTTATGTATGTTCCACGTTGCTCCTAGGCAGTGACCCCTGACCGCCACTTTGTGGGCATCCCATTCCACTAGCGCGTTGCTTGCCGTCCCTTCGTTGATATCGAAGTACGTTAGAATAGCCTTCCCCAGGGATGAGCGGAACTCCGGGTCCTCCAGCGCGCTCGGCTGGAGTCACCATGTGTGCACAGGAGGGCGGTCTGCTTCCCAACTGATCTGGAACCATAGAGGGTTTTGATCGGAGTGCGTCCCCCCTAAATATCTTTATTTCGCAACGAGTGGGAGCAAAGACTGGTATCCCACCAGCCTATCCAGTCGGACATGCAGATCATGGGCTGCTGAGTAATAGGAATAGATTCGCTCGGTAGGGTGGAGGATGCGCCACAGGCCCTGTAGTGCCCAGTTCGAGAGCCAGTCCCCAAGCACCTGCGCATTTGACACCGCCGTTGTCGTGAGGGTAAATGATCTGTCCATGTGAACATTGAGTACCATATTAAAGTCCCCGCCCAATAGCCAAGGGAACTCTGTATAGGGGGTCAGTTGTGTTAGGAATGATGGCTGGTCTATATTAGGGGCATATATCGACTCCAGCAGTATCATTTGACCGTTTAACTTCCCACGCACGAAGGTTTACCTGCCCTCCTGGTCTGTTACCACCTCTTCGCAGATAAATGGGGTTCCCGCCCGCACCCAGATCAGTGTACCTTGCGCATGTGCTGAGAAGGTAGTGCCATATATTTGCGCTCTCCAGCGTCTGCGAAGCCTGTTAAGCTCTGCCTGTGTCATGTGTGTCTCCTGTAGAAGGGCGATACCCAGTGTCGCTGGGGGTAGAAAAAGATAGAATAGTGCCTCTTGGGTGTGTGCATACATCGTATATTCCATGTTATGGTGTTAGTACGTGTCATCGCTAAGCTGGTTAGTCAGGCGCAGCGTTGACCGCGGGGGTCATGCCGGTGGGTCGGCGCCATGGTCAGAGAATTGCCCCTGTGGGCATGTGTCATGGTCTGGGCGGGGGGTTGAGTCACTTTGCTGCCTTGCGAACAACAGAACCGCAAACAACATAACTATCGGGGCGTATCTCACAGAGGGTGTCTGTCCAAACTTTTGTAACATGTGTGAATTACGAATCTAGTCCAGTATGGTGCCTGGTGGGTGTGCACGCTAGAGGTGTCTTGTCCTTACTGTCTACCCCTGGTGTTCCCAGTGTGTTTAGGAGGTGCGCCAACGTGCTGAACGCCCAGGGCAGTGGGCAGGCCTGGTGTGGGGCGCACCGGGTTGACGCTGTCTCCCTGCTATACCATTGTGGTGCCTGACGCAGCAGGACTCTCGCATGGCAGTCCCCAATCATCCCCACAAGGCAGCACACGGGTCTCCTACCTCCCAGTGGCGCCCCTGCAGCACATCGCACACAAACAATGTGTGTAAAGAAAATGGATAAACAAATTACTACTTGGGTAGCTTGACTATGAATGAGTCCAGTGATTCCTTTACGGGATCATATGATGTCGTCTGCAGTCTGTGGGGTTACCCTCGGAATATTCATGTCGTCTGATATTACTGTAGATGGGGATGATCGGCCGCTAGTTCCTGATGTGTTGTGCCTGGAGACGTCTCCGCGGTCACTGCCATGTGCAGTTCCGAGAGTTGCCACTGCCTCTAAAACATCTTGATGCTCCATCCTGATTTTCTCTGGACTTGGCGCTACTTGACTTGGCCGTGGTGCCTGGGGCGTCCCACGTCGCCTCCGCCGTCGAGTTCTCTGTGCTGTCAAGCCGCCGTCTACTGGGCCCGGAGAGCACGTTCCTGTCCACCTTCCCGACTCCTCCAGCCAGTCCCACGCCTCCGTGTGGGGAGTCAAAGAAGCGGGTCCCCTCTTTCGTCACCACTCGCAGTCGGGCAGGGAACAGCAAAGAGTAGGGCAGCTCCAGTTCCCGGAGTTGATGCTTTACTGCCGTGTAATTGCTTCTGCATCGCTGTACAAGTGCGGTGTAGTCTGGAAAGAACTTGACTTGACTACCACCTACTTTGAGGTCCCCCAACTTCCGGGTTTCACGTAGCACCACTTCTCTGTCGCTGAAGTTGAGGAGTTTAAAGAGGAATGGGCAGGGCCTGGCTCCCGGTCGGGGCTTCTGGGCCGGCACCCGACCCGGTGCGCCCTCTCCACCACGAATTGCGGCGACAATGCCCCCTGAGGCAACAGGTCTCGTAGCCAGCACTCAAAATACTGCTCCGGGTTTCTGCCCTCTTCCCCCCTGGAAGGCCCACTACGCGCACATTGTTGCGCCGGGCGCGCCCTTCTGCCCTGTCGTCGAGTGCACGCACGTGGTCCATTATATCCTGTAGCGCAGCAGCGTGATTCCGGGCGACATGTTGAAGTTCCTGGAGAGTTTGGTCTTGAACTGCAACCTTCTCAGCCAGCTTGCGATGGTCTGCATGGAGGAGTGTGAAGTCAGAGGTGACTTTGTTGATCCTTGATTCCAGGGACGTCTTGGTCTGTTCCAGGGTATCGCCAATCTTCTCCACTGCAGCAAGCACTAAATCCATTTTAGCTGCTAAAACCTCTGCTTATGATTCCATCTCTGCTCCTTGCCTCCCATGCAGGGGATCTAGGCCTCCCGTGCTTGGTGGCACTTGCTGCGCCTTGTCTCGTAGACGGCCCATTACAAGCTGCTGTGCTGTTGGCATCCGTGAGCAGCCCTTCCCGTGGATGGTCCTAGCTGTCGGCGGGGCACCGGACCTGTTCTGTTGGCTTCCGGGTTCACCCCTAATCGCGTACTGTTCGTGTTACGTGGCGAGGCTTGTAAACTGCGGTTGTCCCCCCCTTTCCCCCCTCCCCCGGCGGGTGTCGTCTGAGTTCGGAAATAGGTCCCGCTGCAGGTAATATGTGCGTCCCTGAATGCACCACAGCAAGGAGGCTTCCGCGCACCACGCATGGTGGCCGGTGAGGGTATCCCCAGTGGGTTCCAGCGTTATGTCCGTTCCTTCACTACTGCGTAATTCGCAGCTTCCTGCCCGGCCCCATCCCAGGGGCGCCACAGAGGGCACCGGAGGATTCGCCCTGTGCTCCAGGCACTCACCACAGTGCAGTCGCAACGGCAATCGCGGCCTGCGCGGTGACGCTCGCCTGATCCGTCCACCGCCTCCTTTGCAGTTTCAGGGTCCGCTTTGGCAGGGGCCCCCAATGTTCTGGGCTACTGCTAGTCAGTGGGCATCCGACCAGTCATTGCGCATCTCCTCTGGGATTGTATGCCTGGGCCAGCAGCTCACCTCCCCAATCAGCCAGACCGGGCGGGGCGACCCCTAGCACCCCAGTGGGTCTCAACAGCCCCTGCCTAGGGCCGGTGTCTCCTGCAGCTACGCTTCAGGCCATTCGTGGGGTTCTGCAGACACCCAACTCGCTTCGTGCTGCCCGCCAACCAACAGGATGTCACGTCTTTCCTATGTACTACAACACGGATGGTGACCGTCAGGACGTGCCCCCACCATGAGGATCTGCCTCGCCCCGCAGTCCCATCTGTAGGGGGCCCTATTTGCACTGTGGTATGTCTGCTACTGCCGCTTGGAGGTTGCTGTCAGCCCGTTTCCTCCCCGGTGTGTCCTTGAGATGTCCCCCAGGGCCTTTCCTGCGCTTCAGCACCTCACCTTAACTCGTCCGCAGTATCAGCATCAGTAACTGTGATTCATAAAATGGCGCCCGTTCAGCCCGGGCACCTCCATTTTATCTGCCCCAGAGTTCGAGTGTCTATTCAAATACGCTACTGTAGGGCCCTCCGAGGGTCTCCTACCCCGTGGTTCCTTGTTTCTCTCCTGGGGTTTCAGGGCTCCCAGTGTCCCCCGCTGAGGGCGTTGATTGGTGTGGGCCGCTCCCGGCACAGTACTCCTCGCTCCCTGCCCAGTTTCGCGGCAGTGGGACCCTTACGGAGCACACCACTCTCCACTGGCAGCAGGGCTCCCCCTCTAATATTGCCTGTCTCTCCAGTTTAGGCCGCTGTCACACATCTCCAGCCACTGCAACGGGTGCTCGCTTCTGCCCGCACGCACTCCTCACCTCAGTCGCGCTGGTAGATGTGCGTCAGGGCAGGTCAGCGTTCAGTTTCTACTCGGTGCCGCCGCCACCTCCAGGCACTGCAGGCCGGTCCCCGCCTGTTGGCAGTCAGCCTCGGGACCCCTCTGTATGCCTGCCAATCGCGAAGGTCTCCCTCCCGCCGGTGCTGCTACTTTCGCGCACAGCAGCTTATCAGTAAGAGGGCAGTCGCGAGCACCAGCCTCAGCCCCTGGCAGCACTTCCACGGGCCATGGCCTCGATCACGTCTGCAGGATAATCACTCTGCCAAGTCTCGCAGGTGCCTCTCCTCAGTACCTCACTGGTCCCAGGCGTTTTCAGCACAGTAGGCACCCCTTCAGGATCTTTTGGGCGGATAATCAGGGGATATTGGTCGGAGCGCTAGGTGCTTGCGTCCGCCATGTTGGCTGGCTAGCTTCGCCCCCGTGCACACAGCTCCTTTGTACAGACCTGATCTGTCACAGGCGAATATTTCAGGTTCCTGGTTTGTCCAACTTTATTCACGAATAGCAGAAAGGCTCATTTATTGGATGAGGGCGATTTGTCACAGGAGGAGATGTTTGATGACCAATGTGTGGTGAACGGAGGTTCAAACACGGTTCATGTAAGTTTAGCGTGAGTTTTGTGAACATTCCAAACGTGCAAGCAGACTGAAACGAGCTAGTGTTTCTCACATGCCAGCAAAACAAAATACTGGGATAAACAGTTTTAAAATACATGTTGCATGTGTTTATTACTTTTTAGGTCGTACTTTCGTCATACTTACAAAGCACCACAAATGTGGCATGTTGTCCCATAATGTACCCAAGTTAAAGACACGGAGCCCCTATTTTACCCCCTTTCACATCAAATACAAAACATTGCCATCAACTGACTACGATCACTGCATCATAGCCAAAATCTAAAATACCACACTGCAGCCCCGTCCCAAATCCAACCGCCAAACAACACCATCAAACTGCCAACATTATATCGCAATTATTAGAACGTCACACACCCAAACGCCAACAAGACTCCCCACGAGTAAATCCACTTTTCCACCCCTACTTAAAACTCTCTCCCTCCTTTACAAAACACAAAACTTCTCCTGTCAGCAGGTTGTTCGTCAACTCTAAGCTCTGCTTTCTTTTCCTTTCCTTTACAACAAATAAATGCTAAACACATTACAGCACAGAACGTGCAATTGTCTATTGAGCGCACTTGTATGCATGTGTCCATCATTGTCTTTATTTGTAGTATAGCTAAAAAATTCCTGGTGGCTCACCACCCAGGATAATATCCTGCATAGCTAAACACTTATAAGGTCCCAAAGACGAGACCTATTGGTTATGCCAATGCTTGTTGACTTTTGGGGTTCACTTCATTGTCCTAGGTACAAGAGTAAGTAGATTCAGCCTTTCAGGACTTCTTCCAGATCTCTTACAGTAGGTCCAGTCCTCTTCTCTTCTTCCTCAGGTCCAGCAGTGTTCTGAAGTGGGTATCTGGAGTAGCCAAATTTATGCTTAGCTGCATAAGCTAGTGTGTGGGAATAACTCCTAGGCATGTTCTAACCAATGGGGTAAAAAATCCGAGGCCAACGCCACACACTTTGGGGATTTTCAATATGGCGAAAGTCTCTGGTCACACTAAACTCTGGGGGCTGGCGGTGTGTGTGGGAAGTGTACTATGGTAATACTAGTGTCTCCCACATCTAACACTAAAATCCACTTTCTAGAAGCCACTGTACCCACAGTAAACCCAGAGACAGAAATCTGGTAGAACAAAAGAAGGATTATTTACAAGCCAGACAGCGTGCTACACGTGTTATATATGAACACGGTACAAAAGGGGGGTGGTGATGGATGGATGGCTCCGTCCATCACCACCCCCTTTTGTACCGCTTTTGGCCGCCATAAGTGTGGCAGGGTATGCTCAGACGTGAGTCCCTTGCTCACTTTGCCACTGGATTCAAGCAAGCCGGGCTGAAGACGGCTGGAATGCCAGAAACCGGTCCTCGGAAGCTTGTTTCCGGTCAAGGGAAGACATGGCTTGGCAGTTCGGCCTGGACTGTTCCCATGAGGCACAGGATTAGACTGATTTGCATATAGCCATGTCTGAACTGGGGTGGCAGAGTGGGCTAAAGAACGGTGATGGATTAAACCTGATCTTTTGACTGGGTGTGAGTGTTTGATTGATTCAGATGCTCCGTCCATCACCATCCCCTTTTGTACCGTTATACATGAACACAGCAGGCCTATCCAGCAGGATTTAAAACTCAAGTAGAATTTGACACTCTGATGTCAAAAAGGATTCTCACAGCCCCCACTCGTCTGCTGAGCTCAAAGGAGTTAGCCCGGCTAAATTAGGTCTTCCTATCAATCACAATGCCCTATTGTGTAGCGCCTGGGAGGAATTTCACATCTTATTCACCCCTATTCAAAGGCTAATCACTGGCTGGGAGCTAGCAGAGAATTGTGTTATCCATCCTTCTGACAGTTCAGGTGGTAAAGAATAACTTTCTAAAAGTTACTTTTCCATTATATAAAAATCCTACTTCACCATTAAATTGGATTGTTAATATTTATTAAAAATAGGTGTATCAACATTTTTCTACCTAATCCTTTTCTGAGATATAATATTAGGATTTTAAGATACAATCTGGTTTTCTACAGAGGACAGCTAGGCCTGCCACTGTCAAAAAAATTCCATTAACTTTTAATTTCTACATGTCCTACTTTTTAAAACCATGCACCCTGCCTTGTAATCTACAAGGCCTACATAGGAGTGAAAAATTCATTTTTAAAAATACGTTTTTTCCCTGTCAAAAAGATTTATATTGACAGGTCTTCCTCTGTGTTTTGCAATGTTATAGACAGGCTACGATGGTAAGCCTGAAGTCATGTTTTCACTGCCACTATTGGGTTTTTACAGATAATGACTGGTATCTTATTTGCGATGCTTTCTTGGTATGGAATGCTTTTAGTGAAGAGAGACACAAGGGTTTGGAAGGAATGAGAACAGTAACAACACTGGAATTTTGAGAATGCTTATCCTCTGTTATGAAAATTGGAGGATTTTTTTATTTGATTAAGAATTGTAAGGATAATGCTAAACGCCTATGAGGTCTACTAAACCTGACTAAGAGATTCAAAGAGAAGGCATCATAAAGTATATTGTTTTTTTTATTTTTATTATTTATTGGCATTTGCAATACAGTTTACAACCACAGAACAAACTCAACTGTAGCCAGTCATCATGCATTTTACAATAACTGAATCCAGTGCATACATGTGCGATATTCTAAAATAAAAATCCTACTATATCTTTGTGTCATTACAGAAATATTATTGCATACATCTAAATAGTTGCCTACGTTCGCAGCCCGTATTTCAGCAGTCCATTTTCCCACCCAACAATAGCCCCCACACAATGCAGGATATCATGAACAGAAATGCAAATCAATTATCTAAGCTCAACCCTATACACCATAGCCACCCAGCAGCCCCCACTCGGTACGACAACTATCGCTATGCAACATTTGACCAATATGTGTCCTGCTCATGCAATGTCCTCCCCCCCAATCCCATCTCCTCGCTGTTTCTCCCGCTGCCATTGAAGGAACGGCTCCCAAATGTCGCGGGGCCTGGAGGTGGGTGGCATCAACTCTCAAAAGGTACCTAGTTGTGTATGCCCATATGTGACATCAGCCAGCCAGCTCTTGACTGACGGTGTCCCCCGTCTCCCCCAATTCACTGCCACCTGACGTTTAGCGTACAGAAAGAGCATTGCATGCAATTTCCTTAATTTGGGCACAGTTTGTTGCACATATCCCAAAATCCCTTATTCAGGAGACGGGAAATCAGCTCTTCCCACAATCTGATTTATCGACTCAAAAACCGAAGACCAATAGTCCTGCAGTTTCTCACACGACCACGCCATGTGCAGAAACGTAGCAGGGGAACGCCTGCACCTCCAGCAACTATCCTCCTCCCTGAGTCCCATCCTGTGTAGACTGACCGGCATCCTGTAGAACCGGTGCAGATACTTAAAATGGATTAAACGCAGCCTATAGTTAGGGGACAGTTCGGTAAGTTGCCCACAGCAAAAATTCCACTGCTCCTCCGTGAGTGGGGTAGAAAGCTCGTTGTTCCATTTTTGCAGGGCTGTGGACTGTACTATGGGAGTGCTGTTCTGCATTTGCCTATATATTCTAATGACCAATTTTCGGGGAGAGGGGGAGCTCACTATCGATTCCAGCGCTTGAAAGGCTGGAGGAGCCGACGGAAAATCATTGCTCAAAGCATGGCAAGCCGAATTCGGTCTATGGTACAGAAACAGCTCCGAAAAAGGCACCTCTCTTCCCTCAGTGGCCACAGGGGGGGCATGAATTCATCGTTAGGGAACAAATCAGCAAACGTGTGGAGGCCTAGTTTTTGCTGCATAGATGTGCCAATACCTCCCTCAATGCAGGTCAATGGGGGATTTTGTACCAAAGATAAAGATGAGGCATACATCAGTGGTACACCCGCCTTTTTCCTCAACTCATCCCACACCCATTTCAATGTCTCGGCTGTATCAACCTCACCCCTGGGACGTTTAGCCTTCGCGCATATAGCCACCTGTAGTGGAATCAGTGCCATATTGTCATGTTCTACAGCGACATGTGGCTGGAATGGGGTGTGGTGTACCCAAAAATGCAAAAATTGGGCTTGAGCGCATAATGCATATAGGTGCATGTCTGGAGCCCCCAAGCCGCCCTGTTGCAGAGGCAGCGTCAGCAGGTCCCAGGCCACCCTGGCTTGACCACCTGCCTATGCCAATGTGACAAGTTGTGATTTTAATGTGGCGAAGAAATGTGATGTCAGTGGGATCGGGACATTAACAAAGAGGTACAAAAATGTGGGCAATATGATCATTTTTGCCAAAGTGATCCGCCCAGTAAGGGACAGGGGTAACCTCGCCCACAGCTTCACCTTTCCCTCTAGCCAAGTCAAGGCACGTCCATAATTCATATTCCAAATTTCCTGGAGATCTGTACTTATCCAAATTCCCAAGAATTTGACCTCGTCTGCTTTTCATCTCAGAGGGAACTCAGATGTGACCTCTGGAGTGTTGTCTGTTAAGGGGAACACGACTGACTAGGACCAGTTTATGCAAACACCTGCCAAGCCTCCAAACCGGATGATCTCACGCAAAACTGGGTCTAAATTGACTTCTGGATCTCTAAGGTACAGGGTCATATCATCTGCATATAAGGATATTAATAGGCTTCTGGAGCTAAACCCTATTCCCCACGCAGTATGATGTTGTCGTATACGGGCCGCTAAGGGCTCCATTGCAATGGCAAAGAGCAGCGGTGATAGGGGACATCCCTGCCGTGTGCCCTGTGAGATGGAAAAGGGATCAGAGATCAACCCGTTCACTTATATCCGTGCGCTGGGAGCAGTGTACAGTAAACAAATCCTGCTTATAAAGAGCGGGCTGAAGCCCATGTTGGACAGAATTGTAAATAAATACGGCCATTCCAGGGTGTCGAACGCTTTTGTGGCGTCCAAAAATACCACAGTAGCGTGGACACTGGGGTGCAAATAATGTAATGTAGAAAAAATGGTACGCAAATTGTGCAATATTGACCTCCCCGGGATAAACCCTGACTGGTCAGGGAGAGCTACAAGGGGCAACAAAGGCTGCAACCGGTTAGCCAGTAACTTGGCAAAAATGTTCACATCAACATTCATTAACGAGAGGGGCCTGTAAGAGTCCAGCTTGTCATCAGCTTTGCCCGGCTTCAGCAATGTGACTATTAGAGCCTCCCTCATTGAGTCAGGCAGTTTGCCCACCTCCAAAGCCTCCTCGTACACAGCCAACAGCTTTGGGGCCAGCACCTCCACATAAGTCTTGTAAAATGCAGTAGTAAGGCCAACAGGGCCTGGTGCTTTATTGAGAGGCATACTTTTGATAGCTAGCGCAACGTCCTCAGTCGTTATCAGGAGGTCCATGCATTTCCTATATGTGTCGTTAAACCATGCTAACTCAATGGATTCAAGAAAGGACCCCATCTCCTTCGGGCATTCACTTAGGGCTGCCGTGTATATGTTGGAATAGAAACCCGAGAACGTTCTCAGTATCTCCTCCTGCCCTCTTACCACAGTGCCAGATGTGTCTTTTATCTCATGAACGTGTGCCGCTGTCCTGGAGGGCCTGATCATATTTGCCAACGTGCGCCCCGGTCTATCCCCCTCCCCATATCTCCTAGCCTCTGCATATTTCCCGAGGAATTTAACCTTGCGTTGTGCTTCTTCTGCATAATCTAACAGTTTCGCCTTCAGCAACCCAGAGGTATTACAATCTCCTTCAGCAAAGTATTGCGTTTCGAGATTTTTAATGTCAGCCTCCAGGGAAGCCAGGGAGCCTCTTATGGTTTTAAGCACCCCTGCTTGTCTGGCGATGCATTGCCCCCTTATAATCACTTTAAAGGCCTCCCAAAGCGCACCTTCTGTGTCTACTGACCCAGTGTTATTTTGAAAGTAGTCTGCGATGTCATTTCCGATCTCTGCCTTAAAGGCCTCATCAAGTAAGGCGTGTGGTGGTAGTCTCCATGTGAACGCGCGCTTATACATAGTTGGTAGGGACTGCCGCAGCAAGCACGGGCCATGATCAGACAAGCAACAAGGCAAATGCTCGACCCCAACTACGCAAGCAGCCATATCTCGGGACAATAGCCAGTAATCTAGGCGGGACCATGCATTGTGGTGTTCTGAAACAAGTACCCTCCTTCAACTCACCATGTCTGTTCCTCCAGATGTCTACCAGGTCACCTTCCGCCATTATCTCATGAAGGGCTGCACTGGCCGCCGAGTGCAGGGACCGGGCTGTGCCCCGTCTATCTAGGAGTTCATTAAGTATTGCATTAAAGTCGCCTCCCCACAAAATCGTGTCACATCCAATAGTTCTAATTTTTTACCATATTGTGTTAAAAAAGTCAGGAGAGTCAGTATTGGGGCCGTACACGACCGCGATGAGGATTGACACACCACACAGGAGCCCCTGCACCAGGGGATAGCGGCCCTCCGGATCCGTTTGTGTCAAACCCTCCTTCCAGTCCTTTCCACAACGTATTAAAACCGCCACCCCCCTTGTGTAATTAGAATACATCGCAGAATATACATTCCCCCATCTGTTGTGGCAAAGCCTACTGGATGGCACAGTGTTTAAGTGTGTTTCCTGTAATATGCATAAGTCCACGTTGTGGCGAGCCAGATAGGCATGCACCAGCCTTGATTTCCTGCAATCGTTCAGGCCACAAACATTCCAAGTTAGACAGTACAACTGATTATAAGGAGCCATGTGCAACTACATAAAGGCGTCCCATGACATTCCGCGACGCATGACCCAACTTGAATATAAGAGGCAACAATCATGCACCATCTATCTAAACAACCGGCATTACATAACATAACAAACGCCTCCATCCACCCTCCACCCACTCCAACCCCCTAATCAGATTGTAGAATAACCCCCCCTACAATGAACCTAAACAATGCAGTGTCAAAAATTGGGAACCTTCCCTTGGAGGCGCAGCTACGCCGGCATACAACCTTGCATTATGCAAGGTGGTCGGGAATACTGTGGACGTCTCAGCTCACCCAGGAACTTTCAGCCTAATGAATTGAGAAAAAACTGTGCGGCAAATCCACCCCGAACCCACACAACCCAAAGCAGGCAGTCAAACATGGCCACCCTCCCGAGCGCCAACACAATGAGCAACACCTGTTAATACGATACCCCAGTTAATCATTGTCACTTAGAGCTCCTCCCGACGCCTCCTCCAAAGCCTGCTTCTTCTTGGACGACTTTCCCCCCACATGTTTTGCAAACTTCAACGCCGACTTTGCATCCGTGAAGAAGTGCGGGGTACCATCCACTGAGACATTCAATTTTGCAGGGTAGAGTAGAGAGTAGGATATCTGCACCTGCAATAGGATGCGTTTAGCAGGGAGGAATTCCCTTCTCGCCGCCTGCACTGCCGGAGTGAAATCTGGGTAGAAAGAGATGGCATTGCCCTTGTGCGTGTTCTTGCCTTTCTCTCTGGTCATACGGAGAATTAGATCCCTGTCCTGGTAGTTCATCAGTCTCGCAATTAAGGGCCTAGGCGGCGTCCCAACAGTGGGTCGTGGTCCCAGTGACCTGTGCGCTCTTTAAACCGCAAATACACCAGAAAGATGTGTGTCGAACAGTTCTCGAAGTAAGTCAGTTACGTATGTCTCCATTTTAGTCATGGTAGTCGTCTCCGGTATCCCAGTAATGCGTATATTGTTACGTCTCGACCTCGCCTCCAAATCTTCATTCTTTGCTCTGATGATCCCCAGCAGCTTATCCATTTGGAGCAGTTGTTCTTTTGTCTCTACTTGGAATTCGTGACATTCCGTGTGTCGGTTTTCAAGGGCGTCCAGACAAGTCTTGCGGGTCCCAACTTGAGATTTGACTGCATCTAACTGCGACGTTAAGTTGTCAAGTTTAGCGTCTATATTGCGTTAGCTAGAACGCATGTCTAGCATCAGGGTTCGAAGATCCGGCCTCTGGTCATCCCCATCTGCGTCTTGGGAGCTTTCCGCTTGTGTTTCTGGTCTGGCTCACTTTGCGTAGCGGATTTTTTGTTTTCGAATGTCAGTTTTGGCTGCCTGGTATCATGTCTCCCCATGTTGGCAGTCGCACAGGCTGGTTAAGTAGAGTAGCGCGCAAATGGGTCAAGAGTGTCATCCACTGAAGTACAGGTTCGCAAACAGCATGCAACGGCTGGGCGCCCACCGCCTCAAAATCACCTCCAAGCAGCGCTATCTGGCAGGGGACAGTGTAGTTCTAGTGTATTTTGCAAGATGGCAGACAGGTGAACAATGAGCGACGCAATCGCAGTCCGCGTGCCCAGCGCCCCACCAGAGATTCAGTCCGGGAGTACACAACCAGAGTTCCTTCAAGGGGTATCAAGTGTCTGCGGGCTAAAAAGCTCTGTCACCTTCTCAGGTGCTGTGCGCTGTTGAGTGCTTCCCACAAAATGGCGGCCTCCTCGTTGTACAACCAAAGTGCCACTCCGGCTCCCGCCAGTGTCTAATTAGTAGCCCAGAGGTCACAGCAGCTCCGCCCGGCCAGCATGACCCACAACAGGCTTTCCAACTGGAGAACCGGGCAGCCGTAGTACCCACCGGTCTCTTATTTACGTGGCGCACCTCACTGTAGCGCTGTCGCAGAAAATGGCTCCTTCACAGAACCCACACAGGCAAGCTCAGTCTCTGGAGGTATGAAGCCACAGTCAAGCGTCGCCGCGTCCACTCACGGGGCCTCTGCAGCCTCTCTCTCGGTGTCCACAGCTCCTCCTCAGCTGACGGATGGGCGCCACCGCAAGTCCGGGTATGGTCGGATCCGCCGCCTCCCCCGCGCGCCGGGTGCAACTTCCTTGCGCTAGTGGTCGAGGAGAGGGTGCTATGACGCTTATAATCTGAGCAGAGATGGAGTCCGATGGATCAGCGCTTCAATACCGGCACTTCTGCACACATCACAGCCTGCTCTTAAGAGAGTCCAGGCACAGCCTCACCTGCCCCGTCCAGGCCTTTGAAGCCGCGAGCTCGATTATCAGCTCCTCCCACCTGCCGGGCTCCACGACCTCTCACGGCTGCCTCGGTGGAAAATACGTGACGCTCGCACTCAGCCCCCGTCCATCCAGGTGGCTCAGGAGTTAAGGCAGTTCTTCACCGCACAGTCCGCCTTATTTGTAGATGCTCCCGACGGCTCGAGATTCGACCAAAGTGCAGGATAAGTAAAGGATTTTCCCCGACCTGCGGAGTGCACTCAAAGAGCGGCCATTCCGCTGCTCAGCAGGCCACGCCCCCATCATAAAGTATATTGTTAAATGAAACAACTTTCAAAGGAACTTTTTAAATCCCTTGGAAGGAAGTGCTGATACCATGTCCTAGCCCTGAAGAAGCTGCTTACTACCGCAAAACCTGTGTCGGCTGAGCCATTACTGGTCATGTGGACTTTTTTAAATTGGAAAATATGAGATAATATCTATTAGAAGATTGGATCGAATAAGAATTTATAACATATTATTGGATGGTTGTTGGTTCTTGCATGTTTTTGGATTTGAGGGTTCCCCATCATCAAATGTACAATGGAATTTTTATTGACTGATGTATATATTTAGCACAATGAAAGTGATAAAGATATTTTTCACATTGTTTAATAAAAGAATAAAGGAGCGTATGTGAAACATCACTGCGATTGTGTAGAATTGCATAAAAGTGTATGTATTGCAACCCACAACTACATACTGTTAGGCCTGAAACCATATTTGTACTGCTGTTGTAGTTGATGGCAAAATAGGTGCTGCAGCCCACTAGTAGCATATAACTTCTAAGCCCTAGGTACATTTTATACTATACATTAGGGATGTACAGGCACGTCAAATACGCCAATTAGGAGTATACTACTTCAATTGAGGAGAGGATAAAGCCTAGCGGCTAGGGCGGTCAATCTCAAATCTAGGGAACCGGGTTTGAGTCTCTGCAATAACATTCAACATCTTGTGATTCTGGGCAAATCACTTAATCTCCCCGTGCCTAACAAAAATGAAAGTGTCCAGGGGTAACGCAACAAGTGCTCATGTAAAGCGCTCTGATACGTTCAGGTGTGTTTGCACTATACAAAACTACGGAGAACAAAAATAACAAATTTAAAGGGGGAGCATAGGCACTTTACTGCTTGTTAGCAGGAGTAAAGTGGACAGTTTTAAAACCATCAAAAATATAGGGTCCAGCCAGACGCAAAAAATCCGGACAACCAAAGCAATCCCAGACCAGTTTCAACCTATTTGGGTCTCTTCAGTGGGGTGCAGATTGAATGTTATGACACAGTGAGCAAGAGACACCCGTCTTGGCATACTGGTCACACTTAAGCAGTCAACTCCAACAAAAAACAAGATGATGGATGGAGCAATTAAATTAATCACCGCTACAGGCGATTGCTTGGGACACATTCCAGTCTATAGTTTTTTGCCCACTATGCCCCTGTAGACCAAAAACTGCCATATGCAAATCAGCACTGACCCTGCTCCGCATAGGAACAGTCCCCTGAGGAGCAGGGGGCAAGGCGAGTCCCCTCCTAGATGGGAGTGAAAGCTCTCCTAGATGTGTTTTGGCCTCTTCAGCAGGCTACAGCTTGAGTCGTATGTACTGGCGGTCACTACTCAACGGGGGTGGCGGGAGGAGGAGTGGCGGAGTAAATGAGAATTCTTTTATTCTTTTTAAACACTTACCTGCAGCCTCTTGGTCCTCTTCAGCTCCATGTCGATCGACAGAAGGAAGCTGGAACCAGGAAGCACACAGACTGCCCTAGCTAATCACAACACTGTCTTACAGCAGCATTGTGATTGGTCTGAGCCTCAGGGGACTGGGAGGCTGCGTATGTTCACCACCCAGGCTGTGCATTACAGCGGGTGGACAACAGGGTAAGAGTGCATGACTGTTTGGTCGGCCTAAGACGGCCAGCCAAACCCTCATGTGCACTTTAGAGTGTGCTCACCACTCCTCCCCCTGGCCCCTGCTCTGGCCAGCACAGCTCTGCACCCGCCTAAGCAGGACGGAAAACAAAAATGATAATAACATTGGTTATTATCATTTTAGTTTTCCTTTTTTAAACTTCCTGCAGAGCAGTGGGGCGACGCTCCTCCATCTTAGTTGAGCAGCCACTGCTGGCCGTATTAACACATGAACCCTTGAATTAATATCAGCCACTGGCAGTCACTTGGCCTGCATTCCAGTACATGGATTTTTGCTCAGTATGCCACTTTTGACTGAGACCTGCCATATGCAAATCAGCACTAACCTGTCTCCTCGTGGGAACAGTCCATTCTGAACTGCCAGGCGAGTCCTCCTCTGGATGGGAATAGAGGCACCCCCTAGACAAGTTTTGGCATATCTCGGTCTCTTCAGCAGGGTGCAGCTTGAGTTCTATAGCACAGTGAGCATTGGAACCCTATCAAGGCATGCTCTTCATACTTAGAACTTCAATAAGAATCTTTGAATTAATCTCAGCATTTGACGATCACCCGGGATGCATTCCAATTCATAATTTTTCACCCACCAGGCCACTCTAGATTGAAATCTGCCTTATGGAAAGCAGCACTTACCCAGCTCCTCATGGAACCAGTCCATTGTGTACTGACAGGCGAGTCCATCGCTAGATGAGAACAAAATCACCCCTAGATGTGTTCCAGGCTATTTGGGCCTCTTCAAAAGGGTGCTGCTTAGGTCTTGTGTCACAGTGAACACGAGACCTGTGTCTGGGCATACCTGTTGTACTTGGGGTGTCAGTTACAGCAAACAATAAGATGAAGGATGGAATTATTGAATTAATCTCAGACATTGGCAATTGCTAGAGACTACTTTCCAGTCCATTGCTTTTCTTTTTTGCCCTCCTTTCTAGAGCCTGGTACCCTCTGGACTTTTTTTTCTTCAAAACTATTTCTTAGAGGCCTGGATCTAAAACACTGAAGAAACATTTGAAATTGGATGGAGGAAGACATCTTGCTACCTCTCCTCTCTGCTTGGTATCCACACAGGTTCTAATGGCAAAAAACGTGTCCAAGAAATAATTGGACGTAGGGGCAATAAAGGCACAAAAAAATCAATATTGGATGTAAAATGGAGAAGACTGTAACATCTATTTTCTCTAATGTAAGATTTCAGCATCACATGTTAAAGAAAATGTTTTCCAGTTGTTAGCTGGCTTGATGGCCAAATTTATGGTCCCTTCAGGATGAAGGAAGGGGATGTGGGTAATGGAGTTCTCCGTAGAAATCACTCAGTCAACCGAGCTGCACAGGGATCTCCTCTTTTATTTTCCTTCCATGTCGTTTGGTAGGACCATGCTTGCATATGCCCACACTGGCAGGCAAGTAGAAGGCTGAAGGTAGGAGATGGGTGGAGGGCAAAGTTGAGGCTGGTCATGAGTGCTGGAAAGTAGGGGAATCGTTCCAGATCCCGGTTCCGGCAGTTATTACTGGGCCAGATGTGGACTCTGACTGACCCAGGGAAAATGCTGAATTTATACCCACGTAATTTGTCTACACAAGGACACATCCAGCAGCACCTGCACATTGTCCTCATTCTGTTTAATGCAGCAACCTGAAGGCAATGAGGGGACTAACTTATTTCCACTTGCAGCCGGACAGATACAAAGTCCTGATATCTTATTTCCACTTCTAGCCGGACAGATACAAAGTCCTGATATCTTATTTCCACTTCTAGCCGGACAGATACAAAGGCCTGATTTAAAGGGCCATCAGCTCTTTATTTGTTTAAAATTCATCCTGGCTGATAGCCATCTGCAACCTAACACATAGGTACCAATGCAATGGAAGAAAACAAAGGTACATCGCTTATCACTTCACAAGTACTTTAGAGAAACTGACATGAAAGCAGGTTTGTTTAACCCCCCATGTAAGAGATGTGCATACACTGTAAGAATGCAAGATTTGTTTATATGAGTAGTAACACTAACATTGATTCAAATGCCACCTACTATTGTTTTTAATTTAGCTATTTTATAGCTCTACTCATCCCAGAGTGCTTTATATCGCACACACAGACACAATAAATCACAAAAGTTTGTAAATCAATGTACAGGAAATGTTAGTCTAGGGTGACCAACCGTCCGTAAATTTCACGGACCGTCCATAATTTGGACCTCATGCCTGTTGTCCGTGAGGATCTCTTTTGCGGACGCCTTTTGTCCGTAATTTTGGGCCTTGCAGGGAGCAGAGCTGTTCCCCTGCCAGAGGCCTCAATTCCCTGATGGGGCGCCTCACACTCCTCTGAGCACAAGAGCAGCCCCACCTCGCCCATTGTCATTCTGTATGGGGCTGATTGTCACATACAGAATGGGTATGGGCCAGTTTGAGCTGTTACAGCATTGGTGGCCTACTCCTGCCGTGTTCTAGGGCAGGGCATTCTGATAGGTTTAGATGGAAGAAATGTACAAAACTATTGTACAAAAACGCCCATGCTGCCATGTGCCAGTTCATGAAAAGAAGGTGGTGAAAGAAGTTAAAAAGAAGAGGTTATAGTTCTTACACAGTGTCATCATTTCAGAGCTGGAGCATTTTTTATATTATATACAAGGAAGCCATAGTTGCTACATTTTCATTTATTTTATGTAACTAACATCCATTGACAAAGCCAATAGTCATGGCTTGTTGTAACTCCAATGTTACTGGATGCAATGAAAGAAACAACAAAATACCAGTCGTGCAGCACATTACGGTCAGCACATATTTTTAGCTTAGGTGTTTTAAGCCACACACTTAATTACATCAGATTCCCCTTTGGAGAGACCCCCAGTTTTTTCATCCCACTTAAAGCCCTGGAACAACACCATCTCACAGTCACCTCAGGTCTTGGCAATGTGCATTATGCATGACTCATGACTTACACATTTTCAGATTGCCTATGTGCAAGGGCATAGTGAACCCTCCCCCACCCCATGCTTTAGAAACTACAGTGAGGGTGAAGTTCTTTAGGAGCCTCCTCTGTCTGCAACTCAGTAGACAAAGGCTCAGCTCATAATTAAAATGAAAAGGTGGGTTAGTGAATAAGTGAAGGAATTGGTAAATGGATGGATGGATTAGTGAAAGGATTAGTGAAAGGGTGAATGGATGGATAATGAGAGAAAGGATGAATGGATGCATGAGTGAAAGGATGGATGAGGGTAAATAGATGGATGTATGGGTGGGAGGGTAGATGGATGGGTAAAAGGGTGGATGGATCAGCAAAGGATGGATGGATAAGTGAAAGGGTGGATGATGGGCGAGTGAATGGGTGGATGGATGAGAGAAATTATGGATGGATTTATGAATTGATAAGTGAAAGGGTGAATGAATGGATGGATGAGTGAAAGGGTGGATGTAAGGATGGACAAGTGAGTGAAAGGGAGGGTAGATGGATGAGTGATAGGGTCAAGGGATGGATTCATGAATGGATGAGTAAATGGATGAGTGGGTGGATGGGTGAAGGGTGGATATAAGGATGGGTGGCTAAGTGAAAGGAAAATAAAGAGAGAAAGGGAGGATGGATGGATGAGTGAAAGCATGGATGTATTATTGGCAGACTGGATGGGCGAATGGATGCCTGGATGAGTGATAAGAAGAATTTAATGATGGATGAGTGAGTCTCACTCCTTCCCATCAGCAGTCTCCACTCGACCTCCTTTCCATCTCCCTCAGCAGTCTCTACTCTCCCTTTCCACCAGGCATTCCCTACTCTCCCTTCTTTGCCTGAGTGGTTTTCCTCTACCCCCCCCCCCCACACTACTTCACTTTCTTCCCCTCAGTAGTCTCTACTCTCTCCCTTCCTTGTATTGTATTGTATTTATTATTTGTAACGCGCAACTGTCACCCTACGGGTATCCTGGCACCCAAACAGGAAGTTTCCGTCGCACCATAATTTAAGAGCCATTAACCACAACGCCGAGATATTTGAAGTGTTTTACTATTAGCACGATATCCATTCTCAGAATTAATGAAATACTGTACGTCGCGATCAAAATACATTCAAGGAAATCACACGTGTATATATCAATTCTATATCAGCACCTCCCCTACCATTATACTAGATCTACTACATTGAACGTACAACTAGCTAGAATTCCGGACCAGCTTTCCACTCATCTTAAGCTGTTTTTAGTCAAAGACGGATCACCTGATGAAGGCTAACGAGTCGAAACGCGCGTAGTGTGTATCTACCGCTTTGCCTACATCATGTTCATTCATCTTCCTGTTGTCTGATTTTATGTCTCGTCATATGTATGTGTTTTTTTTGCACCATCAATGACAAACCATTTTTTGATCTAGCAATGTATAAAAGGTATTTTCAAAACTATTTATTAGTCATCCTCTAAAAAACTCAATTTTAAAAAAAAGTATATATTCTTTATAAAATCAAACACATATAATAAATTTTGAATAAAAGTACAACAAAGTGGTTCATGATCATTTATATATAGTGGGTTTTGATATCACTATTCGTTTATGTGTTAAGTGTACTAGTTATAGACCTTTTCCAAATTAGACATTCTTTCCCTATGTATAACTAGTGGTTTTCATATATAGGGGTCCCCTACTTCCCAAAACTGCCCAAACAGGAAGTAATCAGATGGTAATCAGATGGTAAACAATACACTAGCTGTCATGACATATAGACCAGCCGCCAGAGCTATTAAATAGTCAGGGGATTATACTTTGGCGAACAGCCAGGTTTTCAGGCTCTTTCTGAAACCCAGTAGGGTGTCGATTTGTCTGATGTTCTGGGGAAGCTCGTTCCACAGCCTAGAGGCAGAGGTACAGAACGCTCTGCCTCCCATCCTCGATCTCCTGATCCTGGTAGTAGCTGCCAGACTCTGGCTAGCAGAGCGCAGGGACCTGGAAGGACTATACCTGTAGAGGGATAGGTCCTGTGTTGTGCAGGGCTCTGTACACCAGGTAGCTCTATAGGGCATCAGACAAAATAGATCAGTCTCAAGTGGTGAGGGAAGAGGTTCACAGAAAAACAGGGTAGGGACAAAGGGCAAGGGCATGTAAGGGCAGAGGACAGAAGCTGGAAAGAGTAGGAGCGAAAAAGGGGGGGTTGGGGGAAGGGGGAGGGGGGTAAGGTCAGGAGAGACACGGGCAGTTCCTATTCTTGCTTTACTCTCTGCGCTGTCTCTTGACAGTTAGTGCTCCCCCCTTCCCCTCTCTTCACTCGGCGTCATATACTCTTTCTCCTTGCCCTCTTTCTCATCAGAAGTGTCCGCTCCCTCATATCCCCGTTGGCTTCCCAGCAGCCCCGGCCTTCACGCCTTCTGCCTGGCATGGTTACCACCTGTCGCCCATTCCCATGCTACCAACCCCTACCTTTGCCCCAGTCACTCTCCTGTCAGCAGTTTCCCTTCTCCGGCCCACCTCCTCACCACTCAGTAGCCTTCTGGTTCTCAGTATGGCTGTGTGAACTCCTTGTTGAAAGGTAAGCTGTCAGCCCCCAGGTCTGTCTGAGGTAAATAAGAGGGTGAGTCTGGTTTAACTTGTTAATGAAGTTTATTAAGCGACCTCCTGGCCTGGTGATCGGACGGCAACTGACAAGATGCCATTCAAACCCTGGCCAGTGTCCGCTCCATTCGCGGGACACATTCAAGCCATAACAACAATGAACGGGTCTCGCGCACCGCGTGCGCGATACCCAAGCTAATAATAACACTACAACACTTTCCCCCTTATAAAATGAAAAGGAATTCGCAACCCCCTGAAACATGAATATATATATCCTTAATAAATTACAAACATGAATATACATATTCTTAAGAGCTAAAAAAGTCCCCAAATCTTTTGGGTGCTCTCACGGCCCCTCCTCTAACCACCTGAACCCATGATGAAAGCTTCAACCAGCTTCCCAGTCGTCGCCAAATGAGGTTAATAAGATGGTGAGTCTGGTTTCACTTGTTAATGAAGTTTATTGCAGTGGTTCCACCCACTACATGAAGCGACCTCCTGGCCTGGTGATCGGACGGTAACTGACAATATGCCATTGACGGATGACGTGTGCATTGGAAGGCTCAAAGAGACACGCAGTCAGGTGCAAAAAGACGGTAGGCTGAGGTGCGGCGAGACTGTGGGGATTGCACCTGGAAGCTGTCGACTGGAAGAGGAGTTCGTGATGGGACACTGGCATCATTGTAAGAGCACGGAGGTGGGGTGATGTGCAGGCTGCAAGGCGCGCTGTACTGCATGACTCGCGCCCTTCCCCCTATGCAATACTGATGCCCTGGTATTCTGCTGACCACGAGTGGTGTATGAGTGCAGACTGGAGCTCGACTGCTGGACTTGGGGCATACAAATTGAGGGGCCCGCCTGCATACTTTTTGTATGATGCCTGGTGGAGCTACCTCGCTAGCTATGGGGGAGATTTACTTTGGGCTCTCTCCTTTGACTATCACCTACCCAGCCGGACTTTGGGCTAACTGCCCGTGTCTCTCCTGATCTTACCCCCCTCCCCCTTCCCCCAACCCCCCCCTTTTTCGCTCCTACTCTTTCCAGCTTCTGTCCTCTGCCCTTACATGCCCTTGCCCTTTGTCCCTACCCTGTTTTTCTGTGAACCTCTTCCCTCGCCACTTGAGACTGATCTATTTTGTCTGATGCCCTATAGAGCTACCTGGTTTAGCTATAGGGCAGATGGGCCGTGGATTCCCTCCTTGGTCGTCACCTACCCAGTCGGTCTTTAGACAGACTTCCTTTCGTCTCTATGGTTGTCTCTTCCCTTATCCTCACTCTCTCTCCTCCCCTATCCCCCACTACTTTCTCTCTCCTTTCTCTCCTCCCCATATTTATTGCTGACTGTTTGATTTAATATTTACTTGTTGTTCTTTTTCTGGTATATTGTTGAACCACATTGTTGCACTTCCTTTCGTCTCTCCTGTCGTCTCCTCCCGCATCCTCCCTCTATTTATGTCTCTCCTTCCCTCCTCTCTCAATGTATTGAGACCGGACTATTTTGTCTGATGCCCGATGGATCTACCTGGTTTAGCCATAGGGGAGATGGGCCGTGGATTCCCTCCTTGGTCGTCACCTACCCAGTCTGTCTTTAGGCAGACTTCTTTTCGTCTCTCATTATTGTCTCCTCCCTAGCTCCTATCCTCTCTCCCCTGAATCTCTCCCCTTGCCTGCTACTCTGCCTACCCCCCTGTCCTCTGTGCCCTTTTGACTAAGCACTCCTTCTCCCCATGTTGGGGAAAGATCCAATATTTATACTCTGGAGTCTCAGCGAACCCGCTGAGTGAGTCCACTCCATCAAGGGAGCCACTCACACTTGAGGTATGTTATGGCACCCCTTGCCAAAGCACTCCCTCTCCCCTTTTTTGGGAAGGATCCAGTATGTAGGCCTTGGAGTCTCAGAGACCCCTCTGAGAGAGTCCACTGCGTAAAGGGAGCCTCTTGCAAAAGAGATAGGGAAGGGACACCACTTCCCCTTGGATCACAGCTTACTGGACTTTGGACGTTGCCTTGACTCGTTTACCGGTTTGTATCCCAGTCACCCTTCCCCTCCTCTCCCCATGCTGTGTCTCTCATCCTCCCCTCCTCTTTCCCACCTTCATCATCTGTCTACTTCCCTCGCTCCAACCCCCCTCCCCTGAATTTCTCAACTTGCCTGCTTTTGCCCTTACGTATTTGTGCTTATTGTTTATCTCGACCTTACAAGTAACTATGTTGCCATGCTCTAAGAACTGTGTAACCTTTGTAACAATGTAACCTGTAACTATGATCTGATGCTCATGTAAAGCGCTCTGATGCCTCCGGGTCTAGCCAACGCTATATAAAACTTTTTAAAATAAATAAATAAAAAAAAGCCATAGTAACAATGAACGATACCCAACTTCATAATAACACTACACTGTCACTTTTCATCCATGAAGTAGGGCCTGTCCCTTCTCCTCTCCTTGGCCCATACGACCCTTGACCCCATTCCTGTTGTCCCCCAACCGCAATAACAGTCTTCTACTACATGGAAGGGACCCCCTCCGGACTCAGTCAGGAGCTCTTAGGCCGGGTACGGTGCTGAAGGGCCCCCCTGGAGCTCGACCCCCTCTCCGCACCGCAGGGTCTATGTTACGGTTCTGCCCCTCATTTAAACATATTCTGCGCGATTCATGCTTACTTGCACTCTTCGTCGCTCTCCTTTCCTCGGCAGGCCGATGTCCCCGCGTCCACTTCCTGGCACATAAACCTGCTTACTCCATCTCTGCCCCGCCCCTCCGCCCAGCAGGTACTGCTGCCTTGTCCCTTCTCGGAAAACATACCACTGGCCTCCCCCCTGCCCTTCTCCATAACCTCAACAGCTCTTGCCTTCTTTACCCCTCCTGAATCCTGGCACAGAAGAGCTTTTGCCCATCCATGTTCTCTCTTACTTTATGCCCTTGTCCCGCCCATCAGCCATTTGTTCCCCTTCCACTTACTTGACACATGTACCCTCTAACCCCGCCTCGGAGCTTTTACACAGCATGCATCCGGCTTCTGTCATCTCCATAGCACATATGCTTTAAATGGCCGGTACGTCTCACCGAATCTTTTTTATTTTGAGAGGGAGAGTACCTGCACTTCTCAAGAGTGACCCAATACTTTTAATTGGAAAATACCGGCACATCTCAGAAACAAGCAAGTACTCTGTTACAGGGGACCTGCACTTCAATTTTTTCATTCCAAGCACCATAGTTGCGAAGGTTTCAGATTGCTATGTGTGACATTTTCATAATTTCAGTGTAATTATGAGTGACATTCCAATGACTATGAGTGACACTTTCTACCGAGCAAAATCAAGCAATGAAGACGAGGGAAACCTATAAATATCATAATTACACCAATTTGAGCAATGAGAAACTCTAAGGAGATCTTAAAACAGCTGCAAATAAACAGAAATGGAAAGGAACTAACCTAGTGCCTTTTTAATCTGATCGAACAGTGGCCACAAACACTCTTCATTGGGCAATGCTCAGGAGAGTAAGGCTGAGGCACACATAGGTTACAGCCTGCCAGGGCGATGTGTGTGTAAAACAGTATGTCCCTTTATGAGAAAATCCAAACATATGGCATGTGCTGACAGTCCAAAAGAGAAATAGTTAAAGTTTAGGACACAGGCAACAAAAGTGGTTTGCAGTTTAATGTTTTTCTTATTAATCCACCATACATTTTGGAATGAGGAGCACTTCTATATCAGTTCCCCAGATGAGGACACAAAGTGCCAAAATCGGCAACACTCCCCATCCCTCCTGCAACAATAACCTGGAGAAATAAACAGACCAGACACCTTATTTGTGGAGAACATTTCTTCAGGTTTATTTGCATAACAGATATGCCAGCATGGTGGGTTGTCTTGCAGGCGATCCCAGGGCAGGCATCCCCTCGCCGCCTGCCCACCTGATGAGCCAAATTACACAGTGGCCCTGGCCAATCGGTGTTTGCCAGACTTGGGGGAGGGGATAACCTCTCCCACCAATGGACCGCCAGTCCACCCCATTACTCACGCCCCCCAGAAGAGGGGCGGAGCATTCCAGGCAACCCCCGGTTGCTCAGGTCCACAACCTCCCATAGGACTAACGGGGCGCCAACGCTCCTCCAGAGTCCAACAGGAGGATCTCCCTGGGCAAATTTGGCCTTTGCACTCTGGTTGTGCTCGTGCAGAGGGTACCCCTCTGTACCTTGCAGCCTCTGGGTCGCCCTGTAACTCCACCACAACACTGGGTGTGGCCACCATCACCACAGTACCCCCTACTACAATAGGCCTAGTTACCTACACCCTGCTGATTCCAAGGCCTCCCCCAGATCAAGCAAGAACAGGTCCATTACCACTTTGGACAGGTGTATCCCATCTTCATCAAAACACCCTATGGACTTAGCGTGCAGTAAACAATGTTGGATGAAGCCAAACCCCCTTTGTTCGGTGAATTTGCGCATGACGCTGTTAACCCTTCTGCGCGAGGTCTCCATGGCTTCCCCTGATTGCTCTCCTACCCAGGAAAGTCAAGTCCTTTCTTCCCAGGTGTATGGCCAAAAATGTTTGGGAGGGGAGACACCCCCCTAGTATGTGTCTCAGCCTCTACAGCAAGCTGTTCCAGCGCATGCCTGGGACCCCCACTCACAGGAACCCAGGAAGGCTCTCCCCCCCAAGACCGTTGGGGGGGGCAACTTGAAGAAATGCTAGGTTGCAAACCCCCCTTTGTTGAGCACTGCACACCATTCTATACAACTATTCCAGCTTGCACATATTTGCCTAATAACACTGCACCCCAACAAACCTCAGGTGCCTATGGTATATTCACTATTCGCCTGTACCTAAAAAACTTGACCTGTCATCTGGCTACTCCCCTGGGTGGCCGTTGACAGATGTACATTTTAACACATTGGGATTCACCTCGTCCCACCTGCATGATGTGCTCCACTGACAAGCCTGCCCAGAACGCTGAGCTTGCTGCCCCTTCAAAAGAGTGCTTGCAAAGTTGCCTGCCAGGACCCGCAAGCCTGACATTTAATCATGCCTTCCATACCCGTTCAACCCCAAAATGGGAAGGGGATTGCTGTCAGAATGAACCCGAGTACCCCTCTCCCGAAGGGCCAGGTACGGGGCGACCAGATCCACTGGGCCATATATCTATCTCCCCGCTGGGTGTAACAGAATACCCTTCAGCCAAGCCTGGTCGGAATGTGCCCTTCTCCCTACCCCTTGTAAGGGAGCACCACACCCACCCGTCTTTCTAGGCCACAATTGGGATATTAGTCCCCAGGTTGGCTGACCGCTCCCAAGGATATTTTCTTTATTTGAAGCAACCTGTATCATGCCGCTGTGGATTGGAGGACATGGAGTAATCCTATCTATAAAAGCAAAATATGCTCTGATAGTAGTCAGTCTTTGTGATCCTAACCCTTTATTCCAACAATATTAGGGTACCAGCACCCTTTTGGGAATGGCAAACTCATGCCCCAGCTGACAGGAGAGAGCCTGTTCGTACTCGATCTAAAAGACCCAACCGACACCTCAACCCCTGACAAGAGAAGGCCTGCTAACCTGCCCCCCACTCTGTGTGAACAACAACCTGTGCAATATTCTGGAAAGCTGCCACCCAGAAAACCCTCTGTGGCACGGGGGGGGTCATGCAGTCGCTCCTTGGCCTGAAACTAACCACGTTCACATGTGGATTAAGTCAAAGGACCCATCCCTCAGTGCATGCTTGCAACCTGTCCCCTTTTTTTCAAAGAACAGTGGTCCTTAGACTAAAGGGAAAAGTGTTAAGACAATAAATATAGACTAAATAGGACTATATTTTTTAAGAGCTGTCCAGCCGGACAGTTTAATATCTTAATAAGGAAGATCACAGAGAAATATGACACACAGTGTGATGGAAGTGGGACACCAGCCGATGTCCGACTAACCCACTGGGGGGCACAAACAAAACGTAAAAGTAACAGGCAAGGTTGGGTCATCTAGATATCATAAATCATAAATAGACATATTTATGATTTATGATATCTAGATGACCCAACCTTGCCTGTTACTATTACGTTTTGTTTGTGCCCCCCAGTGGGTTAGTCGGACATCGGCTGGTGTCCCACTTCCATCACACTGTGTGTCATATTTCTCTGTGATCTTCCTTATTAAGATATTAAACTGTCCGGCTGGACAACTCTTAAAAAATATAGTCCTATTTAGTCTATATTTATTGTCTTAACAATTTTCCCTTTAGTCTAAGGACCACTGTTCTTTGAAAAAAAGTACCTACCCAAGGTCCTTAGCATATTGCGCCCTGGGTTCCCTTGTTTTGTCTAAATAATATGCAACCTGTCCCCTGCATCACCCTAGTCATAGAGAACGACTGCAGGGAGCATGCCGAGCAAGTCGTCCCCATTTGCTGGCCCAAGTCCCCACCCTCACGTGAGTAGCCCATGGCCATACTCCTGCTGCCGCCTACCAGAATGCAAGCCAGCGTGTGGAAAAGCTATTGGAATGGGGCGAACAATCAAGCGGTTTGCCTGCCCTTTCTAAATATGTGAATGCTCAAAGTACAAGAACATGCCGTCTTTGCTCTTTGGTCTGTAGCCCTCCCAGCACCAGTGGCATTTTTTTAAGAACCGGGTGTTTGAGCCTGTGGGCCTATCTGAGTAGAAAAGGGAGGCGCCAGGCTGAGAGAAAACCCACGGAGGGGCCTCACTAAGAACCACAAATATCTTCGATCTACCCCTAGAAAGGTAACAACCCCTTAGCCTCTGAAACTCATATGAGATCGGCTGGCTGAAGCTGTGGCTAAACTTCAATACAATTGTTTGCGCTCGGGCCTGTCACAAGTAAATGTTAGTCCGTTATTACTGTTGTGCAAGAGCCAAAAGCCATTTGGATCTCCATGTGTTTGTTCCCTGTCTTTACCGCATTGTGACGAAAGGTTGCCAAAAGTGGTTGCCCTGGGCTATTCCAAACCTAACCTGGGCATGTTTGCACACCTTCACCCCGAGGGATATCCTGGCACTGATTTACAGGTTATTATTGCTACTCAACTGGGAGGTACTCATTTTATCGGCCTCAGGAGGGTGAAAGGCTGAGGAGGGTGGCACTCTATCTGATCGGATGGCCTTAGTGAAAGGTTGCTGCTTAGGACATTCAATCTGCCCTCTGCTAAAGGGTCATGTGTGCAAGACCTGTCTCCTTGAGTGCAGGGCTTGCTAAATACCTTCCTGCTAGCATGAAATTCCGGATGCCTCACCAATACCAACCGAAGGTATGCATGCCCCGGTAGCTTATCACCCCTGTAAGCTGGCACCTCAGCCTTCCTCCTAGCGCTCTCCAGGGTGAACTATTTGATGGTATGGCCTTAGTAAAAGGTTGCCCCTCAGTACTTTCAATACGCCCCTTGCTTAAGGAGATAGAAACAAAGTATTGCTCAACAAGCATGTTCCTCTATTGCAGGAGTTGTCCCCATATGCTGGCTCAGGTGTACCTTACGGGGTAAGTATCTTGCACCGCAAACCAATGTGCCCTTTGCCCCACACATTGCTCCTGCTGTGCTGCCACTCCCAGTCACATCTCAACTCCTAACCCTGACACTTGTCAGAGTGTGACAATGCAGACTATTCCTGGTCCCCTCAGTATGTGAATGGTTTGGGCAGCAGGCAGTAGTAATTCCAATGTGATTGAATTATTCAATGCCTGTTGTAGTGGTCATCTCTGAAGCTGGACAGACAGCGCCAACTGGTGGCAGACTGTCACAAGCGCCGGAGTCAGGATGGAGCCACGTACCAGGAACCCCCTGCTCACATATAGCCCCAGTAAACTTGGTCCTACAAGTTGGCATAGCTGGGCCATTATGTCACTTTTGGAAGTCCAGGGTTGACTTTCTTACATAGGGATTTCAACGAAACGGGCTGGACTTAATGCAAGGTACATGTCTGAACAGGGGTGTATCCCTGTGCTTATAGTGGTTGGGGTGAGAGTGGAGTAGTCCCTCCCTTGCAGTAAACCAAACCAAATGTAAATCACTTAAACTGCTCTATATATAAATGATGGAAGGTCATCATAGTACCTAACCATGTCAATCCATTTCAGAGGCATCCCGACCAAGGTTGCATTTTATACCTTTTTATTCCTATGAATGTTTGGGTCTCTCCTACTGGTTTTCCTGCACTGCTCACCTTTGTATGGGCGTTGAAGACTGAGATGCTCTGGAGTTTAGAAAAACCCCACAAGTTGACCAGCAATCACACTATTGGAAGTATCTGAATCAATTTGCGATTGTGTGGATAGGGGTGAGGAGGAGGCTATGTTGGTCCTCCTCGACTTATCCGCAGCGTTCGATACGGTCTCACATGATATCTTGTTGGACCGTCTCCGCGAGGTGCGTATCGGAGGTACTCCACTTGCCTGGGTGAAATCCTTCCTGAAGGATAGATCACAACAAGTTTTCCTCAGGCCGTATCTCTCCACTGAGAAACCATTGACATGGGGGGTCCCGCAGGGTTCGGCACTAAGCCCTCTATTCTTTAACATCTATCTTGCCCCACTTGCTAAAGTGGTGGAATCCTGGGGGGTCAGAGTGATCTCTTATGCTGATGACAAGCAGCTTGTGTTTTCATTTAAAGATCACTCTGATAACTACATGGCAAATCTCCATCACTGTCTGGTGAACATCGCCTCCTGGATGACCACCAACAATCTCAAATTAAATACAGATAAGACGGATGTCCTATTCTATAATCAGAAATCCCAATTCCAGCCAATATCTGGTGGCCGTCAGAACTCAACCCCCCTCCTAAGCCAGTACTGTCTGCCCATAACTTGGGTTTCCAATTTGATACGGCCTTGTCCTGTAAAGCCCAAGTCAACAAAGTTGCAGCTCTATGCTTCGGAAAACTCTGCATGATCGAAAAAATTGTCCCCTTTCTCTCATCTGATTCAAGGAGGACGGTGATTCATGCCCTAATAACGTCTCACCTCGACTACGCAAATAGTCTGTATGTGGGAGCCTCTGCGTACCTCATCCATCGACTACAGACAGTGCAGAATGCCGCGGCTAGGTTGATTTGTAACATCCCATATCGCCATTCCATCACACCGTATTTGGCTAAACTGCACTGGCTGCCGGTGTGCTACCGCATACAGTTCAAAGCCCTGGTCCTTGCCTTCAGGGCTCTCAATGGGCGAGGCCCTGCATACTTGAGGCATAGATTTAAAATTACGCAATCAGTACGGGACCTCCGATCTAATCATTTTCGCCTGATGTATGCCCCACGCTTCCGTCTTGCACGTACAGGAGGCCGGGCCTTTGCGGTGGCCACGGCTAAACTCTGGAATTACCTACCTACGGAGCTCAGATTTACCACCTCAGAGTCTCTGTTCCGGAGAAAACTCAAGACATGGTTCTTCTCTATAATCTAGTTATCACTTATTTTCTCCGGTTGCCCTGTGTCTGCAGCGCCGGGACAACCCCGTCGGGGGTAGCCGCGCGCTATATAAGCTCCTAAATAAATAAATAAAATCACCAATCTGTCTTCTACTGTGGAAATGTAGTGATGAAGCGCAGCTACTAAAATTCTTTATAAATGATGACACAATCCACTATCACACTTACCAATCAATACCAGGCCCATAAAACATAGAGAGTGAGGTGAATGGATCATTATGTTGTATGACTTTAAGCAATAAACTATCTACAATAAACAAGACCAGCTTGTCATTTTAAAAAGTTTATTAAAACTTATTTAAGAAAACTTAGGTTTGGAACTTTATTAAGCAAGCATTAGAAAAAGTCATAAGAGCTTAATTCAAGAAAATATTATTCATTAGCAGAAATAAGTGAAAAAGAGCATTTCCAAAACCTAACTAACTCTCTGTCTCTACCCTCATCGCATGAAAACAAAGTCTTAAAAAGTAACATTTCCTTACGTGTAATCATCGGACAGCAGAACACGTCCTTCTGGAATCAAGAGCGTAAGCTAAAAGTTTGCAGCTAAAGCCTATTCTTATACCCTAAATTAAGCTGAGCTAACTATTTTTCACATTCCAACAACTGAATTCTGACTCTCCATTGGCTGAATCACCTCACGCCACAGTAAACTGTGACATCTTCCACCACAAGATCAGGCTTTACACAGAACCATTGTTCATGCATAGAGTCCTGGCGACAGTTCCTTAGTCTGCTACATTTTGTAGCAAAAATGTTCAAGCAATACAAAATCTTGTCACGTCTCTTCCTTTCAACCTTGAGCCTGACCGTTCTGACCTTTCCGTGGCACATCCAAACCCACTCCACAGAGTTGTCTTTAGCAGTTCCTTTTTTTTTAAAGCTTTCACAATAAAAGTTTGTAGGCTTGTCATCTTTTTTCAAAATAAACTTTCTCCTGTGGCTTAGCATCAGCAGGCCTCTTTTAGAAGGCGTCAATTTTCTGCGCCACTTTTTTGCTTGCGTCACTGCGCCACTTTCAGCTTGCATCACTTTTTCAGAAAACTATTATTTAAACAAACACAAAAGAATAATTAATTCAGGTAAAACAAACCCTTCTGTACCACCCAATCCCTTGCTAATTATTAATTAACCCACTAATAAAAAGACATTTAGCAAAAGCAAACATTTAAAGCAGCACATAAAATATCTACCATTCTTCATGTAATCCAGCTTTATGTTTCTGAAAGAATAAAAAGATGATTAAATAATACACAGACAAACACAACATAGGACATACATGTAAGCACATATAAAAGCACATGCCATGAATGATCAGCTGCATATTAATAGTGACAAAGACAATAGGACAGACATAACAAACAGGACAATATTAATAATGTGTTACAAAAACAGACTTGCAAATGCAACAAGAGCACATGTAATTAGTTTCCCGCGTGTTCATGTGTGGTGCAAACTTAATCTAGGTTGTGTTAATTAAACAAATCATGCAACAGCTCATTAATTGATTAGTTCATGTTATGAGAGTATGACATCACGAGCTAGAATAAAATATTTTCTAAAGCTCGCTCCATCAGTAGTAACAGCTGCTTTTTTGGGGGGATATTTGTAATGTTCCTAGTATCCTATTTGTGCTCCTCCAGTGAGCAAAAAGTGGCCCAATAGCCTGTATGTGGGCACCTGATACACTTAATCACAAATCACTCTACCCCTCCCCTAGCAAAAGATCAAAAGGGGATGGATAACATATGGCCACTCAAATATTTGCATTTGAGAGGCATAGTCTTGTTCCTAAATATCCAATTCTGTTTACCTTAATTTATTTGCCAAGCTTCCCCTGCATAAACTTCTATTGATGTCAACCTTAACCTGTGCCACAACATGTGTCATAAATGTATTTTGATAATGATAGCCTGCAGGTGACCACTGAACGTTCAACTTATCAGGTCTGCATATAACAGACATGCTCAAGCATACACTTCCAAATTCGGCTATCCTCACGCTCAGCCGCTTGTAACTGACCAAGCCTCTGAGATCTAAAATGTGAAATGCTATATAAGATAAATTCAGGCATAAACACCTAAACCTATCACCGTTGTACCATTGACACCTCTTGTCAATGACATCTTTCAACTCCTCCTGACATGAAACTTACAGCCGGAGGCAGGAGTAATAAGACGTTAAACTACAGCGGCCCACCATAGGTATTCCTTTAGCCAAGACCCTTCGAACCGTCGTGGGTATTTGCCACGGAAAATGGAGATTTCCAGGAGGCAGAAGGTTTACAGAATGGTGTTTGTGTCCTGTAGGCTATAAACAGGCAGCGTAAAGCTCCAGCTTGTCACCAGTACTATGGGCGCCCCTGCGCTCGTTACCCCTACATCTGAGTCTGGTAAGACTCAGAGTGTAAACGGTCAGATTAAAGGGCCATGCTAAACTTCTGGGTTACTGGCCCTGCCAGCAGAGAAAAGCGGATAGCCCACCCCTGGTATTTCCTCCCCCACGACCACGCTATCTCTATGGTGATAGGAATTCCATCAGATTTTCTTCTAGAATTACGAAAAATATCTAAACTTCTTCATTACCATCTCTCCACCTCTTCCTGTAATCAGAACCTTAACTCATGGATCACAGTACAGAGCACCAGAGACCCTGTCAATCCTTCTGTTGTTTTTACCTACAGGACATTGTAATGTAAAAGCATTTGTGTAGAGCTTACCCCAACAAGCTTCCCCAACGAGTTCCGCCACCGGACATAAAACACCGCTGCAATACCCCGAACAGAATCTGAGCGTAGCCCATGTTCCCCTTCGCTCACGGTCGGTCGCTGTCGCATTACATTATATTCTCCCGTCCAAAGTGTACCTAGGCAGCCTGCTACCTAACGTGACACTGAAGCCGCTGGACCATGAAAATAGCCCGCCGCGGTTTCAAAGTGCTTCAATTCCTTTAAGACACAGCAAGAGTCTTGGTAAGCAGGTGACACGATTATGACCCAAATTAGAGCAACCTCGCAGTGCTTTCCTGTCCGTCCGCTGGACTGTCGGACTCTACTGCCACACGCACTTCGGTAAAGTGTCAGACACTTTCTAACCCCGTTGTTTCAATACTGGCGCTGCCCGACCCCGGCACAACAGCTGCCAAGGCCCCCCAGGTACCGAATGCAAGCGCGAAAGTTGGGCCAGTAAGCCGCCCCACCTTGGGCAGGCCTGAAGATTGGGACTTAACTCCCGCCTATCGTTGTAACTCCGCAATCTGTTGTGGGAGGAGGCATGCCTGCTGGGGCGTACGCAGCATCGCAAGCTCCAGGCTGCCTGTGTACGCCTACGACCTCCCCCCGGCACTGCTCCTGGCTGCCCGGACTGCCCTTTAACTACTCCAAAGCGTTCGCCACAACTGGACGGTGGGCCTGCCATTGACCTGTCCCCTCTCTTGGCAACCTGTGCTACCCGGCCCCCGTGCAGGCCTCTCCCAGTGAACCAGCCCTGATATGGCTCCGTGGGAGCAGTCCAGTCCCAGCTAGAGGTGCCTGGATCCGTGAGTGGGGTCGCTGCAACGCGTCCCTGCAAAGGACTCACTGCCACTAGAGCTGCCGGACCTGACTTCAGGCATGACCAGGCGGCTTGCAGGATTGCCAGGATACAGACGAAAAGGCACTTTGTACTTCAAATCACACAGGATCGCACTTCACACCCAGTGCACATTGAATACAGAATAATCATATAAATTGTGTTGGCATATACAACATATTACAGCTGTGGGCAGCATATTCAGAGAGTTTAGGTCGACTAACTCTTTTAGACACAATTGTGGGGCACGGTAGGTCTGGCACAGGTGGCGCCTGCAGTCAGGCGCTGGCCCCTCAGCACGTCGGAAACAATGCTGGTACGGACTCAATAGTGTGGACCTGCGACTAGCCCGCAACACAACTCCCCCCGAACCACAAAGGATGAATGCTATTCCGGCCTGAAAGCGACGTGCATACCGCGTGTCAATCCTGACACACATGGAATACCAGGGGCCCACTCGGCGCCCTTTGCCCGCTACCCCACCGCTCAGCTTAACTCTCACTCCCAGAACGCTCCACCCCGAGTCACACGAGGAGGCCGTGCCCAACCGTGCCCACAGTCAGGCAAGGGAGCGTCGGGGACCCGAAACCCCACCGACCACGACCCAGTTAGGACACTGGTCAGAGGAGATGCATGGCTGCAGACGCCCTGAGCAGTGGGGAAACCAAGCGAGGCTGCAGGTGACGCGATGTGGAGAGGGGTTGTGTTCAGCACCCTGACACCCCCCTATCGCAATTACCCCCACCGGCCCCGGGTCTATGCCCCAACATGGACCTGGATCCCAGGGAGGGAACGAGGGAGCCTGTGCAAGGCGTGCCGCTGTGGACAATGGCCAGTCAAAAGGTTGGGGGTGCCCGGTTCCGAACCCACCGACACCTGGTGTCCCGTGTGCGGGGGGGCGACCAGCACCAGGAGTCATGGGTTCAAGCTACTCTCCCTGCCTTCCGTGTGCAGCATCAGGAGCGTGGGCTGAGGCGCTCACAATGGCAAAGCCCTACAGGGGTCTCTGCCAAGTGGGAAGGGGATCTTAGACCAGAGAGGCAGCGTAGAGGGGGGGAGGAAGCAACTGGTGCCTCATGGCTCCTCCCCCCTCTACGCTGCCACTCAGGCCTTCAACCCCCTTCCCACTTGGCAGAGACCCCCATTGTGAGCGCCTCTCTCCAATCTCCTGATGCTGCACATGGATGACAGGGAGAGTAGCTCGGACCCATGACTCCCTGTGCTGGTCGCCCTCCTTGCTTGGGGGTGGCGGGAAAGAACCCCCTGTACAAAGAGACCGGGGGGAATATCCCTCCATTCTGCCCCCCCCCCCACCCTATCCAGGGTCAAACCCGCTGCCCGGGCTGCATAAGGTAAGACCCTGGAACCCACGCGGACATCCACCCCGCAGTGGGACGGGGTGGGGGAGCAGAGCCTACACTCGCCAGTCTCCTGACGAGCTGTTACGACCACGACCCCAGGAGACCACGACCAAAAGGCGTCAGGGCAGCGGGAAAAGAGGGCGCCCAGAGGGCGGGAGACAGGGCTCGAGTCGGGGTACCACGTGGGTGGACAGCATCCCCCCACTTATTTTACCGGTGGGGGAAGCCGTCCCCCGTGCTAAACAGCTGGACTTCTCTCTTTGGCCTCTCTGGGACGAGATCGAGCCCTGCATGTATAAGAAAATCCCCACTGACGCATGACGTGTACGTTTCAAGCCAGCCTGTCTGACACGCCCAGAGCTGGCTTCTAAGATGCAATCGCATCTAAGGGGAGAGCGAGGGGAGGCAATAACCCCGATGGTGCAAGCCACCTTTCGTGACGTCACCTCATGTTGTGACGTCACTTCCAGTGACAGCGTCCCCCCACTTCTTTTTTTAGGACTTGTGCCCTGGCGGGAGAGGTATATGTACAACAAATACAAAGAAAGGGGGTCTAAGGGGAAACTCAATTTATAGACCAACTTGCACCCTGTCCCCCAACTAGACAGTCAACAAACACTAAAGGGGGTGCAAAGAGTCTCGAAAGGTACTGTGGAAGAAACTACACACTCAAAAGTAGTGTAAACACTACTTTTGAGTGTGTAGTTTCTTCCACAGTACCTTTCGAGACTCTTTGCAACCCCTTTAGTGCTTGTTGGGAGAGGTATATGTACCTCGTACCCTACCCCTCCTGCCCAGAAGTGACGCGCACGCAGACCGTAGGGGGTCGCAAACACTGGGAGGCTACCTCGTGTGCCCTCATGTGGCACTAAGGGGCCACTCTTAGGAGGGTCGCCTTCGGTGATCCGGGGCAGCCCGTATTAATCCGAAACACAAAATCTGCACTGCATATACCACCTTTAAACATCGCTCTCCCTCTTCTCTTGTCCTCTGCCCCTTCCACCTCCTCTCCACTTCCGTCCCTCGGCACGCGGCGCCCGTTCCTCTACTCCCCGCCCCTCTGCAGCAGTGCCCCATCCCCTGTCCTCCTGCTCATGAGTCGCGCCGCCCGCCCCTCGCAGATGGACGTCCACGCCCTGCAGCCCCCATGGCACTCTCTATGCACCGCTATCAGTGAATATTGCAGTTCAGTTACCGCCCTGAAGCCCATGCCTCAACAATGAACCGCCGCACAGATGACTGATGCCGAATATTAACAATTGGCAACCTCGTTTTTCTCCGCGCATTTCCGAATTTCGAGGAATTAGGTCGTCCCCTCCCACCGGTCTGCCGGTTTTACAAATTGCGCTTCGAGCAGAGTGAGTTATCTATACCAGGCAGTGCTGGAATTGGAAAATATTACTCTCCGGGAACCCATAATTCGAGGGTCAAGGCTGGCAGAGGAAAGAGGATGAAGTCAGAGGGGCGGAGCTTGAAAAGCAGAGTCTAACTTTCAAAGTATTTATTTTGAAAAGATCTGCTGCATAGAAATTGGCAACAAAGACAAATGTGACAGCAAATCTGTTCTAGCTCACTACATTGGTCACAAAAGGCTGCATTTTAAAATATCTTAAATGGTTTAGACGCCTGCTGAAGAGATCTTTGTGTGCCCGGAAATTTGGAAGGGGTTATATTAGTGGCAGGATAATTCTGGTGGTGAATGCAGTTCTGGGAGAGTTCTGTGTTTTGTCCAAGCACGGTTTTTACTCAAAAATAGCAGAGAGGGGTTGCTAGAGCGCGCAGTTTTCCCCAGGTCACCCGGGATACCAATTCTCTAACACGCACTGGGCCCTTGGCGTGAAGAACACATTAATTTCGTTTGGGTGAAACTGGGTGAGGATTTCTCCTCCTGCACGCTGCTAGGAGTAATCAGGTTTGGATTTACCTCTGCTTACCATGCACCCGACTTACCACGGGCGCAATACCTTGACGGACCTGGAGCTGTTAAGAAAAAGTAGACAGGCCTAACATCCAATACACCTTAAAATCCTTAAAATACTTCCCACAGTTTTGTAAAATGACCACAGACACCTGATTAAGTTTGAGTTTTTATATAAGATTTCAAAGTGAAGAAGCCAGAATAATAAACGATACACAGAGTAATATATCAAACATCAAAATCAGTACCAAAAGGTAGCTTTGCACCAAAAATATGACCATTTAGAATATATGGGAAACTACAGGGAGAAGTTTAGCACGTTCTATTCACTGCAACGTTATACTAGAACACAGGGATGGGATGGGACTTAGAACATGTACTTAACCTAAGTGTTCAGAATAATCTTGCTAAGCTCACGGCAAATCACTAAAGGAAAGGGAAAAACGGGAACATGCTATGGTTTATAAAATCAATGAATTTCTAAAGGAGAGGGGGAGAGAAGGAACCAACTAAAATTCAGGCACATATAAGTTCAATGGCAATAAGGCAATAACGCAGGTAAAATGCTTTAATAGATCAGAGAGAGAGAGAGAGAGAAAAAAGAGATACGCAAACCCACAATCTATATTTACCTAATTTAGATTGAAGACCAACCCTGGCCACGGGTCAGTTGGGAAGACGGGGACAGGGACCCTCAGAAAAGGAATGCCAGACTGCGAGCAGGTACAGCTCACGGAGGATAAGGACAGGATACCCCTCAGGTTCAGATCAAGGACTGGGCCTCCCAGGGTACGACCAACTCCCACAGCTTCGGACAGCAACGCCTGCGTTACCCCCTCCTGCAAGTAATCCGCCAGACACCCCGATTGGATTTTCGAATTCCCCAGCAAAGTGCTTCGCCAGCACTTAGGATTTTCCACCCCTTGGGAGTTTGTGGAAAGTAAGGACAAAGTGCTCCGCAGCACCTTTCAGGCTTGAACACCTATTGAGATCGTAGGGTCAGTGACAGGTCTGCTACTCGGACAAGTCGGACAATTTTCCTAAGCTAAACTAGGACAGTTATACGAATTTGGGGACCCTCAGACCACCCCCTAATGTTGCAAGTGACAGTTTCTCATATTGTGATTGGTCAGGAGAGGTGGTGCGGTCTTTGTCACCTCCTAAATTCAACGTTCCCATCATAATTATTCAATTTTCATACCCGCCCCTCAGGTTCACGTTTCCCATGCATAGAATACAGCAGTACAGGACAGTGTTCAATAAGTAGCAACAATATTGCTTCTTTCAAGGTGAGACTCCGTATTCCCAGCGGTGTTCCCAGGCGCATTGTGCTTCAGGAGCCAGCTGGCTAGGTTTAGCTTCTGCGCAGTTGGAACTTTCTCTAGTCAGGTGACGGTGCCCAGCAGAGCTTCAAGTATGGCTCCGCTCATGCATACCCAGCCCACAAAGACGCGGTACATGAAAAGTAAGCGAAGACAAATTAGAATCATACATAAAAATGATCGCACTGTATACCATGATAAAAGAAAACCAACCCTTACTTTTATAATAACTATAGCATTAAGGATTAATGCGAAAGAATAGATAGGCTAAAAGCTGCTGCAGTAAGCAGAGAGCGTGGTGAGAGACAAGCGGCCATATTTAGCATCAATGCGCATGAGCACAGAATCCCTCCAGAATGCGAGTGCGTTACATCACATGGGTATGACCGACGCATGCGCAGACTGAATTTGCGGCAAAGCAGCCATTGTCAGTGCAAGCTTCGTTAGTACGTGAAAAGACAAACAAGCAAGCATCCTAGGGACACCCGCGTGTAGGGGAAACCACTTTACAAATGACGAATAATGGTGTTAATATTATTATGCAATTATAGACAAGGGTTTTGCATACGAGCAAGGCGCTATGCGTGCGAATCCTTGCTCCATCAATCCCCTCTTTGATGATATTTACTATCATCACTACATGAAGGAAACAGATGCCAACTTTTCTCATTCATTCATATCGTCCATTTCGATTTCAATAAACTTATTATTTAGTTTTCTTTCAGCTTCCCTATGAGAGTGGTGATTTTTCGCCTTTTTATAAATCGCACTCTTCAGCTCTTCTAATTCTAACTCATCAATGTTTCTTTTCACCCCCCTCGGATTTGCTGTGTATTTCTTTTTACACTTCTGACATTTGCAGCAGATAAAAATGATCAATACAATCACACCTATTATGACTATTGGCATCAGTATTTTCCACAAAATATTTCTACCTAGATTAGTAAACCAACTACCTATAGAGGAGAGACCTCCAGTCAGTCTCGTCCAGGCACTGTCAACCTCTAATGGTTTGAGTTCCTTTTCCAAATTAGTTATGTTCTTCACATATTGTTTTAATTCGATACTCTTATCAGGAATGTAGGTGCAACAATGTTGCGCCCTCAGCATTCTACAGACTCCGCCCTCTTTTGCTAATAGGGTGTCAAGGGCAAGACGGTTTTGTAAAACCATTGATCTGATCGCAACCATTTCAGTATTGACCAGCAGGAAACCAGCAGCAGTGTCCGTTGATAACCGGTCCACCACTGTAGACAATTTGCAGATTCTATGGGTGTTCAGAACTACCCCCATTCCAGGTATCAGTGCACTAAAAATATCACCTACAATTTCGCCTACACTTTCGCGCCTACTACGCACTAAGCCATTAGTTTCATCATCGCTTCCAGCTGCATTGCTCACATGGTATATTTTCGGGAAAACAATGCCAAAATAGCAGCTTCCATACCAGTGATCCGGCAATTTGAAATAAGCCTTGTTCCCACATATATAATATATTCCGGGAAACACAGGTTCTGACCCATTTTTGAAACCCCAACCTCCGATTACCTTATAATTATGTTCACACTCGCTGGAACCGATGAATACATTGTTATAGTACTCTGTCTTTTCCCTATGGATACAAAGTTTCCCTTTTCCTTCAAAATCCAGCAACAAGGCAGGACTTGCTTCGCCTTCTGAGGTGTTATCCATGTGCTCAGCCCACCTAGGAACTCTTTCCTTCTCGTCATCTGCCTTCTTCTGAAACTTTTCTCTCCTTCTATCTGCCATCTTTATAAACATCTTTTCCTGCTCTTGCAGAGAACAGGTCAGATTGTCTTCTTTTGCTTGATCTAAGTCTATGTTACCTATAGTCAGGAAATATTCTCCCATATAGCGGGTCACGTCACTTGTAGTATGTACACGGTTCAAATGTCTTCTAATGGGAAGTTCAGAAAATACTACGTCCTCATTTGAATAATAGTACTGCAAGGAGCTTCTATAGAACAAGCTAGCTAATATACTACAGGATATTCCATAGGTCAAAGGTAGATGGTGGTATGTCACGCCTTCAGCCACTGAAGTTGGCAGCTTCATGCAGACATAACAGTCCTCTATTTCCATAGCTTCTACATAATGCACTAACAAGTTAGCAAAAACATTTAAGTGCGTCCTGTTCTTCATTTTGTGAAAGTGTAGTCCATCCTCATCTGGTGCTTCTAAATCAGGTCGTGTGTGTGTCAGTCCTACTCTTTTGTCGCGTCTTTCTAGTCTTCGTGGTGTTTCTGCAGTCGGTATAACTCCTACATCTACTACTTCGGGTTCAGTAGGGGACAAGTTTGGATCTCTACTTATCATAAAAGGTAGAAAAACTGTTAGTCCTATCCACATTACTATTAGCATAGCTATACTACACAGACATATCTTACAACAGGTTTTGAGACACCCACAGCGGGATCTCCCAGAGACACTCGGATCAGACATTTTAGCTTACAGGTGGCTTTTGCTACCCCTCTTCGTTTCGTGCACCAAAGGCTCACTTCAGGGCTCACTTAAGGAGGGTCTTCGTCCGAACTCCGATCAGCAATGGACTCGTTGTCACTGTTGCCACTGTGGTGAGGCTCGTCAATTTCTTCCAACACAAAGTACGTCCACTCAGGGCTCCGATACAGTCGGTTCTGTTTCTTTATTCTGTCGCTCTTTCTCAGTGATTTGCCTTGGGCTGCATTCCTTTCACTTAAAGCCCTTTTTCGGTCTTTATCGTTTTCGTCGACTGTCTTTAGTCTGAGCCTTAGTCTTTTGACGTATCTAGGTGTATTTCTTCCTCCGTGCCTCCCAGTGGTTGAGGAGACTTCTCCTTCTTCGTGCACTCTTTTCACTTTTTGTTGTGGCACTTCTGATTCCCTGCCTGTCTGACTAGTTCCAGGTCTTTCGTCTATCTCTTCTGCCTGGTCGCTAATCTGTCCCTGCTCAGATTCAAATCGCACTTTCTTTTTACTTTTTGTTACTGTTGTTTCCGTTGTCTGAGCACTTTGATCTAGTTCTATCTGTTCCTGTTCATGCTCTTCGACCTCTTCGCTTTCTTCTGCATGAACGTCAGCCCTAATTTCTAACTGTCCCTTTCTCGGCTCCGGAGTTTCAGGAGGAGTCTCGAGATCTTGATCTGACCCTACTTGGCCTATGTCCTGATCAGGTGTGTTGTGGCTTTCGTTGACCTGACCTGCTTCTTCTTTTTCTGACTCACCTGGACTATCCCACTCACTGTCTAAGTAAGAATATTTCCTTGT
Organism: Lissotriton vulgaris; assembly: GCF_964263255.1. Taxonomy (NCBI): domain Eukaryota; kingdom Metazoa; phylum Chordata; class Amphibia; order Caudata; family Salamandridae; genus Lissotriton; species Lissotriton vulgaris. The sequence continues at coordinate 1,086,156,098 of NC_141685.1, read as the reverse complement.
TCGTATTGGATCATGAACTGGTTCGTCGGCGGGATACCATTCAACGTCTTGACTTGTGCTCGGCAGTTCGATGTCAGCTAGCTCCGGACTCTCTTCCTCGGAGGTCTCTTCAGCTGTGCTGCCTTCAGCTCCAGTCGCGTTTTCTCCAGATACCCGCTTTGTGTGGCTGGCGTGGATCCACTTCGGTACACCAGCGCACTTCACAGCAGTGGTAGTGACGAGGATCACTTGTCGTCGCTTTCCCCACCTTGGCTTCAAGCAGCTGCTCCGGGTGTGTTTCTTTAACACCACCCAGTCTCCTGGCTGCAGGTTGTGTGCTGGAGTCTTTGGCCACTCGTCTTCAGTCTCTCCAATCTGCTGAGAGAGAGAACGCACTTGGTCACCCAGCTGCTTGCAGTATTCTAGCACCATATCATCAGAAATGCTTAGCAGTTTGTTTCCGGGTACCCATGCCTGGCGCATCACTCTTCCCATCAACACTTCATGGGGACTCAGGCCAGTCTTTCGATTCGGGATACTTCTCAGACTCATCAGCACCAGGGGTAAAGCTTCTATCCAGTTCATTTTTGTGGAATCACACATTTTTCCCAGTCTGGACTTCAGAGTGCCATTTATTTGTTCCACTACCCCAGAAGCCTCTGGGTGGTAGGCACAGTGCAGTCTTTGCTTCATTTTGAATGCTCTACTGAGTTCCAATAGGACATCGTTGGCAAAATGCCCACCTTGGTCCGTTTCGATCGTCTCTGGGATCCCAAACCTAGGTATCAACTCCCTGAGCAATAATTTGGCTGTGGTGATAGCGTCATTTTTCTTAGCTGGATATGCTTCCACCCACCTGGAGAATAGACATACTATGACTAAGACATATCTATATCCGTTGCATCTGGGCATGGTTATGAAGTCTGCCTGTATTCTTACGAAGGGACCTACTGCCTTTCCAATATTACTCTGTTTCACTACAGTCTTCTTTCCTGCATTGAATTGCTGACACACTAGGCACCTCTGGCAAAGCCTTTCCGCCTGGTCCCTGAACCCTGAATTGTAGAACACTTGGTCAAACACCCGACACATCGCATCTCTTCCCATATGTGTTGGCTCATGTATCATTCTGACCATGGGGTCGATCAAGCTATCAGGCAGTACAGGCACCCCAGCCGGGTTTACCACCACACCATCTTCTCGCAACTCGCACTCCTTTGCGGCCCACCTGCCTTTTTCTTGCCTGTCTGTGGCTTGTTGTATCTCTCTTAATTCTTCCCACGTTGACACATTATCAAACAACATAAGTTGGCAGCTGGTTCCATCCCACCGGGCAATTTGTAGGGACATCTGGTGTCGGGCACAAAACTGTGCAATTTGGTCAGCGTACCTATTACCGGCAGTCACATCATCATTTCCAGATCTGTGAGCCGCACACTTGACCACAGCCAATTCTTTGGGTAATTGGATGGCTTCCAATAAGTTATGCACTACTTTCCCATTTCGGATAGGTGTGCCAGAGGAAGTCATGAATTCTCTTTGCAACCACAATTGGCCGAAGTCATGAACAACCCCGAAACAGTACTGACTGTCTGTGTAAACAGTAATTCTTTTGCTTTTTCCCCTCTTACACGCTCGGGTTAACGCTATAAGCTCCGCCACTTGTGCAGATTTCACCTCGCGCATGTAAGATGCCTCGACGACTCCTGTCAGAGTAACCACAGCATAGGCAGCACTCAGACTCCCACTCTCATGTCTCAAACACGAGCCATCCACAAACATTGTTTTATCCCCGTCCCGTAGTGCTATTTCACGAATGTCAGGACGGGGCTTGGTGCTATATTCAGTCAGATCGATGCAATTATGTTCCCCACCCTCGTCTGATTCTGCATCCAGAGGGACAGGTAGCAGTGTCGCAGGGTTTAGGACATTGCACCGGGAGATAGTTACATTCTCAGCACCAATCAAAATTCTCTCATACTTAGTCAGCCGACTAGGTGTGAGGTACTGGGTCCTAGTTCTAGTCAGTAGGATGACAACAGAATGAGGAACATAGACAGTGATGGGATGTCCCATGACAATGCCCTCACTCTGTTCCAGGCTGACGCAAGTAGCAGCAACGGCTTTTAAACAGCCAGGCAATCCAGCGGCCACTGGATCTAGGGTGGCTGAAAAGTAGGCTACTGGTCTCCTGTCTGATCCGTGCTCCTGAGTCAGGACTGAAAGAGCACAATTCTCCCTTGTGTCACAGAACAGTTCAAAGGGTTTATTGTACTCAGGCATACCCAACGCAGGCGCGGTACACAGACAGTTTCTCAGAGTTACCCAAGCATTCATGCTCTCACTGTCCCAATGGACGGGATCCTCCACTCCTTTCTTTGTCATATTTATCAGGGGTCGGGCTAGAGCCGCAAATCCTGCAATCCATTGTCTGCAGTAACCCACAACTCCCAAGAACATTCTCACTTCTTTCTGGGTGGTGGGCAGTTCCATTGCTCTAATTATCTTGATCCTTTCGGCAGTGACCTTCCTGATTCCCTTTTCTATCTGGTGCCCCAGATATTTTACTGAGTTTTTACAGAATTGTAATTTGTCAGGCGACACTTTATGTCCTCCTTTTCCTAGGTGATTCAGCAAGGCAATTGTGTCAGTGACACAGTCGGACTGGGTTTTAGATGCCACTAACAGGTCATCTATGTACTGCACCAAAACAGACTCTCTCGGCAGCACTAGGGATTCAAGGCACTTTTTCAGTATCTGGTTGAAAATCGATGGACTTTCAGTGTACCCTTGAGGGACACGATTCCAGACATAGATACGACTGTCGAATTCAAAACTGAAAAGGAACTTGCTTTCTGGATGCAATGGGATGGAAAAGAATGCGTGGCACAGATCGATGACAGTGAACCATTCTGCGTTCCAAGGAATCTGGTAGAGTATCACTGCAGGGTTGGGTACAATAGGACAGCAAGGCACAACAATTTGGTTTACCTTGCGCAAATCTTGCACCACCCGGTACCTCCCACTAGGCTTTTTGATCCCAATGATAGGCGAATTACAGGGGCTGCTCAGCACTTCCTCTATTATTTCTGCTTCTAGCAGCCTCGTGATTTCAGTCGCCACTCCTGCCTTCACTTCTGCACTCATTTTGTACTGCCTGGTTTTGGGGTATACAGCATTTGTTTTTATTGTTACTTTAACCGGGTCCACATTTGCCATCAGGCCTACATCTTTTCCTGTGAAATCCCATACTTCGGGTACTACCCTTAGCTGAAGTTCCTCAGGTAAGTCCTCAATTGTCAAAGGCTTAATATCAGCATCTTGTCTGACTAACATCAGTTTGTACAGGCCATCTTCATCGGGGGTCTGAATTTCAACTCCATTTGGTGTGCAATAAATGGTACAACGCATCTTGCACAACAAATCACGTCCCAGTAGGTTTACAGGACTGGAATCACAGACCACAAATCTGTGCATTTCCTTGAAATTTCCTATGGAAATCTCCATTGGTTCAGTTACAGGGGTACTTATTATCTGATTTGATACGCCCACTACTTGGATCGCTTCTCCCGAGAGGGGTAGGTTAGGAACATCCACTGTTCTTACAGTGGATCTGGTAGCACCAGTGTCCAACAGAAAGGTGACGTCTTTGCCTTCAACCTTTCCTTCAATGTATGGTCCAGTCTGGTCTACCGGTAAGGAGGCGCCAAGTACGCACTCCTCATCCTCCCCTCTCAGGCCCCGTCAATCTTGATCTTCACAAAGGAAGGTATCACTTAGCAGGTACTGTGGAATGACTGCATTTCTTTCACTCTCAACCTCCCATACTTCCGCCCTCTCATTCTGCTGACCCTGATTCTTAAAATTCTGTCTAGGAGCGCGAGGTACTGGAGGTAATTTTACCTGTTGCTGGGTTTTCCTTGTCCCCTCTTTCGGTACCTGTGGATTTAAACCATTTACAGGAGCATTACCGGCCTGTAGGTGTGGACACTCGTCTCTCCAATGCCCCATCTGGCCGCACCCATGGCACGGAAACTTTTTCATGGCCTCCTCACGACTCATTTTAGGTCTGGGCTTTCCTCCCCCCCCAGAATTGGTATTCGGAACATTATTATCAGAAGTCATTTTACTTAACTGTTTTTCTTGCTGTTCGGCTAATTTTACCTGTGCCCACATCACCTTTTCCTTGAGGGCTTTCTTTTTATTTTCAATTTCATCTTCGCAGTATTTTGCATATTTCAGGACATCATCTATGGGCTTTCCCTGCCAACTGATTTTGTTATCTCGAATCCATTGTGATATTTCAGGCCTTAATCCTAGCACAAATCTGTAACTGAAATGGGTCATGTCTTTCATGTCCACATTATCAATACCACTGTAAGTTTTGAATACCTGTAGCAACCTTTCGTAAAATGAATGCACTGTCTCATCGCGTTCTTGGGTTGTTCTATCTATACGGGTCCAATCTGTCTCTTTGGCTGGCACCTTTTTCTTAAGATACTGTATGACCTGGTCATATTTCCTCATAACATCCGCTGAAGGGGCTCCCGTCCTCTCATCTCTGGGATATTCATCATTAGGCCAATCAATCTCTATTTTACATTCCGTCCACAGATCTACAGGGACCACAATATCGAAAAACCCATCCAGGTCTTTCAGCAGGCATTTCTGAACTTTTATGAAACGCTCTACCTGTCGGTACCAGTCAACTGGTTTCTCGCGTAATTTCGGGAAGTCATTTGTAAATGACACAATGTCTTGCCTGGACCAAGGGACATGGACATACTTCCCTCCCGGGACCTCTCTCATGGGACACAATTTTTCTGTTGGGGTTACTTCCTTTAATACAAATTCTGAAGTTACTGATCCAGCCCTGCTGCCTTCCTTCTTCTTTGCCCACCTTGTTCTCCATTTCCCCACTTCGCCCCATTTCTGCAAGAGTTTCAACAATTCCTTTACTTGGATCTGTTTCCCCATCACATTCAGGCTTTCTAAGTCCTTGTCTGAAAAGTCCACTCTGTAGGGTTTCTGAAGGATTTTGGAGCGACTAACATCAACTCCCATTTCTGCGGCTGCATCCATTATCTTTTCGTGGAGCACCCTGGCACTCCGGGTAAGATTTTTACTGATGAATAGTAACTCTTCTTCATTATACGAGCTCAGGCGCTCAACTCCCACGTTCCCAGCCATCATTTCTTCTATTTCTATTCTTAATTTATATATTTCCAATGTTTTAGGTTGAGAAGCGGTCTCTTTCTCTATCTCCTTTGTCCACCTGTCTAATTCTTCAGGGGAAACTAAAGAGGCGTTCCTGATTCCAGATGCACTTTCAATCACCACTTCCTTTTGTCTAGGCTGACTTCTTGCCCCTACTATACTGGCCCTCGGCTCCCTTATGGGCAAATCCATTAAACTTCCAGATTCACACTCACTTTCCTGATCCTCATCTACGAACACTTCTTTCCTCGGGGTCTGGAAGCTAGTAGTAGGCAGCATTGGGGTGATGACAGGAGGAAGGGGACTAATCAAGTCATTTTTATACATTGGGATAGCAGGACCAATAGTTACCGGGATGGTCAAGGAATCAGGATGGGGATTCATCTGTGCAATGGTTCTGGCTAAATCCTCTCGTTGTTTACAGAGGGCTTCTCTCTCCCTTTCCTGCAACCCCCTTTCAGCAGTATTGCCATGTAATACCTGGGGTACTAAGGATGGGTAAATACTCGGGGCAGTCGGGGCAACCAATCGAGGGGGACTTTCCCCGAATGGTTGATAATTCGGGACTGTGGACTTAGGTCTGCAAAACTCATCCCTTCCACTATGCTTACTGCTTGTAGCTGTCCTGTCTGTATCACTTTCCCTCCCACTCCGGGGGTAATTGGTAACAGAACTTTGGGAACGCACCGAATCTGATTCTGCTACATAGGGAGGTGGATCCTTCAATAACAAGTCTTCCAGGTGTTCATCTTCTACATCCCCCATAGGTGCTAGGTGATGGGTCTTTGCTTTACATTTTCCTCTTTTCTCCTCTAGTACTCCCATCATGGGGAACAGCCCTTCAGTTAACATAGACTGCCTCCACTGTTTCATTTTCTGCTCTTTGGTTGGCGTTGGGAGTCTGGGATACCACCTACTCACTCCCTTATCCATTCGCGGTTTATCTCGCTCTGCAGCCTCAATCTCCCATTCCTCCAAAGCTTCGTACTGGGTCAACCTAGGTCTAGGGTGTAACTCATTCATGCGGGTCCTTAAGTTAAACAGGATCCGACCATTAAATGTACCTTCAACAGGGAATGCCAGGACTCCGTCATCTACAGTATACTTTACCCAATTTTCTAGCCAGAGACAAGTGTGATACCCTTTGTCAAACATCATAAAAGAGGCAGGGGTATTTGGCGGGGGAATGAGTACGCCTTCTCTCGTTCTAATGGGTTTGTCAGTTTTGAAAAAGTTCTTCACTTTATCCGAAAATGACAATTTTCTCTTTATTCCATACATCATGTGTGGTCTACCTCGTAAAAGCTGATCCTTATGAAATCCTAGGTACTTTGGATTCGGTATGAAGTCTGGATACCACATACAACTCTCCAGACTCGCTTCTAACTCGGCTTGATTAATTTTGTTTACTTTCGGGCTTCCAATGCTAGCGCGACTTTTATTTCGCGCCACCCAATCAGGTCAGAGAATACAACTTCGGTCAACCAATGGGTGCGCGGCCTTTTCGCAAGACAGAGCCTCACGCTTCGGTGCTCACCCCTCCTTCACAAATTCAGCTCCGCTACACGCCTGCTATCCTGACCAATACCAGCGCGGCACGGAGTGACGTCAGAGCAGCTCTCCGACTGACTCCCGCCTTCACAAGGTAACGGAAACTTTTTACTCTCTCTAAAGTGCAAGTGCAGGTTTTAGTTATCAACACACAACGTTTGCCACTATGTCTGAGTGTTCTAAATAGAGAAAAGACTTTTCTTTCGCTACTAGTAAACCACTTCTGTCTACTTTTCATTCACTCTGGATAGACTTCTTTGCCTGTCCCTACACACTAGTAACATAGAACCCGTTATTCTTCTGACTCATCCACCTTGATCGGGGATATGTACTGAGCCAGGATTTCACCAGCGAACTATTTTACTTACCAGACAAGCCTCGGAGACCCTATTACTCCTCCCGTATGCGACCCTTACTAGGTGATATCGCAATGAAAGTTTTATAATGGACTCGTAGCTATCATTCACTCCAGAAACAAAGGTCCTAATTAGTGCTTCCAGTTATCTTTAACCCTGCACTAATATCTCAAACCTAGTGACTTCAACAGCTAACCGGATTCTACTCACCGTTAGCTAAAATACTTCCCCGGGGATTCAGACTACACTGAACATTTACAAACAATTCTGGGTTAATTCAACATGCAGTATTTATAACAGCAATGCAAATTCATGAACATTTACATATAAAAACACATTTCAAAAATATTGTAAAAATACAGTAACAATCAGCAGCACGTTTTTGTATTCACGGTTTGTTTATGACTATCCTGCCTACCTAATCCAACTAGTCCAAACCATCCTCTGCTAGCCAGAAATTACTGCTAGAGCGCGCAGTTTTCCCCAGGTCACCCGGGATACCAATTCTCTAACACGCACTGGGCCCTTGGCGTGAAGAACACATTAATTTCGTTTGGGTGAAACTGGGTGAGGATTTCTCCTCCTGCACGCTGCTAGGAGTAATCAGGTTTGGATTTACCTCTGCTTACCATGCACCCGACTTACCACGGGCGCAATACCTTGACGGACCTGGAGCTGTTAAGAAAAAGTAGACAGGCCTAACATCCAATACACCTTAAAATCCTTAAAATACTTCCCACAGTTTTGTAAAATGACCACAGACACCTGATTAAGTTTGAGTTTTTATATAAGATTTCAAAGTGAAGAAGCCAGAATAATAAACGATACACAGAGTAATATATCAAACATCAAAATCAGTACCAAAAGGTAGCTTTGCACCAAAAATATGACCATTTAGAATATATGGGAAACTACAGGGAGAAGTTTAGCACGTTCTATTCACTGCAACGTTATACTAGAACACAGGGATGGGATGGGACTTAGAACATGTACTTAACCTAAGTGTTCAGAATAATCTTGCTAAGCTCACGGCAAATCACTAAAGGAAAGGGAAAAACGGGAACATGCTATGGTTTATAAAATCAATGAATTTCTAAAGGAGAGGGGGAGAGAAGGAACCAACTAAAATTCAGGCACATATAAGTTCAATGGCAATAAGGCAATAACGCAGGTAAAATGCTTTAATAGATCAGAGAGAGAGAGAGAGAGAAAAAAGAGATACGCAAACCCACAATCTATATTTACCTAATTTAGATTGAAGACCAACCCTGGCCACGGGTCAGTTGGGAAGACGGGGACAGGGACCCTCAGAAAAGGAATGCCAGACTGCGAGCAGGTACAGCTCACGGAGGATAAGGACAGGATACCCCTCAGGTTCAGATCAAGGACTGGGCCTCCCAGGGTACGACCAACTCCCACAGCTTCGGACAGCAACGCCTGCGTTACCCCCTCCTGCAAGTAATCCGCCAGACACCCCGATTGGATTTTCGAATTCCCCAGCAAAGTGCTTCGCCAGCACTTAGGATTTTCCACCCCTTGGGAGTTTGTGGAAAGTAAGGACAAAGTGCTCCGCAGCACCTTTCAGGCTTGAACACCTATTGAGATCGTAGGGTCAGTGACAGGTCTGCTACTCGGACAAGTCGGACAATTTTCCTAAGCTAAACTAGGACAGTTATACGAATTTGGGGACCCTCAGACCACCCCCTAATGTTGCAAGTGACAGTTTCTCATATTGTGATTGGTCAGGAGAGGTGGTGCGGTCTTTGTCACCTCCTAAATTCAACGTTCCCATCATAATTATTCAATTTTCATACCCGCCCCTCAGGTTCACGTTTCCCATGCATAGAATACAGCAGTACAGGACAGTGTTCAATAAGTAGCAACAATATTGCTTCTTTCAAGGTGAGACTCCGTATTCCCAGCGGTGTTCCCAGGCGCATTGTGCTTCAGGAGCCAGCTGGCTAGGTTTAGCTTCTGCGCAGTTGGAACTTTCTCTAGTCAGGTGACGGTGCCCAGCAGAGCTTCAAGTATGGCTCCGCTCATGCATACCCAGCCCACAAAGACGCGGTACATGAAAAGTAAGCGAAGACAAATTAGAATCATACATAAAAATGATCGCACTGTATACCATGATAAAAGAAAACCAACCCTTACTTTTATAATAACTATAGCATTAAGGATTAATGCGAAAGAATAGATAGGCTAAAAGCTGCTGCAGTAAGCAGAGAGCGTGGTGAGAGACAAGCGGCCATATTTAGCATCAATGCGCATGAGCACAGAATCCCTCCAGAATGCGAGTGCGTTACATCACATGGGTATGACCGACGCATGCGCAGACTGAATTTGCGGCAAAGCAGCCATTGTCAGTGCAAGCTTCGTTAGTACGTGAAAAGACAAACAAGCAAGCATCCTAGGGACACCCGCGTGTAGGGGAAACCACTTTACAAATGACGAATAATGGTGTTAATATTATTATGCAATTATAGACAAGGGTTTTGCATACGAGCAAGGCGCTATGCGTGCGAATCCTTGCTCCATCAGGGTAATGTGCCTGCAGCAAAGCACATGGTGTAAAATGCAGAATACTGATTTGTATTTTATGTAGATAGGTAAGTGGACTATTGATTTTGACAGAGATTATGTTATCTCCAGTCCATACACTGCAATTCTTCAAACAAAGCACAGAGATCTATTTATTGGTATCAAGAAGCTGTATGCAAACTGAAATTCATGGGTTTAGACCCTTATTGTTTTTTTCCAATCTGTTGTTATTCTAAAATTGCAAAGAAGGGCTCCTCTGGAAATGTATAGTCTTGTTAGTGCAGGCAACGCCAATCACTGCATTACGTTTTATATCCTGACATAGGGCCTCATTTATATTTTGGCAGTTGGCCTGTCCTCTGGCAGGGCAACGGAGTAAATTACTCTCTCACCCTGACAGATGAGCAGACTACCAGATTTTGAAATGTAGCAGGGCCGGCTCTAGGCATGTGCAAGCTGTGCACCTGCACAGGGCCACCAAACCCCAGGGGCCACCACGCCAATATATATCATTAATCCTCTGAGGATGGATACATATTTGCGTGGTGGCCCCTGGCAGGGATTTTGCGGCCTCTGGCTCTGTTCCACTTCTAAACTCCCTGACCCCCTCCCCTCTTTACTGGCCTGCGCGCTCCGGCCCGCCCGGACCCCCTCTTCCGGGCCCCCTACCTACGTTCCCTGCCCAGGGCCACCATGAGCCTAGAGCCGGCCCTGAATGTAGGTCTGCCCAGCTGACATTTCAAGCATCGACAGGAACGCATGTAACCCTTTTTAGGTCTCGCCTAGCTATTGCGTAAGCAATCGCTATGCAAGAGATATAGAGGTGCTCCAGGAAAGCTTACCAAGAGGGCTTTGGAATGCGGATTATGGACAGTGCATGTGCGCCGTGCGCACGCTTGCCATTTGCTTCCTCCCCCCATCAGACTTGAAAGGAAGCCGCTCGCACACCACCATTTCACCATTTCTCTGAGCTTCGGCATCAGACTTCAAAGGAATGCCTCCCGCTCCCCCGCCCCCTGACTCACCAGATGCTTCCGAGGGTGCCTGTTCCTGTTCTGTGCACTTCCCCCTCTTGGATTGGCACAAACGGCATTCGCATTTCAGCAGGCACGCTCAGAAGGCGCAGTGCACTTCCCCCTCTTGCTTGTTTTAATTATTTCATTTTGCGGCCCGGCCGTGCGGCCAATGCATATTTTTGCTCAGCTCACGGTGACATCACCTCCCACCTCCTGCCCGTCACTGCATTTCCTGTTTGTGTCAGCGCCTGTTGAAATTCAGGTCATCTCCTTGTGGTGCAGTACCACCACCACCTTTCGCCTGTCGTTCTATTAGGTATTTATATGTATGCGCTGTGATTGTTTTATTTACTTTAGCTTTTTTGCTTGTGGCACTCGTGTTTTCAGTCGCTACTAAAGAACGTTACCTGCATTTCTTCTTTTCCCTCCCACTTCTCTGGATTGCTGCCTAACGCACTTCTCAGCTGCTTGTTATTTACAGGCGTTCCATTAATGGTGGACTGGCGCAAGCCTGCACAACTCCAAAAGCCAGCCATTGAAGCTTAGTTTAAAGCACATGAGTATGAGCCACACCTCCTTGCCTGAGACAACGCACGCCATTAAAGGCAACAGTTAGTACCTCGCTTCTAGCACGCCACCCTCCTCGCAGTCCTGGCATCCGTACAGTGCACACGATGGCACATGGTCCTCGTCACCAAATACCCGCCGCTTTTCTGCTTTTATTCTGCCTGGGGCTTGCCTAAGTGACCCCATCCTCACTCTGTAATCTGCCTCAAACCGAGGATAATTAATCGTTTTTCGTCACGTCCCATCAAGCTGGTAATGACGTTCTAGCTGCCACTAAACTTTGGACGGCAGAGATGCCAAAGCGGGCTGCGGCTGTTGCCTTCTTTTAATGAGCCGTTTCTGTCGCCCGAAGGTGAATATCACAAATGCAGACTCTTTCCCTCGACAAGATCGCCGCCATCCCACACCTCCAAACAACCCCCCCTCACTCTTGCGTCGCCCCCCTCCCATCCCCAAACCTCGCGAGTCTCCACGTCCAGCTCCTCTGCAACTCTCCCAAACTCATTCCGTCTCCTCATTCCTGTGCCCACTCGAAGATCCATGCAACGACAATGCCACTCCCCACGTGCACCTGAACACCGCACCACCCAAAATCTGCAAACAAGCCGCTAATGATGCCCCCCACCGACCCTCCACTTGGTAGCCACATCAACAACACACCCATCCCTGTTACATGTGTGCCTAGGAGGCAATCTACCTCTGGGTAGGGACCCCCGTCAAACGAGCCACGGTGCCCACACGGACCAACAAACCAGTGAAAGGTGGGCCACATAAATACCCAGAATACAATGCAACGACCTCCCTATGTTATGTTATGTTATAAGGATATTTATTGCGCGCACAATTACTCAAGAGTATCCTGGCGCGAGACATAACCACAGAGAAATCGAGAGCTGAACAGCCGAACAAGCAATTTTAATAGGCTATTTTAAAAAGATGGGTCTTAAGGAGCTTCTTAAAGCAACCAAGGTCTCTGGTGTCCCTGAGAGTGAAAGGGAGGGAGTTCCAGAGGGCAGCGGCTTTGAACGAAAAGGATTGACCGCCCAGTCTGGTTCGGCGGAAGCGGGGCACTACCATCCTTCGTTGGGAAGCCGACCTTAGGTGGCGGCTTGGGACATGAAAAGTCACTCTTTTCCTGAGGTAGGCAGGACCAGTATCATGAAGGGCACGATGCGTGAGTACCAGGGCCTTGAATTGGGCTCTTTGGGCCACCGGCAGCCAGTGAAGAGTAGCCAATTGATGTCTTATGCTGTTTCGTCTAGAGATACCCAGCAGGAGCCTTGCGGCAGCATTCTGGATAAGCTGAAGTTTATTAACCAGAAAGGAAGGGGAACCCAGATACAAAGCGTTGGCATAGTCCAGGCGGGACAATATAAGGGCCCTAGCGACCGTTTCTTTAGCTGGCTGGGGTAAGAGAGGAAAGAATCTACTCAGAGATCTGAGGGTCCCGAAGCAGGCACCCGTCAATCGCTTGATCTGCTCTGCAAACCTCAGATCTGCGTTAAACCATATGCCCAAGTTCTTAGCTGGGCCACCTTCAGAAAGGGGACGGGGAAAATCAGGTGGCCAAATTAATTCAGTGAATTGGCTTGGAAATTGACCGTATAGTAAAATCTCTGATTTTCCCTCATTGCATTTGAGTTTTGCATGAGCTAACCAGGTGAAAACGGCTGCCAGGCATTTTTGTGCGACATCAGTTTCTAATGTCGAGTTGCCCCATGTAAACAGGAGCTGGGTGTCATCGGCGTAGGCCATAATTTTTGCACCTATAACCCACCACCAACCATCCATCCCCCTTGCCGCACATCAACCACTTTGCTATACTATCAACCCCACTAGCAGCCCCACATCTACCCCACCCTCCCCCCATGCCACAGCACCTCGTCCTCCACGAGGACCACTGCTCCCAGCACCCCTTCCCCCCTCACCTCACACTTCGTAGCAGCAGCACCTCTTAACCTAACAAAATTACCAGGAGCAAGTCGTTTTTTGAAAAAAGCAGGAATTAAAAGTTGAAAGAAGGGTAACAAATCATTCACTATGCAGGACAGCGAGACAATGAGACAGGCACTGTGCACATTATGTGCTGCAGGGAGGGAAAACCTTATTAAACAAGGTGTTCTAAGACAGGCTTGTTATTGTTTATCCACCCCTCCTGGCCTAAAGCATTCCTGCAGCTTCCCGCCCAATCAAGCTCCCCTTTGCAGCTGGTCCGCTCAGTTTTCAAATGAGCGCCATGACACATATGTGCTTGTGTGCATGCCCTCACTCTATCTATCGACTTAACTCTATCTATCTATCGGCCTCACTCTATCTATCTATATCACTCTATCTATCTATCTATCTATCTATCTATCTATCTATCTATCTATCTATCTATCTATCTATCTATCTATCTATCTATCTATCTAGCTATCTATCTATCTATCTATCTATCACCCTCACTCTATCTATCTATCGCCCTCAGTCTGTCTGTCTATCTATCTATCTATCTATCTATCTATCTATCTATCTATCTATCTATCTATCTATCTATCTATCTATCTATCTATCTATCTATCTATCTATCTATCTATCTATCTATCTATCGCCCTCACTATATCTACCTATTGCCCTCACTCTACCTATCGCCCTCACTATATCTATCGCCCTCACTATATCTACCTATTGCCCTCACTCTACCTATCGCCCTCACTATATCTATCGCCCTCTATCTATCTATCTGTCTATCTATCGCACTCACTCTATCTATCTATCTATCGCATCACCACAGCATCACTCAGCACCACCACAGTATCACTCAGCACCACCACAGTATCACTCAGCACCACCACTGCATCACTCAGCACCACCACAGCATCACTCAAGGGCACCACAACATCACTATGCGCTACCACAGCATCACTGAACGCCACAGCATCACCCGTCGCAACCACAACATCACTCAGCCCCACCACAGCATCAATCTGTGCAACTATTCAACAACAACTGGTTCAAATATGTTCTCTCAATGTTTCAAGCTTTATTACAAATGTCACAAAAAGATGGTAATATTTCACTTCTGTTCTTGGATTTTCGTAGCAATAAAATACACTGAACATAATCTTCACAAATGTTATTCAAAAAAGTTTAAGCTATTGCCATTATAAATTACAATAACTTTTATTTAAGTATTAATTATTAAAAAAATTAAAAGCCATTGTTATTTGTAATATCAACACATCTAAGTCACGTAAATACAACACATATTGCATTAAAAATGCTTTAGGCGACAGATTTGCGAAAGTTAAAACTATTGGCATTGTAAATGACAAAGCTATTAATTTAGCTATTTTCAAAACCAGCACATAAATAAAAAATGTATCATTTACAATACCAATAGCTCAATCTTTCCTAATACGAGGCCTATTGCATTGCAAATGCTTGTTATTTTAGGTAGCAAATTAGCCTGTCAATCAGCATTTTCCTCTTTTTGCCTGCTGCACCATCACTCTCCATTCCCAGCTAAGTTTACTTACTGGCCCATCCGAATTTTCGTCACTTCAGTCCATAATCCTCTCTTTTTCTTGAGCAGAATGAAAATCCCACCCTTTTCAGTTCTCTCACCTGCCTCTACTTGATGCCACTCCCAGTCTGATCCCTCCATCTACTCTCCCCAAACTCTCTTCCCTAGAATCCCAAACATCTGATTTGTTTCTAAACTGATCCTTATGGCCTTTCCCCTCTGACCTTTGGCATGGTTTTACAACTTGTACTGTGTTTATTGCTGTTAGTGGTACGCTCTTGAAATACAATTGGACGTCAGAACTTCGCCTTATTTCTAGATTTAGAAAATTAGAATGGCTAAAATGCAGAATTTGGAGTACTTGTTCCTTTTAGAAATCACTCTTTCAAAAAGTTGACGATGATCTGGAATTCATACAAGGAATTACGAAGCTCTGGAATTCATATAAGGAATTTTCACAATATTATTTGTACAATGTTTTTATTAATTTGTTATATATTTTTGTTACTTTTGTATCCGTGGGTTTGTAGTGGACAATGAATTAAATGACGCATTTATGCATGATGCCACAATTTTATCCACATACATATTGGGCATTTAATTTTCTGTATGTTTTTCCTGCATCTACAAAAATATTTTACTGTATTTCATATTCTGCGAAGAGGAGCCCTTGTCTCAGATGTTGTTAAAATGTAAAGCTCACTCACACTAGGGGTGGGCGGAATTTACGTAATCGGGTTACGCAAATCTCCACGAAATGGTAAAAAATCTCTGCGAACACGCAGAAATTCCGCGAACATGTGGAATTGCTTGTTCGCGATGCTTTTTTACTGTTCGCAATCGCTGTTTGCATGCTCGAGAGGAAATATCTCGCGAAGACGCATTTGAGAACACGAACAAGCAAAAATATTCGCAAAGTCATGGAACGCAGAATTTTGGGCAATTTGGCGATCTCCGCGGAATGCAAAATTACCCAAATTCGGCGAGCGGCGTGGAATTTACCGCCCAGGCCTAACTGACACATCCAAGTTGTATGACCATTTAATTATCCTATGCTCTGGATTCGAACTTGCACATTTGCATTTTAACTGCATTTATTGTATGTATAGGCATTTTACATACGCGCTCCTTAAGAAAGATATGAAAAAGTTGGTTTATGATCGATAAATTCTTTTAAATTGTAGGTAGGTATGGTGGATTACTTGATTTCTGCACCATCCCAAACTGTGCATATTGGTGCATATTCTTATTTGTGATTAGGACTATGAGGGGAGGCAAATAATGAAATTGTTTGTCAATTACGAAATTAAATGGTTAGCTGCTGATGGTTGAAATGTTTTTAACCTAATTAGGTAAATATTTTTACATTGTGTGGGGTTTGTAATGTTTATGGTTTTAATTGACTAATAAACTACTTATTCATTCATTCACTGACACATGGTAGGCAGAGCTGTGCTGAATATGTAAATAAATAATGTAGTAAGTGTACTTTAATATTGCAATATATGGCTAGCTTGGCCTTGCTATGCAAATGCACTAGAGTCTGATTGCTATTTCAGAGGAATCCCGGTAGAAACATTGGTAATTGTTGTTTACAAGGTAGTTTGAGGGTCACATCAGGACTGGATGGATATCTTGCAGGGCGTTATCAAGTAAGTTGATGACTAGCAGGTGGGTCATGGTGAGAGGTCTAGTAAACTATGGGAGGTAGAGCAAGACCTACGTGTGGAAGAGAGTGACAGTAGAAGGTAGAAAAGCATAAACTGCAGAAGTAAGAGACTGACAGAGAGGTGAGAAGTAATTGTCAGGATTGTTGTACATTGCAGAGAGATACTTACAATAAAAATACAAGCACGTCTCCTCTTTCTGATCCATCACCTCAAAGATGGCATGGCTACGTCAGTGATATCAGTGTTGTTTACATAAATCTCTGTCCAAGTTTTACAATAATTTCCCTTTTAACTCTACATTGAGTGGGGCTTTAAGGCATTAAGTGTGGCGGGTCCTGCCAGGTCTAAGACCCAGCAGTAATTAAAATACAAACTTTGAAACATGTGCCTACAGGGCCCTGTATTCATGTCCATTACCATACAGGAAAAAATACCTATTGCACCACAATGCCTGTGAAAACCTTTAAAATGACCAATACCATCAATGTAGTTCCTGTTTATTGTTCACATTTTATTATATTTTGCATTGCCTAAGAGTATTTGCTTTTGTAGAAGTTGCACTTCTGTAGATTATTTCATGCAACATAGGACACTTGTATGAGACACATACTGTCAGCTGAGCCAGCTCTAAGGCCTGATAACGAGTCACCGCCAGAGTCACTGGAGTGCGGCGGTGGTGGTCTCCCAACCGCCCTATTATGAGTTGGGTGGTGGGACCGTCGCAGCCCGCCGTAGCCGCCAGGGAAACGCTGTTCCCCGACGTTGTTGCGTCAGTCAGGAGGTAGTAATATGCTTGGAGGGACCGCTATGGTCCCACCAAGCATATTACAAGTTTCCTCCGCCACGGTTTTCATGGCAGTTCCACCACCATGAGAACCGTGGCGGAGAGGAATTGAAGGGGGCCCTACAAGACCCCCTAGTGCCTCATGCAATATGGATGCGCACACGGGGGAACAATATGTGCCCCACTGTGTTTATGCACACCAGGAGCAGCAAAGGTGATGTAGGGAAGTACAAGCAGAAGCAGAGTTAAAACACAGTGTGGAAGAAGAAGGTGAACCATGAGATACACAGGTGGAGGATTTCGGGAACTGTCAGGAGGAAAAGGGTTGAACTGTCTAAGAAATTAAAGTGGTGTGAAGGGGACAACAGGAGTGGACTGAGACACTCCAAAGACTACTAACCCATTTACATATCTTAGTAATGTTTAATTCTTAATTGCATATTTTTGGAATTAAACCGTTTTCAATTCTAATTATTCATAACAAACCCACTATTGCTGTTCATTCACCTGATACTGTTAACAAGCAGCGCCAAAACCAATTCTTGTGACTTGTTTTAGGTATATGTTCTTTGTGTGATGTCGGGATGCATAACAAAAAACCCACATAGAAGTATTGAACTATTGGTCATGAGGCATGGTGTATGAAGCACACCATTTTAGTTCACATGTTTTAAGCCGGGCCCTTATTCAAATAGGCTTAACCTCTAGAAAGGAATTCTTAGTACTTCTAAAGAAAATCTCTGTGGATAATCATAAGCAATTTCATAAGTCTTTATTTCGATATAAAAATCATAAAAGACATTACAGCAACTAAATTACCCACTAGTTATATCAGCAATCAGGTTTTGCAATACCACATGTTACTCAGAACCACATCAATTGTTGACCATCCATCAGTAGTTTAAAAAAAATAAATTACGTGCATGTAAACAGATATTTAGTGAATCTGCTTAAAATCATCAATAAACAGTTCATTCCATTGTAAAGATACCTTAAAAAACATTCCTAAAAATAACAAATAAAATACTATAAATTCATCATTATACAGGGTATATAATATCAGGTGACGTGAGCCCATTAAAAAGCTTTTAAGAGAAACCCTTAAGATGTCACTGTAGACTCATTTTACGTGCTCGAATAATCCACATCCAGTGGAGAAACTTAGCCACAGCTATAACCACGGCCTGAGAATTATCAGTTCGGAGAATCCTGACGGACTCACGACCTGTTCTCAAGCCTAACTGCAAACAGATAGGTTTTAGCCATGATAACCTGGGAACTTGGTATTCAGGGCAGACAAAGAATATGTGCCCCATGCCTTCCTGATGGGTGGGGCAGAAGGGGCAGGTGGAACATTGTCCCCCGCGCCATTTCGCTGTAAAGGCATTGAGTGGTAAAGTCCCCACCCTGAACTGATGATATTCCTTCCTGTCCCCAGGGATGGTAATCCAGTCCCAGTTACCCTTGAGGGCTGGAGAATGTTTTAGTCCTAAGAATTCCACCGTTAATGAAGACCCTGTACAGCGGCCACATTTTTTAACACAAGCATTTTCCAGTACAAGTCCCTGAATACTTTTCTAGGGGGAAAGGAGTTCTCTAATGGGCCATCCCACAAAGGGGAAAGGCTCATATCCATGTAGATACCCCTTGCCACCCTCAATCATGATATTTTATGGGCCCTATCGGAATCTCTAACCTCGAGAAAGGCCCAAGCGTACTGGGAGAGTTCTGGGGTAACCCACAATCTCCTCCAGGAAGCAACTGATCTATAACAAGCCATATCTTCGAGGCATTGAGATCCCAAATCGTAGAGGAGAGGAATCAAGGGGGTTGATACTGGAAGGCCTGTGATACTTCGCAGAAATTTGTTTTGCGCGCCCGTCAACTTCTTTAAATTGCTAAGTCCCCACAGTTCTGCACCATAAAGAACTGCTGCTCCGACTTTAGCATCATAGATCTTTAAGACCGGGGTAATTGGCCTAGTATGAGACAAATAAAATTCTTTGGTAAGAGCTCCCGCTAATTGTGCTTGCTTCGTGACCAGCTGGTTTGAGTGATGTTTTCAATCTAGTTTAGATGATAGGGTAATGCCCAGGTAAGTGAATACTTGGGTCTGTTCGAGTTGAACCCCATTCATTACCACCTTCCCTCTAACATACTTAGATTTATGTAAGACCATGAACTTAGTCTTAGTTGTGTTAATGACAAGTCCATGATCATTGCAGAAGACTTCAAAAACATCAATGGCCTTCTGGAGGACCTGTTGGGTTTTTGAAATTAGTAGCGTGTCGTCTGCAAACATCAACAGGGGGATCAGCTTACCATCCAACTTAGGAGCATCGGTTGGTTGATGTTCATAATAGCTGATCACCCTGTTGATGTATAGTGAGAAGAGAGTCGGTGCGAGTACGCACCCTTGGCGGACTCCCCTAGCGATTGGAAACTTGTCCGTTACACTCCCCTGCTGGTTCCAACGGACTTGGGCAAAATTGTCCTCGTGTTATCTGATTAAAAGGGACAAAATATCCGGGGGCATGCTCTGATCTTGAAAGGCTGCCCACATTTTTGCACGTGGCACGAAGTCGAACGCTGATTTAAGATCAACGAAAGCCGCATAGAGCCTGCCCCCCCTAAAAGCACCACCCGCCAATAAATTAAAACAAATCTAAAAACTTGGTCAACCGTGCTAGTGTGGCAGCAAAACCCAGCCTGGAAAGCAGATAGAACATCATTGGTCTCAATCCACCCTTGGATTCGCTGCGGTAGTAGCCTTGCCACCACCTTTAGTATACAAGCTATAAGGCTGATCGGCCTGTAATTTCCTGGGTCCGAGCACTCCCGCTTCTTAAAAATCGGGATAATATTGGCACCCTTCCTGGACACCGGTATGGATGAGCCCATAGCGATGCCGTTTGCTAGCAATTGAATATAAGAAGCCCAGAGCTCCTTGTCATGCATAAATAAGTCAGCTGGGACTGAGTCTAAACCTGGTGCTCTAAACTTTGGGATCATATTCAAAATCTTAACAACCTCTGTTCTGGTAAAATATAGGGGAATAATAACCTGGTTTAAAATGGAAGGAACCTCACTCTCATCACCATCCGAGTCAGTAGACGCGAACTGGGACGCATAGTGAGAAACCCAAAGGTTAGGCGGAACATGGTTAATGGGTTCGCCCCTTTTAATCCCCCTTCCCCATTTGACCATATCCCAAAAGGAGCACATTGACCTTTCTCTACTGGCGCTCAGCAGCTCCCTCCAGTACTCTTCATCCCACTCACGTTTTGCATTATATTGCGTTTTTTTATACATGACTCAGGCATTCTTAATCCTAGCCATATCTTTGGTTTTAACAGCATCCGATAGTGCTTTGTACGCAACCCTGCAGGACTTGCCATACCATTGGTCTTCCTTTCTAGCAGGCCTGATCTGCTTTTTCTTCACCTTTTTTTACAAAAAAAACACCTTAACTGGCTAAAAAATGTATCATGGATCAGGCCAACATTTGATATAACTTCCTCCACAGTCGTATTTTTCTGAAGTTCCACTATTGCCTGGACAGTCAAATCCCTCATAGCAGCAATACTTTCTTCTTTAATTGCACAATTAGCCCATCTTATTCGTCTATGGTCATTAAAAAGGGCTAATTCCACACAGTCCTGTTGGCCCTCACTTTGATATAATTTGAACAGCCTAAATGAGAAAATTAGTGGGTCATGATCGCTCTCTACCCATTCCGCTATCAACATATCCTCTGCTAGCCCAATTCTCTTTAATAATGAGGATATAGTCAATGCGGCTGTGGGATACTCCATTATTAAAGGTAGAAGCACCATGTTTATCAGAAGCCGTTCTTCCATTTGTGGCTCGAAGGCCGTGCTCTACACATAAGACTTTAAGTTGGAGCGCGGCCTCTGACCATTTTTTGATGGGTGCTAATGTCAACTGAGGGATATTCCAGATATGATCTTCTTCCAAAGTAAGATCTATATCATAGCTGTCTAAGGGTTCAAAACAACAGTTAAAATCTCGTGCTACTATAATATTACCTTTTTTACAGTAGGACTCAAGGAGAGCGTCTAATTGATCAATTACTTCAGAGGATTTACCTCCTGGCAATCCCCTGGAATAAATGTTAAAAACAAATAGGTCCTTACAATCAGGGCATTTGACTTTAATTAGCAGAATATCTGCACTTTTGGTATCCAACTGAAAAATGGAGTATCTTCTATCTAGCGCAGACTAGGATTAGCTGGAACAAAAAAATTTAAATATCCATGTTTAAATTCGGGTTCCACCAGCCAAGTTTCCTGGAGAAGAATTAAGTCCCTTGTGTCTAAGAAGGATAACCAATCCAAAGATGTTACCTTACTTCTCAGCCCGCCACATTCCATGAAACCAAAGTCGGTACATGGGGAAGGTTGGCACTGTTTGATGGTATATGGCAAGCAATGTCAACCTGACCCTCCTTTGGTGTTATAACATAGAGTTGACTCTCCTTGGGTAGCTCATGCATTGGATCAATTCCACTCTTTAATAAACCATCAGTCCCAGTTTGGACGTTAGCTTGCGATAAGGTGTTTCCAATATGGGTAGGTACCCTATCATTACTAGAAGGCCACAGTTCCTCTTGATGTCTACCCTCTTCTAGATAAAGTCAATCATTATTATCTAGTGAATTAAAGATCTCAAATCTATTGCTAAGTGATAAAGTGCTGCTTTGGGGGACAACCAGTGGTAAACCCTGACCCATAGCCTGAATTCCTGGATTGGATCATGGAAGATAAAAATAACCCAATGGTAACACGTTTACAGAGTCATAATGAATCCTAACTGATCCAGTCTGCCTTCGGATGAGTCTGACCAATTCCGGGGAGCTAAAGTTGACAATGACACAATCCCCCTGCATTCCCTTGATTAGGTGGCCCACCCATGATACCCTATGAACCAATCTAAAATTAGCATATAAATGATCTCCCAGTACTGTTTTGTTGCTCAAAAAGTGTAGGGCCTTGTTTTTGAGCGCTGACCAATGTTCCACCTCGCCTTCTGGAAGCTTGGGTACATTTGCCAGAATGATAGTATAGGGGCAAGCTTCCAGGGGTAGGTGAAGGAAGACTTCCCTAGAGGAATTATTCGCCAATGGAAATAGTCTCCCACTCGGACCCTTTGGAGCAGACCTTGCTGGGGGCTTGGTGTTTTGTGTTACTGCTGGTAGATCAGGGGCTGAAGTAACTATAGTATTAATGGGCTGCAAACTTCCCTGCACATTAGTTATTAGTGTAATAGGAACAGCAATATTAGAGGTCGGTGCTAGTGGTTTAAGAGCCCCCCTATCCAGTAGGGAGTCATTTTTTAGATGTTTTTCCATAGAATCTAGCCTACGTTCTATAGACTCAAGTTTCTTCATAACTGGGTGAAGAAGTGCTCCAAATAGTTCCTCCATATGCCCAATCAACTCAGACATAATTCCTTCTTTAAGGCCATTTGGGAGAGGTGACTGTGTATTAATCCTGGGTTTGGGCACTGGATGAAATATTTGGGAATTAGAATTTTCTAACTGCAGACCCAACCCAGATGCAGAATTTTTATTCTTAGCTAGCTTAGCTTGTTGGCTGCTACCTTTCGGAGGACCATTAGCTTTTCTCTTTACCGGATGTTCTTTCTTTCTAGCCCCAGGAGGTAGACGTGACTGCCTGGTACGTGTAATAGGGGGAGAGGGTGAAGAGCTAGGCGTAGGAGAGCGAATTAAATTGGAGATTTGTAATACTGGCACGCTATCATTCTGTGAAGGCAATACCAGCGCCTGTGGGGAATCAGGTTGGGAACATATACTTCCAGAGGCCTCAGATCCCAGGGCAAGGTCAGGGTTTTGGTTCGAACGATGTAAGAGCTCTAAAGAGAGCCTCCTCTCTACTTGTGCTATCTCCTTAATAATTTCCAATTCATCCCGTTTAAGAAAGGCGTCCATCGTCCCAACCCCACCCCCACCTAACCCACCCCTACGACTAGTTTTACTCATAAATACACCAGATTAGCCTTGCCAATAAATGTGCAATCACTGCTAAGGAATCGCACACTTAGCTAGCCACCGAGTCCCGTTGTATCATGGAGACGGCGATGTTAGAGGACTGGCCCGGCCCGACCTCCTCTGGCCTCTGACGGCCGCAGACTGCCCCGCCCTTGTCCCGGGCTTCTCCCGGCGCGCTCCCGCGTGCGTCCCGCGACATGGAAGGAGTCAATTCTTTTTAAGCGCCTCCAGGCGCAGGCTGAGTGGAGGCGGCGACAGCCGCAAAGACTCTTGGGGGCTGTAGTCCCACCCTCCCGGCGGCCGCGACGCGAGGTGGAGTAGCGTCTATGGCAGCTGGGGGGGACCTGCGATTGGGGCAGGAGTCCGCTGCAGAGGAGCCGAGGCGTTGTGGTCTTATGGCAGGAGCCCGCTGCAGAGGAGCCGAGGCGTTTTGGTCTTATGGCAGGACCCCTTGCAGAATAGCCGAGGCGTTGTGAGCTTGTGGCAGGAGCCCGTTTCGAAAGGACACAGCTAGGTAAGGCAGCCATTCACAAATGCGGAAAGTATCCCGCTATGCCGAAGGAGTCAGTTCTTTTTAAGCGCCTCCAGGCGGAGGCTGAGTGTAGGCGGCATCAGCCGCAAAGGCTCTTGGGGGCTGTAGTCCCCCCTCCCGGCGGCTGCGACACGAGGTGGAGTAGCGTCTATGGTTTGTGATAGAAAATATTCAACCTATGTCACAAAAACTGCCATCTTTATTTGCAAACTGTCCTGCTTGTGGCATAAAAAAGGAACATCCGATTCCCATGGTCTGCGTTTACTTTGCCTCCCTCTGAAAATCAAACGATTTCAAACCCACCCTATGGTGGCCCTCTAATTCAGACCCTCTGCCCACCACAGTAGATACTGCAAAAAACCTAGGTATTAAATTCGACCCCACGCTTTCCTTTCACACACAGGCACTTACTATTGCAGGCATGTGCTTTCAAACTATAAAAACCCGAAGAAAATTCTTTGACCTACTTCCTCTGGACGCGAGGAAGACCGTGGCAGTGCCCTTGGTCCTGTCACGCTTGGACTACTGCAACAGCCTGTATGCAGGAACAAAAAAGACGGTGGTAAAAAGACTGCAAGTATTCCAGAACTCCGCTGCAAGGCTGGTACTTGGGCTCCCAAAGCGCTCTCCCTCAGCCGAAGCACTAAAGATTCTCCACTGGCTGCCTGTTCATAAAAGGATCCTGTTCAAAGTCCTAACCATTACTTATAAATCCATAAACGAAACTGGCCCACAATACCTGAGAGGCAAAATTAGGCCCTACAAAACCAAACGAACCTTACGGTCTACATCAGAAAATGTACTCACCATCCCCAACTTTAAAATGAAAACCCGGGGAGGCAAAACCTTGGCAGCAATTGGTACAAAGGCCTGGAACACCCTGCCTCCTCAACTAAGGCACACTCGCAACAAACCCACTTTCAGGAAGCTTCTAAAAACTTGGATCTTTGGTAATCCAGATAATCAAATGCTGTCGCTAATATGATCCTTTCCACCAACCTCTTGCCACTCTCCCTCTCTTCCCCCCTGTCAATCCTTCTCCTGATGTCCTAAAAGCGCCAAGATGCTCCCTGGAGTGAACGTTGCGCTATAAAAAAAACCCTTTCATTCATTCATTCATTCATTCCTTGAGAGTTATATCCCAGACAGATGACATCACTGCAAGACCTTTTCCAGACATACCATGAAGGACAGAATAAGATTCACCTCCAAGAAGAGGGGCTGCTACACAGACAACAAAATATGCTATCTGAAGGAGCAGGGACTATCTGAGGACTCCACGAAAGGAATATCCAAAAAGAGACATCACACGGAAGAACTCCAACACACCCATTCAATGTTGAAGACTTTGAAGTTGAGGAAAGGTACATTACCAACTTGTTCGCCATTGAGGACTGGCTTGACATAGAAGACAAGAAGTCACACAGAGTCGAGACATAAGAGATATTCGATGTCGAGAGACACAGTGACTTTGAGACAGCCATCAACATCGAGACACACAGGTTATTCTTTTACCATTTGCAAATCAGCTGATTAGGTCAGAAAGATGAAGGCGAGAAAGAAGGTTGCCCGCTACATTGGAATCTGAATAGTCAAGAGCATGTTCACCATCTAGACCATAATCCCGGTGGTCATTCCCGAAGCACCTGCTGATCAGTCATCTCCACAGCCTCAACTTCACAACATCCAGTTACGCCAGCAACTTCTCCACCTGCAATTCCTAATACTCTTCCATCTCCTCCTCTGGTAGGGCTTTTGAGGTCTTAACCTCCATCAAGCCCACCTGTGTAGATGTCCTCTTCTAGACATCCCTCTATATTCAACCATTGGTCTAGAACACTTTTCTACTTCTCATCAACAATGTCTTCTGATACTAGGAAGTTTTCACCTCCATTGACTGACTGTCCTCCATCAAAAGTGTCCTCAGTTAATAATGTCAGCACGTTTCAGGAGGTTCTCATTTGCTAACAAACTCAACATTCCTCTGCTGGCTCCTACAGCTATGACAACAGTGATTTTTGATATTCCTCCGCAGTGTTCATCGTCAAGGCAGTTCTTCCTTTAGTTCAGTGAGAGCTGCACCAACCATGCTACAAAAGAAGTACAAGCTTTCTAATCGGGATCCTCTATTCCTTTGCACAGGACGTCCAACTGATTATGTGTTGATCCTGGCAGCAAAAATTGTTCATGCAACTGCTCCCTCATCTACTGTTGCACCAGGTAAGTAAAGCAGAAAACCTGATTCTGTGGGACGATAGATATGTGGTACAGCGGCCACTATTATGAAGTCAGCAAGTGATACTTCCCTTCTGAGAAGATACATAAGACCTTTATAGAAAGAACACCCTTCAACAATTTGATGATGATCTTCTGACAGATCAATGAGAAGACTTATTTGAATGAGCGCATGATGGTATCCAATCAAGTTATCAGTGCGGAAGTGAACTCATCTCTGTCGATATTGCCGGCCCGGTAACAAAAACGGCCTCCACCCTGGCGACCCACCCAGGAGACGCCTTGTGCCCGCTATGGGCAGTCCGGCCCTGATACCACCAAAGAAAAAGAAGTTGTCCACACTACATCACGAAAAGGTATACACTGTGGAGGTTCTACCTCTTTTCCAGAAAGGGATGGAAATTTATTGCTATTTTTTGGCAAAAAATAATTGTCTAAAAAACGAATTCCGACCCATTCTGAATTTAAACTTGAAAAAAAAGGATAGGGAAGGAAAAGCTCATGATGCTAGCATTCCATCATATTTACCTGCCGATCCATCAAGAAGAATGGTTATGCTCCATAGATCTTCAAGATGCATACTTCCTTTTACCAATCACCAAGAAGCACTGCAAATCGCTGAGATCTGGTGTCGACAGATATCATTACCTCAACAAAACCCTTTCTTTTGGCCTCAAGTCTGCCCCAATGACATTCTCGAAGTGCATGGCTGTCGTCACAGCTCATCTCTAAAGATGCAAGAATTTTCATCTGTCGGTATCTAGATGACTGGCTGATCAAGGCATCAACATCTCAGCAAGTTTGTCAACATTTCCTGTTGACTGTCTCTCCTGTCAATCACTCAGGATTGCACCTCTCTCACAAAAAATAAACATCATCTCCAGTGCAGTTTCTTCACTATCTAGGAAGGGTTCTGGATACCATAAAATCGAAAGTGTATCCTTTGGAGAAGAGACTGTTATCTATACATCTGAAATGTCGCACTCTTTTGAAAACCGCCCATCCGGCAGCGAGGCAGGTTTAGTCTCTACTTTATGGCATCCTGCATCTGCATCCCAAATGCCCACTGTCATTTGAGACCATTACAGGAATGTCTAGAAGACCGGTGGAAAAGCTGAGAGAAAGCTATCACCCTTGCCATCAATGCAACATACTCTTTCCAGTGATGGTGTCCTCTGAAGTAGCTCCTCAATGCAATGGGATTTCATCAGGAGGTTCCAACCCTTTTATTAGTGACTGATGCCCATGGATCACCCTCAAATTTAGGGAATGCAGTACTCAAAAGGGATGTATGATGCAACAAAGAAAAGCAGAATCCCGATGGCTTTTACAACAAAGCCATTACAACAAACCTGGCATTACCACGTCAATTTCTACAAAGAAGACCAAAAACATGCAGTCACATACAGAACCATAAAAATACTGGAACTATGAATGCTGTGTTAACAGGTTCCTTTTTAATGATTACCTTTTTTACGCAAATAGTAATACACGCCAGTAATTGGTAAAAAATAACGTGCAGGCAAACAAACTGTTCTACTTACTTTTTCACATTGGGGAAGGACCGGAATGAGCCAATTTTCGTTGCTGCTTTGGGAAAATACATTGATTAGTGTTAAACGTCTACTGATACATTTCTAACTAAGAAAAAAAAAAATTCTTAGATAATAATAAAAATTATAATCACAGAGACACTGAATCCCTCCGCATTGTTTTAATCACAATGGGAATGTATATTGAATATGCTAAACATTTGAACAATAAACGAGTGATTGAACAGTTCCCCAGGGAGGGAGAGGGGGTGCGTGATCATGTGAGGATAATGTGATGGGGAGGAGATTTAGTGACAGTACAATCAACCAATTGAAACCATTTGGTTGGCAGAGTTACAAATTGTGTACAAAAAAAGGACCATAAGTTCAAATAATATGTCAAAACATGTCATACTCCACATAGTTCAATCAATGAAAAATTAGGGCGTGAAGTTGAAAAAAGCAAGCGGTTGTCGACCTTTCGACCCTCAAAAGTACGCAGGTAATAACGCTATCCTTGCAGTGGGGTCTTCATCAGGACAGGAAACGGGGCAGGCAACCTATTTAGTATATAAAACGGGAATATTATTTTAGAATTGAAATTAAAGGGATGTCCCTCACTGCTTGAACAGAGAACCACACGTAGCACACTGATCCCATGACGGATCGGTAATGGGGAGAAAGACAATAAAAATAAACGCGTAATATATATCGAGCGTTTAGATGCACATTATTATTAAAAATGAATTAATCATCAAAATGATGTACATGAGCGATTATGAAGAGAAAAGAGCAATTGGAGCCGTAAACCAGCCCTGCGGCGGTAACTATGGCAGGAATTTCAACAAGAGAATCACGGAATACATTAAAGGTTGTCCGTCTTTACCTTGATAGTATAGAGTCAAGTAATGGGTGTTT
The DNA here is from genome assembly GCF_964263255.1 of Lissotriton vulgaris. Classification (NCBI taxonomy): domain Eukaryota; kingdom Metazoa; phylum Chordata; class Amphibia; order Caudata; family Salamandridae; genus Lissotriton; species Lissotriton vulgaris. The sequence continues at coordinate 1,086,127,664 of NC_141685.1, read as the reverse complement.
GGAGGGAGTCTTTCGCTGTGTCTGAAACAGAACACAGGCACTGGGTCAAACTGTGACTCACCGGTACAGTTTGTGAAAAATGCGGGAGTAAGTGCATAAAAATGTCTGAAATTATGATCAGACTAAGGTCAAATAAGGAGGAGGGTGACTTACCCATTGACTGCGTTGACACGCGTTCACCAGTCGGGGATCACGGAAAATAATGGTCCAGCGGACACACGATTATGAAGAGTCTATCGGGCGGGATTAAAGGGAACCATTAGTGGCGCCAGTGATTAACGGGACAGCAAGAGAGGTTGATGCCGCGACAATTGAAAAAGTTAGCTTACCGGACGCCGAGTTAATCTGGCAATGAATTCCGCTCGAGTTCGCAATGGCGAGCCGAAGTTCCGGATTCATTATGTTGCCTGGGGAACTTAGTCACATGGTGCAAACCACCCGTGTAGAGGTGGAAGAAAGACTCAGGGCTGTCACCGTCCTGTTTGGTTGCCTGGTTACCAGCACAGTAAAAACAGGAGAGGGTAAATAGATTAAATGGGGACATGATTACATAAGCCCAATTATTAACATAGAGGCGGGTACATTCAAACTAAATTACGGCCTGATGTGCGTACAACAATACTTTCGTAAAATCAGACGTCAAGATCCACACATTTGTTGTGCAGGTTCATGACATGCCTAACGTAGTTGAGTAACCGGCATGGTGGTTGGTAATTGGCCTGAGTTGCGTGGTAGTGGGCACTGTCCTCCTAGATAACCAGCCATGACCTGGCGTACTTCAGACAGTAGAGTAAAAACTACGGCAATTGATGTAAAACATCCGAGTCGATATCGCAATTTACATGAGATGGCGTACCTCTCACACGAGGGTGTAAAGGCCAAAGGTGGACAGTAGAGTAAAAACCACGGCAATTGATGTACAACATCCGAGTCGATATCGCAATTTAAATGAGATGGCGTACCTCTCACATGAGGGTAAAGGCCAAAGGTGGAACATTATATGCTAGGTTTACAATCAAAACAGAGGGAAGCAGGCTGACATGCGCGTTAATATAACAACAGAAGTGGGGGGCGTGGCTAACCGAGCAGCGAGATGGCCGCTCTGTGAGCGAGCTCCGCCGGCTGCACACTGATAATCCTTGAAAATCCTGCATTGCGCTACCGAGGGGACCGGATTAGCGGATGACTGAGCAGTAGATGTCCTGGGGCACAATCGGCCACATCCCCGCAAGAAACGGGCGGTTGGCGGGCGAGATCTGGAGGTGGTGATTTGAGCGCCCGCGCCCGCCCACTGCTGCGGAGCCTGAGGCGGCGGCGGCCTCCCACCCGTTCCTGGGGATTATCGGGCCTCGGCCGCTCGGTGGCTGCAAAGTTGCGTTGGCCCCCTCGGCCCCTGGCCGGGTGTCGCCAGTGGCTGCGGAGCTGGAGAGGCGAATCTTGGATCCTACGGAGGGGAGCGACGTGGCATTCGAGACGAGGTATTTGTGCGAGTGCAGGTCGGGGCTGAACTAGACGCGCGGCCGCCATTTTGCTGGAGCATTGCAACGCTGTGTGGGGCGCTGCCGACCAGGGGCTTCCTACTGACTTTTTATGCCTCAAGCTCGCTTGGCGAATCCCTGTGCCCCTGAGACTCATAATCCTTGCTGCGAACAGCCGCTATATCCCTTATGCGTGCCCTCCGGAGACGGGCTGCGAGGGTGGCTGAGACGGCGGGCACCGTATGTGGATGGGAGGTGCTGATTAATCCTGCCGGTGTCGGGCCCCCGATCTGCCCCATTACTCGCCACTGCTAGCTGGGACTATAGTACTTGCTGGGCAGCGCTGGCCGGGTTCACCCGCGCTCTAGCGCTGACGGACCCTCCTGCTCTTCTCAGCCACGTGACAACCTGGGCCAGCTTGGCCTATAAAACCTGCTCCACAGCGCACTGAGGGGAGTGCCTCACCGCGACACACACGGCTGCGACTCCGCGCATCCACGATGGGGGGCACGAAAGATGCGAAGCAGCCCAGGCTCACATTTGAACAGAAGCAGAAAACCAAGCAGCCCTCGACGGACCTAGAGGCCGCGGCACCCCCTTCACAGAATCCTGCCGCTGACATTGATTTTGGCGCGTTAATCATGGAGGTCAGATCTAGCCTTAAGAGTATTGACTCTAAATTGGATGCTATGTCCTCGCAACTGGAGGCTGTCAAGTCCAAGGTGGATGCTCACGAAACGAGACTGGACTGCTTGGAGAATAGGAACACGGAATGCTGCGAGTTCCAGCAACAAACTAAACAGCATATCACTAATATCGAGCGGGAACTGGAATTCATGCGCGCTAAGGCAGATGACTTGGAAGCACGTTCCCGAAGATCTAACATTCGGATTACTGGAATTCCGGAAACGGGCAATACCGGGAAAATGGAGGTGTTTGTTACGGATCTCCTTCACGAGCTGTTTGATCCAGACCTTTCCCAGGTATTCACGGTTGAGAGAGCGCATAGGGCCCTTGGCAAGAAGCCGCCAACGGGCGCCCCCCCTCGACCTATACTCGCCAAACTGTTGAACTTTCAGGATAGAGACCGTATCTTGAGGCTGGTTTGGGAGAAGGGCAAGATCACCCATAAAGGCAATCACATCTCCTTCTATCCTGATTTTACTCCCCTTGTTCAGGCGGCCAGGAAGGAGTTTATGCCGGCCAAGAAACTACTGATGCAAGCCGGCATCCAATACTCCTTGTTATACCCGGCCAAATTGAAGGTGATGCATGAGAACACAGCGCACTTTTTCACGGACGCAAAATCTGCCATGAAGTTTGCAAAGCACGTTTGTGGTCCTGGTGCTCGACGCAAGTCGCCGCGACTGGAGGAGGACACTGGCCAGATGAGCGACAACGATTGATTGAATTGAGGCTGGCTGTAACATACTGCCCCTTTTCTGACACCTGTTTTGGCTGGACTGGTCAGTTCACGTGAGCTACGTGACAGAGGAGTCTGGTGCAGGTGACCTGCACTACTTGCCCATGCTGGGGGGCGACCTTAACTGTGAGCTGTGTCCCAAGTCTGTGTCAATTTTATCTAAATATAGATCTATAAGTGGTTGTTTCGCGAGGCCGGGCACCTCTCGGGTGCCGATGCTATCCTTGCGTGTGCAGCCACCCTGAGGACTCAGGGGTGTAAGCTGGGAGCACCTCGCCCCCATGGGGTACCTCCCGCTGTTCTCGTTCCTGGTTAACTGCAGTGCTATTAAGAGCACTGTTGGGGATTTATCGCAACCTGATTGGGGGGTTGGCGTGGGTGGGGGGTGGAGAGGGTCGTTGGGAGTTTGGTTTCTGGTTCTAGAATGGTGCACTGCGGATTATCATATTTCTTCTTTATTGCGCAGAGGGTTACTGTGTGTACGGTATGCGGGTTTCAAGAGGATGGTAGGGGTGGGCACAGGTGGGAGCCCTGGTACTTCAGCTACGATGCCGATATGGGGGGGATTAAATTGTGGACCTGGAACATTCGAGGCCTTGGGGACTATAAGAAAGCCAAGTTGATGCATGGATAAGGATGGCCGATATGTTATAGTGCATGGATCGTTACAAGGGAGGCCGCTGATACTGGCTGCCATCTATGGTCCGAACGTGGATGATCCAGACTTCTTTAGAAACGTCTGGGCACAAATTGTATTGCTAGATTGTCACCTGATTGTGGTGGGAGGAGACTTCAATGTTGTGTTGGATGAAGAACTGGACCGGAAAGGTGTGAGTAGGCCCACGCATGCTAAAGCGCGACAGGCTGTTATTGATGTGATGGAGGAGGGAGTGCTGTCTGATGTGTGGAGGGTTAGACACCCCGGAGAGAGGACGGGGACTTGTATCACATGCCACCAGGCTGCTTGGTCCCGCCTGGACTTTTGGCTGTTGTCGCCTGAGGTGGCGACGTGGGTGGAGAACGTTGACATCCAGGCTAGGTCACTCTCGGATCACGCCCCCTGCATGCTGGAACTACGCATTCCTACTGCCACAACTAGAGCGTTCTCATGGCGCCTGCCCCCTTCACTGAGGAAATTAGGGCTGACATTGTTAAGTATTTTGTGGAAAACGAAGGGTCGGCCTCCTCAGAGGCCATTGTATGGGACGCCTTTAAGGCGGTGATCCGGGGCCAATGTATAGCTAGACAGGCAGGAGTGCTGCATACCATACGTCGGACATTGGCCCAGTTGGAGCGTGAGCTGAGGGACTTAGACCTGGCCTTCTGTCGGGACCCAACATTGGAACTTGCTGGCTGCCTTAAGGCCAAACTACTTGTCTTCAATGAAGAGGCACAGCGGGAGGTGAAGTTCCTGGGGAAGCAGGCCGAGGCCCGCAGATACGGGGAGGGGGACAGACCAAGTAGGACTCTAGCTAGATTGATAGCCCCTCGGACGCAGACACACTACATACACACTATTCACAATAGCGAGGGGTCCCTGGTTATAGGCCAAGAGGCGGTGCTGAACGCCTTCACTGACTTTTACACATCCCTCTACACCTCTAGACAATCCACCACCCCTGCGTCCCTTGACAGTTTCCTCGATTCTATTGCCCTTGTTTGGTTCAACGATAACCACAGACAATACATGGACCTTCCCGTTACCGTCCAGGACATTATTCAAGTCATTAAGAGCATGCCAGCTAACAAAGCCCCTGGCCCTGACGGCCTGACAACGACATTTTATAAGACGTATGCGGAAGAATTGGCACCGAAACTACACTCGGTGTTTGTTGAAGCCCTCGAACTGAACTCCCTCCCTGACTCGATGCGGGAAGCCTTAATTATCACCCTGTTGAAGCCCGACAAGGACGGCCTATTCCTGGACTCCTATCGTCCCCTCTCCCTTATAAATGTGGATGCTAAGATCTTTGCTAAGGTCATCGCAGACAAACTACAACCGTTGTTACCCATAATTGCTCTCCCTGACCAGTCGGGGTTTATTCCTGGCCGCGCCACCTCACACAACCTCAGAACTCTCTTCTCTATCCTGCATTATCTACACCCCTCCGTTCAAGCTGCAGTGGTGTTTCTTGACGCCACCAATGCATTCGACTCCCTGGAATGGCCTTACTTGTTCAGGATTCTGGGCAGGATGGGATTTAGCCATAATGTTATCACTCTTATCAAACTGCTGTATGATACACCCAGAGCTCGGGTGAGTGTGAACGGCCTCGTATCCAAGCCCTTTGCCATCTCTAGAGGAACCAGACAGGGGTGCCCACTGTCTCCTCACCTTTTTGCTATTGCAATGGAGCCGCTAGCGGCCAGGGTTTGACAGCACCACACGGCGAGAGGGATTGGATTCAGCTCCCGCAGTCTGCTGATTTCCTTATATGCAGACGACGTCACTCTATACGTCATTAACCCTGCAGAAAACATGAACCCATTGCTCCGCGAATTCGTGCGTTTTTAGGGTCTGGCGGGCGTGTCCATAAATTGGTCCAAATCAGTTGCATTTCCCCTAACCGACGCAACCGAGAGGCCACTCTCTGACTATCCCCTGCGATGGGAAACTGACGCGGTTAAATACCTAGGAATCTGGGTCAGTCGTGACACACAGGAATTGTGGTCCCTTAACTTTTGTAGAGCGGTCGACTGGCTGGAAAGGAAAGTAGAAGTCTGGAACAAGCTTCCTCTCTCCCTGGTTGCAAGAATAGCCTTGGCGTAAATGGTGGTTCTCCCCAAATTTTTGTATCTGTTTGTCAATATTCCACTGCCCATGACAGCACACTTCCATGCGCGCGTCCGATCCCTACTTCTGACTCTGGTGTGGGCCGGAGGACAGGCGAGAACATCTTGGGCCCTGCTCACGCTCCCGCTAAGGCAAGGGGGCCTTGGGGCACCCGATCTGAAGTTATACTCGCTATGTGCGCAGGCGCAATTTTTGCACTTCTGGGTCTTCCCCACCCCTTACCAACCGCATGTGGCAGTAGAACTAGCCGCTGTTGCCCCATCACCACTTCAAGTGGTGCTGTATGGCAAAGTTTCGCGCCCTTCGAAGGATGTAGACACAGTGGAAATGGTTCGCTGGTCCTGGCGCGAATTACGAAATAGAGCGAAACTTCCCCTGCTTTATGCGCCGGCAATCCCATTACGGGGCAACCCGATGCTGCCTTGCCTGTGTGCTAGGGGGGACGCCATCACACTCCGGGGGCGACGCGTCAATACCTTTGCTGATATATATCCTGATGGGACCTTCGGAGAGTTGGGCGCTTGCGAAGACGGCCAAGCTAACTCCTTTTCAGACGCGCTTCTATATCACTCCCTCAGAGAATCATGTAAGAAGATGTGGCCCCAGTTCCCTGAGGAGCCGCCGCAACTTGATGCTCTCCAAAATCTACTTTCGAGACCCTCCCCCAAGAAACTGGTATCTAGACTGTACAATTGTATGCAAGAGCAAGCCCCGATAACTGTCCCTACGGCCAGGCAGGCCTGGACTGCCGATTTGGACGACCCCCTCACTGATGACATGTGGGAATACTGCTGTAAACAACTTACGGAGCCATCTCCGAATTATAGGTTACGGTTGGTCCATTTTAAGTTCTTGCACCGGTACTACCGCACACCGGTACTGCTACATCGCATGGGCGTCCGGACCGATGCGTCGTGCTGGACGTGTGGTTGGGTGGATGCGTCCTTCCTCCATGTGGCGTGGGGCTGCCCCAAATTAGATGCGTACTGGCCGGACATCTTTACAGCCATTAACCAAATTCTACACAGAACTGATACACCTACTCCACTTCTGGGGCTGCTGGGGTATGTTCGGGACACTGAACCCTGTGATAGGAAACTACATGCGATGCTGCTCCTCTACGCCAAACGCCAAGTGGCGATACACTGGGGCCGCAAGGCCTTACATACGTTCGCCGCGTGGGTCAAGGACGTGGCGTATGGTCAGACACAACTCACACATTACTGGGAGACGATGCCCACCGCTTCCAGGCCTAAAGACATTTGGGAGCCCTTCCTTCAATGGACTAGAGAGCGGGCGGGTTCTGACGCTTCCGAGGGCTCCCCTAACATGGGCGTTTCTGATGATATGGGGTAAAGCTCTCAGACCCTGTGCGCAGTTCCTCTGACAGGGTAGTTCCTACTTGAGCAGGTTTGCTTCGTGGCTGCGGAGCGTTCTACGACTGCCTTACTTTGAGACTCCTATATGTTTGTCCGTCTGTGCACCACGTCCCCCTCTCTGGCCATGTGACCCACTGGTAAGCTTTCCCCCCTCTCCCCCCCCTCTCTCCCTGCGAGAGATGCATTGAGGTCATCCCGCCTCTGCCCCTGTCGCCGGTTGACATCCTTGTACAGCTGCCCAGCCCTAGTGCGCACGGCCCTGCATATGCGTGGTGTGATGTACGTTTGTTACTTTCGCTCTGCACCGAAGTTCGTTGGTTTTCTTTGGTTGTTGTGGGAGAATGGGAGAAAAGGTGCCCGTAGACGTGTTTTATCTGAGCTGCCGTTCCAATGGGCTGCGGTTGTTGCACTCTTCAAGATGGCGGGGCAACACCGTGAGCTTGGGGTCACTTTTGATGTCTACGGCGCCCAAAAATGTGAGATTACTTACCTTGCTATTGTTGCACTGTTTATATGTATGCCCTTAACTATTTTGTGTATCTCTCCTGAGAGGCACGTCGCCCGATTTGTTGTGAGATTCATCACGATTTGCTTATTGCTTTGTGACACATGTCTATATCGCGGCCTGCCTCCGGGTTGTTGGTGTGACGCAGTGTAACTTTTCTTCCTGTACAATAAATGTCTTACACCAAAAAAAAAATATATAACAACAGAAGTGATATGGCGTACCTCTCACATGAGGGTAAAGGCCAAAAATAGTACAGGTGGATGTACAATCAAGACAAGGTAGCTAATTGAGAAAAAGAGCTATCATGCTCATTGAGACCTGTTTCTATGAAGTCAAAGAAAAACATCCATTTCAGCTCACGTGTATTTAAGATACTGGCGATGTTCCCACCCCGGGGTCCCAGGACAGCTTTTTCTATTGCTAACCATCTGAGACTATCTGGGGGGGTGTGAGGCCAATGTGAAATGTTCAACCAGGGGCGCGTCAAAGACCATGTAGTACGGTCTCTCTTAGCAACCCCAGAAGAACCCACCATTACCACCCTATGGAATTTGCCTCCTGTGATCGGCCACTTCAAATGTGGTAACTGTAAAGCCTGTGACACCACCATTCAAACTAAGGAATTCCAACATCGCCAGCACAAAATTCGGCTAAAGACACACACCAATTGCAACTCCTCGAATATCATCTACTCGATAATATGCCCATGTCAATTGATTTACATCGGCCAAACACAACAAAAAGCCAAAGTCACAATTCTCCAACACATGAGCAGAATCAGATGCGAGGTACAGGACGCACCCCTGGTTGAACATTTCACATTGGCCTCACACCCCCCAGATAGTCTCAGATGGTTAGCAATAGAAAAAGCTGTCCTGGGACCCCGAGGTGGGAACATCGCCAGTATCTTAAATACACGTGAGCTGAAATGGATGTTTTTCTTTGACTCCATAGAAACAGGTCTCAATGAGCATGATAGCTCTTTTTCTCAATTAGCTACCTTGTCTTGATTGTACATTCACCTGTACTATTTTCGGCCTTTACCCTCATGTGAGAGGTACGCCATATCACTTCTGTTGTTATATTAGCGCGCATGTCAGCCTGCTTTCCTCTGTTTTGATTGTAAACCTAGCATATAATGTTCCACCTTTGGCCTTTACCCTCATGTGAGAGGTACGCCATCTCATTTAAATTGCGATATCGACTCGGATGTTGTACATCAATTGCCGTGGTTTTTACTCTACTGTCCACCTTTGGCCTTTACCCTCGTGTGAGAGGTACGCCATCTCATGTAAATTGCGATATCGACTCGGATGTTTTACATCAATTGCCGTGGTTTTTACTCTACTGTCTGAAGTACGCCAGGTCATGGCTGGTTATCTAAGAGGACAATGCCCACTACCACGCAACTCAGGCCAACGCATTCCAACCACAGCATATGCTGGTCTAAAACCAACCACCATGCCGGTTACTCAACTACGTTAGGCATGTCATGAACCTGCACAACAAATGTGTGGATCTTGACGCCTGATTTTACGAAAGTATTGTTGTACGCACATCAGACCGTGATTTAGTTTGAATGTACCCGTCTCTATGTTAATAATTGGGCTTATGTAATCATGTCCCCATTTAATCTATTTACCTTCTCCCGTTTTTACCGTGCTGGTAACCAGGCAACCACTTAAACAGGACGGTGACAGCCCTGAGTCTTTCTTCCACCTCTACACGGGTGGTTTGCACCATGTGACTAAGTTCCCCTGGCAACATAATGAATCCGGAACTTCGGCTCGCCATTGCGAACTCGAGCGGAATTCATTGCCAGATTAACTCGGCGCACGGTAAGCTAACTTTTTCAATCGTCGCGGCATCAACCTCTCTCGCTGTCCCGTTAATCACTGGCGCCACTAATGGTTCCCTTTAATCCCGCCCCTTAGACTCTTCATAATCGTGTGTCCGCTGGACCATTATTTTCCGTGATCCCCGACTGGTGAACGCGTGTCAAACGCAGTCAATGGGTAAGTCACCCTCCTCCTTATTTGACCTTAGTCTGATCATAATTCCAGACATTTTTATGCACTTACACCCGCATTTTTCACAAACTGCACCGGTGAGTCACAGTTTGACCCAGTGCCTGTGTTCTTTTTCAGACACAGCGAAAAACTCCCTCCAAACACCCATTACTTGACTCTATACTATCAAGGTAAAGACGGACAACCTTTAATGTATTCCGTGATTCTCTTGTTGAAATTCCTGCCATAGTTACCACCGCAGGGCTGGTTTACGACTCCAATTGCTCTTTTCTCTTCATAATCGCTCATGTACATCATTTTGATGATTAATTCATTTTTAATAATACTGTGCATCTAAACGCTCGATATATATTGCGCGTTTATTTTTATTGTCTTTCTCCCCATTACCGATCCGTCATGGGATCAGTGTGCTACGTGTGGTTCTCTGTTAAAGCAGTGAGGGACATCCCTTTAATTTCAATTCTAAAATAATATTCCCGTTTTATATACTAAATAGGTTGCCTGCCCCGTTTCCTGTCCTGATGAAGACCCCACTGCAAGGATAGCACTATTACCTGCGTACTTTTGAGGGTCGAAACGTCGACAACTGCTTGCTTTTTTCAACTTCACGCCCTAATTTTTCATTGATTGAACTATGTGGAGTATGACATGTTTCGACATATTATTTGAACTTATGGTCCTTTGTTTTGTACACAATTTGTAACTCTGCCAACCAAATTGTTTCAATTGGTTGATTGTACTGTCACTAAATCTCCTCCCCATCACATTATCCTCACATGATCACGCACCTCCTCTCCCTCCCTGGGGCACTATTCGACCACTTGTTTATTGTTCAAATGTTTAGCATATTCAATATATATTCCCATTGTGATTAAAACAATGTGGATGGATTCAGTGTCTCTGTGATTATAATTTTTATTATTATCTAAGAAAATTATTATTATTTTTTTTTCCTACCTATGCTGGGACCCCTTCCTTTGAATACTTAGCTAGCCCAGGTCCCAGTGACTATATTTCGGTAAACCCCCTATTAATACAACATTTCTAACTAAAGCGCATATGCAGTCAGTTAATGGACATGTAGTCCTTCCTTACTGTTTAGTTATATTGTCCAGTGATCAGGGACCGCAGCTCAATGTGTATGTGAGACATTCCAGGACAACTCTGGGCCTCCCAACAGGTAGGTATCCCTGCACCACTCCCCCCTCTGGCTATATGGGGCTCTTGAAGCTCACCCATTCTCTGTCTGTTCTCCTCACTGTGGACGGGGAGTATTGGTGTCTCACATCGACAGGCCCAGGATTATGCCACACATAGGCTGGTACTGCAGGTCCTCCACAGGAAAGCAGGAGCTGTAGCACAATTCCCCCAGGTGTCGCTTGCAGACACCTCCAGGATATCCTCATGCCCCTGGATCATGCAGTAGCAGCAATCCTGACACCCTTAGCCCTATACTTGCCCATTTTCCAGCTTTGTTAGCCCTACAACTGCTCCTTCCCCAGCCCTGAGCCCTAAATCGGACAACAGGGCACTATCCCCCCACACCCTTAGCTCTAAAACCGCCCCTTCCTCAGCTTCATTTGCCCTAAAACTGCCCCTTCGCCAGCCATGAGCCCTAAACCCAACAGGATGCAAGCCCCCCATCTCGTTTAGCTTTGTGTACGTTCATTTTACTGACATGCGTTGAAATGCAAATCATAATAGTAAACGATTTAGCATAAAGACATGTTTAGTAATGACGCAGTTGTGGTGCCGATTTGTTGTAAAGGCTATCCGTACTAAGGTCTTGGTTAAAAAGGAAATTTTCCTCTCAAAAGAAATGAAATGCCACATGCATCTACTGGAGCTGAGGTCTGTACACATGCCTCTGAAGTCTTTCCTACACTCCTTCATCCTCGGCCCCACCTCCTCCTCGGACAACTTGGTGGGCGACCGCACTGGGAGCCGCACTGACCCCCACCAACCACGCACGCAACCTGGGCTTCATCCTGGACTCAAAACTCTCTATGACCCAGCAAGCCAACGCCGTCTCCTCCTCCTGCTTCAACACCCTTCGCGTTCTCCGCAAAATCTACATACGGATCCCCACCGGAACCAGAAGGATGGTCACCAAGGCCCTCGCCAGCAGCAGACTGGACTAAGGCACGCCTTGTCCTCGACATCCCCCCCACCACACCCACATCATAGCTCACCTGAGAGATCCTTACTGGCTCCCAGTCAAAAAGAGATCACCTTCAAGCTCCTCATCCACGCTCACAAAGCACTCCACAACACCGGACCAATAAACCTCAACAAATGACTCACCTTCTACACCCCGAACCGCCAGCTTCGCTCCGCTGACCTCGCCAACGTCCCACGCATCCATAGGTCTACCACCGGCAGCAGATCTTTCTCCTACCTCGCCGCCAAGACATAGAATTCCCTCCCACCCACCTGCGACAGACTCAGGACCTGCTGACCTTCAGAAGACTTCTCAAGACCTGGCTGTTCGAGCAGTAGCTGTTCCCCCACTTCCCTCAGCACCTTGAGACCCTTGCGGGTGATTAGTGTGCTCTACAAATGCTTGATTGATTGATTGATTGTTCAGACAGACGACACAGCAGCTATGTACTTACTGTGCAAGCAGGGAGGATCGAAGTCCAGAGCCTTTTCTCTAAAATCCCAAAACATCTGGAATTGGTTAATAGCCTGAGACTTGAGGATCACTGCAGCCCATCTCCTGCAAGCCTATAAAATATCGATTATCGATTCACGAAAACCACAAGTGGGTCCTCAACAACTCTGTCATACACAATGGCTTCTGTGACTGGCATTTCTCTCAATTATTCAATTATATCTGCCACCGCAGAGAACAAAAAATACACATGCTTCACCTCAAGGCTCTATCAACCATGGTCTAAAGGGAATTCCCTATGGATTGACTGGTCTGAGAAATTGCTGTTTATCTTTCTCCAATTCAGGGCCAGACTGGGAACCAAAACCGCCCTGGCAAAATGCTCTGCGGCCCCCGGGGGGGGGGGGGGTCGGGGGGGGGGTTTGCGGCCCAGCTGTTTGCTATGGCCGGTTTCGAGCGATTTTGTTCACAGGGCCGATACTGCAGCTATGCTGCAAAAACGGCCCTGTAACAAAAACGGCCCCAGGGGCCCAAAACCGGCACCCACCCTGGCGGCCCACTGGGTAAATGCCCGGTGCCCGTTACGGTCAGTCCAGCCCTGCTCGCAATATCCGGAGAAATCATCAAGCTGTCATACTTGAGAGCCACAATGATATTGAATATTGTACTAACATGTCTTAAGGACTCCACATTCACGACAATCCATAAAACCTTCTATACAACACCTTTCCTGAAAAGCCGATTTACTTGTAGCAATTACAACTGAATGCGGGATTAGTGAGATATAGACTTTATGATCCCCAAAAAACGTATACTGTTTTTCATAGAAACTGGATAGTCATGAGGACTCATCTAAAATTTCTACCTAAAGTAGTTTTATTTTTACTTGTAAATCAGTACATTTCCTTACCATTGTTCTTTCAGAACCTTACTACTCCACCAGAGACATCTCTACACATGTTGAATATGTGAAGAGTTCTGAAATTTTACCTTGAAAAAACTTAAGACCTTTCACGGAGCGGGTTAGCCACGTCCAAACAATCTCTGTCCAAATGGATAGTTTCTTGCATTGTGTTATGCAATTAGAAAGCAAATACATCCTTTACTGGTAAATTGACAGCCCACTCTACCAGAAGTAAATCAGGCACCATGTAGAAGGGAATACCAGTAGCCCAAGACCAGTTTCAACCTATCTGGACCTCGTCAATAGTGTGCAGCAAAAGTTCTATGGCACTGTGAGCACGGGACTCATGTTTGGGCATATCCATTGCACTTAGGGCGCCAAGTGCCACAAGGTGGTGGATGGAATGCTTGAATTAATCTCAAACCACTGGCAGTCGCTTGACGACCCTTTCCAGTCCCTCATTTTTCACCCACAATGACATGCTAGACAGTTGCTTATTCAAATCTGTACCCACTCTGCTTCTCATGTGAAAAGTTCATTCCTAACTGCCAAACAAAGCCCCCTCCATAAGGGATCTCTAGCAACCATAAACCTGTTTCAACCTATTTGCACCTCATCAGTAAGGTGTAGTTTGAGTCCTGTGGCACAGTGACTTCTGGAACTGTAGGAAATTGGGTAACTGTTTGAGGGGGGTGAAATCCTACTCAAGCAGGGCCCACAACCCTCTCCAGGATGAAGTCACAAACCAACCCTAAATGAGCTCAACCCGCGGGTCGCTTGGCACTAGCAATGTGTAAAGTATTTGTGCAGCACTTCAAACAGTAATACCGTAAAAACACGCCACAAAAGGTATCCCACATCAGATTAGGAAAATAGAGTTATTTTTAATAAATACAGCAATACCAAAACAAAGCAAATGCAATCTGTAGAACCGGAGATATGCCGGTTTAAAGATGTCATTGAAAATAGTGCCAAAAAGCACAAAACACCAACTGTGGATATCTGATTGCGCTGGACTGGGACAAAATCTCAAGTTCAGGCCCACTGTGATGGAGCACCGGCCGGCTACAGGAACCCAGCTAGGCCCGCTGAACAAAGTACCTTAGGTCCTGATTGCAGAGCTTTGCGAGGTCCCATGCTGAGGGGACATCCTGCAGCTGAGGAAATATGTTAGTTCTGAGGAGGTGCATTGTCATCTGGGTCCTATCGACGAGGGCTTGCGATGTGAAGTCTGGTGTCATCAATGCGTTGCGCTGTCAAGACGATGCGCCGATTCCGAGGAGTTGTGAGGCTGCGATGCGAGAACCAGCATCGCCAATGACGGTAGATTTGCAATGCAAGGGCCTCCGTCTGAAAAGATTCGCTCATGTGACGGTTGTGATGCAGGATGCAAGGTCAATCCAAAGTCCTTTGCATCGGGAGAACCCTCGCAGGAGAGGCGATGGGTTGGTTCTGCTCAGGGTTGGACCGCACAGCAGGGGAGATGCGTTGGTTCTGCTCGATCAACTGATGCGCTGGCAGAGCTATTTCAGGCCCACTTCCAAGGGTCCTGGACTGGGTTGGCACCACCTAGCAGGGTAGGACTCAGATGGCAGAGTGCAAGTGTTGGGTTCAACGTTGTTGGAGCCTTCTGTCTTGGAGGCTCTAGTGAGGAGCCAGCCAACTAGCTCTTGGAGTCACTTTGTGGTTTTGGTGTTTACAGATGCAGGTCCAGACCTTCTCAATCAGGCAAGAGGTCGGCAGGCCAGCACACCAGGACAGGAGTTCCTTTGAGCAGCACTCCACAGAGTGGCAGTCCTTTCAGCTGCACAGCTGTCATTCTTCATGGCAGAGTATCCACAGGTCCAGAAGGGTACTGAAGAGGTGAGGTCTTAGGTCAATTTTTTTGTACCTGGTGTCCTTCCTCTGGAAGGTGGGGAAATTTTCTAGAGGTTTTCTTTTGGCGTCCCCAGGCATCCTTCCTTCCTTCCCTGTCCTTGCTTGAGTCTTACTACAGGGTGTATGCATCCATTGTGTGGAGGCAGGACACAGCCTATACTAGTGTAAGAAGGGCTGTGTCTAGGTTCACCCTCCCATCTTGCCTGTGATGGACCATCCAGGCGTACCTAAGCTCTCTATTGTGTTAGACTGTTTAGGAAGAATACACAAAGCCCAATCGTCAGCTACACAGCCATTTGACCCAGATGCAGTCTTCAGAAACTAAATAGGAAATTGCAAACTTTCTAAAAGTGCCATTTTCAAGATAGTAATTTAAAGTCCAACTTTACCATAAGAGAAGACTTTTCATTACAATTTCAAAAACACCAAACATGAACTGTGTCTGAACTGTGTACCTGTTCTCATTTGGAAATTACAGCATATTAAATATAATAAGGTAAGTCCAATGTTATCCTATGGGAGAGATAGACCTTGCAGTAGTGATAAACGGATTTAAGTGTTTTTCACTAACAAGATATGTAACACTTAAAATCACATATCTTACTTTTTAAATACATTGCACCCTGCCTTGTGGGCTGTTTAGGGCCTACCCTATGGGTGACTTATATGTATTAAAAGGAAAGGTTTCGGTCTGGCTAAATTTTTATTTTGCCAGTTTGAAATGGCAGCTTAAAACTGCACATACAGGCCACAGTGGAATGCCTGAGACATGTTTAAAGCACTACATAAATAGGTGACTCGAGTAATATTTAATTTACAGGACCTGGGTACATGTAGTACCCCACTTTACTAGGGAGTAATGAGTAAAAAAAATATGCCAATTGGGGATAAGCCAATGTTACTATGTTTTGAATTGTGAGCTCATGCACTTTAGCACTGGTCAGCAGTTGTAAAGTGTGCAGAGTCCTAAGGCCAGAAGAAAACAAGAGCAGCAATAATGGAGCATAAAAGCAAAGCATTTGGAGGAAGACCACCCTAAGGCTGAGAGATCTAACAGATCCCACATGTGAGAGTTTTCTGAAACAATAAGGGGAAGGGGGAAATTCTTGAATTATTCTCAGCCACTGGCAATTGCTCAAGGCTGCATTTCAGTCAATCGCTTTTCACACACCACACCACTCTAGACAAAAGCTTCTCGGGGGAATGGTCGATCCCAAACTGAGCTGAGGCCACCTCCACAAAGGAACTCCAACAACCTCGACCACTTTCAGCCTATTTGGGCTTGAACCCTATTGCACAAGGCACTTGTGACCCATGTCTGGGCGTCACATGGAGGGGGTCAACTGCAACAAAAACAAGGTGATATCTAGCTAACCCAGAGTGCAGTATTCTGCCCACTTCCAATATGGCAGAAACCCTCAGTGTGTGGAGCTTGGTAGCCACCCTAGAGAAGTATGACTATCTGAGGGCTACATGCCACGCTAAAACCATATTGGCAACTGTTTTGCCCTCTCTGTCGCTAACCTGTGTACCAGAACGGAAGAGCAGCCTCTCTTGTGCGTGTCCACCATTTGCCTTATAAAGGCGACTTTCCCTTTGGAGTTGTTTTATGAGCTCACACCCTATGTGACTGATTGCCAGGGAGAGGTGACACTTCTTCCAGTGGCAGACCCCTATTGTTTCCTTTCCTGGGAGTCGTTCACACTTCTCCCAAGGAGGGCAGGAGGCTATCTTTTAGCCAGCATATGCGAAGGGTCAATGGAAAACTTGGCCAACAGAGTGGAAACTTTCTAAAGTTGCCTTTTACTCAAATGTTACACTAAATACGACTTAGGTATCAAGTCAGGCTTAAAATAACAATAATTTTGATACCTTGAAGTAACATTTTTTGTAGTCCCATTCAGGAGTTAGCACAGCAGAGTTGTCAGAGGATAACCTTGTACTTGCCTATAAGGCTATTAGCCTTTCGACAGTAAAAAGAAAATTATGTTTTTACTGTTAGGACATGGGAAAATATATGACCTACTTGTTAATATATGGCATCCTGCCTTTGGGCTCAGTAGGACTGCTGTAGGGGTTAATTATATATATTAAAAATGGAGGTCTGAGCTTTGTCATTAGTTTAAATGGCAAAGTCGATTTAACAGTTTAAACTGCTCTACCAGTCAGCAGTGGCGGGCTGCGAAAATGTTTTCTCAAATGAACAGAATATGGTAACCAAGTATAAAGCAAGCAAATGGGCGCACTGCACACTTATTTAGGGGAAAGTATATAACATATGCATATTATACATGGTGCTCCTAGGAAAAGATTTGTTACCATCCACAATCCCACACTGCCCTCCCTGAGAAGAGCAAAATGAAATCAAACTTCAAATACGAGCACTCCAAAAATCGCCAATACAATTGTATGTAGTTAGTAGTCCACTTTGAATCCATTTCTATGGCAGGCCTTGACAATCCTGGAGGCAGAGTGCTTGGTTTTTGTGTGAGAAGGTGCCCTAGCATGAGCTGAGCCCCTCTGCAGCTTTCGGAACCATCTCCTTATAGCTGTTCTATGATATAGCAATACCATATACTCTTAAGTGCATTATAATCCTCGCAGTTAATGCTGACTTTGGTTTGGTTTTATCAAAACATGTCGTGTAAGGTGTCAAACACTTTGGAATACTACTTCCCCCGCGGGGTTAGCATTCCACCCTTCTAGAGGGAGAAGACATGTAGTTACTGGTAAACCCGGTTAAAGTTAAACAGAGCCCCAGCATCACAAAATGGATGCTGCTGCCACAGACACAAGTCTGCTGGACGAAACTCCTGCAGGGGAGGCCTGGACAGTAGGTAGCTTTATTGTATTGCGGAAGTGAATGCTTTTCAGACACTGCCTGAGGCATACAAGGTGCTCCATGCATTCCCCAGTTCAAACCAGTTGCTGGGGCAATCAGCCCCAGCTCTGGCACAAAACTGGACAAAGGGGAAGGGGTGTAACCACCCCCTCCCCAGGTCCAACCTTAGGAGGGACCTTAGAGTTAGTCCAACCTCTAAACATACTACAAGTATAGAACCCCAGTCCCTGGGATTTCAGATTACACGTGGACGAAACTCTGCAACATATAACCTGGAACTTCGATATTCCATATCGACTTGAAGACCGAAGAATCGTCCTTGGGGTCAAGGAGTGAGTCCCCTGTTCAAACAGGCAACAAAGAAGCATCTTGCCGGTCTGTATTTCCAAGGCTCCCACCGGAACCCGAAGGATTTGTGACTCAGTACACGGATTTCCAGACTTCTCAGAGGCCGACACGAGATCCCAGAAAAGCTGAGACCTGCAGCCCTCACGAGTGTTGTGGGACCGGAACTCCTAGACACCGTCTACATTTGCTAGTGCATCCACTTCCCGAGCTTTCCCGAAGTTGCCCATTGGGCTACTTTTAGTCCAAGCCCCGAGCACCATCTGCACCGAAGATTGTGGGCCTACACTCCACAAGTGTTCCGTGAGCCCGCTTCTAGCATTTCTGCTCTAGGCCCCTTTGCGATCCCTGGTCCGTCGACCTGCGGGTCCCCAGAAAGGTAACTCTTCTATTTCGTGGCTTTTCCTGGTTGCTCCAGATGTGCCCTGACTCCCCTCCAAAGGGTGAGTCCCTCAGACCTTGCTGGTCTGCACCGAAGCCAATCTCTGCTTTCTGCATGGGTTGCTGTTGCCAAGGCTTGTTGGGTCCAATCCAGAAACTGACACCGCAGCACTTGACATCCTTTGTGGGACAGCTCGAATCCAGCACCTGGTTGTCCTCAATGCCTCCTGATCCTCGTGGCTGAAGAGTCAAGCTTCACCTTCTTCACCTGAAATCCCCCAACATCGGTTGGCATCTTCTAATCGCCTTCCTGGTCACTGGTAAGTGACCCATACTCTGTCCCCTCTGCTTTCAGGTTCTTCACATCGCCGATCCACTCTTGTATCCACCCGGACACTTTCCACTTGGTCGCCTGCAGTACTTTTCAGCAGCTCGCCATTGAAATCAACAACGAAACCCGACATGAAAAGACACTTATGCACCCGGCTTCCCTGGGTGAGGTAACTTAAGTACTCCAGTGCTCCCGTGGGTTTTGACTCTAGAACTGCCTATTTCTAAAGGGGTTTGCTCCAAGTCCTCTTCTAAGTGTCCTTAAACTGGAATTTTCCAACCACGACTTTCCCCATAGAAGTTAATGCTGATTTGCGGCTGTGTTTAGACACTGCATGCGTCCCCCGTGGGTCCCCTGTGTCACTACCTTGGGGTGGTTCCTGGTGGCCTCAGCGGTTCTAAAGGTTCTAGGCCTTGTATCTACGTCAGTCGTGGTTCTTATACGACTTTCTTAATATATGGTTTGGTACGTCCCTAGGGCTCAACGTATTTTGTGCTAATTTACTGAATGTACTTTTACCTCTAGCCTCATAAAGAGACTAGAGGGATGTGTTTAGAATAAATACATATATTTTATACATATACCTGGTGTGGTTCTCCTTTCATTTGGTCATTCATGAGATTATAGACTGGTAAAACAAGCTGCTTTACATTCCTCCAAGACTTTGCCTGAAGGCTGCTCTCAACAGCTAGCACTAGGATAGCTTTCTTTATAGGTTTTCTTTAAACCTACCATCAATAAGTGTCGTTTGGACTCGTGCAAGGTGCCCACTAGAATAGTGGACAGCATATGCTAGGCCAACTTCTCACAAATTCAAGTTACATTGAGAAGTAGAGCTGTGTGAGCTCAGACCAGTCAGACCAGTTAGTTTGTTACCAATAGTCCTACATATTCCCATGAAGGCAATCAGAATCTAATACTAGGGGAGACATCTGAGAGACACACATTTAACTCCTCCATATAGGAAATAATAACTTAAAAAATCACATGGGATAATATATGCCCTCTTAATCAGTCGCCCATAATCAGCTGAAGATCATAACTTCCCATCATGGAGACTCAGTGTTACACTCCTAGTCCTATCCACCTCCTGGGTAACACCAGACTTATCGGATTGTGGTCACAAAATCTGCTCCAAATAATTTTGAAATCCTGTTGAAGGGGAGCAAAAGAAGCTGAAATAAATATATAATCGATGAGTCTTCCCGCTCCCCTGCTGGTGAAGGTGGGACACATCAGTTGTAAATGATTTTCAAAGTCATCATACATAGCAAAAACTAGATTAAATTCATTCAAAATATTAAGAAATTACCCCTGCAAGGAATGTTCTAGATAGGGGGGTACAATACCTTCACCCATGTCCCCCCATAGCTCCATGGGGCAATCAATACATTTGCATAAATGTAAATTAAAACCCCCAGGAGGACAAAGGAAATGTAAGAACTGTTTGCAATTCTAAAGTTCTCTTAAAAAAAACCTTAGGGAACACAAATGATCATTGCTAACAAGCCCCGCAGTGGAGTTATACATTTTCAGCACTAGCAATTTACTATGATTCGAAAAACTCAAAAGAACCGCTAATGGGTTGGGAGAGCCCATCTCTAACGCACGACACCACTTTATTTGTTTCATTGTTTGAATGTTTGTTACAATGAATGAAGTTTGCAATAATTACTATTGTTTTGCATGGTAATGTGTTTCCTATGCTAAAAAACAAAAGGTGTCTAATACTACAACCAAAAGTGTATATATTGTGTAGTATTCCTTGTTGCCATAAAAAACTTTTTTGATAAAAACAAAATAAAATAACAGTTCTTAAAACTCCAATTTCCTTGCTGCTTTACAAATTCATGATCACGGTTGTGACGGAAATTGATTGAAGAATATTGTATAAATGAATTCCTACGGGGACAATTTGTAATTTTGTCATCTCTAAATAAGACACAGAGAAGACAAGCTTCAAGGAAGCCAATGTAAGTTCCTGTGCCCCTACCTAAAACAGCACAAGTAGTGGGGGGAAATTATTACCTGAAACCCTAAACACAGAAGGTACTATTCACCACCCAGGTTTCCTACAGAAAGATAATATTATATCTGCAATTAAACTCCCTCCATTCTCTGTTGTTTTCCTTGTTATCAAGGCCTGCTATATTCCAACTCACAAATTCTATATTTAGTCACAACCGTGGCAGAATTGTTTTTAGCTGTAACCTCTTTTGGCGTTCTTCAGGGGAGAAGATTTCCAGTCAATCGGTATCCTCCAAAGAACAAAGGGGCTCACAGGAGTTTGAAATCAGAAGATTGTATACCGAAGAGGAAGGGCCGGGACCATCCACCCTTCCTCAATTGTCCTATGTTGATGGGAGACTGAGGCACCTTAAGGGGGCGAGGGGCTAGTAAAAGAAAGCCAGGGGTCTCATTAATATTGATGAATTGGAAGTACAATCTGATTCCAACCTCTTCAGCAGCCAACCTGCCACCTCCGGTTTGTCAAAAATTAATCACCACACAGTCCCAATCATTGTCTTTTGGGCCCTCCCCAATCTACTCAACGTTCCCTACCATCTTAATATGGTTGAAAAGGCATTGACCTTGGACCCTCTTTCTATTACACCAATGTACCACTTTGTTCACCAATTACATGGTAGTTTCTGTCACTTCTTCCTGCAGCAGCGGCACATTTGTTATTATGATCGTATAGGGAGTGGCTTCTGGAGGCAAATTGAGTCTTTCCACCGGCCTAGGTGTATCAGTGGGTCTTCGATTCTAGGTAACGTGCCCATGGTCTGAGACTATAGTCTTAAGAATTGAATTATCCCTACTTACGATATTCGAAATTGAGTGGGCCACTTACTTAAACCATTTATAGGCTTGTAAGCATCACATGACAATACCACACCACTGCTCACCCCCCATACTGATTATATCCTACTATAGGATTCAATTGCCTTTCTGGACCTTGCAAAGAAACTGTCAACCCCTCTCCTGTCATTTCCAGTGTAGGCACCGTAATTGCACTTTCTTTCAGGGTCGCTATAAGTTTCTCAGTAGAAGCTTATGTAGCATATATAGGGTGCAATGAGCTCTTAACTACGAACTCTAACTTGGCAACCCATTGCACTAATGTTAGAGCTAACATGTCTGATAGTTTAGAAGTGAGAAATTGAATTTGCATAGCTCCAAAAGCCCCTTCCTGCCGGGACCAGTTATGCCTAGCCGCCGCTTTTTTAATGAATATTCATGGGTTACCCCAATAAATCTCTCACTTTCCCTTTACATGCATGTGCTATGGCGAATGTGTTAGTCACTTGAGATCAATGAATGTCCGCAAAAACCATCAAGTTTGTTGTGCTTTTACTTGCTGAGTGGGGTTCATTACCTAATATAGGTGGTCCTAAACAAATATCTCATTTGAGGTGGCAAATTTAAAAAAAACAATTGATGGACCGACTTCAGAACGATGTCGCACACTCACCCCAGTACGGAGAACTGGGCCTAAATCCATAGTTTTTTTGCTCCCCATGCCATTCAAGTTGGAACCCAGCCATATGCAAATCAGTCTTGAACCTTCACCCAATGGCAACGGTCTAGACCGAATTGCCAGGCCAGGTCCTCCCTGGACTGGAAACAAGCATCCCAGGACCGGTTTCAGGGTTTCACCCCTCATCAGCCAGGATAGCTTGACTCCAGTGGCATGGAGAACATGGGATCCATGCCTGGGCATACCCGACCCACTCAGGGTGACAAATACAAAAAGAACAATTGATGGACAGAATGCAAAACAATGTCGCACACGCACGGGTCGTGGCTTGACACTGATGGAGTAAGCAGCAGGGCTTACGAGGTCCATCCCGCTGGCCACTGCTCGGCACCATCCTGATCCCCTATGCAACATATTTCGAGCCGGTAACGTGGCCCTGCAGCCCTGTGATGAGAGCGGACCCGTGGGAAGCCCTGTGAATAAGCCTCCAAGTGAAGAGCCCAGGGCGAAGTCCGGGCGGCCAGAGCTGCAGTCGGAATAAAATGCTGGCGCCCAGTGAAGCTGGAGGACATGCCAGAAAGGATGTCAAGACCGCTGGGCCCTGTACACAGCGTGGCCCAGCGAGACATCCCTCACCTGACCTGGCGCCTGAGTTGAGGGCTGCAGGCTAGGCGTTAAGCCACCGGGAAAAAGATTGGGAGCATTGATTGTAGGGGAGAGAGCGGCCTGGGGGTCAGGTCGCTGCGAGCATAAGCGGTGCGGGGGCGACTAGGGCCCTTCTCCCCCTCCTTGGCCTGTACAGTGAGCGGGCTGTGAAGGGGCGGGTGGCTTCGGCTACCGTGCTGCAGCAGGAGGGACCTGCCTATCTGTGGATTCGGTGGGAGCCGGGCGTGTACACTATCCCCTCAGCCCCCCCCTGCTGCTGAGCTTCTCTGGATCCTGTAGGTCCATAAGGTGAATGATGAGCCCTGCAGCCCGGGATCTGCTTCGCTGGCGGCACGACGTGCGCCGGGGGCACAGATATCACATCCCTGGCTTCCCCGTGTTACTATACCTTCTATGGATCATGGCCTGCTCCTGAAGGCTCATAAAGTGCATCACAGGCCTCTCTGGGCAGGGCCGGGTTTTCTGCCGATGAACAGTTTCCCGCGGGCTCCCTCTGTGTTACCATAACTTCGCTGCAACATGACCACGTCTGGAGGCGCATAAAGTGAATCGTGAAACTCCGTTGGGCAGGGCTTGGTCTCCTGCTGGTGGAGACGCATGTATATGGCCAGATCGATATGGCCTTTTACTACCTATACCCCCTCCTCCCTTGTCAAGACCCACAAAATATCAAGAACAAGAGTTTCTTCGGAAAAGGGGGTCATAGATAACCCCCCCGGCCGTATTTATTAACAAACAATTAAACAACTAATTAATAACAATATTTACAAAACTACGCAGAAAACATACAATTGACATTGATTACATTGATAGGTACAGACGTTAGATGGCTAACCTTAACATAACTCTAATACAAGTTATTCCTATCCGAATCTAAACATATCATCATCAATAATCATAATGGTAATTACTTTTCTGTGTATCCATATTTGAGCCTACGGCAAGGGCAATAACTGGTGTCAGATCCTTATCAATTAAGCCCGCCCTTCAGCCGGATTGCGCATGCGCAGAGTACCCGTTCACCGTGAGGGTAATTCCCCACCCTCGGTTACCCCTGTACGCTCTGTATACTATCTACATAAGGGGCCCTTGCAGTTCTGCGCCCTTTACTGGTGCCTTTGTGCACGTGTGGGGTGGCCAACCAGCCTAGGAAAAGCGTAACTCCCCACTCCCCCGCACCCATCCAGCCAAAAAGGCTGTAACTGCCCCTGGAGTTCTAGGAGGGACCACTTGTCCCTCCCCCTTGGGCGACCCCATTCAAGAATGGCACCGCCCTCTAAGGACCTTAAATTTACTGCTCACCCATCATGACCTTACTGCCTGACCAAGGAATCACATTAAAATACGACAATATATTACCTTAAAAAGGGAAAAAACATGTTACTGGAACATAACACCTTAAAACGGGAACAAAACCATACACTACACAACCTCTGCTTTCGGGGATGATAGGTGGTGAAATTAAATAGGAGCCTCCTAGCAAGGCTGGTTTCCAAGCTGGGGAGCGCAGATGGCAAAGAGGAAGATTCCTCTGCTCCCCAGCCTTTTATGGCCAATTTTCACCAGACCGGTTCTAGCCGGCCTTGTGTTGGCCTCTTGCGTGACCCGGAAGTGATTCGCCCCACTACCGGGACAGGACCCATGACACATGACCAATCATGTTGGAGGCGCGCCTGTCGTGTCACTGTTGTGTGCGACAGGCCCGCCTCCCAGGTCGTCAGGGGCCGGCAGGACCACCATATTCTCGGCGTGTCCGATGCCCACCCTGCCTTTTCTATATGGCCTGTCACTACCTATACCCCCTCCTCCCTTGTCAAGACCCACATAATATCAAGAACAAGACTTTCTTTGGAAAAGGGGGTCATAGATAACCCCCCCCGGCCGTATTTATTAACAAACAATTCAACAATTAATAACAATATTTACAAAATTACGCAGAAAATATACAATTGACATTGATTACATTGATAGGTACAGATGTCAGATGGCTAACCTTAACATAACTCTAATACAAGTTATTCCTATCCGAATCTAAACATATCATCATCAGTAATCATAATGGCAATTACTTTTCTGCGTATCCATATTTGAGCCGACGGCAAGGTCAATAACTGGTGTCAGATACTTATCAATTAAGCCCGCCCTCCAGCCGAGTCCGCATGCGCAGAGGGCCCGTTCACCCTGAGGGTACTCCCCCACCCCCCCACCCGCTTAGCCCCATACGCTCTGTATACTATCTCCATAAGGGGCACTTGCAGTTCTACGCCCTTTACTGGCGCCATTGTGCACATGTGGGGTGGCCAACCAGCCTAGGAAAAGCGTAACTCCCCACTCCCATCCAGCCAAAAAGGCTGTAACTACCCCTGGAGTTCTAGGAGGGACCACTTGTCCCTCCCCCTTGGGTGACCCCATTCAAGAATGGCGCCCCCTCTAAGGATCTTAAATTTACTGCTCACCAATCATGACCTTACCGCCACAGGCCAGCTTAGCTGCCAGACTTTCTGCCCCCCCCCCCCCCCCACTATGCTAACTTGAAGGTCATGCACTGCCCTCATTGTCCAGGCTAAGATTCTATCGCGCTTGGACTATGCGAGCGTTTTACTTTTAGGCGCAAACAAAGCTGAGATTTTGCAGCTCCAACGAGTCCAAAACTCGGCAGCCCGTGCACTTGTGGGACTCCCACGTAGATGTTCCGCCAGAGCCACTATCAGAGCCTTACACTGACTACCAATTCAAGCAAGAATCCAGTTTAAGACTCTTTGTATGGCTTTTAAAACCCTGAAAGGTACCAGCCCTGAGCTACTCCGCCCTCTTCTAATCCCATACATTCCCCAACGTAGCTTGCCCTCCTTGGGTCAACATCTGGTAACTATACCTAGGACAAGACTATGCCGTGCCGGGGGCCGTTCATTTCGGCTCTTGGCGGCTAAATTGTGGAACTCTTTGCCAGTCTTCATTCGTGGTATAGAGGACACACTGACATTCCGGAAAGCGATTAAGACCTTCCTTTTTCCACTGACTTAGGGATTTTGTCTCCTCGGCCTGTATCTGCTATCTTGTGCAATCAGACGGACAGCGCCGGGACACCCCTTAGCTGGGGCAGCTGTGCGCTTAACAAAATTATAACATAACATAACATAACATTCTGAAACCCACTAACCATGCCAGCAAATTCTCTGAGAGGATTGCATTACCTACCTTTGACAGGTGGATACCATCTTTTAAGAAGCACGGATCCCCCCTGATGTACCCGTGGGCGATCGTCTGTAACGGAGGAGACCTAAACAACTTCTCTGTTTTGTTATTGATCCTTCTAAATGAGTGGTTCAGTCCCCTCACAGACTCCCCCCCTCCCCTCCATTGACATCTAGGTACTATCTGTGACCATGCTATTGTGCACCCCTGGCATGTTTTAGCTAATCAACCCTCTTCCGTGATTATGGATTCCACTAGCCCTCTTCTACCCAGATTCACCAGCTCATTCCCTCCCAGTTGTAAGATAATGATACTAGGGAGAGGCCCCCTTGCTCAGTAAGTCCCTTACAAAACCCCTGAACTGACTTAAAAGGAGACCCCCTCTACCATGCAGTGAGACCCTAAAAACAGCCTTCTCAGCTTTGTATTTCTAATTTCCTGAAAAGAAAAATGCCTTCAAACATCTCACATATGAATGGCCTATAATCCAAACCACATGTGGTCCTGGTTCCGCTGGAGGTGCATGTCTTTGCTTTGGTGGTAGTTGCTGATGGGCCGGCGCCAGTTTCCCCCCTGTGTGACAGGTTCAAGGAATTGTAGAGATAAGCAGTAAAAGACATGCATCAGTACATTGCTAACGTCCCACTTACAAAATGTGCAGCCGCACAAAGCGTTTGTAACAATTGGAGGACCACCTCCCAATTCTTTTGACATTGCTTCTGTGAAACCCTATTGCTGTTGCCTCAGTGGCAGCCCCTATTCTTAATGAATGAGTGCTAAAGCAACTGGGATCCAACCCTGCCTGTTATACTGCCATATCCAGGACTCTTTTAAACTGAAACCTGGTGGGCGGGATACCGTCCGCATGGATTAATAATGTCCCCCCTTGTACTAGGTCTATGCTGTAAAAATGCCTCTAATTGTGCTACTGGGCAGCAAGGATTACCATGTGTCCGATGTAGCACTAACCCCTCACCACGGTCCTCTTGGTCAGTTTTGGACTCCCTAATGGATATCAATAAGGCATCGCCTTGTACTTTTGCATGGTCTACCTGTAGACCCCCTTGCACATCATGTTTATTCTGGGCCACCAATTCCCCTATGCGAAAAGCACCATAAAAGGCTAGTGAAAAGGCCGCTCTGATTAGCAGATCTTCCCCCTTGGTGTTGCAAACAGTGTCAAGCGTCCCCATTAAGCATGGGCGAATTTTGCGAATCTCGCGTTCGCGAATTTTGCGGATTTGCGAACTCGCAATTCACAAAATCCGTGAATTCTCGCGAATTTGCGGATTTTTTTTTGTGTGTTCGCGCGGGTTTCTGCCAGTTCGCGAGGGTTTTGTACAATTTCGCAAACGCGAACTTACCTGTCGGGTCGCAAGTTTCGCGAACTTGTTGTTTCTACGTGTCCAGCCTGTTTGGGACACTCTTCTTCATCACTGCCACTCTCTGTCACCACTGCCACTCTCTGACTACTCATGCCACCCTCGGGCCCACCCATGCCACCCTCTGTTTCATCACAGCACCCTCTGGTTGTCCAGTCAGTGTACATTATTGTGGCAAAGCAAGCACACCTTCCCTGCCTCAAGTGACCTGAATTAATTTGGGGCTGATTAATGTGTCACAGAATATTTTTTTAGCAGGCACATGCTTCCTTACTGCTTCCTGATTAGTGATCTTTTGCACTTGCTAAGTGCTTTCATTGTTGCAAAATTAGTTACAACACCTGCCCTGCCCCAACTGACAATAATGAATTAGGGGCTGATTAATGGATTTGAACTTCCAGCCTGGCTCCTGCTTGTCTCCCTTAGCTGTAATTCAGGACCTTTGTGGCATATGTGTAACTATTCTGAGGTTCAGAGCAGGGTCACATAATAGTTGCAACTGGCAACTGAACTCTGGAGGGGCCCCTCAGGAAGCACTACAGGAAATGGCTACTAATGATGAGCCTGAACTTTTGAACCTGGTAAGTAGTTTCAGTTTTGCTAAGATCGTATTTCTGCAATTTTGCGCTTATTCGCGGGGCGCGAAGTTGTACTGGGAAGCCGCGAACTCACGCGAACAGTGCGAGCAAGCCATAAAATCCGCTGCTCGCGGATTTGCGGATTTTGCGGGAGATTCGCGAATCTCGCGGATTGCGAATTTACCGAAAATCCGCGAGCGAAACGGATTTTCCGCCCATGCTTAGTCCCCATTAAGGATGTAAGCAACTCCACTCCTATTGGACGTCTCGAGTCCAGTGCTGAACCTTGGATGCGTTGCCAACCCTTTAAAGCCTTCCTGACTGTGAAGCTATTGGTGGGATCTCTCCTGTCTCTGGTTTGGGCGAAGAAAGATATTGCTGCCACGTTGCGGCTGGCTACTGCTGCTGAGCGCCCCTCCTCATGTAAACCACCTAAGTAACGTAGGTGGTACCCCTGTGTCATGCCACTCCTCTGCCCAATCCTTTCCCAAGAATGCACAATATGCCCAAAACGCCCCTTCATAAGCTTTCCTGGTCCTGGGAGATAGGCTAGCTGCCACAAGGTTCAGTAGTAGGGGGCACCAATCAGCCAAAGTACTTCTGGGAAGGATGTTGGATTCGCTTCTGCAGAGGGGAGGTGTGCTCTGAAGACCTGCATCTTGAAGTGAGAGAGTGCATCAGCAGCATGATTGAACACACCTGGCACATGTTTAGCCCTGAACAGTATGTTCTCTTTCATACACAACAGCACTATCTCTTTTAACAGGCGGAGAATCATTTTATACCTTGCTGCTTGTTGGTTGATGCATTCGACTACAGTCATGTTGTCAGACCAAAACACCACTGATTGATTACGCAGTCTTTCAGGTCAATCTGTTAAGGTCACACAGATAGGGAACAATTCCAAGAAACCAATGTTAGCTGTTTACTCATTCTGCACCCATGATGCTGCCCACTGCTGTGCCACCCACTCATTACCAAGTATGGTGCCAAATCCCACACTACCCACAGCATCCGTCCATAAACCTAACTCTACAGAGGTAGTGGGTGGACCTGGCCACACTACCCTGCCGTTGAAGTCCTGCCATCCAAATCCGCATGTCCTGCCTAACCTCAGCCGACATTCTGGTGTGGTGTGGTGGTGCTTTTCCTTGAGACCGACTAATGCCTGGGAGATGGAGCGGAAGAATGGTTGCGCCATTGGTATCACTCTGAGGGCAAAGTTCAACTGCCCTACTGTGTGCTGTAACTAATGCTATGTAACTTTATCCTTGGCCAGGCATTGTTGCAACACTGCCCTGAATTTTTTAATCTTGTCTACCGGCACCCTGAAACACCCTTGGACTGAAACTAACTCTATGACTAGGAATTCTATCATTGTTGTTTGTCCCACTGTCTTTCCTCATGCCAGGGGGACCCCAAAAGCCCGCATGAGCGTGCAGAATTCCCACAGTGCCCATGCACACTCCCGGGAGCCCGCTGACCCCAGGATAAGAAAGTCATTCAGATAGTGCATGACAAAGTGATGCCCAGTCACCTGTCTAAAAACCAATTCCAAGAATGAACTGAATTTTTCGAAGTAAGCGCAAGAGACCAAGCACCACATGGGCATGCACATATCCATGTAGAATTTTTCTTGAAACTTAAATCTCAACAAGTGAAAATCCTCAAGGTGAACTGGCAACAACCGAAAAGCAGACTCAATATCAGATTTGGCCAGTTATGCCCCAGGCCCCTCAGCATGTTCACCGCCTGATCAAAGGACGCATATTTAACGCTACAAATCTCATCAATAACGGCGTCATTCAATGAGTTGCCTTTAGGTGCAGATAGATTGTGGATCAACCTGAACTCACTCTCCTCTTTTTTGGAGACCATCCCCAAAGGGGAGCAGACAAAATTATGTACTAGGATGTAGTCAAATGGACCCATTATTCTGCCCAGGCGTAATTCCTTAGTAATCTTTGTTGCCGCCACGCCCAGCCCTAACTGAAAGTTGGCTTTTGCATTCAGGTGCCCCCACATAGTCAGGTGCAGGGATGCTAAACCCATACATGAAACCTTCTTGCAGAGTCCTAGCAGTAGCATGACAAGGGTACTTATTTAGCCAAGGGGTCATAGCAGTTATGTCAATGGGTGAGTGTGCCATCATGTGCACTCCACCCTCATTCCTGTTTCCTCCCTCCTTTATCTCTAGATTTCTTGAGACATTTGGACTCTGGGTGTGATGGGTTAGCGCAGATCGAACAGGTGTGTTTGATCTTGCATGTGCCTGGTGTCCTGGTGCGTGTCCGCCTATTAAAATCCCAACACGTCCCCTTCCGACCTCCCCTATTACCCGGGCTATTGGCAGGGCCTGTTTTTTGGCGAGGCCGAAAGGGCTGAAAGGGTTGAGAACTTTGGACTGTCTGTCTCCTGTTTTTAGACTGTGCTGTACAAAACTGATTATTAGACTATGCAGCCCCAAACTGATCCAACCAGGATATTGTGTCAACCTGGTCTCAGGAAAGGGCTGGGTCAGCTGACTTAGCCCTCCTGAAGTCAATGTCATACTGCTTCCCCTTCCACCCCCTCCCCCATATTTGTCATGGGCCATGGTAATGCGGTTCTGATAACATGCCATTTGTGCCTGTTTGTTAGGGAAACGTTCTGCCATCACTGCCATGAATACTGAGAAACCACTGATCCAGTTATTCAAGTTCTCTTCAACCCTGAATTTTAACAATTCAGTTGCCCATTCTCTAGGGAGCATCCAGCCCTTCTGTTTCTTGGATTCCTCCCTTTCTCTTTCATCCAAGAGCAAAGAGAACATACTAACATAACTGCCTGACCATATTGGGTCTTTCACCTCCCGTGTCACGTATCTATTAACGTTCTCTCTCCCGGTACGTGATTCACCCACACCTAGCATTGGCAATGTCACCTGCTTACCTACTGAACTCGTCCTAGCAGGCTCCGTCAACTTCTCCTTCGCCTGGCTGACCTCTGGTACTTCCTTGATGACTTCTAAAGGAGGAACCCCACTGTTTGGATTGGGTAGAGAAGGAGTACCCTGCCCCCCACCTAGCGATGTCCCAGGTGCTGCAACAAACTGCGCTACCATCTTCTTAGCTTCTGTCATAGGGTCTTCTCCTACTTCTTTCGCCCCCACTGATGTTGACAACATCCCTGCTCTCCCCACCAAGGGAGAACTGCAGTTAAATGTGCCACTAAATCAGGGGCCCACAGGGGTATCCTTTGTGACTGTAGTCACTGGAACCTGTGCATTGCTGTCTACCGGAACCCCCACCCCCCAGGAACGACCGGTACCGGGGAGCCTGAAGGAGCATCTCCCAGAGGAATCACTCCCAATGGCACCCCAGGGGGGCTACTCTGTGGGATCAGCCGGCACCGAGGCTCCCCGGTACCCCTCCCAGTGGTACCACTCCAGATGGACCTCCTCCCCATCCCTGGGCTGAGAGACTGGCACTGGTGGCTTAGGTTTTGTGCCCCCTTTTTTGGACCTAACCCGCTTAGGAAGGGGATCTAATTCTCCCCTGGGATTGGGGCTATTATGGTTCGCATAGGCCTCTCTAAACCCCCAGCTTGACCTTCCACCCTCTCCCTGAGATCTGCCAGGTTCTGCCCCATTTTATCCACTCTCTTCCATCTCCTATCCATGGTAACCATTTTTCGCATCATTGTCTCCATCATGTGTTCCATGCGAGAACGCTTATCGCCCCTCTTCATTTTACTGGCCATTGCTGCTTCAATCCCTGTGGATTATTCAAACAGTGTTTAGACTACCACCGCGTATACAATGCTAGCCCTATTCAAACACGTTCACTCCGACAATGGCACTCACTGGAAACAATCTCCACACAATGCTTACCCAGGCCTGGTACCACGGTCCAGGCCCTTACCTTAAGTTGTTGGAAGTACACGACCGGCCATAAGCACCTACGCAACCAGAGCCGCGCCACAACAGCTAGTCCAGCGGGTTAGGCGAGTAATCTCAGCCCATGTGGCTCACAGAAGCAATGGAATGCAGGCCTGTCTGTGTCCCCTTTAGTGATGCCTTGTGTTGTACCGGATGTACCACAGCAATAAATCTTAGTACATGCACTCTGTCAACAGAAAAAAGAGAAAATTACCAAGTGAAACAT
Source organism: Lissotriton vulgaris (assembly GCF_964263255.1). NCBI lineage: Eukaryota > Metazoa > Chordata > Amphibia > Caudata > Salamandridae > Lissotriton > Lissotriton vulgaris. Next base: position 1,086,095,310 of record NC_141685.1, on the reverse strand, counting down.
AAGCGTGATTCGTATAAATCCTTTCACTTGTCAGATACACTATTATGCAATAAATCCTGATATTGTCAGCATCCAATTTGCTTAAGAAATCAGCACCACCACGCGGTAATCACTGCAGCGTGATGTAGACCGCTGTTCCCCTATGCTTTGCCCTGCAACTAAAATAACTGGGCAATAATGTATATTTATATGCAGCAAGTGATTCCAGCAATTGAGGGCCTCCTTGCTGTCCCAAATTCGCACGCTCTACATGCTTTTTGCCACGATTCAACCACACTACTGAATTTCCCTTTGTGTCCGTCCCCCCCCCCCTCGAGCCAGATTAGCACACCTTATGGGCCGATATTAATTACTAGACACGCTAGCACCTTCACTATTCTTCCCTGCTTCCCTGGTGGGCTTGGCCGTCTTCGAGGCTAAGTTTACCGGGTCCCGGGTTGCTGCAGTTGGCGGCCATCTTAGGTTGGGCGCGATTGGACGAGCGCTCTAGTCGCTCTACTTAAGGAGGGGCTATCTTCCAAAACAGGCGATTACTTTACACAGACGCTTAAGGCTGCTCCCGAGCGGTCGCTCCTTTTTAAAAATTTAAAACTTTTAAAAAACTTTGACATTGCTATTGCTCTACTGAATTTCCCTTTGTGTCCGTCCCCCCCCCCCTCGAGCCAGATTAGCACACCTTATGGGCCGATATTAATTACTAGACACGCTAGCACCTTCACTATTCTTCCCTGCTTCCCTGGTGGGCTTGGCCGTCCTCGAGGCTAAGTTTACCGGGTCCCGGGTTGCTGCAGTTGGCGGCCATCTTAGGTTGGGCGCGATTGGACGAGCGCTCTAGTCGCTCTACTTAAGGAGGGGCTATCTTCCAAAACAGGCGATTACTTTACACAGACGCTTAAGGCTGCTCCCGAGCGGTCGCTCCTTTTTAAAAATTTAAAACTTTTAAAAAACTTTGACATTGCTATTGCTCTACTGAATTTCCCTTTGTGTCCGTCCCCCCCCCCCTCGAGCCAGATTAGCACACCTTATGGGCCGATATTAATTACTAGACACGCTAGCACCTTCACTATTCTTCCCTGCTTCCCTGGTGGGCTTGGCCGTCCTCGAGGCTAAGTTTACCGGGTCCCGGGTTGCTGCAGTTGGCGGCCATCTTAGGTTGGGCGCGATTGGACGAGCGCTCTAGTCGCTCTACTTAAACGGTTAGGCATGCCTCCGCGCAGCGGACGCGGGCTGCGGACGCGCCGGACCTGCGCCGGAGTCGCGCCTGAGTCCAGCCCGTCCGCGCCCAGCCGGGCTCAGGGCATGGCAATCTGCTCATTCCTGTACAACACATGGGTCCCAGGATCAGGTACTCTAGGGATGATCTGATGTCACTGCATGCCCCTAGATGTTTGGGTTGTAGCTATCGATGGGTAGAGGGTACCCCTTATTTGAATTGTGCTCTCTGCGGTTCGGCCTGTGTCACCAGGGACCAAACACTGTTATCCATGGAGCTGCTTAACTGTAGGTCCATACCCTGTCATGCCACTGAAATCCACTCTCTGATCATCGACCATAAGCTGGATGTGTTGTTTCTCACAGAAACTTGGTTAACCTCTAGCTCTGGTCCGGATATTGTAAAAGCCCTTCCGTCTGGATACCTCATATTTCATCAGGACAGGCCTGATGGAAGGGGGGGAGGGGTAGCCATCCTATACAGAGACAATTTCATGTGCAAGGCTGTGGATTGCGGCATTAATAATTCAGAAAGCTGCCAATTTGTGTTGCGACTATCCCCTACTTGCTCTATATCAGGCCTCCTTCTTTACCGGCCTCCTGCTATTATGGGTAACTTTGTAGACTCTTTTATTGAAGCAGTCATACCTTTAGCCGCTGCATCATCTAATTTCTTAGTTATCGGAGACCTGAACGTGCACTTTGATGACCCTCACGATAGATGGGCGAAAGACTTACAAGGCATGTTGGGTGCACTTGACCTTCACCTTGTTAACGTCGGCGCCACCCATGAGAGAGGCCATCAGCTGGATGTTATTTTTGCGAATTCAAAAAATCTGCTTGCCCTACATCCCTTGGCTCTTCCCTGGACTGACCACCGTATGGTTCCTTTTAATTGGCAGTGGGTGAAAGGGAGAGACCCGGTACCTCAACGGCACACTGTGGAACGTATCTGGTCGAGGCTGCCAGTGGGAAGTTGGGCAGCCGAGTTGGCAAGAACCTGTCCTCCCCCTGCCACTGACCCCACTATGGCGGACCAGCAGGTGGGTAATTGGCTCACTAACACCTTGGATTTCCTGATCCCGAAAAAGAAGAGGCCTCTCAGAGAAAGAAGAGTTGGCTCTGCCCCTTGGTATACGCCCGAACTTAGGGTTCTCAGAACTTCATGCAAAAGATTAGAACGCGCTTGGAGAAGAGAGCGGACTGACGAAAATCGGAATGATTACAAGGCAGGGATGAGGAAGTACAAAGTGGCTTTGAAGGAGGCTAAAAAGAACTTTTTTAGTGTTAGGATCGAGAAGGCAAGCAATTCCCCAGGGGAATCTTTTAAGATCTTTAAAGAGCTGTTGAAGGCCCCGGTTCCCCCAGTTGTCCACGACAACCCGCAGGAGAAATGTGAGGAGCTCGCCAACTTCATTCATTTGAAAATTGAAAAGATTCTGTCCTCACTGCCAGCGATGTTGCAGAGCGTGGAAATGGACGTCAGCTCAACAATAAGTCCCGCTGAGCTGCTATCATTCGGCCCCTTCTCAGAGGAGGAGGTCGAAAAGGTCCTGAAAAGGATGAAGAGTGGGTCTCCAAGTGACCCGGCGCCTATGAAATCCCTTAAACAGGTGGCAAACGTTCTTTCCACTCCGCTTGCGGACCTTATTAATCTCTCACTTGCACAGGGCATAGTGCCTCAAAGGTGGAAATCCGCTGTTGTCAAAGCACTTTTGAAGAAACCGGGATTAGATCCATCTAATCTGGCCAATTTTAGGCCCATTTCACTCTTGCCCGGGTTTTCTAAAGTCGCAGAGAAGCTGGTCAATCACCAACTTTCACGCCATCTTGAAGACCACCATTTGCTAGGGGATTCCCAGACGGGTTTTCGCCCTGGTCAGGGGACAGATACAGCCTTACTGGCAGTGGTGGAGGAAGCAAGGAGCATTCTCGATTCAGGGGGGTCAGTGGCAGTGATCCTCCTGGACTTGAGTGCGGCCTTCGACACCGTTAACCATCAGGTGCTCCTCCAACGGCTGGCAGAGGTGGGTGTCAAAGGGATGGCCCTTAAATGGTTGAAATCCTTCCTCTCAGACCGGTTCTATCAAGTATGGGAAGGGGGAGAACAGTCCACCTTGTTCCCTCTTCAATGTGGAGTCCCGCAGGGCTCATCTTTGAGCCCTACCTTATTTAACACCTATATGGCTCCCCTTGAAAGAGTGGTCTCCCCTTCAGGAGTGAAGATCATCAGCTATGCTGATGATACCCAGCTGGTTGTGGGCCTCACCCAGCTGGAAGAACAACCTGAAGTCCTTCATGACTGTCTCTCCAATGTTCATCGCTGGATGTCTCAGTCCGCGTTGAAGCTCAACGGTGACAAGACTGAGCTGATGGTGCTGGGCAAGGCCTGTCCCTCTCTCATCACCAGTTTCTGGCCGCGGTCCCTGGGTGATCCACCTTCCCCCAAGAAGGAAATCAAGAGCTTGGGGGTTTGGTTGGAGGAAGATCTATCCTTCAGGACCCATGCTAGGAAAACTGCGGGGGTATGCTTTGGCTTGCTGCGATCTGCTCGCAAAGTGCTACCTCTGCTCCCTAATTCTTCTAGGAAGCTTTTGATTCGCGGCCTAATTTTGTCGCGGCTTGACTTCGGGAATGCGCTATTTTTGGGCGCCCCAGAAGCAACTTTCAAAACCCTTCAGCAGGTGCAGAACGCAGCCGCGAGGGTGTTAATGGAAGTGCCGCGTAGACAATCAGCTGCCCCCGCCCTGAAAGCGCTCCACTGGCTCCCTGTTAGGGAGCGGGTGAAATTTAAGGCGCTATGTACGGCCCATAAAATCTTGTACGGCAGGGGTCCTTCTATTCTGTCTTCCATGGCACGCCCCTACAAGCCCACACGCCCATTGCGCTCGGATCAAAGACATCTGATGCAGACCACAAGAGTAAAAAGAGCTCGCTCTGGGGGCCGACGCTTCTCGGTGCAAGTAGCGTCACACTGGAACTCCTTGCCCCTTAAGATCCGCGCTGAGCCCAATATCCTGCACTTTAGGAAACTACTTAAAACACACTTGTTTCCGGTGTAGGATTGAGTAAGACCCTTTCGTGCCTGTGTTCACAGCGCCGGGATGCCCCTGGGTAACTGCGCGCGATACAAATTTTATATAATAATAATAATAATAATACTCTCCTGATGCTGTTTTTAAAGCAAATGCCAGAGTTTAACCGGCGGAGCCTAGTTGTAAATGCCCCGCTATTGTAAAAGTGTAGCGCCGTACGCCGTCGCCTCTCAAGCGCCGCCACACTCACGACTTGCCCTTGTATCCCAACAAGCTTACGCCTACTGTGCAGCCAATCCCGCTCGCAACCGGAGCTTCCCCCCACGTCCCCAGAACCTCCCGGCTTCTCGCCGTACGCGTCACAATGCCAACACAGCTCGTTACCGCCTTTAACGAACAGCGGGTCATCCCAGCGCTCCAAGCGCAGCCACCGGATACCGTGTCATGATGCACCCTCTGAAAAGACACTCCACATCCTCAGCAGTAACTCCGTGCTTCTCAGCTTGCGTTGCTCGGCAACCTGCAGTAAATAAAAGAAAAGCTCCACGGGCTCCACTGGCTTGCCATACTCGGCAACCTGCACGGAATACCAAGCAGAAGTTCCACGTCCTCGTATCCTGTAAAACAAAGTGTGGGGGTGCAAAGGCCTGGCTAGGCCTCGGTCGCTGCGCTGCCTGCGGAACCAAAGTAATGGATACGCACACACTGCTACGCTGGTGTGGACCGGAAGTGCCGTGCCACCTCCGTCCCTTTATTTAAAGCTTTCTGGCCACGCCTGGCCAGAAAGTGATACATTGTGGGTAGTGCTTCCGGGGGCTCAACCTGAGACCCTCGGAGCACTAGAGCGCTACATCCCTTCCCAACTTGGATTTTCAAAATAAACATAATAATCAGTTCAGCATGCGAAATCAGCCAGCCTGTGATTGGGCCGTGGATTAGATCTAAGATTGTATTGCCACTTGCCTCTCGGAGGGATCTGGTCTCGAGGGGGTCCTGGTGATGGCAGAGATGGTTGTTCTGCGGCATCTGGGGGCAGGCATGTGTTGTTTGTAGCCGTATTCTCTTCTTCTTCCCTTGCTGCAGGTATGCCATTGTCTGAGCTCTGTCCTTTTGGTGTGGGTATTTGCTTGAACCATGATATGTTACAGGTCACCTCTTCTCCATCTCGGCTGACTGTGATCGCCGTTCCTCTGGTTTCCTTGATGACCCAGGGTTCCGGTTCGAATGGTGTCTTGAATTTTCCTCCTGGCCTCCTTGTTCGAATTAACACGGTCTCCCCTGGATTCAGGGTCTTAGTTTGGGCTCTCCTCTTGTGACTCGCCTTCTCGTTGGTCCTTCTTCTCCGTTCTTGTGTGTCTGCTGGCGAGTAGGGTGTGGGAGTCCAGTTGTCGGCCATGGGCAGTAGGTCTCTCCTTGTTCCGGCCAGCATCAACGCCCATGGTGACTGCATGGTGGTGCTGTGTGGTGTGCTACGGTATTCTCTTAAGAAGGCTTGCAGTGCTTCTTCTGGGTCACTCCCTTCTGCGGATGATATTCGCAGCACTTTGTTTATTGTCCTCATGAAACGTTCCACCTCGCCATTGGCTTGTGGCCATTGAGGGGTGATTCGGTGGTGTTTGATCCCTAGGTTTTTCAGAAACTCCTTGAATTCGCTCCCCTGGAATGGGGGCCCATTGTCTGTTTTGATGACCATCGGAATGCCGAATAAGGCGAATGCTTTGCTGAGGATGGGGCGAATGTTCGCGAAGCTGGTTGATGCTGCTGTTTCTACTATGGGGTACTTGGTGTAGTTGTCCATTAGTACTACTGTGATCTTCCCATCTGGGAAGCTTCCAAAGTCTAAGCTTAGCCATGCCCATGGTGATGGGGCATGGTCTTCCGTGATCACTGGGGCTGGCACTTCAGGGCTGCTGGTAATTTGGCATGCTCGACACTCCCGCACGAGGGCCTCAACGCTTTCCTCCATGTTGGGGAACCATATCTTCTCTCGCATCCTCGCTTTCATCCTGCGGGTGCCTTGGTGTCCTTCGTGTGCCAGGGTGGTTGCTCTCTCTTGTAGTGCCTTGGGGATGACCACGCAAGCTCCTCTCAGTACTAGACCATTGTCAGCGCAGCTGAGGTCATTGTGGATCTTCCAGAACTGGTGTAGGCGTGTTCTGTCTGCCTCGTTCCACCCATTGGTATCTTTCAGGAAGTTTGCCCACGTTCCGGAGTGTATTGCTTCTTTCACCCTTTTGACAACTGCATCACTGTCATAGTGGGAGGTGATGACATCGGCGGTTAGTGCACAGGGGCATGCTCCCGTTGATAGCATGTTGATGAACTCTTCGGTCTGGCTTTCTTGGTCTGCATTGTGTGACCCTTCTGTGAGGGGGTGGCGTGACAGGAAATCTGCCGGGTTTTTCGCCCCAGGTCTGTACACAAGGTCCATTTGGTACTGTTGAACTTGGATCGCCCAGCGTTCAATCCTTGGTGGTGGGTGAGGTGCGGTGCCTCGGAATAGAGGAATTAACGGTTGGTGGTCCGTCACCATTCTGAACGGGTGGCCAGATATGTAGAGGTGAAAGTGGGCGCAGGCCCATTTTACTGCCAGTGCCTCTCTCTCAATTTGCGAGTATCGCGACTCTGTCGCTGTCAGGGCCTTGCTTGCGAATGCCAACGGGGCCCATACCCCGGGTTCGGATTCTTGTGACAGGAGGGCTCCTAGGCCCACTGGGCTGGCATCTACCAATACCTCGGTGGGTCTCGCAGTGTTGAAGTATGCCATCGTTGTGCTGTCCGATTTAGAAAAGGGGGTGGTGATGAACAGAGTGTCTGAGTTAAACAGACCACTCTTACCCAGTCCAAAGATCAGGGCTTGATCCATCACCGTTATTTATCTCACTGCCCCATCCCAGCTCAGAACCTGGCTATATGCAAATCAGTCTGTCCCTGGCCCAGTGCATCATGGGAACAGGGCAGACTAAACTACCAAGCCAATTCTTCACCAGAAAGGAGACAAGCTACCGGGGACCGGTTTCTGGCATTTCAGCCTTCTTCGGCCCGGCTTGCTTGAATCCTGATGGAGCAGTGAGAAAGGGACTCATGTCTGAGTATACCCTGCCACACCTATAGTGGCCAAAAACGATTTAGAAAAGGGGGTGGTGATGAACAGAGTGTCTGAGTTAAACAGACCACTCTTACCCAGTCCAAATATCAGGGCTTGATCCATCACCGTTATTTATCTCACTGCCCCATCCCAGCTCAGAACCTGGCTATATGCAAATCAGTCTGTCCCTGGCCCAGTGCATCATGGGAACAGGGCAGACTAAACTACCACTGCCAGTGCCTCTCTCTCAATTTGCGAGTATCGCGACTCTGTCGCTGTCAGGGCCTTGCTTGCGAATGCCAACGGGGCCCATACCCCGGGTTCGGATTCTTGTGACAGGAGGGCTCCTAGGCCCACTGGGCTGGCATCTACCAATACCTCGGTGGGTCTCGCAGTGTTGAAGTATGCCATTGTTGTGCTGTCCAGCAGTGCCTCTTTGATTCGGTGAAATGCTTTGTCTTCAGATTCCGTCCATTTCCATGAGCTGTCTTTCTTCGTTAGGTTTCTCAAGGGCTCTGCAATCGTAGCTAGATTGGGTATGAATCTTGCACAGTACTGTGCCATCCCTAAGAAACTCCTCACTTCGGACGCGGTTGAGGGTGCTGGAGCGTTCTTGATAGCGTGGGATTTGCGGGGGTCCACTTTCACTCCGTCTGAATCGAGCACGTATCCGAAGAATTCTATTGATTTTCTGAAAAACTGGCATTTGTCTTTGTGTAATGTAACACCATACTGTGCGAGTCTCTGTAGGGTAGCTTTCAGTCTTTGGTGGTGTTCCTCACTCGTTTTGGCATGGATTAAGATATTGTCGCTGACATTCAGCACTCCTTCAAGTCCGGATAAGATTTCTTTAATCGTATTTTGAAAGATCTCGGCTGCGGATGATATGCCGAAATTTAGTCGCTTGTATCGTCTTAGCCCCAGGTGCGTTGAGAATGTTGTAATGTAGCGGCTCTCTTCCGCTAGTCTGAGCTGATGATATCCTGCGTTAAGGTCTAACTTAGAGAACCATTGGGCCCCATTCAAGTCCGTCAGGATGTCATCTACTGTTGGGGTGAGGTGTCGTTCCCGTCGAATGGCTTTGTTCGGGATCCTCATATCTATGCAGATGCGGATTTTACCTGGTTGGCGTGGCTTCTCGGCTATTACCATCGGGGATACCCACGGTGTCGGCCCTGATACTTTCTCAATCACACCTTGTTCTTCAAGTTGGTTAAGTTCCTTTTCTACGGCGGTGCGCAGGTGGAATGGTATCCTTCTGTGCCTCAGTGCCACTGGTTGAATGGCGGGGTCGATATGTAGTTTGATCGGCGGTCGTTTGATGGTACCGAGGCCTTCAAAGAGTGTGGGGAACATTTCCAGGATGTCTTCCGTTTGGAGTGCTTTGACGGCGTTCGCAAACGCAATGAGGCGGAGGTCTTCCGATGTGTTGCTTCCTACGAGTAGATCTGCTTCTTTGTCTATCACATGGAAGGTCGTCGTTACTTCATTGTCTTCCGCTTTCACTTGGACTACCATCTTCCCCCGCAGCGGGAGGGGTTCTTGGCTGCCGTATGCTAATATTCGTGCCTTCGAGGGGACTAGCTTGGGTCTTGGCTTCAGTGCTTTATAGAGTTGGATTCCCATGACATTCACGGTGGCTCCCGTGTCAATGACGCCAGTCGCTGGAGATCCGTCGATATGTATTTGGCATTTTGGCTGAGGCCTTCGCCGTCTCTTTAGTTCATTTACGAATGATACGTAGTAACATTCATCTTCATCCTCTGTGGAGGATTCGTCGAATTGGGCTTGTCTCGGTGCTCTGTTTGATCGAGACGACGTTGCCTCGTCTAGCGATAGCTGCCTCACGGCTCCTGTGATTGGCTTTCTTCCTGACGCTCCTCTTCCTCGGGAGCCACCCCTGCACACGCTTGCGAAATGGTTGGGTATTCCGCATTTTGAGCATGTTTTGCCACGTGCCGGGCAGCCATCTTGGTTGTGTTCTTCTCTGCCACAGTATCCGCATGGTGTTCGGCGTGGCGTCCTGGTCGGCCATCTTCCTCTGCCTCCCCGACCGGCGCCGCGGACTGCGTCTACCCTTTCTGTCTTCACCACGGTTCCTGCTTCTGCCCGTGGGTTCAGGGCTGCTTCCATTGCTGTCGCACGTGCATCCGACAGCTCGTGGGCCCTGGCAAGGACCAATATTTCCTCAAGTGTGATGCGTGGTTGCCTTAGGATCTATGTCCTCAGGTGCTTGTTGCGACAACCTTGAATGAGCTGTGCAGTCACTTCCTTCTTTTCGTCATCATCAGTGCACGTGCTTATGAGGTCTCTCAATCGCGCATGGAACGCGTCCATAGTTTCTCCTTCCCTCTGTTTGGATTGGCGGAATTTGAACCGCTCATAGTGTGGGTTTAGCTGGGGGTCGAAATGTGCGTTCAGCGCGTTGACAGCTGCGTCATAGTCATCGTCGTCCCCTGTGTCTGGTAGGTGTTTGAATAACTTGTATAGTTCTGTGCCCCCAAAGTGTAACAACAGGGATCTTTTTACTTCGTTGTCCTTCTCCCTGGTAGCAGTGAAGTAGTTGTTGAGCTGTCCTAGCCACACGGCCCATCTGGGTGCTGCTGTGCCCGGGTCTATCAGTTCGCTGAAAGGTGGTAGTGCTTGGATCTGTGAGTGAACTGACGGTACTGGCGGCGCCTGTGCTGGGGGTCCTGCTGGCTGAGCCTGGCCGGCTCCTTGCTGTACTCCACCAGTCACCCCTCCTGGGTTCGTGGTCATTTTGGTGTTGGGAGGTGGCTTAGCGCTTTCCCCTTAGGCGTCTTTCTTTTGGATTGCTGGTTGCACTTGCTTGTGCTTGTTGGCGTTTGCTTGGGCCAATGCTTGTTGGTGCTGCCCTTCGCGTGTGTCGTGGCGTGGCCGGCAGCCTCGCAGGAGTGCTTGCGTGTTCGCTGGGCCCCGCGTTCGTTAGGACCGAGGCTCTCTTTCCCTTTTCGCGCTCTTCTGGGGCCGGGCCTCCTTGACGACGTCAGCGCCTCACTTCTGCGCATGCGCGCGCTGCCGGGCCTGCTGCTGAATCGCCGTCTTCGGTGTGTTCCTGCGCGTGGGCCGATTTGCCGCTGCCGTTGCCGCTGCCACACGCAGCTTCTTGCATACGCTGCTTACCGGTAAGGAAGTCGTTGTAGCGGGTGACGGGCTTGTTTCTGTTGCCGCCCTTGCCTCGCTCCAGAGCTGCGGCCGGAGTGTGTGGGCAGTTGTTGCTCGGGCATGCGGGGTTGTGGCCTGGTGCTGTTCGATCTAGGTGCATCCCACCCTCGTCGCCAGTGTGGGGGTGCAAAGGCCTGGCTAGGCCTCGGTCGCTGCGCTGCCTGCGGAACCAAAGTAATGGACACGCACACACTGCTACGCTGGTGTGGACCGGAAGTGCCGTGCCACCTCCGTCCCTTTATTTAAAGCTTTCTGGCCACGCCTGGCCAGAAAGTGATACATTGTGGGTAGTGCTTCCGGGGGCTCAACCTGAGACCCTCGGAGCACTAGAGCGCTACACAAAGCAAAAGGAAATTAAATAGCAGCCTCCTAGCGAGGTACGTTTCCAAGCTGGCGAGCGCAGATGGCAAAGAGGAAGATTCATCTGCTTCCAAGCCTTTTATGGCCAATTTTCACCAGACTGGTTCTAGCCGGCCTGGTGTTGGCCACTTGCATGACCCGGAAGTGATTCGCTTCACTTCCGGTTCATGACCCACGACCAATCATGTTGGAGGCATCCATTTATGACATTTTACATAATTGCCATAAATGCCTCTAGCGAGAGGCTGGAGACTAGAATCGACTCAATAGGAGTAGATTTGGGCCTGTTGAGGGATGGCCATAGACGCTTAACGGAGAGTGTCACAGCAAATGAGCACCAGATCTCGGAATCTGCCCTTGCACTGACTGAACTGAAGGCTCAATTTATGGAACCATTCTGTTTATTGAAAGATCCTCAGTTCAAACACAGCTATGTGCCTGCAACCCTGGGGTCAGCAGCATGTCAACAGTAAGTGGATTACACAGCTTGTATGCCAGCAACCCAGACGGCAGGCAGCGATCACAAATCTTGTAAAGCAAATAATAACATAGAAAAACAAGAAAGAGGTATAAACAAGGGACGAAAAGGAACTCCCTCCCTCTCCCCCCTTCCCTCCACAACCCAGCGGTGTCAACCCAGGAAAATGGGTAAGTTTATCCATCGCTTAGATACTTCCAGTAGAGTTTTTGATGTTTCTCTCTCCACGAGGGAGGAGTTGCAGGATATGTAATATTGGGGGCAAGTGGCTTCCTGCAATTCAGTTGAGAGTATCTGAATGAATGGAGACCAAAGGTCACTATAGTTCTCCTCTTTGTGATCTGTCACCATTGACATGTGTTCCATTGCCAGGGTTAGCCACTGCTTATGTAGCCATATCACATGGTCCGGGATGGTCAATGTGCCCCACCTAGCTAAGAATACTTGTTGTGCAGCCAGTAGAGTGAGAGCCATTTTTCGGCCTCTTAAGGAGCGTATGGGAAATGTCTGTGAGTTCGGGAGTCCTAGGAGCATGTAAGCAAAGGATTGCAGTGTCAAATGCTCTATCTATGTCATCTATGAATGCCCCCCAGAAGCGCTCTAACTTGGGGCAGTGCCAGAGCAAGTGGACTAGCGAGCCTGTCTGACCGCACCTCTCCAGCATTTCTCAGAACGTTTTTTGTCCCAGCAGTGAATGCATGCCGTGGTTAAGTACTAATAAAAAACCGCTTTGTATGTTGATTCTGCCCCTGCTGTGTTGTGCGCTGTATGATGAGCTCTGAAGTATATATCCTCCCACTTTTTCTCCGAGAACGCCCGCCCCAGTTCCTCCTCCCATCAATGTTGTCCTTTGAAGTGGCCCCCTCCCGTGTTTTTTGTCAGAATCACATATAGCTCTGATATAAGGTGTTTATCATCTTGCTTGCCTACCAGCCATCAAAGACAGTCAGAATTTGCGACGCCGCCATTTGGTATGTGGGTCCCTTGACCCAGAGGCGCAACTGAAGATATTGGAACATATCTGACTGGGGGAGTTCATAGTCCTGTTTCAGTTGATCAAAGGGGATCAAACTGTCGGGGCCGAATAGGGACCCTAGGCGCTTACAACCTGCTCTTGCCATCTATCGAATGCGGTTGAGTTGTGCCCGGGAGGAAAGTCAGGGTTCCCTGTGATTGGGGTCATCAGGGAGGGAAAATACGTCATGCCCTTGACTCATGGCACTCTATCCCAGTTTTCATCTTGTGCAATCTTACTGGAGTGGAGTGCAAGCCCCACGTATATTTACGTGGGGGCCAAATCTCCCTCCATATGTTGATCCCCGCGACCGTCTGATCCATGAAGGACCAATACTTTTCTGATTGAGGTTGGTTCCATTCAATTATATAACGGAGGTGTGCTGCCTGCAGATATCTATATATCAGAGGGAGTCCCACCCCGCCCTCCCGCCTGGATCGTGCTAACTGGGCAAGAGCTATTGGGGCCTTTTTCCCTCCCAGACAAATTTGTAAATGGCCAGCTGCAGAGATCAGATTATTCTCGAGGAGGGAGCCAAAGAGGGTTTGAAAAATGTATAAGAATGGTGGCATGGCCATCATTTTAACTGCTGCCACTCTTCCAAACCAAGCCAGCCCTAATCGACCCCAGCTGCTCAGAGCCTGCGTTGTCTGTGCCACAAGGGCCGAGTAGTTCATAGTCCGCGTCTTAGGTATGGTTGGTGCCAGCAAAATGCCTAGGTATGTTATGGACTGCTCAGCCCATGTTAGTGGAAGTGTTCTTTTCAGTTGGTCTTTAGGGTCAGGTGTCACCGAGAGGTTTAAGATCTGAGATTTAATTAGATTCACTTTGAATCTGGATACTTCCCCAAAGCTTTCTAAATCTGCTAGCAGGGCCGGAAGAGATGTCTGTAGGTGCATCCATGAGAGGATCTTGTCGTTAGCATATAGACTGATAGTATGGGTGTCTGCGCCAAACTTAATACCACTGATCCAAGGGTTTTTGCAGATTTTCTGCGTGAACGGCTCCATATATAGTGCAAAAAGGAGCAGTGACAAGGGGCATCCTTGTCGGGTACATCTTGCTATGGGGAATTGATTTGAGGACACTCCATTGACCCGGACAAAGGCTCTTGGAGCACAATATATACAGCTAACCCATTTAATAAAAGCCTCCCCGAAACTGAAATGTCGCAGCATGTCAAAAAGATAAGACGATCTCACCCGGTCAAACGCCTTCTCTGGGTCAATGGAGACAAACACCACCTCTTTGTGTGATCTATGTATGACGTCCATGAGGTGTAGAAGCCTCTTCGTGTTGTCTCCCTCTGCCGGGTGGAGCTAAAGACAGGCTGGTAAGGGTCTATCAGTCCCGACATCAGCGGGTTCAACCGAGCCGCTAGGATTCTGGCGAATACTTGGCATCTATATTCAGCAAGGAGATGGACAGTAAAAACCACATTCTGATGGGTCTTTCGTTGGTTTTAATATAACTGATATCGAGGCTTCCAACATCGAGTCAGTTAGTGAGCCTGTCTCCAGGAAGGAATTAAATATTTGTGTCAATAAGGGTGCCAGTTCTGAGCAGAACATCTTGTAAAATTGCGCCGTGAACCCGTCAGGGCCCAGGGCTTTGTGCACTTGGAGGTGTACGATTGGGTTGTATGACATTACAATGTATTCCGTTGCAACGCATGCCTTTACCAAGCATGCGTTACAATGCAAATGACATTCCCATGCATAACCTTTACCACGAAATTCATGCATGGTAAGGGCATACTCTTGGTAAATGTTATTTAAGACCCCATGCCCATTTCTTATAACTGCTCCCTTGCCCCATCCCCTCTCTAGTTCTCAAATTCTTTTGTTTAAATACCCCTCCCCTGTACCCCTGCATGACCCTCCTACCCCCAGCCTCCAATCCTTCTTAGAAATACCCTTCTCGGAACCCTTAAAATATTTCCCTTCGCTATTCCCCCACCCCTAAACCCTTCTTACAAACACCCCTCCCCTGCCCTTTACCCTAAAATCGGACCCTTCGTTACACAACCCCCTCAATCCTTATATTTATATATTTTTTAATCTAAAATTCCCCTTACCTCTCAACGTCGTCTCTTCTTCATGATCTTCCGAGGTGAGGTTGTACGTCGTAAAGAGGAAACTGAAGTGTCTTTCCGTGTCCTCTAACGACGCAGCTTGCCTCCCGTTTGCCTCCACATCGCTACGGAAAAAGGTGCGTTTTTGGGGGGGGGGAGACACCCCCCGAAGCTCCCTTTTTAGGTCTCGCGACCTATCGATGTGCGCAAGCGCATCGAGCGGAGCGAGAATTCAAGTGGCGAAAACATCGTGAAACCAAAGGGCTTTCAGCCCCGCGGTTTTCATGCAGTTCCCGTGTACATGCACGCGCATCGCATGCAAGCCCAGCCTCTCGCATTCCCAGGCTCTCCCGCCCCCATCCGGCATCAGGCTTCTCCTCCCCTAGCAGCACTCCTCCCACACCAGCACCTCCCCCCTCCCACACCAGCACCTCCCCTCTCTCTTCCCGCAACAGCACTCCTCCCACAACACAGCCTTGCCCTAGCAGCACTCCTCCCACACCAGCACCTCCCCCCTCCCACACCAGCACCTCCCCTCTCTCTCCCCGCAACAGCACTCCTCCCACACCACACGGAGGATTCAGCAGCCGCTCTCACCAGCTTGTGGCTCTTGTCTACCCCTCTTTCTTTCCCTTTCTTTCGATCCCTTTTCCCTGCATGATGCTTCTCCCTCGATCTCTCTCCAACACGCTCTCTCTCTATCTCCAATCTCTTTCTTTATCTGTGATCTATTTCCCTCTCAAGTCTTTCTTTCCCCTCCTGCCTGCCTCGCTCTCTGGGACAAAGGTACACTGAAACCTATTGTTATCGCCCAGATTCTCAACCACGTCAGCCCTGCTAGGCCTGCATAGTGTTCCGCAGAGGATCAACACAGGACAGAAAGGAGCGAAGTGCCTGTTGAAGCCGGAAGCTGCGGGAATACTTGTTTCCGTGTTGCACTGTACATCATTCCTTTGTGCTCGTGCCCTCTGTAGAATTCCCCAGCCCCTCAGCTTGGCGCGTCATCCCCGCCCACCCCCTCTGCTCACTCCCCGCCAGCAGGGCCTTCACACATCCCTGTCGGCTGACTCACTCGGATGTTGGGATGTCCTACAGTGCAATCCAGCCGGCGTTATCTTTCCTCCTGACGGCCTGTCCGTAAACCTCCCACACACATCCTGCCGGTAGCCGGCAGGTGTGCTGAGAGAGCGTGCCCGGGCTCCGCCTTCGAAAGGTCCTGCCATGTGAACAAGGGACGAAAAATACAACTCTGTGCTGAAAATTAATTAAGAGCCTCGAGCAATGTGGCGGGAATTTATTAGCAAGCAGCAGCAAACAAGGAAATAGACCTTATTTTTTATTATTATATGGCCTGGCGTTAGCCCAGTCCTTTTGATTTTATTAAAATGTGAAGCATTCTTATAGGAGCATTCAGCTAGACATGTTTTTCCACCGGTCTGCATTGTGTCATTCCACTTCTACCTGTGCCCACTGCATCGCACAACATGGGGCAGTGGGTCAGCCCACTTCAGCCGTTGGCTAGCTCCACTGTGAGTGATGCCATTTTGCTCTTTCACAAGGAGCACATCCAAAACAAGCACTGGCGTTGCCAATAGGTCTCGCAGTAGGAAAGTTGGAGCTATTGGTTTTGTAAATGACATTTTATATTTATATATTGTTATTGACAATGCCAATAACGATATATAAATATAAAATGTCATTTACAAAACCAATAGCTCCAACTTTCCTACTGCAAAACCTATTGGCAACGCCAGTGCTTGTTTAATTTTAGTCTTTAACACACATGCCTTTACTATGTATCTCGTAGTAAAGGTATGCGTGGTAAAGGCTATTTGTGGTAACCACACATGCGTTGTAATGCATGCGTGGTTAAGGTTATGCGTGGAAACTGCTGCGTTGTAATGGCCGTTTCCCGTGCGATTGCTGTGATCACCTCTTCAGTGCGAATCTGCGGTGGCTTCTGGCAGTCCGGTGACTGGTACATTCCTCAGAAAAGAGCAGGAGGATGTCTAAGTTGCGTCCTCTTCCAAATATAGGGTCTGGTAAAAGTGTTGAAACACGTCAGTATTTCTCGGTCGACATGCACTGTACCACCTGAGGCAGTTTTTATGGAGCGAATCGAGGTCACTAGTTTCTTTGCTCTAAGCCTTTGTGCCAGCATTTTCCCACATTTGTCGCTGCTTAAGAAAAAAACTGTGACAAAGCCTCAAAAGTGCGTATTTGGCTCTATCTAGGTCCAGACATCTCAGCAAAAGTTTTTTTCCTCTATATCCCTGGTGCGCAGAATGTGTGTTCTTTTGTAATTTTTAATCCTGGCGGCAGCTATTGGTGCTATGTTTTGTGGCTGTTGGGTGGTGGGATGCCACACTCAGTTATGAGGTTGTCCTTCACTTCTGTTAGCTTGACGCACACACTCTCTTTGAGATGCCCCAAGGCCGGTTGTCCCAGATCCCTCCGTTTAATGCGGGAATCAGCTTGTCCTATTCCTCCTGGTCCCAGTGACCGCCACCAGGTGACCTATATTAGGCCGTTGTGGGGGAATTGCATATAGCTGCAGTCAGTTGGTAGTGTGAAAGTAGAGTTGCTGCACACAGTGAGCACGTCAAAAATCCACCTGCCTCTCTTGCCACTTTATGCGTTAAGCCGGGGCTTCCCACTCTCTCCCCATAGAAGGCGATGCAGTGCTCCTTCACAGCGGACAGAACATCATCTGTGTCACAGGCCCATATCCCTTGTTACGACCCAGTGCGGCCCAGGTGCGCTCACACAGAGATCCAGTTGCTGGGGTGATTGCACTTGTGCCGCTGTGTTCTCCGCAGCCTGCGTGGCCCCACCCCAGTGCTCTCAACTCCTCTGCTAGTGCGTGTTCCCTCAAGTGTCAATAGTTTTAAGTGGGGGGCTCTTCGATCTCAGGCCCTCCCTCGCTCCTCTGGATCACTCTAAAGGCCCTGGCAGTAAGGTAGAGCACCGGGCCGATCTTCCACATGGGGCTCGTTAACGCCTTCCGGGACCCCCCGGTGGTAGTACTTCTCGCACAGGGATTCTAGTGGGTGCCCTGACACCAACGTACCTCCACTTGGCACTGCTGGATCTACTGCGCTCTGCTCGCAGCCGTTGGGCCTTCTTGCCTGGGCGTTATCTACGGGTAGGTCCGTAGTGTGTGAGCTAGGCCTTTGTGCTCGTTCGGGGGGCGCTTGTCTGAGCCGGCCTCCCCTCTCCTCCTTTCTCCAGTTGCTGATCCCTGGGGTTTCCGGCAGAGGCAGGACGCTGGAGTGCTCCGTACCGCAGCAGCCGCTCCATCCGTCACGGCCATCTCCACCCACGGGCCTCTCTCTGTTTGGGGCCATGCTGGGTGACCACAGCTTCAGCAGGCCTCAGGTGCCACCTCCCTGGATGTCTAGCCCCACCCTCGCACAGTAGGGCTAACTTATGGCCTCATCCAAGTTCACTGAGCACTCCTTGCAAATAGTTATCGTGGCCAGTGGGTCCGTCGGGCTTTTGTTAGTAGTGACTCTCCATTTCTCCGCCAAGGGCTGCGGGCCCAAGCTCCACGATGTAGGCCCAGCCTCAAAACACCCTCATCTGCTGCGAGTTTAGCTTGGGAGGCCTTATCGTCCTAGTGCTGTTGGCAGGAGTGGATTATCATTCTTTCGTAGTGCCTTCCCTAGCAAAATGATCTTGCACCGGGCAGCAATTACGCAGTAAATGTTGATGGCGCCCGAGAGACTCAGATGCACGTTTCACATAGTCGCCATCTTGGCCACGCCCCCTGAAGGCTCAATTTAAAGTACTGCAATCAAAAGTGTGAGTGCTGGAGCTCTGGGCTGAAGATGCCAAAAATCACTCAAGAAGAAACAACATCAGAGTGATTGGCCTGCCCGAGAAAGTGGAGAGAACAAGCATGCTTGATACCCAGAGGAGTGTCTCAGCGCGGCAGTGGCACCAGAGGGTCTCTCATTGTTCTAGGCCCTCGAGAGAGCCCACCGAGTGCCAGCAAGACCGCCTGCCCAGGAGGCCCTCCACGGCCAGTATTAGCAAGGCTCCCGCACAACCGGGATAGAGACCATATACTGATGCAGGCCCGCCTGCAAGGAGAAATCAGAGTTAACAATGTGTGGTGTATATATTCCCAGACTTCTCACAGGTGGTGCAGCAGCAGAGGGGCTCTTTCCACAGCTTCAAGCTAAAACTCCGACAAAGCTACGGGTGTCCACACCTGAGGGAACTGAGTTTTATGCCACCCCACAGGAGGCATGGAACTGGCTGGAACGAGCCAGCGGAATATCCCCACCCAGAGACCAGAGGTGCAGTGGAGGGCGAGGCATAAGATCCTGCAGCAAAGTGCCCAAAAGAGACACGCTGGCGCCAACACAGGCAGAGGTGCCGATGGAGTGCTCAAGCGCAATGCAGGTGGTGGCATTGATCAGTGGAAAAGGACCAGACTATGCTAATTCAGAGGCCAGCGGTTCTGGAGCGGACTCTGGTTCGGAGCAGGACTTAAGTCTCTCTGAGGCCCTGTGCCGTGAACTCCCCAAAGTGCCACAGAGAACGGCAGATGAGATCATCTGATGGAGCTGGTAAGGGGGCCGGAGAGATGCGCAGAGCAGGAGCAGGACAATAGGTCAAAGAGGCAAATCCAACTATAGCGGGGAATGTTAAATGACATTGAATGCAGGAGATGAGCCGGACGGCGTGCTGGCGGGCAGATGCACCTGAAGTATCACCTACCTCACTTACACACCTCGAGAGCAAGTTCTTCACGGACACAGACACAGACTGATTGGATGGGAGGGTACAACCTGCTTCTCATGGGGCAGGGGCGTTGGGAATGTTGTGTTTTTTTTTGTTACTTTGCACGTTGGGCTAACACAAGTCGCATCCCATGTCCACATCAGCAGGAATGAGTCAAAGCAGCAGATCAGTAAGGAAAACTTGAGGAAATACGGGGCGGAAGGGGAAGAGGAGACTAACACATGGCAAACACTTTAAGATATAAGTGCTTAACCTGGAATATAAGGGGTATGCATACCATGGTCAAGCGCTACAAGGTATTCTCCCATCTTAATAGAAGGGGAGTACAAATAGCACTCCTCCAGGAAACCCACCTCACTGCCAAAGAAGGACATGCCTCCAGAGACGATGGCAAGGGCAGGCATTCTACACTACATACTCTGCCTAGGCTAGGGGAGTACTGATCTGGATAAGGGCCAGAGTGCCTTTCCAGATAACAGATACACTGATTGACCCTGAAGGCAGATATGTTGTAGTGTAAGGGAGACTGGAAGGCAGAGCGATGAGTGTAGTAAACATATATGCCCAAAATGTAGATCAGGTACATTTCTTGGCCCGACTGACCTGACAACTAGCTCCATACTTGACTTCGATTTACAAAAGGGGGTGGTGATGAACAGAGTGTCTGAATTGAGCAGACCACTCTTACCCAGTCCAAAGATCAGGGCTTGATCCATCACCGTTATTTATCTCACTGCCCCATCCCAGCTCAGAACCTGGCTATATGCAAATCAGTCTGTCCCTGGCCCAGTGCATCATGGGAACAGGGCAGACTAAACTACCAAGCCAATTCTTTACCAGAAAGGAGACAAGCTACCGGGGACCGGTTTCTGGCATTTCAGCCTCTTCGGCCCGGCTTGCTTGAATCCTGATGGAGCAGTGAGAAAGGGACTCATGTCTGAGTATACCCTGCCACACCTATAGTGGCCAAAATCGATTTACAAAAGGGGGTGGTGATGAACAGAGTGTCTGAATTGAGCAGACCACTCTTACCCAGTCCAAATATCCCAGTGTAAGAATTGGCTTTTGTAGTTTGGTTTGCCCTGTTCCCATCATGCACTGGGACAGGAACAGACTAATTTGCATACAGCCAGGTTCTGAAACTGGGATGGTGCAGTGAGCTAAAAAACGGTGTTGGATCTAGCCCTGATCTCTTGACTGGGTGAGAGCTTTCTGCTTAATTCAGAGACTCTGTCCCTCACCACCCCTTGCCATACTTGACTTCAGCAGCGATCATAGGTGGACACTAATATTGTGACAGACACCACCCTCGACGGCAGGGTCAGTGGGGATTGGTGGATACTTTGAAAACCCTACATCCCTTCGACAAGGACTACTCATTCTTCTCAGCGACACATGAGGTACATGCGTGACTGAACACATTCCTGTGCACCCCAGATATGCACACGGTTGAATACCTGGCTAGGACGGTCTCAGATCATAATCCCGTCCTCATGGGGCTTAAGTGGACTGGCCCTAACCCAGTAATCCCTACCTGGAGACTCCGCCCAAAGGCATCGGAAGACCAGCATTTTAGAGAAGGAGTTTCAGGAAAAAAATAACACAATATTTCCAGGATATTGATGGGACGGCAACCTCTCCCTTGCCAGAGTGGGATGCCTTCAAGGTTTTGTTAAGAGGCCACTGTATAGCAAAGACTGCGGGGGTCAGACGCACACTCACATCGGAAGTTCTGACAGCTGAAAAGGAGCCTAGAGAGGTGGAATGGAGATGACCCGGGCACCCAGAGCTGCAGATGTAACTTCAGGGGGTGCGGGAAATGGTAGCCCGACAGACTGAGAGACTGCGCTGCTTTGACTATCGTCAGTACCTAGATCGCATGCATGCGGAAAGAGACAAGTCAGATCCTTGCTGGCATGGCTGGCTAACCCAAATAGTAGGTGGTCCCCAATAGTGGAAATGGAATATGAAGATGGGAATAGACAATATACTCAGGAACGGATCAACAAAAATTTTGCCCAGTAATACACCAGACTATTCCGCAGGGCCTCCCAGTGCGGGGATGAGAAAGTAGGGGAATATTTAGAGGGGCTGAGATTGCCGCGCCTAGAACCAGAGGAGGCGGAGGACTTAGGGGAGGCTATCTCCTTACAAGAGGTGAAAGTGGCTATCAAACACATGGCATATAACAAAACGCCGGGAATGGATGGATTACCTTCGGATATCTACTTTACCTATGTGGCTGAGTTAACCCCTAGATTGGTCTTGCTGTATGAGACAGCTAGAGGACTGCAAACACTACTGGACACGACTAGGGAACGCCGTATAGACCCGGTCCTTAAACCCGGGAAGCCATCTCATGACAGAACAGCCTATAGACCGCTGTCCATGCTGAATATGGATTATAAAATGTTGAGCAAGATAATAGCGACCAGGCTGTTACCGCATATGTCCAAGCTGGTACATGCGGACCAAGCGGGCTTTATTCCGCAAACGAACACTACCATTAACGTTAGATGCCTCATGGCCATACTGGGCACAGGAGACTATTCTAAAGAAGAAGTCGCAGTGTTTATGGTGAATATAGAAAAGGCATTTGAGATCTTAGAGTGGAAATAGCTGTACAAAGTACTGGAGCAGATATGAAATACCCGTATTTGTAAAGCGCACAGCTACCTCCAAAGTGGTGTCCCGGCGCTGGGGGCCCTCGGGAAGATTAAGCAAGCTATTGCCCAGAGTCACATGGTGCTGGGCTAACCTGCCGCCGACAATGGAAATCGAACTGTAAACCCTGTAGTCCAGAGTCAGGCACGCTGGCCACTGCACCACACCTCTTCGAGATGGGCTTGGGCGAGGGGTTCGTGAGATGGGTGAAATTATTATATGCAGACCCGATGGCCAGAGTGCATACAGGAAAGGTTATATCCCAGAGTCAGAAGGTGAAAAGGGGTACAAGACAGGGATGCCCTCTATCCCCACTGTTATTTGCCCTGGGCATGAAGCCATTGGCGTGTTGCGCCCAGCTGGGGCGGGACTATGTAGGGTTGAAGGTAAGGGAGGCCCGTCATTTTATCACTCTGTTTGCGGATGATCTACTCCTCTTTCTCGGAGATAGAGGAGGACTTACGTGGTGCCAAAAGTATGCTAGAAGAATTCGGTCATCTCTCAGTACAGAGGGTGAACTGGAACAAATCCCGCTGTTCCCCACGACACCAGATAGGCTTCCTCCGGAGGGATTGGGATGCTTACAATGGGAGCCCGTCTGCCTAGAGTATCTGGGGGCGAAAATATACCATAGAGGGATGGACTTAGTAGAGGGCAATATAGGTAAGGGAATAAGATCCCTCCGCTCCTATATGGAGTTCTGGGGCTCGCTGCCGCTGTCCATGGCAGGCAGAGTGGCCCAGTTGAAAATGGTGGTGGTCCCGTTTTTAATATATATCTTTGGGACTCTCCCGATATGGATCCCGAGTGCGACATTCCGAGACCTGAATTCACAAGTAATAACTTTTATATGGGGGAAGAACCGCAGGCGAGTAGCCCTAACCACGATGCAGCGCTCCACAGTGATGTGGGGGGGGGGGGGATTGGGTGCCCCAGACCTTGAGGCTTATTACCTCACAGCGCAGTTCAAAAGGTCCGTGAGGTGGCTGGCGGCCAGTAGGAACCTGGGAGGGGCGCAATGCCCATTTGCTCCAGAGAGAATCTGGTGAGAATCCTATTAAGACTGAAGCAACAGAGGCATGCGGAACCCAAAGAGACAAAAACAGTAATGTGATGCTGGGCCTGATGGCTGCAGCTTGCTATATGCAGAATCCCTTACTGCCCAGACCTCCCTATGGAAATGCTCAGATACTTGCCGCATGGAGGGAACTGGTTGGGACTAGACGACTGAAGGGAAGCTTGAGCGACTGTAGTTGGAAACCTATTTAGAGATTCCCAGCTTCTTCCTTTCGAGGACTTCCGAGAGGAGCTTGACCTCCCACAAGACAATTTCTTGATGCATAGAGCCCTCACCATGGCGTTCAAGAAACACTGGGGCACTGATCGTTAGAACCAAGGGCACTAGACTGCTGAAGATACGTGGCCCTAATGGCGGGTAGAATTAAGATGGTGTCCTGCATTTACAGGGCAATCAGGAGTTACATCCAGAGACCCATGGAGCGATTGAGGCTTCAATGGGAGGAGGATCGGGGGGTACCGAATACAGAAGAGAGTTGGGGAACCATTGTGGAAAGAACCCTCAAGATATCCAGGAATGCACGTCTTAAGCTGATAAATTATTACGTCTTACATAGAGCGTATCTTACACCAGCATGAATCAGACAATATTTCCAGGCAGAGGAGGCGGCCTGTCCCCGATGCAGGGAAATAGAGGCGCATGTACTTCACATATTCTGGGACTGCCCAGGCCTGCAGGTCTTTTGGGAGGAGGTGATAAGCATAATGGAAAGTGTTATATATAGAGAGATATCACATACACTGGGTCACTGCATACTGAGCTGGTTCCCACATACGGCCAAGCCGAAAGTCACTGGGAGGTTTCAGGACCTTGTATATTTATCATCTAAGCAGGAAATTGCCAAGAATTGGAAGTCGACAAGGGGACAGAGAATAGAGAGCTGGAAAAGAGAATCAGAGAAGTGGGCGGGCGCAGAAAGTAGAATCCTAATAAGAGAAGCAGGATTAGGGTATAGGGAACCTGGAAACTGCAAGGGTTTGGGGGAGGCTGCTAGATGGTATACAAGCACCAGACCTAGACGGCACAGCAGATGCCCAATCAAACCCTCCATCAAGGACAGGGGCAACGGCCTCCAGAGAATAAGATAGGGAGAGTAACACACAAACTTCCTCACTACACGTGGACCCCAAGTGAGAGCAAAAGACAGAATAAAAGACGCAAACATACACTGCCGGAGGCACTAAACTGCAATTAACCGACTTGTTAAGGGGAGGGATGGAGCGAGTTCATTTTTTGTTGCAACAGAACAGAGAAGAGTGAACTGTAAGCTAGAAATATGCACTTATATCCTGAAAATGTGATAATGAAAATGTGTATATCGAAAGTGACAATAAAATCTGTTTAAAAAAAAACACAATGTCCCACACTCACCCCAGTACAGAGATCTAGGCCTTAATCCATCGTTTTTTTGCCCCCCCCATCCCATTCCAGTTTGAACCCAGCCATATGCAAACCAGTCTTGACCCTGCAACTAATTGGAACAGTCCAGCCTGAACTGCCAGGCCAGGTCCTCCCTGGACTGGAAACAAGCATCCTAGGACCTGTTTCGGGGTTTCACCCCTCATCAGCCAAGTTAGCTTGTCTCCAGTGGCATGAAGAGCACGGGACCCACGTCTGGGCATACCGGTCCCACTCGGGGTGACAAATGCAAAAAGAACAATTGATGGACAGAATGCAGAACAATGTTGCACACTCACCCCAGTACAGAGATCTGGGCCTTAATCCATTATTTTCTGAGTTCGGGGTCTGGCATTAGCTGCTATAGCTGCAGGAGCACCATTACCCCAAGCCCACTAGTAATGATTCCCTTATCAGGCCCTCTCCTTGCTGAGATGAGTCTAGGCTCCTTCCATGTAATCTCTCACTGAATCAAAGATTATCCTTTGTAGAAGGGAGAGTGAGGCTCCAGCTATACACTTTAGCATGCCCCCCCCAGCTCACAGGAATGAAGCAATACACAAATATGTCTATGGGGATGCTTCTACATCCTCAGGTCTTCACTAAGAAGGCCTCGACCAAAAGGGACCTCGGGGTCCTTCAAGTATTGAACAATTAGAGGCACACTTGCGCTCAGTGTATGTGCACAGCACACACACGGTGAGAACTGTTACCTCCAAGTATTGTGTCACTACAGGCACACATACATTCAGCACACACTGCTCAGGACTGTAGGATTTCAGTATTTTGCCACTTGCAGGCAAACATACACCCAGCTCACGCATTCCCCATGTGCACAATGTACACCATTACTATCTTCAAAAACTGTACTCCACACAGGTACTGGCACTTTACCAGGCATGCACTTCGGAGCACTACATCTTTCATTTACTTTACTACTCATATACATCCTGTCCCTGCACTCACCATGTATGCACTCCACAGCACTGCTCTATTCCTGTATGGTACCCTTTACAGGCACACATACATCCATTGCAGAGTCACCACTCAAACGCTACACAGCACTACACATCTAACTGATGTAGGCCAAAGCAGGTTACAGCAGCAGAACTTAAAAAGGTTTGTGAGCCTGTAGGCCTCACTCCAGTGACACAGGTTAAAAAGGATCTTTTCACCCTTACTGGTTACCACACTGTATACTGCCACCACCGCACCTTTGAAGCTTAAATCCTGGTGAAGGCAGTTACCTTCCACCACTAGAAGTATAGCGCTTTGGGCGCCCTTTCCACTCCTACAAGACAACAAAAATCAGCATTAGTGATCCAGACAACAGTGCAGATGGGCACTCGGGTCAGGGGGACTTGTCCATCACCATGCAGAGGACTTTTCCGTCCCAACACTGGCTATTACACGGGCCATGTTCCAGTCCATTGTTCTTTACCCACCATGCCAATCTAGTCAGATGCCACCATGTGCAAATCAGTACTGCCCTTGACACCTGTGGGAACAGTTCATCCTGAACTGCTGGATGAGACTATTTCCAGAAGGAAACACAAGAAACTATAGACCGGTTTCAATCTATTTCCGCTTTGTCAGTAAGGTACAACTCAAGTCCTATGGCAGTGCTTTTCAAACTTTTTCAGAACCACAACCCAATTTCTAGAACAACAAACTTTTGTGGCCCGTCTCGCTTTAATGGATATGAGGTAGGCAATTTTTTTTATTTAATTAAAGTATCATGTTATTTACAGCCAGCACATGTTCCTTTGAAATGGCCAATACATTTGCATAGACATACAGTTTTACTGATAAAACTATATTGCACACACATGATAATGTGTGGAAATCGAGATTCCGTGAGTATATTTCATTTTTGCATCACCAGGTAAAGTGTCTTGATTTTTTTGATCCTATTAAAATATTTGTTTCCATCACATGTCAATTTAGAAAAAAGTGCATTATTTTTGCTTTACTAAGTTCTGAATGTGTACAGTTCATTTACATTTTGTCGTGTGTTACAAAAAATGACATCCAACAGCCTTTCTTTTCACAGCAAGATTGTCGCATAATTCACTTCGCTTTCCTTTCTCTGACTGGAAAGTAATAGGAGTTTGTAAACATCAATCCCCATATTAAAAACATAAGCAGCACTTTGTCAGAAGACATAGCCTGACATCTGACCTCTGTCTGTGAAGCGCAACTTTATTTATTGCTTGGACTTTCGCAAACCACCAAAATTTGATTAGCGATCAACCAGTGGGTTGTGACCAACAGTTTTGTAAACACCGTCCTATGGCACAATGAGCCCGGGACCATACCTGTTGAACTTGCCAAGATTGCAAGTGCAACAAGTATCGTGAGTTGTGGATGGAAGGCCTTGAACCAAAACCTGGTCTTTTAAACCTTACAGATCTTTCATTTATTTATTTTTAAGTGTTATGTAGCACAGACCATGTCCATGTTGATGACAGAGCTCTTTACAATTAAGAAGACATATATACAGATATTCATTTAACCCAACATGCATGAGGGCTAATGTATTTAGTAATAAGCAGAGTAAATCTAAATGCAGAGTAAACGTATCTGTAGTGATACTGTAGTTGTATGGCTAGAAACTACAGCTTACTTGGAGCATTTTAATGAGCTGTCTGTATTTCCAGTGACTTGAGAAGTGGCCATAGTCTGGAGAAGCAACCATTCAGGCTACAGGCAACTCTTTTTTTTTAAAGTTTTGGTTGCACAGTTCTTGCAAAATCTATTGTATTTACAAAAAAAATCTTAAATGGGCTTAGAGCCCGCTTATTACTTACCTCTACTTACCATTGACTGGCTCCCACATCACTTTACTTACTAATGACCAGCTCTAACGTGGGTCTTATTTCCATGCTTTCTATTGGTCATCAGCTCTTTGCTTACCATTGGCTGGCTCCCACGCAGGTCTTGTTTCCACATTCCTATTGGTCAGCTGCGCCTCCTGGCCTCCCGCTTCCTCCTACTGTTTAGATTTTTCCATTCTTCATCTATGATGTGGAGCTTGGACCAAGTACTGCTTCCTGTGGCCAGTGTCCTTTTACTGGCCATCAGGTACTCTTTTTTTATTCACTTTTGCACATGCACTGAGAGTGCATGTGTCTGTAGTCTTTCCTAAAACAATTCAGTTGAAATAACTTCCAGGCTACACCCTTCCTTTTCCTTTTGTCTGCTACATAATTGTCCACAAACCACTTAGATGTCGTTCTCACATGTGTTTACTTAGAATAACATTTGAAAATTGAAGTCTGTACATGTGCGCTTTTGTTTGATTACCCACCAGGTTGATTCATATTTTACTGTTACTTAAGGAATATAAGAAAGGGGGCTGTTTAGTTCCTTACTTCCCCCGTGCATAGCTGCCATCAGTAATAACTAACATGCCGCATACAGCTCTATTAAAAATCCTCTATGAATATCAAGAGATACTTCCAGTGAATTTTAGAATGCTTTTTATCCTGTTTAAGAGTTCAAACATCGTTTAGTCCCTTTCCCAGTGGTTCCACTGTATTCCATTGAGTATCAGAAGGTCCCTAGGCTAGGCAAAATGTTCTAAGCCAGCTAGCCATTTTGAGGCAGGAATTTGTCCTGCAGCAGTCTCTTTGATGTGGCCACCTTGGTGAATTTGTCCTTTACTTCTTCTGATTTTTTTTCATCTAAATCAAAGCACCAGCTGGCACTTTTTTTAACAAGCAGGTGTCCCTTCCTCTTGCAAGGGGTAGGTACCCTTGTACTGATATTTTAGACTGCACAGGTTCATCTGCCTCTCCGTCTGGATGACTCCCTGTGGATGGTGTAAATCAGGATGGGTCATTTAAAAATGTGACTTTGACCATGGGCATAACACAGACCCATGCATCCCCTGCGGAACACGGGGACCCCAAATCCTCCAGGTGGGTGCTAACCCTTGAAGGTAAACCCATTCATCCCATGGTAAATGAATATTTGTGAGATACAGGAGACTCACGATTCCCTCATCAATTTTTGCGGGCTGCCCCAACATTTTGTGTTACGACAATGCCTGTGACTGTCAGTATCACCTGCATGCATTCTAAGGTAGGAGTCTTTGGTCTAGCAACAGGTAGGGTTGAGACTGCATGTAAATGTTGATTATTGAGGGAGGAAGGCAGAATTCCCAAGGAACTCAATGGTAACTGAATACTATTGTGAAATAACACAACTGAGAATTTGTGAAAACGAATGTAATGTATACCTTTGCACTCTCAGCACAACTTCCACAGTTTATAAGGGAGTCAACAAGAGAATGTGGTCTATGGTAGCAAATGGTTCATGAAAGATCAGCAGGGTGGCCTGACTAGAGTCATAAATTGCAGAATTGTTGCTAATCATCTTTATAATGGCTGAGTGCCCCTCCCAAGTTGGAAAGCAGATGGCAAATGTTCAAAGGTAGACACATTATTTAAAATGTCACTGGAATGGATTGCTGTTCATCTGTCCCAGATTTCAGAGGGATGAGATGCTTAAGACAATAACTCCAGAATTCTCTCCCATCTTAGTTGGATTTCTTTTTAAGTGCAGTAATGAATGTTATTTGGAGATAATTTATTGGCACTGGGTACAGTACTGCCCATGATATGGATAGTAATCCACTGGGTGAGCGTGAGGAGCCTGAAATATGATATTTGGAAGATGGCCTTGATAAACAGGCTCACAATCTCCTGGGATATCTATTGGCATGTATTTTTAAGTGGTATATATTTTATGGAAGCAGTGAACAGAAAAGTCTTGTGACCAACCAATAAAATAACACCATAAACAACTTTAACCAATAAAATAACTCTAGCAACTAAACAAGCAATATAAAAGGCACACTAATTGAATAATTCACTATTCCCACTCCAATCTAAACGAACTTGTGGAAGGTGTTGGACACTACAGAGGTGACATTTACTATTCCCACTCCAATATAAACAATCTCAGGGAAAGTGTTTGACACTAAAGGAGTAACATTTACATTTTCCAGTCCATTATAAACCAATTTGAGGAAGGTGTTGGACACTAAAAGGGTGACATCTACTATTCCCACTCCAATCCTAAACCAATTTATGGAAGGTGTTAGACAGTAAAGGGGTGACATTTACTATTACCACTATAATCTAAACTAATTTAGGAAAGGTGTTGAACACTAAAGGGGTGACATTTACTATTTCCACTCCAATCTAAACCAACTTGGGGAAGTTGTTGGACACTAAAGTGGTGAAATTAACTATTCCCACTTCAATCTAAGCAAACTTGGTGAAGGTGTAAAAAACTTTGAAAAGCAAATTAATTAAATCCAATTAAAAATAAAACTTTTGAACTAGTATACAATATTTTTCAAATGTAAAGTAGACAAGTAATGCTAAACATTATCACACGAGTAATTTATACATTTTTCTTAATTGTTATATTATAACACACTCATTTAAGCTACTATTATTTATATATTTAAATTAGATTAGAAAAAAACTTTTTATCAATTTAGCAATACAATTCCAACATTTTAATTAATATGTTCTACCATTTAAAAAAATGTAAAGGTATAACTACATTTTTTGTAAAAAAAGCAAGTTTTCTCAAAAGGTTTCCCAATGTATACATTTTTTTGACATAACAAGTTTTAAAATTTTCGGTGGGAGGCCTGGGTGTGGGACCTGGATGACAAGGAATGGTGGGAGGCCCGAGAGCTGATGATTTCATTACAGTTTTGTATGGTTCAATTTAACTACTTACATGCGACCTACCTTATCCCGCAGTGCTTACAACACCTGCTCACAGACGCCTCTGCCGCCTGCGTGAGATGCGCGCTCCCAGCAGCGGATTTTTTCCACGTGGGGTTGTCCAGTGTTGAAGCCCTTCAAGGAGGGGGGTTGGTCAGGTGCTTTCCATTGTTTTGGACCGTGTCTTAGATCTAACTCCCTGTAATGTGTTGCTGGGACTGGTGGAGGAATTGGGGGGGCCTTGGGCTGAGCGAGTGTTCGTTTGAATGACCTGCTTGGTCTTTAAGAGAGACGTGGTTCGTACTTGGAAGCAGCAAGTACCTGTCATGGTTCTCGGTCTGGGAGCTCACCTCGGGGCCCGTCAGGCTGAGTGGCTCCAAAGCGTGGTTGTTCTGCTTACTTGTGGGCATTATGGAGCTTCAGGTCATCGAGCTACTGGAAGTTGGTAGTCTAGCTTTTCTCCTGCCAAAAGCAATCCAGGAAGCAAGCGCGGGTTGAACTTCCGGGTGAAACCACATTTAAACCCATGGCGTTCAACCCAGCGTTGCTTCGGATTGAAAATCCTTGCCATAGATGAGATTGTCGTTCTGCAGCAGAGCGTTCACCCGTATTCATTAGGTTTCGGGAGAGCGGCGCTTCACAGTAACTAGCCGGACATTCTGCCCCCTAGCCAAGTGGTGAGTCCGCAGATTTTCGGTTTTAGCGCTGGAGCACTTACACCTTTCTGGTAGCACTTCACGCAGGAGTGCGATGCTTACCCTCAGCACACAAGTTTGGTGTTGGCGCAGGAGCGCTTACACCGGTCTGGGCAGCAACATGTGCAGGAGCGTGTTGTAGTACAACACACAGCTTCGGTGTTGGCGCAGGAGCGCTTAAACCGTTCTGGACAGCAACACGTGCAGGAGCGCATTGTTGTGCAACACAACTTTGTGTTGGCGCAGGAGCGCTTACACCATTCTGGGTAGCAACACGCGCAGGAGTGCATTGTTGCGCAACACGACTGCTGTGGCACAGAAGCGCGTACATCATTCTGGGCAGCAACACGCGCAGGAGCGCGTTGTTGTGCAACACAACTTTGGTGTTGGTGCAGGATCGCTTACACCGTTCTGGGCAGCCACATGCTCAGGAGCTCCTTGTTGTGCAACACAACTTCGGTGTGACGCAGGAGCGCTTACACCATTCAGGGCAGCAACATGCGCAGGAGCGCGTTGTTGTGAAACACACCTTTGGTGTTGGTGCAGGAGCACTCAACACACTACTGGAATCCTTCTACATGCAGGAGTGTATATTTCTTTTACTGCTAATAACCAACACCCTAAAACTACTTGCACAGAAGTGCTTACTTTTTCTTCTGGAGCTACATGATCAGCAGGGTGCAACGGCTCACCTTCGTGCACGCAGGAGCATATCCAGCTTCTTTCCTGTTTTCCCCGCCTATGGACGTAGAAACAGAGTTTCAGCTTGAACCACATCCAAGATGAACACAGATGTTCATTCGGTCTTACCCGCACAAGCTGCTCCTGTTTCCCGCCCACCCTCTGTTGTTAGCTGGCTTACTCATCCCCTCCTGCCTGTCCTCTATTGTCAGCTTGCTTCACCATCCCCTCTTGCCGATCCACCATTGGCTGTGTTTCTGCTCCATACCCTCCCGCCCACCCTCCATTGTTTACCTGCTGCCCCATCCCCTCCCGCCCACCCTCCATTGTTTACCTGCTGCCCCATCCCCTCCCGCCCACCCTCCATTGTTTACCTAAACTGAGAAAAATCCTAACTTTAAGACTTTCGGTTTTCACATAAGGCATTTAGGAGTCCTAAAGTTAGGACTCCTAATGTTTCTCCCCCCCTAACCGAGAAAAATCCTAACTTTAAGACTTTTGGTATTCACAGAAGGCATTTAGAAGACCTAAAGTTAGGACTCCTAACGGTTCTACTCCTAAACTGAGAAAAATCCTAACTGTAAGACTTTCGGTATTCACAGAAGGCATTTAGGAGTCCTAAAGTTAGGACTCCTAACTTCTGTGAATACCAAAATGAGTAAGTGCCTTCTGTGAATACCAAAATGAGTAAGTGCCTTCTGTGAATACCAAAATGGTAGTAAGTTTAGGATTTTGTCTTAAGTTAGTTCTGTGAATTGGGCCCTGTGTTAGCAAAAGTAATCTGAATAGTAATTAACTGCATTTTACGTAAAAAGCCCATTCATTCGAATGTACTAAACCTGTTGCAAACTGCTTACTTAAAACTGTAACCAAAACCAGTACAAGTTACACTGCAATTTTGAACTGTGTTCATACAAGTAATTTACTACTGCAAAGTATTTTTATGCTTACCTGTGCCAGGCTTGCTTGGTAATAGAAATAAAACAACAGTATATTTTTTATACAAAAACAATTGGCCTAGAGTTCAGTTCTTAAGTGTGTGAATTAATTTGCTGACTGAGTGTGTACATCAAATGCTTAACACTGTCGGGGCGTGGCTTGAGCGCCGACGGAGGAGGTCGCCTGAGCACTTGGCTCCGCGATGCGAGCCTCCAATAATCCTGAAAATCGACATTACCGACCCCTAACCCACTGGAGATTGTGTGGGAAGGTGTACTCGGTCGGCGGACCAGCGGAAGGCCGTCCCTGCAGTGCTGGCAGCTGACTAATTGAGCTGAACGCAGCCCGGCTGCCCCGAACGGAGCTGCGGTCAAGATGGCGGCCGTGCGGGAATGCTGATCCCCGAGCGAGCGGCGACCTTACGGGACCTGAGTCCTAAATAAGACCCCCCTGACCACCGACGAGAAGGGAAGTGGCTGCCCGAACCACGATCAGAGAAACCCGCGCGGTGGCTCCTGCATACCCCAACCAAGCTCAGGTTGACGGCTTCACGTCCAGCTACAGGCTAGTGAGGAAGAAGTTGTTCCACGGAGGGTGCTTGCAGCTCCGATCTACAGCCCAGCGGACTCAGCGAGAGTAAAAACGCCCCCTGGACCGAGGTCGGGCGGGGCCGTCCCGAATTGCTGACCGCTGCGGGACATAAACATTCCGCCACCCGACTGGCAGACCCCGCGCAACGCATAAAATGGCGGCCACGGGACTGGCTTGGCCTCCGCCGACCCAAGATCAGGGAAAGAGCGCTGCCGGCCTGCGGGTCGGCAACATCTAGCCTCAACCCCGCATGAAACCAAGTGTCGAGCGCGCTCCCTGAGGAGGCCGCACCTGCAGAGCGGCTCACGCGCAGGGCAAACCCGCTCCTGGGACCTACGCTGCTGGACACAAGCCGACCGTAGGAGAGATGGACGGACGGCCGGCATACACCGCACTTGTGGGAGTTGGAAGAGAAGGAGGCGCCATAACGGGAGACCCTCAGGAGGACTCAGGCAAGAGGGCTACCCGTTCGTTAATTGGAGGGCACAACGCTTCCCCCCCCCCCCCACTCGGTAACCACGGATCGCAGGAGTGGCTGCTGGAACCCTCAGAGCGAAGAAAGTGGTGTCCAATGGGTCGATGTACAGAGGAGGGCACAACGGTCTCTTAAACCACACAAGGGTGGCCCACACACGAGCCTTCCTTCTCTCTGGGTGCTTGGGACCTTGGGGGCGTGAACGCCGCATTTGCACCCAGAAGGGGAACGCGGGGCACAGCCACGGAGGAGAACTATTGTGTGAATTGCAACGAGCGCAGGAGCGCGGCTGAGTTGCGACATGGCCACAAGTTGGACCATAGCGGTGGCGCCCACTAGTCGACAGGGTACAGGTGGGGATGTGCGGTTCGCCAAGGCGATAGCTGCTTGGAAGATCACCGGGACCTGTTGCCTTGGGCCGGTGGATCGCGCCTGCCGGAGACGCTGCTGGGAGCATTACCCCTCACACTTCCCTGAACCTGAAGTTCCTAACCCTGCAGCACAAACGCCTCCTTATAGCCAGATATTACGGTGCTGCGAGTGGTGGCCCTTGAACCCTGCGGGCTGGCGGAGAAGTCTAGAGGTTCCCTGGGGATCGTGCCTGAGGTCAGTTATTGTGTAGGACCCCCAGTTTGGAGACATTACAGCCAAGCAACCACTGAGGAGGCTACCCAACCGCCCCGGTCATGGGAAAACCCAAAGGAACCAAAGGTGGCACCCCGCCCCTAGGGGATACTGAGCCAATGGACACTGGGGATCAGCTGGCCCCGGACAGCTGCAGGATTCCCAATTGCAGCTTCATCTAGACAAAATATTGGCGGCGCTGACGGATACACGGTAGGCGTTCCAGCACACTATCGCGCAGGTGACCACGAGCCTGGGGCTGCCCCGAGCGGACCACGGCAAATTGGCCGATAGAGTTAAACTGGTGGAAGATGTGGTCCACACGTTAGAACCGGCACAAAAGGACATTCGGGCAACCATGACTAACATTATGGACCGTATGGACATGCTGGAGAGAAGAGCGGAGGAGGCAGAAGGGCGTAATCGCCGAAATAACATCCAAATAGTGGGACTGCCGGAGAAAGTGGAAGGGAGAGACATGGTGCAATACCTCGAGGACTAGCTCAGGCAAACGGTGGCACCGGAGGGATTATCCACCTTCTACACGCTAGAGAGAGCTCACAGAGTCCCAGCCAGGCCTCCTCAGCAGGGCCTCCTGCCGCGCCCGGTAGTCGCCCGACTGCTGCACTATAGGGACAGAGACCTGTTGCTTCAAAATGCAAGAACAAACCACCCCTTCCAGGTGGAGAAAAGCAGAGTTAACATCTTCCTGGATTACACATACGACACGCAGAGACGGCGGACCTCCTTCCTCGCGGTCAAAAGGGAACTACGATCTGAGGGCTTGCAATATTCCCTGCTCTCTCTGGCCCGGCTCCGAGTCATTGTTGACGACTCCACCAAGTTCTTCGCCACTCCAGAGGATGCCTGCACCTGGCTGGAGTTATACAAGTCCGGCAAAGACGTACTTGCACATCGACCAGGCAATGACCCCGATGGCCTGCCACAACGGAAATCGAGATGCATTCGGAACAGACAAAGAGGACAGAGGAAGCCCCCGCAATCCGTAACCACAGAAGAGCAGAAAGAGGTCCTGGACTTGGTATCGGTTATCTCGGGTACACAAGGCACGCCATCGCAGGAAGAAGAAGAATCTGAGAAAGGCGATGGACACTCTGACACCGATCGTTCTGAAACAGACAGTATGCCGCTACCAGTGGTCACCCCGGCCATGGCGGAAGAGATGATGGATGAAGGCTAAAGACAACTGGTGAGCTGTATGGGATCCAGACATGGTCAGCAGGGGAAGTTTGGCTGAGGTTGATGGGGAAGGGAACCTGACTGCGGTTGGGGAGGGAGATTGTCGATGGAGAACTACACTGTACGAGGCTCGATCGCTCGACGACGAGTCTAGGGCTCGGGCGGCTGCCCGTTGGCGACCAACCCCCCACTGAGCCCTTAAGGCGCACCCACAGCGACTCCTGTGGGGTTAATTCCATGGTTTTCAAAGGGATTGTTTGGACCGGTGCTAGATGGCGATCACTAGGTCCTGTTCTGGGGGGCGAGTGGGGACTGTTTAGTTTTAGTTTGGGGATTTGGGCGGGGGGACTCATCCTCGAGAATAGCACCTTCCCATGCTCTGGGAACTCAGATTGTAACGATGGTGGAGTGTGTGATGCGCTGAGGGACAATGGGTGATTTGACTAATATAAGATGCATCACATGGAATGTGCGAGGTCTCCACAGCATGACAAGGCGCCATAAAATTCATGCCTATTTGGTGCGTAGAGGAGTGCAGGTAGCGCTGCTGCAAGAGACACACCTAACACGAGCAGAGGGAATAGTGCTGCAGCGTAGGTGGAGAGGGCAAGTTTTTTATGCAACCTATTCAGCATTCGCAAGTGGTACACTGGTTTGGATCAGGGCCCGAGTTCCATTTCAGGTGACCCAACAGGTTATTGACCCAGAGGGCAGGTTCGTGGCCGTGAGGGGCAGATTGGGAGGTAAAGCTATAACTATTTGCAGTGTTTATGCACCCAACGTTGAGCTGGTGGCTTTTCTAGCGAAGCTGTCTGGATCTCTAGCACACTTACTGACAGGACCACTGTTAATTGGGGGAGACTTTAACTCAATATTAGATACCTCATTAGATAGATCTCACCCACCGCTAAGGGACTCCCTGATACATCGTACCACTAAAGGTAGATTTGAATGGCAGGAGAGGTGGGGCTTGATGGACATATGGCGTGCACAGCACCCGCACGACCGGGATTATTCTTATTTTTCAGGGATGCACGAGCTCCATGTATGGCTGGACGCGATACTTTGCTCCCCAGACCTGGTACCAGTGGTGGTGCGTACTGAATATTTAACACGCACGGTGTCGGATCATAACCCTCTGCTATTGGCCTTGCGATGGCTCCCTAATGAATCATGTGTTCCCACCTGGAAACTGCATCCTGAATTGCTCGATGATCCTGTGTTTAAGGGGGCATTAGAGGAGAGAATTACACAATACTTCGATGATAATGCAGGCACGACCGAGGCGAGGTCTACGGAATGGGATGCCTTCAAGGTAGTTTTGAGAGGGTTCTGCATAGTTGCACAGGTAGGAGTGCGTAGGGTTCTCCTGGATGATCTGGATAGAGCAGACAGGGCGCTTCGGGAAGCGGAACTTTCAAGGCCCGGTCACCAGGAGCTCCAAGACACGGTCACTAAGGCCAAGGAACTCGTGGCGGTAGAAACTGAGCGCTTGCGCAGTTACGACTATAAGGCATACACAGCCAGGACGCATGCAGAGGGCGATCGGGCTGGGACCTTGTTGGCCTGGCTTGCTAACCCCACTAAAAGAGGCACCCCTATAGTATTGATGCGCACTTCTGATGGGAGGGAGGTCTACAACCCAGACCGAGGTTCTGCAGTGCTTCGAGAGCTATTATGCATCCTTATATAGAAGTAGGTTGGAGGTAGGGGCCCCGGCTGTGAAAGCCTTCCTGGAAGGACTCTGCTTTCCGGAGTTGGACCGGGACCAGGCCGAGACGATGGGCAGAGATATAACAGTGGAGGAAATTCGGGGCGCCATTAAAAGCATGTGGCGGAACAAAACCCCAGGATTAGATGGCATACCAATAGAATTTTATAGCAAGCACGTTGACCTCCTGGCGCCAAGATTGCTGGAGGTCTATAGTGAAGCAAAGCGGTTGGGACGGCTGCCATCTTCCATGCGAGAAGCACTAATCATACCCCTACTGAAGCCAGGAAGGGAGGGTGAGGATACAGCCTCTTACAGACCGCTCTCGATGCTCACCACCGACTATAAAATACTGAGCAGTATTTTGGCATCTCGCCTATTAAGCCACATGACCACCCTAGTACGTCCACTAATATCACAGCAATACCCGGTCGAGAGAGGTACGAGGCAGGGGTGCTCGTTGTCCCTGCTACTGTTCGCTCTAGCGATAGAACCTTTGGCAATATCGATCCGATCAGGCGTCCACTATGCCGGGTTGAGCGACAGGACAGGACGTCACCATATATCGCTATATGCGGACGACCTCCTGCTTTTCATTGAGGACACCGATGGAGCGTTGGAGGGTGCCGACAGCTTGCTTCAGCGGTTTGGTATGGTCTCGGGCCTCAAAGTAAACTGGGACAAGACATGCTTATTCCCAGTACGCCACGGCGAACCACGACTGACTACAGGCAGACCAGTGCGCTGGGAGCCCACCTGCTTAAAATATCTAGGCGTTCACATATACCACTCACCGGCCGACGTACTGGAGGGAAATATAGGGCGCAGAGTGAGGACACTGAAGAGTAGCATGGCCTTTTGGGCCACGCTTCCACTATCCATAGCAGGTCGAGTGGCACTACTAAAAATGGTGGCACTACCACAGTTTCTATACTACTTTAGGACACTCCCTGTGTGGATTCCAGCTGCCACCTTCCGACTCCTGAGATCCATGATAGTGTCCTTCCTTTGGGGGACGGGTCGGCGAAGAGTGGCTCTAAGGACACTGTTAAGACCCAAATCAGAGGGAGGGATGGCGGTCCCTGAATTGGAACTATATTATTTGGCAGCGCAACTGCAGATTTACACTCAAGAGGTAGCTCGGGAATTTAGAGGCCCGGAACAAACCAGAGATCAAGGCATCCCTCGTCATGTTCTTTCCTTCATAGCACTACAGCAAAAGCTAGTAACACGCGCTTTATCTCTTGAGGAAAACACGATACGGCAATGCTGGAACCGCACTCAGCGCAAGGCGGGGGTGATACATCCATATGCCCCTAAGATGTCATTGGGAATGCTGACAGCGCTCCCGCACGGTGGCGACTGGTCGAGACTGCAGATGTGGGAAGAGGCAGGTACACAGATGGTGGGAGACTTATATGAGGATGGGGCCCTGATGCCCTACCCGACGCTACTAGAACGGTATGACTTACCTAGGGGGGACTTCTTGCTCCACGCCGTGTTAACACAAGCGATACAGAAACACTGGAAAGAAGGCCTGACCGAGCCGAAAACGACAATGGCGTGCCAATATGCCATGAGTTCTGCTGGAACTTACAAGGCAGTCACCTGTCTTTACTCCAGAATGGTTAATGAAGATTTACCTCCTCTAACGACTTTGAAGGGGAAGTGGGAAACGGAGGTAGGAAGACCCATACCTGAAACAACTTGGGCGCAGATTGTGCGGCGGGCCCAGAAGAGCACCCGCAACGCCAGATTTCAACTAGTACACTTTTTTGTCCTCCACCGCACGTACCTTACGCCGGAAAGGATCCAAAGGTACTTCAATGCAGACGGGGCGGCTTGCCCCAGATGTGCACTAGTTGGAGCAGAGCTGGGCCATATGCTGTGGACATGTCCGGCACTGGAGCTATATGGGAAGGAGGTAGGAGACACCCTGAACGCGATCACCAAACGAAGTTTGGTATTCGATATAGCAGTAGGCGTGCTGCACTGGTTCCCCCACACCCCTAAAAATAAGATTACCAGTAAATTTATAGACATGGGACTTGTAATAGCCAAGCGCGAAATAACACAACACTGGAAGGCAGCGATAGAACCGAATAGCATGAGATGGAGGAACGAGTTCCTCAAATGGGCTAATGGAGAGAGTTCGATCAGATTCCAAACTGCGCAGCGACAACATAATGAAAAGGCATTAGAATCGGCTCAAGCATGGGACACCCTGACACAGGCATTGCACGACTATGATATGCAGGATGACCAGGCAGAACAGCACTCAGAAGGCGGGGCTACCCCGTAACACCCCAGGGACACCGCATCACTTACCATACTTTCCAGCGACTCCTGCTCACTCACATTTGCAGAGATGTTACCACCTGCAATTAGAGGATGAGGACCCGGGGTGGGGGGTGGGATAAGGGATAATCTGTTAGCCACTTGGGTGAGGCACACAGAGATTAGTACACGAGGAGATCCATAGAGTGGGCGAAGGGAGACTAGATAAGGGATACCGAGTTAAGATTGTACTGACACCTTGCTATTGCCTCTTGGGGTTCTAACTGTTTATACGTTGATGAATGGGTTGAAGGGGGGAAAAGAAAAGCAAATGCCAGAACTTCCTGCTGAACAGTTGCACACGTTTTTTTTTCTTTCTTTGTTTGTCTCTATGCTTCCAGCAACTTTCCAGTTAAAGCCGCCTGGCCTCTGGGATGTGGGCTTACTGGCCATGTAATGTTTTGTTTCACGATTTGTGCAGTGCTACTGTCGCAAGCAGGATTGCCGAAAAGAATGATTCAGTGTTATGCAAATCTGCAATAAAAAATATTTTTTAAAAAAAATCAAATGCTTAACGTTGTCCTCTGATACTGCCTTACTGCTCGAACAAGCTATCACTTTAGAGAGTAAGGTTGTATCTAACTTTAACCTCTGCAAAACCTCTGGATACCCCTGGACTCTATACACACTGTACCTCACTTTGGTGCAGTATATATAGAGCCAGTTCTCACAGTGGCGAAACACATGTTGCCAGGCAAAGAGGGAAGAGGTTTGGTTAAATACAGATCAGAAGTGAAGCAGTAATTTTTCTTGATTTTGGTTCCTCAGATTCCAAGAGGGATGTTGCTCAGACTCCACTCTGACAGCCTGGCTCTATTCTCCTGGCACGGCACGCGTGTACCATATGTTTATGCTCTTCATTCCTCGCCTCACACCGCCAATGTATCCCTTTGCACGATAATCTTTCACTTTGTTATCCAGAAGTCTTGGATTGTTTGTGTCAGTGAGTCACTGACCATGTATGCAAAGGTCGAAGTGGGCAGGATCTGAGGGGCAGGACGTGCCCACACTTCTTTTTTTTTTAAAGAAAAACAGTTCCATTACTTTTTGTGGAAAGACAACCGTCCCGGGACAGTTAATTCTGAGAGTTGAAATGCTTCAGGTACAGTATAAAGCAGGGTGTCTTGTGCTGTGAACCCATGAGAGGGGCAGATAGACTAACAAGTCTAATTTCCGGGGTGCCCCCCCTCCCCCCCCCCCCCCCCCCACCCTGAAAAGAATGTAAATGTGCGCAACTGGCCAATCTGAAAATGTAAGTGATGCTTGGGAGCCAGTATTGGCTTTATTAACAGAATCAATTGAAGCTTTCTGATGACACAGA
Source organism: Lissotriton vulgaris (assembly GCF_964263255.1). NCBI lineage: Eukaryota > Metazoa > Chordata > Amphibia > Caudata > Salamandridae > Lissotriton > Lissotriton vulgaris. The sequence goes on along the minus strand of NC_141685.1, from coordinate 1,086,054,646 downwards.
TTTTTTATTTTTTAGTGGTTTTGTAAAGGAGTTACCATCTGCGCTGTAAAGTGTGTCCTTTTAAAAGACAGCTATAAAAGAAATTGCACTACATACAGCCTGGGTATTACTAAATTGTATATTTAGGAAGCACTTTTCCATCTTAAACCTTTTTGCTCATTTTGTAGCAGCCTACCTTATAATGCATGGGTACTCAAACATTTGCCCAGGGGCCACAAAGTATGGTCTGTGGTGTGACCAAGGGTCGCATTGATGCCAGCAGGGTGGTGGTAGTGGGTCTGGGTGGGTCAGGTATTGTGTAAGGAGGTAAAAAAAAAACGTTAAATTAACGGGCAAGCATTTATTCACAGGTTAAATAAAGTTAAGTGGTGTAGGACACCACAATAGTTACCTAATAACTTTAATCTAATCTGCAAATGAATGTTTGCCTTTTTATTTAACTTTCTGAATATTATTGCTTAGCCAGTAAAGAGCAGCTTGTGCTGCTGTTCACCAGTGGGGTAGCATGTAAAGGTAAAGAGGGCCACCAGTGCCCCCGCGCCGTACTTTGAATATCACTATTATAATGTATATAATGCAAGTCCAAAATAATTACATATATGCACAGTGCTTTCTGTCACGGACTGACCTCGCAGCACTAAACATACACAAGTCATTGTTCTCCGCTGCACCAACAGCTTTCAATTCTGTGGTTCTCTGGTTACTCACACAGACCTCTGAACGACATTAACTAATAAAGGTCTCATCATTTACGACCGTGCATTATTTTATATTTAGCTACATGAAGGTGAAAGACCGAAAAACAGTAACAGAATAATTCGATTTTTTAAGCCACGCCATTGACCGCACCAACATTGTGTGAAGCATTGCAATTCCCATACTTTTTTAATGGACTTTGTCCCCTGCATGAATCCCCAATCCTTACAGGCGAGGACATAACGGCAGTGTGAAGAATTACCTAAGCACAGCAATGTTTTCTTTAAAGAAAAATCAATTCATTTAAAACAAAGTGTATGTATTGGGGTGAGGCATTTTCATTGAAAGTGCACATTGTCCATGGCTGCAATTTTGCTGGCAGCTATGACCGGTATATGTAATCTCCAGCTATGTCTTTGGTCTTACACTATTCTTACTCCTATTTGTTCATTTAGGAGCTCGGGTCGGCAGTCAAGACTCCTCAGCCCAGCCTAGACCAGCTCTACCTCTCAACAAAACAAAATGGAGGCTGTGGCAAAGCGTGACTTCATCGCAAATGGCGAGGATGAGCTGAGCTTCAAGAAGGGTGACATCTTGAAGGTAAAATTGCTTCAATTTGGGGCAGGAAGAGTTGTGAAAGTTATGTCACCAGGCAGTGAATACTGCCAGGAAGGGACCTTTCCTGGTGGTTAATGTCCTTTGGAAGAAGGGACTTAGCCCACAATGTGATTAATATATCAGTATGTTTTGTCAATTACTGTCATACATTGTATACAAGCACTTGGCACTTTGACGTATCCTGTATGCTTTTCTGAGGGTTAAGATAAATGCAGCTCTATTCTTAACTGTGATTAATTTTTATGCACATAGGCTTTACTGCATTAAAAGTCTGGCTTAATCTGGATTTACTCTTAAACCAGCATATATTAAAAGACTGCCTTAGGCTGGACAAAGGAAAAGAAATACTGTGGCTATTTTATGTGAAAAATGAGCTGAAGAAACTTGGGCGACCCGAGCTATTTGAAAACCCGGATACCATTGTAAAGGGTGATATTGCATGGGTTAAGAAAAACTTTCGGGCGCGAAGAGCTATGGAAAGGGAGGAGATTGAGCTAAAAAAGCCTCACGTGAGGGCCTACTATTTGTTGGTAACGACCCCTATGACTGAGCCATACTTGCAGTTGGTCACAAGGCCTTTCCACCGCGTTTTGTTGACAAAATTTCGCTTCAATCTAATACATTTTGTTCTGGGTATGTACAATGGGTGGAGTAGGCCTGTTGATACAGCCCTTTCTAAATGTGATGATAGCTCTAGTCAGGAAACAATGCATTTTACCCTCTTCTGTCGTTATTATCAGGATATTAGGTTAACATTTGTATTACCACTGTTAAAGGGAACAGGGATTGTCCAGGCTAGGCCTGCTTTGCTTTACTTACAACGTCTGGAATCTCCCTGGACAATTTTTAATATCGCAAGTTACTTTGTTGCTGCTGTGCGTATTAAGAACCAAAGATGTGTAAATAGTGTTGTTCCCTTGACCAGTTGAGCACCTTATTACCCCTTTCTTTTTAGACAGGGTCTCATGAGTCCCGACATACAATTGTTAAAATTTTATGGATTGAAACGTATAATTACTCCTTTCCCTTTTTATCATGGCTGAGATTTTTAAGAAGTACATATTTAACTGTATCAATTGAATATTATGAATTGTGTGTTTTTATATGTACCTTTTATGATTTAAATTATTCGAATAAAGTGGTTTTGACTTGACTTGACTTGAACAGTATGTTCTTCTTTTTAATGTTGTATGGCCCAAGCAAGAATATTTTATGTCAAACTGCTGGATATGTATCGAAATGTAGCATTTTGTGATGATCGTTTTGTCCCTATCTGAATAGGTTGCACTTTTCGACAACTACGGGCATATACTGCATACAAGTACTTGGCACTTTGACGTAACCTGTATGGTTTTCTATCAGATAGGATGAATGCAGGTATACTTTTAAATTTGATTAATTTTATGTATATTAGTTTTAGTTGAATGGGCTGTGGGCCCCTCACCTGTGATACAGCTGCTATGCCCACACACGCTTGCTGACTCTTCCACTTTTATTTATTTTTAAAAGATTTATATAGCGCTGGCTAGACCCAGAGGGCTTTACATGAGTAAGATGACATAAGGCAAACATGGCATACAAGTAGATAAAAGATAATGAAACAACATGCAAAATATACAAAATCAAAATAGATAAACAGGTGCAAGAGCTAAACACTTGAAGTAATTAGGTAGGAGATGTTAAGGAAATGGACAAATAATTGGACAAATATAACATGGTGCTTGGGGATCAAGTGTAGGTCACAGGTTAGGACCCCCAATAATAATTGAGCCAACATGGCATACAAGTAGATAAGGAATAATGAAGACTACTTACGGTATATACAAATCAAATAGGTAAATGGGCGCAAAAGCTATACATTTCAGGTAATTAGGTAGGTGGTGTTCAGGAAATGAACAGGGTTTACTGGCCAAATATAACATGATGATTGGAGATCAAGTGCAGGTCACAGGTTAGGATCGCCAATAATAATTGAGGAGGTGGAGTATGAGGTATTTTGTGAAGCTGGAATAGGAGGGGTTACCGCGCAGGATTTTTGGGAGTGCATTCCAGATGATAGGGGCATTACCACGGAAGGAGCGTGATTGTGTGGATTTCTTTTTATGATGTGGTGGGATTAGGAGGAGGGTGTTGGTGCTTCTAGGAGTTTGTTTGGTGCCTGCAATGAGGGGTTTCTTGGAGAGGTACTGCAGAGTGTTTTGGTGGAGGACTTTATAAGTAATACAGGCAGTTTTGTAGGCGGATCTACCTTCAATCGGGAGCTATTCAAGAGATTTGAGAGCTGGGGATATATGATCGAAATGTTTGCAGTCTCTAATGAGCCTGGCTGCAAGGTTGAGCACAGCTTTGATTGGAGCAAGGTGGACCTTTGGGATTCCGTTGTGGATGGCGTTACTATAATCAATACGTGAAAGAACAAGTGACCAAACAAGTTTAAAATCATCACTATATATAAAGGGTTTGATTTTCTTGGGGTGTAGGAGAGTGAAGAGGGCTTCATTAGTGGAGTTTTTGATGTGGATGTTGAGAGTTAGGGTGTTGTCGATAGAAATACCAAGAGATTCGACGGATTTGGACAAGGTGAGTGAGCAGTTGAGTGCGTTAAGATCAGAGATCCAGGATTGAACGGGAAGAGGGTTATTTTTAGGAGAGAAGACAATGATTTCGGTTTTATTAGGGTTAAGTTTGAGATGATCGGAAAAGAACCTGGTTTGGATCTTGGTGAGGGTGTTGTTCAGGTGTAGGATGTCATTGTGAGTCTTAATCTTGTAATAGATTTGGGTGTCATCGGCGTAGAGGTGGTAGTTGATGCCTGCTTGTTTAAGAATGAGGGTGAGGAGTTCCATGAAGAGGTTAAAGATAGTGGTAGAGAGAATAGATCCTTGGGGGACTCCAAGGGAGACAGGAGTGGGGTTAGAAATACAGTTTAGAATTTTGATTTGCTGAGTTCGCGTTGTAGGTAGGAGACAAACCATTTGTAGGCAGTACCATTAAGGCTGAAAAGGGTCCTAAGCACGTTAAGGAGGGCTGAATGGTTGACTGTATCGAACGCTGTGGAGAGATCAAGGAGGATAAAAAGGCAAGTCTCTCCATTATCAGGTGAGTGGTGGATGTCATCGATTTTTATTTAAACAGTTTTATATAGCGCTGGCAGGACCCAAGGGTATCAGAGCTCTTTACAGGCAAAAGATAAAAACAAATATAAGAAGCAGCTCAAACATAAAGGAAAGGCAGAATATGAGAACAAAAAGTAAAGGAACAATAGGTATAAAACAAGGTATAGGCAGTAACATTAAGAACCAGTCAGGGCATTGGATGAAAGAGTAAGTGGGAAAGGGGAGTAGAAGGGGAAGGGAATAGGGGTGAGGTGGGGATATGGAGGAAGTAAGGAGAGAAGAGAACAAGAAGGGGAATGAAGTGGGAAGAAGTGAACAGAAGGAAGGAGGAAGATGTGGGGAGCAAAGCGCGGTTGGTGGGTCAGGTATGAAGCTGAGAGGAAGAAAGGTAATATAAGAGGGTGGTTAGGAGACACCTGGGAGGTAAACAGGATTAAGGACCCCAATATTTGAGGAGAAGGTGTTGTTTGAGATCTTTTTTGAAACTGAAGTATGAGGGGTTACAACGTAGATCTTTGGGGAGAGAGTTCCAAATGTTAGGAGAGTTACAGGAGAAAGAGCGTGCTTGAGTTGATTTCTTTTCAACCAAGGGAGGGACCATCATGAGGGCATTGTGGCTTCTCAATTCTCTGGAGCAGCTGGCTTTGTGAAGTTTGTGGGAGAGATACAGTGGGGTTTGAGGGTGCAAGGCCTTATGCGTAATGCAGGCGTTCTTGTAGATGGATCTGCCATCCAGGGGAAGCCATTGGAGATCTTTGAGGATGGGAGAGATGTGATCCCGCCTCTTGGGAATCCGTGATAAGCCTGGCCGCAAGGTTAAAGACTGACTTGATTGGGGCTAGATGAACTTTAGGAGTACCTAAGAGCAAAGCGTTGCCTTAGTAGAGTCTGGAGAGTACTAATGATTGTACGACAAATTTAAAGTCACCAACAGGGATGAAGGGTTTGATTCTTTTGAGGTGAAGAAGTGAAAAGGGTGCTGCTTTGGCAGCACTTTTTTATATGAGGTGAAAGGCTGATGTTTTGGTCAATGCTGATTCCGAGAGATTTGACTCAGTTGGAGATTGAAAGGGAGCAGTTGAGAGCATTTAGGTCAGAGAGCCAGTGTTGCATGGGGAGCCGGTTATTTTTAGGGGCAAAGAGAATGACTTCAGTTTTTTTAGGGTTGAGTTTCAGGTGGTTGTGATGGAACCATTGTTGGATCTTAGGCAGGGTGTCATTGAGGTGCTGAATGTCAGATTGGGATTTAATTTTACAGTAAAGATGGGTGTCATCTGCATAGAGGTGGTAGTTGATACCTGCTTTCTTTAGAATGATGGTGAGGGGCTCCATGAAGAGGTTAAATAGAGAGGGAGAGAGAATAGAACCCTGGGGAACACCCAGGGAGACAGGTGTAGGTTTAGAGAGGCAACTGCTGATTTTGATTTGTTGGGATCTGTGCTGGAAGAAGGAAGTGAACCATTCAAGAGCGGGACCATTGAGGCCAAACCGATCTTTGAGGGTATTGAGTAGGGCAGAGTGGTTGACAGTATCGAAGGCAGCAGAAAGGTCAAGAAGGATGAGAAGGGAAGCCTTCCCCTTGTCAAGGGAGTGATGGATGTCATCGACAATGTTGAGCATTACAGTTTCAGTGCTACAACCCTTTCGGAAACCTGCCTGAAATACATCCAGAAGGCAAAATGAGTCAATGTGTTTGTCCAGTTGGAGCAGGACGCATTTTTCAAGTGCTTTTGAGAGAAGAGGAAGATTAGAGATGGGGCGAAGATTGTTAAGGTTGTTAGGGTCAGCTCTAGCGTTTTTAAGGATGGGGGAAATTTGGCCCAACTGGAGGGAAACAAGGACACAACCCGTAGCCAGGGATGTGTTGATGATGGTAGTCCAATAAGGAGTGATGATATGCTTTAGGTCTTGAACGATATTGGAAGGGAGAGGGTCCAGGGAATGAGAGGAGGGCTTGAGCTTGGAGATGATGTTGAGAACTTCTCGCTCTGTAACTGGGCTAAAATGAAGCCAGGAGGCATTGTTTTTAAGCTGTGCGCTAGGGGGGAAAAGATCTTGGGGGTGGCAGAGAACAGGTGACGTGCAGGATCAGAGGGGGGGGAAAGGATCAAGAGGGGCGAAGGTGAGAAAAGTGTCAAGGGTGGGAGGACCAGGAGGGGTGAGACACCTTGCGGCGGGAGATTTGAAGCAAAGGATGAGTCAATCTTGGTAATTGTTTCAGAGAAGAATTTCGCAATTAGTTCGCAATTTTCGATGGTGGCGGTCAACTTGGGGGTGGCGGAAGCAGATTGTTTTTTGATATTGTTAAATAATTCCCTGGGTCTATTCTTGGCTCGATCCAGTTGAGCGCAGAAGAAGGAGGCCTTTTCACTAAGGGTGTGTTTTTTGTAGTTGTACCTAGCGGATCTGAGGAGGGCGAGGTTGGAGAGAGAGGGGTATTGTCTCCAAGAGCACTCGGACATTCTGAGTGCACGTCCTTCATTGTTAAGTTTAGCATTAAACCAGGATTTGGAAGGGATGTTTTTTAGCAGTTTTAATTTGGCTGGTGCAATTTGGTCAAGGATTTCTGTGATTGTATTGTTGTAGTGTTCGGTGATATCGTTAGCATTTTGTGAGGGAGGGGAAAGTTGAAGTTTGGCTTTGAGTGAAGATTCTAGTACGCCAGAAGGAATAAGGTGAATGTTTCTGGTTAGTTTCTTAAGTTTAAGGTTTGTGGAGGGAAGGGGGATGAGTGAATCTGTTGATCGTGAAGAGGATGAGCTGATGGTCCGACCAATCGATGGGGACAATGTGCGAGAGGGAAGCTAAATCTTTGCTGGTGATGATGGCATCTAGCGTCGCTGCTTTGTCGAGTGTAGGAGTATGGCAAAGTTGGATCAAGTCATTAACATCAAGGAGATCATTGAGGGTTAAAACTGAGGGGTCGTTATTATAGTTCCAGTGAATATTGAAGTCTCTGAGAAAATTTTTATTGGAGTAGGAAATCGAGGCTTGGGAAAGTTGGTCAGACAATTCATCAACAAACGGAATAGGGTCACCAGGGGGATGATAAATATTGTGGAGCCGAATAGGGGGGCCCACTGAACTACAAGTTCGGCTACCAGATATTCCTTTGATGGAGAGGACTCAACGTCTGTGGAGGTATTTCACAATTGCCTGCAGGACATGGCCCGGTGGCTCCAGGCTGATTCCTTACAATTTAACGCTGGTAAGACAGAGGTGATCGTATGTGCTGCGAATAGGATCCCTCGTCTTCTTCCTGGCAATTTCTGGCCCCCGGATTTTTCAAACACAGTCCAGCCTATAAAAACTGTCCGCAACCTGGGCATTATGTTTGATAGCAAGCTTTCCCTGGAAGCCCAGGTTACAAAAACAACAGCCTCCTGTTTCGGGATCATTAGGTCCCTTTGCAAAAATGTTCCGCTTTTACCTTCGCAGGCGCGTGCCTTAGTGGCAAGGTGTACCATCCTCAGTGGGCTTGACTACTGTAACGCCCTCCTGCTGGACTCCCCCAACTTCCTGCTGGACAGACTACAAAGGATCCAGTCAGCAGCAGCCAGACTAGTTTTAGGGCTCCCTAGAAGGTCCTCTGCTTCTGCAGCTTTGGCAAAACTTCAGTGGCTCCCTCTGAGACAGAGAGTGCACTTTAAATCACTCTGCCTGGTTTTTAAAGCCCTTCATGGGGTAGGACCGGCGTAACTGCACAAAAAATTTGACTGGTACACCCCTTCAAGACTGCTTCGTTCGTCCTCGGCCAGACTGGTGAAGGTGCCAAGATTTAAGAAAGTCAGGTCAGGGGGTAGATCCTTCGGAGTGGCGGCAGCTAGACTGTGGAACAAACTTCCCTGGGAAATCAGGCAAATCTGGGAACTTCTCCCCTTTACGAGATGTGTAAAAACCTGGTTGTACCCCAAGAACTAGCTGGCTGGCTTCTGCCTTTGACTCGCTTCTACTTTTGAGCTGCTGAGCGCCAGGATGCCTGCAAGGTGATAGTGCGCTCTATAAATTTGAATAAATAAATAAAAAAGAAATAAAATAAAATATTCGAAAGTGGTTTGGTTGGAGTTCTTGACAAGTGAGAGAGGGAGGTCATCTTTATAGATGATGGCTAGACCCCCCCCCTCCCCCGTTTTTGACAGGCCTGTCTTTTCTGAGGATGGAGTAACCAGGGAGGGAGAGCATGTCGAGAATAGATGAAGAGTGAGCTTTGAGCCAGGTTTCCGTAAGAAAGGCAATGTCAATGGCTTCACTGAGGATAGTCTCCGAGATTTCCGTGGCATGACGTGCAGCCGATCGACAGTTGATGAGCATGCAGTTAAGGGGTTTGGGGTTGAAAGCAGGAGTAGTTTCAGAGTAGTCAGTGGTGCGTTGCCAGGGAGGCCTAGGCGAATGAGGGGTGATTGGGATGCGGCTAATTCCCAGGATCACGGGAATAGTGGAGTGAGGAATATCCTTATCAGTAGTCGTAGAAGATGATGGAGGGAGCTCAGGCGAGTCGGTGGCGGTAGGGCTGGGGTTAATCCCAGGGGACGACGAAAAGGAGGGAAGAGGAATGTGAGATTCAACGGTCAAAGGGCTAGGTGGGTAGGAATCCTTTGAGATCCTTAGGTCCAGGGAGGGAGGGTGGATAGACTTAAGTGGAGGGATGGGAAGGCAGTTACGGGGGAATCCATCGTAGCGGATGTCATTAGGAGAGGTGCAACTTTGAGGTGGGGGAGAAAAGTTGGGAGGAGTGTCATCGAAGGAGATGGGATGGTTGGAAGATTTAGTATCACAGAGGGTGATCAAGTCTTTCGTGAGGTAGGAGAGTTCCAATGATAAGATAGAGAGGTGGAGTTCAATGTTAAGAAGCGATTGAGTTAAGAACAGGGAAGATAAGGAGGAAAGGGGGTCCGTATGGATGGGGGTTTGTTCCAGTATATCTGGGGGGAGAGGGATAGGCGGAGGGAGAGGGGGGAATCCAGGCAGCGGGATGAGAGGGGTGTTCTCGATTCTGACCTGATGTAGGCTGGCTGTGTGAGTTTACAGTAACCCAGAGGTTTGATGGATGCTAAGGGAGGGGGTGGGGTGGGAGGGGAGGGGCAATCATGTCTTTGTGGTTGAAGATCGAGAAGATCAGGTGGAATAGGAGGACTTTGTGGCGCAGTTATGGAGAAGGAGTGAGGGAATTCAGTGTGTTGTAGGGGAGGAGTAGGGGCAACAGGGATTGAGGGAGAGGAGGAAAGAGAGGTAGGAGGGGTGAAGTTTGGGTTGGGTTTGAGGGGGTAGGAGGTGGTGGAGAGGGTAAAGGGGAAAGGCGAAAAGAGGGGTAGGAGGTAAGAGGTTGAGAATGGGTGAGAGAGAGTCCGAGGGAGTGGAGGGGGGTGGGAGTCAGATAAGAAGGGGAGGGGACAAGCGCAGGAGTGGGTGTAGTGTTAGCGGTGGTAGGCAAGGGCTGGGATTGGGCGATTTCAAAGATATCGAAGGATTCAGGGGGAGGAGGAGCTGGAGTCAGGAGCAGTGTCGTTGTGAGGACTTTGTGTGTTTGTGCGGCTGAGGAAGAATGAGAAGGTGAGGATAGTAGATCATATAGGTGGTTGAAGTGACGTTCGAAGATGATGAGGTGGTTTTCAGAGGCTTGAATGAGGATATTTCCTGATTTGAAGATGGAGATGTCAATTTCTCCAGTGAGTGTGGGGGATGGAGTGGTGGATAGCTTCAGGCCATATGGGATTTTGATGGATTTATTTATGGGTAAGTGGCGGAGAAAGATACTTTTCCACTTAGAGGGACGCTTAGAGTAGAAGATGTAATTGGTTTTGACAATGGATGTAAGGCTAAGGTAATTATCTACAAAAAGGATTTTGTGATGACGAATTAAGAGTTTGTTTCAGGTTTTTCTTGGCATTTTTAGAGAGATTGGGAGGGTAAAGGATGGTCCACGAGTTGGTGCCAAACCTAGTGATTAACCCCTTCGCTGCGGGGGTTATTCCCCCGCTGTGCTGGGGGGGAGGGGGCCTGCACAGCACCTGCATGCTCATGACGAGCTGAGCTCGTCATGAGCTACAGTGCTCCTGTGCTCATGACGAGCTCAGCTCGTCACAGGTGCATTGGCTCCGTGGAACGTTCAGCACAGCGGGGGAATTCTCCCCTCACCTGAGCGTTCCACGGGCCATGACGAGCTGAGCTCGTCATGAGCACCGGAGCACCGTGGCTCATGACGAGCTCAGCTTGTCATGAGCATGGGAGGGGTTAAAGTGTCGGGTGGAGTGATGGTGTGATTGGAGGGAGGCACATTAAGTCAGCTGGTATGGTTGAATGGGCGGGCAGGAGAAAAAGTGGGGTGTAAGATGGTGGGGGCGAGAGGGCAGGGGGAGAGAGAAAAGTCAGAGAGTTTGAGAAGATAGGCTCAAAGGTGGGACAAGAGTTATGAGTTGTCGAGGGATAAGATTGAGAAGGGTTGTAATACAGAGGAAAAGTTAGAGGTAGCTACCATAGAATGAGTTAACACAAAAGGGGAGGAGAGGGAGACAAAGTGGTGGGACGGGTGGGTAGATCACGAGATTGGGTTGAAAAAGGGGGGGAGATGTGATAAATAAGATGGAGAACACAGAATTTAAGGGGGAGTGTGAGGTGAACCAAAATGGGATAATGGGATGGAATCAGGAAGTGGAAGTAACCATTTGGGAATGGAGAGACAGTAGCCAAGAAATAGCGGGATAGAATTGGGGTGAAATGCAAAAACAGGCAATAATTACATAGGCATAGGAGGTATCGGGTAAGGGTAAAAGAATGCAAAATATACTAAGGACAAGCAAAAATTAAATTGACATGGTAGGCATCGGGTAATGATAAAAGAGTTGGGGTACGAGCAGCGATAAAATGGTAGTAAAATGCAATTTAGAAAAAGAAAGAATAAAAAGACATTTGAAGTAAGGACATCATGATCCGGAACAAAGTAGTGCATAAGGAGAGCAAATGTCGAGTGCAAATCGGTGCCGACAGGCTCGCTACCAGTCAGAGCACAGGTTGACCTCAGTTCAGGTCCCCAGAGGTCAGGGGGCCTGCACAGCGTCGTCAATGAAAGCAGGCAGCGAGGAGGCTCTTCCCTGGACCAAACGAGGGGCCCTTCTGGACTGTCATTCCCCGTCCAGGCATCAGAGAAAACAGGCGGAGAGGCGGCTCTTTAGTGGACCAAAACGAGGGATCATTCAGGACTGTAAATCCACGTCCAGGCGGTGCTTTACTACAGGTAAATCTGTAATACAGATGTCATACTTGCAACTAATGGCAGGATAATAAAGTATTGATTAGAAAGTTGTATTGATTGTCTGTGCATAATATAGATAAATTATGAGTGACGGTCATAACAAGATTGAAAAGTGATGAGTGAAGGCCATTACAAGATGGCCGCCGCATTAGCATTTCTTTGAGGCTTCTTATTGTTGGCCATTGCTGAGGGAGGAATTCACCATCTTCAAAACTTGGATAAAAGTGGCAGAAACTACCTAAAATGGGGGATCGGATCTCCGCCCAGCGGGGAACCTCCATCTCATTCACCCTACAACCCAGCAAAACCGAACAGACAAAGCGGCCAAAAGCGAAGACCGGAAGCATCCACCGGGTAACACGGTATCGGCAGGGGCCCAAAGCAGAATGAAATTAAAGTCCGGTCCAGCGCCTCAACCAGTCTTCAGCAGCAGGGGGGTGAGGAAACTACCTAAAATGGGGGATCGGATCTCCGCCCAGCGGGGAACCTCCATCTCTTTCACCCTACAACCCAGCAAAACCGAACAGACAAAGCGGCCAAAAGCGAAGACCGGAAGCATCCACCGGGTAACACGGTATCGGCAGGGGCCCAAAGCAGAATGAAATTAAAGTCCGGTCCAGCGCCTCAACCAGTCTTCAGCAGCAGGGGGGTGAGGGGGACCGGGCAGGGGTGCAGCCTGTCCTGTGGGGCCTCAAATCGGGACAAATTGAGTCCTAGAGGATTGGTGCCCGGAAGCAGCTTGTCCGTAAACAACAACATCATAAATTGTGAAAGTTGTCAGAACATTGGAATAAGTGCAAACATTTCAGAAAACAAAACACAGACAGATTAGACAATGCAACTCAGGGCCCTTTAAAGTCCATCTCGTCTCCTTTGAGACGAGAAATAAATTGTCTTAAGTCCTCAGGAAAATCAAAGGAATAGGACCTTGCTTTGTAGGTAACTTTAAAGAAGCAGGGATGCACTAGACCATATCTGGTAATCTATGGACCGAAGAACCGGGCAAAAAGAGAGAAATTCTTTGCGTCGAGCTGCAGTAGCACGGGCCACATCCTGGGAGAAGAAAAAATGTGTGCCAATCCACATTTGCTTCCTTGACGTTGCCGATGTGAGGACCATTAAAAGTTCAGTATATTCCAAAAACAGAACAATTATCCCTCAGGGACATTGTGTTGACAATGATGAAGAAGAACCAGGCATTTAAGGGCTGATGCGATGAGCACGCTGCAAATTAAGAGATATACCCTCTTTGAGACCAACAATCTTGGGACTGTGTTGTTTTAAGAAAGCAAGCATATCGGACCCTCCTCTCCTTCAGGAATACCATAAATACGGAGATTATTGTGTCTATTGCAGTTTTCTAAGTCTTCTGTTTGAGTCTTGAGGAGAGCAATCTCTTTAGACATAGCCGCAACTTGAGGTGTCAGATCCAGGGTATCACTGATCCTTTGTTCCAAAACAGACATTATTGATTCCAGATTAGACCATTTCTCATCTAGCTTCTGAAGGGTTGCATTGGTATCAATAACAAAGGGCTTAAGCAATTTTATCTCCTCCATGAGGTCTTCCATTGTTATGGGTAATGGTGACTTGGTGGGCGAATTAGGTTCCTTCTTGTGATGTTTCGGAGGAGCAACAGGATTAGGTTCCTTACGGGAGGAAGACATACCTGCTGGGATGGTTCGCTGACCAAGAGAAGGGGAAGGCTATATAAAGACGAAAATATTAAAGGAAGCTGGTTCCAATTGGACAAATGCCACTAGCTGTAAGTGGTAAGCCAAAGTGCTTTACAAGAAGGTGGCACACACGAAAAAGTCAAGGTGGTAAGTAGGTAAAGAAGCCTCACAATACTTAAGCAAAACCAGTTTTGAAAAATAACATTCTTAGATAGAGAAATTGCAGCAGTGAGTAAATACTTGAAAGAACCACAAGATGGCAGTATCAAATCAGTCAGAAAAAGTCACTAAACATGTTAGAACACATTTCTAAAAGCTGACATAAATAATTGATGCAGAACAGAAGGCATTGTTCAGTGTATCACATATTCTTTGCTGAATATCACAAGGTGAAGAGAACACTGCTACATAAGGTGGAATGCAGAAGAGCTGTCATAATCCATTCCCTGAATGAGCTGAAAAGGGGAGTGGAAAATAGGTGAAATATATGAATATTTAGGGCTAAGACAATAAAGGTGCCCTTTCCATAAAAGCTGGAGCTTGTCAGAAGCGTTGCAAAAAACTCAGCATTTCTCCACAGCGGTGAACTCAGTGTGAGGTGAACATTATTGAGAGTGCAAGATAGGGGTTGCGGGCTCCTCATAAAACACGCAGCATATCTGAAGCAAAGTTTAGTATGAAAGCGGGCTTACCGCGACATGAGAAAGGTAGCGGTAGACTCAGTGAAGGTTCCGACATTTAAATTGACGGTCCAAGCCTTGGGTGAAGCTCTTTCATTGATCACTTTGTTCACATGCCTTTGAAGAAGGACCGGAGCCGTGTCAGCCTATCGCCATTCCTGTCGGTGCTCAAGCCATGCCCTCCTGTATCCGGAACTTTTGTCATGAGCATTACTCCTGCGTGCTGGTACGTGGCATTATTAAGCTCTGCGTGGCGGCATCTGCTCCGGAAGTGACATGCGCACAGCCTGTATAGGTGCCACCCCAGCGCGCTGACATCAGTTCTTTTCTTTCCACACCAGTTAGCGCGCATGAAAAGAGAGCTACACTCAGTAATTTTTTTCGGCTGACATTTTTTTGACTTTTAGTCAAAGTCTATTGAGATCTTTCTCCTGGTGTGGTTGGGATGTCCACTAGGAAATTTGGCTTCAAGCCCTGCGGCACCTGTCACTGACAGATGTCAATGACGGACCTGCATCTTGTTTGCCTCTGGTGCTTGGGGCCCAACCACGACATGAAGACTTGCGTTGACTGCCGTGCCATGCACCCCAAGGCCTTGAGGGAGTGGTCCCTAAAGCTCCTTGCCACTCGATGTGCGACGTAGCAACGGTCTGGATCCCTGATCAGTCACGGAGCCATTGATATTCATCTAAGTTGTCCAGGCATTCGAGTTAGTCTCACAAAAAGAGGAAAAGTAAGAAGTCGAAGAGGTCTTCATCTTCACCCTATCCGTTAAAATCTTCTGGTGAGGCAACAGAGTCCCATCATTCAACACCTTTCGCAGCGGTTGTGCCTGAGCCGGCATCGCGCCTCCCTGAGTTTTGGGAGCCAGTCTGACCCCCGCCCAACTCTGCGAATTATATGAGGCCATGCACCTCATATATAGGTAGCCTCTCACCGCTGGCGCACCTTTGGGCCCCATGTGTTCAAGAGAGGCCCCTACTGGTTCCATGCTGGCGGTTCCTCCCCTGGCATCAGTCGTACCTTCTCGACCTTACCCGACGTCGGTCCCGATGTTGATGGTGCCGTCCCCATTCTCATCCCTGACTCTGACACAGAGCTGGAGGGGTGTCATACGACACCAGCTCTGGTACCGCCTGGAGTGTTGCCCTCCAGACCAGAGCCTGAGCCGTATGCTTACGGGCTAGGACTAAGGGAGAATGGGTGGGGCCACTAGACCCTGAGGAATACCAGCTTCTAGGCCCCAACATGGACTAGTGTAAGGAATTGGCGGACACCAGTGGAGTGGACACTGCTCCAGATACTGGCATGGTCTCTACTCCTACCTTGGCTATGGAAGAGGGAGCTTCTTTTGCTATGGTGGTGAGAAGGGCAGCTGAGGCCCTGTACCTTAGCCTGCCCTCAGTGGCAGTCAAGACCAAGGTCTTGACAGAGTTGCTTTAGCCGGGAGTGCCCCCCTTGGAGCCATTTCTCTCTTTTAATGAAGCCCCTACATATGACCTGCTTAAGACCTGGTCCAAGCCCAGCACAGGGTAACCTGTGAACAGGACAATTACCCTCTGTCGCGCCCTGCCCAGGGTACCCCAATTTCCTTTTGCAACATCCTACTCTCGATAGCTTGGTATTCCAAGCCTCCGCTACCCGCATAAACCCATGCACATTCACTACCACTCTACCAGATAGGTAATCTAAGAGCATGGACACCTTAGGCAAGAAATGTTTCTTCAACCATCCTACCACTGCAGCCAGTGAACACTGTGTGCCTTTTGGGCCATTTCTTCCATGCACAGTGGCATTCGGATGCGCAGGTGCTGCTCATGTACTTGGAGGAGGCCTGGGCCATACTCTCTCAAGCTATGGCAGACAGGAGAGATGCAGCCAAGTTCATTATCAGATGTTGGCTGGATATGAACTCACTAGGCAGAGCAGTTTCTTCTTTGGGCCTTACGGCATCACGCCTGGCTGAGAACGACTGACTTTTCAGGGAATGTACTAGCTTCCGTAATGGATATGCCTTTTGATTAGTCCCATCTCTTCGCAGACCAGGCGTACTCAGTGCTGGAGCGCGTCAAGGATAGTAGATCTACAGCCAGTTTCTTGGGCCTTTCCATGGCCCGTGTCAACCCAGTCCGCCTTTTGCTCCTTTCGTGGCCATGGAAAGAAGCTTCCAGCCGTGTCCTTATTTGCCTAGCTACCATGGCAAACACAAGCACCCCAGATTCTGTGTGGCCAAAGACGTGGTACCCCCAGGTCTCTTGGGTCGGACAGCTAGCCGTCGGGCCAGTCCATCTTCCTCTGCAGCAGCAGTCTCCAAACCTCTTTAGTTCACCCTCCAACCATCATTGGCAACCAGTGGGAGGCAAGATACACCATCACCTGCACCACTGGAGGTTGATAACATCAGACCTCTGGGTATTCCAGATTTCTGAAGGGTCTTTTCCCTCCCATTTGTGACTACCCCTCCACCCAAACCACCCACTGGCGACAAGCGGATGGAAGACCATCTACCCTTACTCTGCCAGTAAGTGGCATGTCTCATGGCCAAGGGAACCATAGATCGGGTGCATACACTAAAAGAAGGACGTGGTTGTTATTCCTGTTACTTTCTGGTTTCCAAAAAGGTCAGAGGCTGCCCTTTTCTCCTAGACCTGGGCCCTCAACTTCTTCCTCAAAAAGTAGAAATTCAAAATGCTTATGCTCGCGAAGTCCTTTCTGCCCTGAACCCGGGAGACTGGCTAGTGACATTGGACTTTCAGTACGCATATTTCCATGTTTCTGTGTTGGCTACCTAGAGATGTTACCCACAGTTCATGGTGGGCCACAAGCACTTCCAGTTCACTGTGCCCCCCCTTTGGCCTTACCAGCACCCCTCTGGCGATGGCAGTAGTTGGCGCTCATCTGCAGAGTTCGTGGGTACCAATCTTACCCTATCTCGACAACTGGCTGTTGAAGGTGTGCTCGCCCCAGGCAGTCGTCTTCCACCTCCAGACTATGCCCGACCTTCTGCAGTTACTGGGGTTCACTATCAATGTGCAGAAGTCACACCTGACTCCCTCTCAGGCGCTCCCTTTTATCAGAGCTGTTCTGGACACAGTGCAGTTACAGGCCTTTCTTACCGATTGGCGAGTCCAGGATATTCAGGCTATGACACCGATGTTTTAGCCTTTATTCTGGGTTTTGTGGAGACTGACTCTGAGGCTGCTGGGCCTCATAGTCTCTTGCATCCTGCTTGTGACACATCCCTACTAACATATGTGGGCTCTTCAGTGGGACCTGAATTTCGACTGGGCGTTGCATCAGTGTCATTTTCGAAATGTTCCAGATCTCAGAGGATGCTGCAAAAGATCTGCAATAATGGTTGACAAACTGCTTTTGGGTCAGTGGAAGACCTCTTTCCCTGACTCTACATCAACCTACTGGCGCTCGGGGCAAACTGGCTGGCAGTAAATACCTTTTAAACCTCTGTCAATGGAAGGATAGTGCAGGTGTTCACGGGCAACACCAGCGCCAAGTGATACTGCAAAAAATGGGCCGTGATACTGCCACAAATGGGGCGGGTGGGGTCGTGGACCCTTTTAGATGCCCTGCATCTCTGGACATTGCTGGAATGTTTGGACATATCCCTGGAGGTTCAACATTTTGGGCTACGTAAACGCCAGGGTGGACTAACTCAGCCAAATGTGCTTAGTGGATCACGAATTGCATCTCAATCAAAGGTGTTGCAAGGTCTGTTTCAGCAGTGAAGAGAGCCTTGGTTAGATCTGTTCACCACCGCCAAGAACCCGCAACGTTAGCAGTTCTGCATGCTGGAGTTTCCAAGGCTGCCCTCGCTCTGAGACTTTTTGTCTCAAGTGGAGCTCAGGCCTCCTGTATGACTTTCGGTCCCATACCACTCCTTCCCAGCGTTCTCAAGAAGATCAGGAACAACCGGCCCTAAGTCATCCTGGTGACTCCAGACTGGGCTCAGATAGTGTAGTATTCCAAGCTGTTGAATATGGCCATCAGTCCTGTGATCAGGCTGCCCCTTCAGGAGGATCATTTGTCGTAGCTGCAGGGGAGAGTTCTCCAGCTGACCCTGTCAACACTCTGCCTTCATGCGTGGATATTGAGGGGTGACAGTTGACAGCTTTCAACCTTGCGCCCGAAGTCTTCAATATTATTTTGGCAGCCAAGCTTTCTTCCACCAAGACGGTATATGCCTGCTGCTAGGGCAAGTTTGTGGCATGGTGTGCAGAAAAGCTAGTTGACCCTCTTTCTACTCCCCTTTCTCAGGTTCTTCTGTTCATTCTTTCTTGTGCCTAGCAGAGCTATCTTTCTACCATCTTAGCCTCCCTGCAGTTTCCAGATTAGTGATCCACCTTCAACTCTCCTGTGGTAAATAGGTTTTTGAAAGGTCTCTGACATATGTTTCTACCGTCACACTTTATCCTTCCTCATGGGACCTCAATCTTGTACTTACATTTCTGATGTGTGCTCACTTTGAGCCATTGCATAACTGTCCTACCAGGCTCCGTACCACAAAGACGTCCCTCCTATTGACGGGAACATATACCCAGAGGGTCAGTGAGCTCCAGGCCTTGTCATCTAAGCCTCCATACCAAACCATCTTCCTGGATAAGCTGATTCTTCACACTAGATCTTCCTTTCTGCCAAACGTTGTCACTCCCTTTCACGTGGGCCAGTCATTCACCCTGCCTACCTATTATACTATGCTTCAGGAGGGACTCCACCGACTGGAACCAAAAAGAGCATTGTTGTTCTACCTTGACTGCACAAAAGATTTTTGGGTGGACGACCAACTCTTCGTGGAGTATGTTGGAGCCAAGATGGGGAAGACTGTGCAGAAGCAGACCATCTCTCGATGGATTGTGCTCTGCATTAAAATCTGCTACGCACTGGCCAAGACTCAACCCCCTGAGGATTTACATTCTCATTCTACCAGAGCAAAGGCTGCAACCACTGTGTTAGCAGACTGAGTTCCGGTCCTGGACATCTGCCTAGCAGCAACATGGGCTTTTACACACATCTACAAAGCACAACTGATTGAACAGTCTGGTCAGTAGAGATGGGCACTTTGCCAGTTTGGTCCTGCAGGACTTTTTGGTCTGCAATTGTTTCTCAGCCCCACCTTCGGGGAGGTATGGCTTGGGTATCTAATCTAAGGTAAGGAACCTATGTCTAGATGTCTCTATCAGACGAACAAGTTACTTACCTTTGTAAAAAACAAAAATTTGGGTTTGCCCTGATTATTCCGCACATCTACTTACTTGCATGAGGATAGACAGTTCCTTTATTTAATATATGGTCAGTACGGGGTGCTTACTACGGTATCTAAACACCTACCCACTAAGGTGTTACTTCGCCCAGAGATTCAAAGAATCCTGATACCTTAATATTCACTATGCACCAGAGCACACCCAATCACTATATCTGTAATTCAACTAGTATATCACATATAAATCGGTCTGTGTATTCATAAGTCCTTTCAACAGCTGCTGTTGTTTCTACAATTTTCTGACTGGACAATAAAAACATACAGATCTGATTGAAGAGTGTGACCAGATCCTTTCTTTTGATTGACAACTTGGGAATTTGAACCACATTGTTGAAAGGACTTATGAATACACAGACCGATTTATATGTGATATACTAGTTGGATTACAGATATAGTGATTGGGTGTGCTCTGGTGCATAGTGAATATTAAGTTACTTACCTTTGGTTACGCCTTATCTGGTAGAGATTCTATCAAGCAGCAGATTCCTTACCGACCCACCCATCCTCCCTGCTCTCTGAACAGATTTCTAGGGTCAAGGCTGTTCCCCTTTCAGGGCCCTAGTTTTCCACAACAGTGGTCAGTGTTCTTCACGGCTCCACGCACCTGGGGTGGAAAGTTGCAAAAAGAAACCAACTTCAGCGCTCTGGGGTGGCGCCTATATGGACACTGTGCACGGCACTTCCAGTGCAGACGAAGCCACACAAAGCGGAACTATGTCACGTATCAGCGCACAGACTTACTGCTCACAAAAACATTTCCGGATCCAGTCTGACACCTGGGGTAATTCTAAGGTAAGGAATCTGCTGCTAGATAGAGTTTCTACCAGATAACTGAAGGTAAGTGACTTATTTGCCTATCTTTTTCTTTTGCCAAAGAGTCCCAAGATCTTCCAAAGTCCCCTGTCCTTAGATTCCATGCTGGCTTCTCTGGATGTATGACTGAACATATGGTAGTTGCAAATTTTGTGGATAAGAAGGCAGAGTCTACTCTGAAGAGGCCCGGTGTGGGCTTTAGTTTGTACCTGGGGTGCCAATCTATGCAGGCTATTCCTTCCAGCCTTTGATTATGGATTTTGGGTCTTTATCAGCATCTATCCATGAGGGGTTACTTGCTTGCAATTACTAGCTATCATGGAGACCTTGATTAAGTTCTTGTTTGATATCACTTTTGACAACCCGAAGGCTCCTGCAGTGACACTTGTGGATTGGTCATGGCACAGCAACATTTGTGTTTGCGTGCCTGATAGGAGATTGTGATTCAGAATACCTGTTTGTTGATATTCCCATTTTCAGGTCTGAAACAGTTCAGAGAATTGGTAGATGTAAGTTGTTGATTTAAAAAAAAATAGAAGCATGCCAACCCTCCTGACCCCAGTCATAATTCTCTGAGAGAGGTAGGATGCTCTATGACTGGTTCTGTCCCATGGTCTGTGAGCTGGCATCCACCTGTTCTTCAGAAACAGAAAAGGTTATATGAGGAATGCTAGCAGGTAGTCTAACCACTGACAATCAATTGGGGTAGCATTACAGCCTTCATTTGTGTCACTGGAACCAAACTGCATTCAATGGAAGAGGACCAACTAGGTAGTAACCAGTCTTGGGCTGCTTGTGTTCCAGTTCTAAGGACTTGCCTTGGTAGTTTAGTCTGGGTTGTTCCTGTTGGAGCAGTATCAGAACTGATTTGCATTTCAGTGGGGCAGATCTGAGGTGGCTGAGTGGGCAAAAAAATGATTGGTTGGAATGCAACCCAGAGTAACTGCCAGTGGTTAGACTATTTGCAAGCAGTCCGCTCATAACTTTGTGTGTTTGTTGATCCGCCAAGGCTTATCAGCTGTAGTAATCCCTTTCCTTGCACTTTTTGAGGTACCAGTAAGTGTTGTCATCCTTCGCAGTGACCCAGGATCGATGTGTGTCGTTTCTGTTTCTTTGGCATTGTTGATTCTAGTGTTGTGTCTATTGATGCCTCTTCCTGTTTGGTTTATCAATTTCGTTTTGATCATTGTGATGTTGTTGGTGATGATTTACTACTGTTCGCTAGTAGTCCCTTTATGAGTTTGGGGATCATGAGGAAAGAATACTGCTTTGGTACATCCTCATGGAGTAAATAATAGGATGTGTAAGGGAATGAGGTGGTATTGGCTCTGTTACTTACGGGTAATCTTCATTACTCTGATTCTCCCTTCCTCATCCAAGTACTTATTTTTGTCACCTTTCCACCCAGAGGTGCTTTGTTTGCAATTCATTGGCTTTGGCATGGCATGTTCAGGATATGCTCTTTTTCCTTGGGGCTTTTGATTCCTACAAAATAATTCCATCTTCGGTTCTGCAAATTTAAAGACTACTCCATGGGATTAGCCTATAAATAATGGCAACCTTCCCAGCCAGTGTTGCACCAAACAGCCCAGTATTTTCAGGACCTCGTACGTTCCATCAGCAGACACGATACAAGTCAGCAGGGGCACCAGTCTTTCAGCTCCTCTTCCACTGCTACAGTGGCCACCAAGCCGCTTTAGTCTATTCTTAGTGGCTTGCGCCCATACAGTGAGAGGCACAAATCTATATTTCATCCCAGGTTGGCGTTTCAAAACATCTCACATAAGGGTTTTATATATTATCTAAAGGAGCTACACTCAGCCTTTCATTTCCTCCCCACCCCATGTTCCTCCCACACCATGAGTATCTGCCTATCCTACTGCAGGAGGAACACCTTTTATTCTCCGAGGGTGCAATTGAGTGGGTACACGAGGTGAGAGTTGTTATTCACGCTACTTCTTCATCCTGACAAACGACTAGGGCCGCAAGCCTCTCCTGGACCTTCAACCCTAGAGTACCTTCGCGTGGAAGAACCAATGTAAAGTGCTCTCATTGGCTCAGGCTACTTCTGCTCTGGACCAGGGAGACCGGAGGATGTCCTCATACCAAGGTCCATTGTGTGCAGAGCCTCCTGCATTTAGTCATTTTGTGGTTTGCTATAGAACTAAATGACCGCTGCCCTCCTGCTTTTATTGTCTCCGCACTGCTGGCTGCTGCTGGGTGCAGTAGAGTGTGCGGCAGTAGGGAGGAAAGTTGTTGAATTTATGTTGTTGAATTTCTCTCTTGCCTGTTACATGCAATGCAATGGCAGAAACAGAGATCGAAGCAAGGTCTTAAAGAGCTAGGGTGTCGACCTCCCTCTCGTCTCCAACTAGAAAAAGGCCAAAATACTCTTGGTGATTGTGTTGTCTTTCTTTTAATTGAGTTTTTCTGTAGAATAAAACATAATACACGTGACAACAAGTGATGCTGCACAGTTGTGGCTTTAACTCATTACTCATCAAGTTGAAGGGAATCTCCAGAGTTTGCACACTAACTCATGTGCGATCTCAGTGTCATGGACTGCAGCATCTTAAACACAACCTTTTCAGCTTACATCGCAACACGCATCATACATATCAACAGAAAAAGTAACACACAAACTCAAATAAAAAAACAGTTACTTCCATGTTACCAATTGACTTAATAGATCAATGCTAGTACCCCTAACCTGTGCCTTTATCACTATTATAGTCAACAGCATCTCCTGATGTCAAGGTCAAAATATCCACGATCCCCTTGAAGCATGTATGACAAGGTCTATTTCTTGTAAATTAATGCAGTAACGTGTCTGATGTCACTCCTCTACAACCAGAGTGACTCATCTCTCCAGGGTGGGTGCATATCCCACTTCGCCCCCACCTCTTCTAGATATGCTACCCACTGCGAGACCCGCTCCTCTCCATCTCCTCTGCCGGATGGGTGTGATAACACAGTCATCTCTGCGTGCGTTGATTTTAAGATGTCTTTCCACCAGTCTCGAGTCGAGGGTGCAACCGCTGCCTTCCGTGTCAGGGTAATATGCCTTTCCGCTAAAATAAGGGCTAAGTCAATGAAGGAGTATACGTTTTTGAGGAGTGGCTTAGGGCAGGTCATTAGGCCAAGAAGATAGGTCTGTGGCTCTTCAGGTATGGGCCTCCCTGTTACCTCAGTCAAACGCTCACGGGCATCATCCCTGAACAGGCCAATCACAGAGCAGTGCCACACCCTATGTTAAAAATCTGCATAATTGTCGTGACATTAAGGGCAGCGAGAGTATGCCTCCAGATACATGTGACCTATCTGTTTTGGTGTTAAATAGGTCTGATGGATTTTATTAAATTGAGTATACTGACACGTAGAGGTACGTTTAGCTGAGCCCAGAGATTTCTGGCATTGAGTTTCGTTAAATTCTGTCCCCAGGCGTTGTTCCCACCAATCCTTCAACAACCTTGTCTTTGGCCCTGTTGTGTGTATCAGTACTGAGAATAGGAAAACAGTCACTTGCCTAAGTGTCCCACGTGTCCGTACAACTTGAAGTGATTGCGTCAGAAATGGATTAACCCCCCCCCCACTTAACCCCCACAATGTTCCAAGTAATGTTCACTTGCCATACCAATGCTCCGTTTACCATAAATTGGCCAGGTTTATTAAAATATCTATTTGTCCATGGGACAGGGTGCTTCATTAAACTACTTGCCCTGTTACAAAATCCACTTGACCCTTTGGTGTTATGTAGTTTGGCGACACATTATGGCAGCAATCTCATTATATAAGAGCCCTGATAATAACCTCTCTGATTATGCCAGAGCTCATACCATAATAGA
Source organism: Lissotriton vulgaris (assembly GCF_964263255.1). Classification (NCBI taxonomy): domain Eukaryota; kingdom Metazoa; phylum Chordata; class Amphibia; order Caudata; family Salamandridae; genus Lissotriton; species Lissotriton vulgaris. The sequence continues at coordinate 1,086,030,678 of NC_141685.1, read as the reverse complement.
GTTTAAATACTAGCAATTCCCTTGGTTTGCCACCGTTCCACAGATCTACACACTGGGGCTGGTGGTAGCGATAAGCAATAGTACCCCATGGTTGGAATGCCATGTTGAGTCTGTGCAAACCTACTAACTTGCATGTTTTTGGGGATTTAATCATCTTGTCTCCAATATTTTCCCATATAGAGAAAGGTTGGAAATTTACTCCTGACAAGGGCAGAGGTAAAAATTCTTCCAGGGTTGGGGAAAAAAATGGTCGGTGGGACAGTGAACTTGTTACAGCGCAACAGATTTTCAAACGAGGAAATCAACATGTGATTATTTTCCAGTCCTAAATGCAGTTCACAAATATTTTCTAAGAGTACAATTTCCTGACCTACTTCTCTAAATTCTTGTGTATGTATGTATGTATGTATAGGCATTTATATAGCGCACTACTTACCCGGAGGGTCCCAAGGCGCTTCGACCGCTGCGAAACCCTTCCTGGCTTCCCTGAGAGATGGTCCCTTAATGGGTATCTCCAGGGTGAGACCAGGCATCCCCGGCGGTCTGGTGGGGCCGTTAGTGAAGATGAGGCAAGCTAATGCCCAGAGTTGCCGAGTGTGATCGCTGATCAGAGTGGGCACCGAGGCGAGAGAATTATCAAGTCCGCTGACCCTGGTCCAGAACCCTGGTCCAGAAACCTGCCGCGCTGGGAATCGAACCCTGGTCCCGGGCCGTCCTCTGCTCTCGGGTCTTCCGCTTCTAACCAGTGAGCCACACAACTTCACTGTGAATTCATTAAAGCTGTAAATCTGCACTACTGCAAGGACATATACCATGGGTGAACATTTGTGACTTTCATTCAAAATTGGGCCCCTATTTAGGTCTGCCATTTTTTAATTAAAATTCCATCTCTCTCTAATGGCTGGCTTGACAGCTTGGAGTGAATGCATTCTGCTCTTTCACAAGGAGCATATTGGCCTGCAAAGTAATTTCGTTCAGTGGCAATGTTTTGATTTTTGAGACCAAAAATATTTTTGCTTTAGCCAATGTTTATTATAATGATGATTGACCGGCAGCTTCCACAACAGTAACGTTTTACAAAACCAACATCAAAACAAGGCACACATTGACATAACCACAGGACTGACCACCAAAGTCATACATATCAGCTTTGCCAATGCTTGTTTATTTTCATGTTCTCCATAATTTTGTTGCAACGGGTTACACTGATTTTCCATTATAACTATTCTTGGGAAATACTAGCATGCATCTACACATTTTGTTAAACTATGCTTCAAAGAAATGATATCTAAATTTCCCAGTAGTTTAGCAAATGTTTTTTTCCTAGTAGCCTCTTCTTTTAATATTATTATTTTTTTTAAAGCAAAGAATTATCAATCTTCCTTTCAAGCTTTTGCATATATTTGCATTTAATCAGAAAGCATCCTGGAAGCATTATACATAGTCTTATATTCTTAAACTTTGCAAATGTGCGTGCACATTTTAATACGGGAACCACTGTCAGCAGTGCATTCTGAACTTACAACATTTTCTTAGAGCGCTAACCCTCTGTAATGTTGGCGGGAGGAAAGGGCAAGAGACGTGTCTTAGTTGTAGGTTGATTTATTCGAGACAGCAGAAAATCAGTGCAGGTTTTACGGGTAGACTCCCTCCTCGGTCAACGGCTTCTTTCCGTCTGTCTTCTCCTCCTGGGAACGCCTTCTGCATTCTGGCGGGACTTCTCCTGGGTCTCCTCTCGATAGGCTCCGTGTTGCAGGGTCACGCTCGAGGCGGGGGAGGGGGGGGGGGGGGGAAGGTGAGGAGAAGAATCAGTCCGAGTGGAAAAGGGGAGTGAGGGAGACACCATTCGTGATCAAGCTCGGCGTCAGGTGCTCAGGGGGACGGGGATTTTAGTGAAGGGAAGGGAACACCGGGAAAAAACCAAGGGAAGCGGTCAAGTTACGGACTCGCCCTTACGTCCCACCCAACCCGCTATACGGTCTCGTACCTCGCGGAGCCATACACCTCCTCCTTCTCTCCTCCTCGACTCCAATCGCCTCCGGTGTACAAGCACACCTGTTCCTGGTGATCTTCGGCTTTTGACGGCACGTCTTGCTTCGCCCATTCTCCCAGCTCGGACCAGTTAAAGGGGCCGTTCTCCAGGGTCGGATTGGGAATCACAATTCGGCCCGGGCACTGACGAAAAAAGTGGCCCACATTCAAGAGGCGTGGCCCACATTCAAGGGGCGTGCCCTTTCATGAAACACCATTTGTACAGACAGGGAATGAAAGTGGGAGGATACTGTTCTTGCACACGACACAGGGCCAAGGTGACAATGGCCTACATGCTGAGCAACTAAAAAAAATAGCAAGGTCCCTTTTTGTCACAAAATTATTCCAGCCCTCCAGCACAGGAGCACCTGAAAAGCAGCAAAGCCCCTGCTATTACTAACCTACTCAGCCCTCCCCAGACCTTCAGCTCAGGAGCACATGAACAGAGGTAAGGCCCCTGCAATTAGTAAATTAATCAACCCTCCAGGCCTTGGGAAAATGTCCTGGCAGGGGAGCACAAACACAGCTTTCTGGGTCATCCAAGGTAGCCAGGTAGCCAGGGGGGAGGCTGAGGTGAAGCTGGTGCATGGGATGTGCCTTCCCAGTGTGTTCTGGCAGTTTGAGTATTTACCATTTACTGTAGTATTACCCTTGTACCTGTGTATGGTACCCTTTTGTAACTTGCACAAGTCACTTTTCTCTTAAAACACACTGTATGCTACCTCTCACTTTTTGTTTGCTTTAGATGCTTGCGCAAGTGCCACCATTGCCTACGTAACGTTTGTTCTTGTGCTGGAGTGTCTGCCATTAATTGCAGTATTATACCTCTACTTGTATTTTGTATGCTTTTATAACCTGCACACATCTCTTTTTCCTCCTGTAATGTATCGTTTGCTCCTCTTGTATTTTGGTTGCTCACTATTGTCACTTTTGATTCATGTAACTTAACGTTTGCTTTTGTAATTTGTCCACAGTGTGAAGCGCTCTGACACCTTCGGGTAAAGTCTGCGCTATATAAAATCGTATAAATAAATCAAAAAAATTCCAAACATCACCAGGCCCCCACAGCAAGATCCATTCCTCCTCGCCCACTATGCCCTGAATGTGAAGGGCTGTGGGCGAGGTGTTAAGACTAACACCGTTTCTGGGCTGCATGGGCGCCAGGGGGCCGAGGTGCAAATGGCTCAAAGGCCTGAGAAACACCTGGCCCCCAGGGAGGCCGATTATTGCAAACAATCACCCCCTCCCCAGCCCAGCCTCAGCTTGATTGCTTGGCAGGGTAGGGGTGAAGGAGAGCCCACAGCTGACAATCGCTGTCTGGCCGGACAGCGAGGCTGCTTTCATTTTCTGTCTCTGTCTCTGTGCACTCTGTGGGCCGGTTTTTTTTCTCCCCTTTCCTAGTCCACTCTCTGTGGACTGGGACAGGGGAGAAAAAACGGCCCACAGAGGGCTCTGAGGCACCGGCCCTTCGGCCCATTCCCGAATGCCCGCCTTGCCAATCCGACCCTGCCGTTCTCCTCCTCCTCGTCAGGTACACACCACGGTTCGCCGGTCTGCCTCCATTTTGGCTGCTGTGGAGAAAAGAGGGGTGGGTCACGGGATAAGTCCCCAAAAGGGGTTGCACATGACCTCCTTCACTGGGGCAGCGGGACCCCCTCGTTACACCCTCATAATAAAGGCTTTGTATTAATGAACCTTAAATACAATCTTCTCTCAGGGACCTGACAGAAGATTCCTTTGAGCAAATTCCTCTATTGGAAGTCTGTCTCCATGATCAGGAGACATATTGTCCATTTTGCTGGATAACCAAATGATAAAATTGATCACTCTGATAATTGATGGGAATCAAAGCCTTGCTCAATGATCTCTGGCTCCTTCATTACCTCTGCTCCTTCTATTTTTCCATTATATTTTTCTTGAACTCTGTTGATGGATATCTCTAGCACTTGACAGCTTTTTTTCTTGATTGGACCCCCAGTTCAGTTTGTCATACATGTCTGCCTCTATACCCTTGGCCCAGTCCAGAACTCTGAAGAGCCTGTGCAAATTTAGGAATGGGTTCCTGCCCAGGAGGAAGCCATTCTGGCCACTATGTATTAAGCTCTGTGCCATGGGATTAGTCTGTTGTCGAGCACCTTCTCCAGTATTTTGTAGTCTAGGTTCAGTACTGACAACAGCCTATATGGGCCCAACAGGAGGGGGTCCCTCCCAGATTTAGGAAAGACAGTTATTAGAGCATCCTGCATGGAGGATGACAGATATCCCAGTTGCTGTGACTTCTCATATACCTGTAACAGACGGAGTGCCAGCCTGGCACTGCAAGTGGCATACAATTCTACCAGGAAGCCATCTGGACCGGCGTTTTAGCCCTGGCTATTTGAGCAATGGCCAGTCTTATTTCCTGTAGGTGAATTGGTTCATCTAGTTCTGAGCGCTATGTAGTGTTCAGTACCAGTAGTGGGACTTAATCTAAGTTGTGCTGTATCTCCTCTGTTGCCAATTCCCATGGTAGACCATATAGTTAGTCATAGTTTTTAGGTCTCGGCTAAAGACGCGCGTAAGCGCGTCTCCGCCGAGATCTTATGTCACCGAGCGTGCTTCCCAGGAGACAGTCCTGGCCGCGCGCATTTCCTGTTGAGGCGATTGCCGCGGGCCGCGCGCTCAGCCACTGTCTCCTGAGAAGCTTCAAACACGCCTGCGCATACAAGCATACACACACGCATGCACACAGACACACACATCCCCACCAATACGGGAGCCGCCCGCTCGCCCCCCACCCCGCCCCCCCGCCGACAGATGCGCACCTTTTAAAAACTCTCCAGCAACGGGCCCCTTATGCCGTTACTACTCCGGTGATCAACCATTTTTCAGCGCTCGCTATGCCACCCCACTCTTCACATCGCTGATGTTCCTCAATTGCCCACTATCCCGGCACTCTCGCCCCCCCTTCGCATGCCTCCCAGTGCCTCGTCCGCTCTCTCCTTTGCCCACGATACTGCACCCACCCCTCCCCCACCTCGCCTCACACTCTACGCCGCACCTCTTCTGACAATTCCCCCAGCGCCCACGCACGCACATACATAGACACACACCCCCGGACACACACACACACACACATACACGCGCGCACAAGCACACACACACGTGCACCAAGGCCCCCCATCGCACACATACATATACACACACAAGCGCACCCCCCCCCCCTCTACAAGTAAGGGCACTTACCGCCACTCCGGAGATCTGCAGCCTCAACCACTGCTCCTCGGGCCAGACACTCGTGGGTGCGGGCTTCGCGCACAAGGCGGAAGTCCCGCCCCCACCATAGCTTTCGTTTTCAGGAGTGCGCGCGCCGTAGCGAACAATGGTAAGACTTTCATTCTCAGCCAGCCCATCATAGGAGGGTCACGCAGAAGGGGGCGTGCTTTGTGCTTCCTCCACAGCCCCGCAGAGGAAATAAACACGGGGCCAGCCGCGTAGCTAGGGGGGGGCGGGCTCATCGTCTCGTCATTTAATGGTACAAGTATCTTATTCAGGACTCGAGGTGGTGATTCCATGGCGCCGCGCGGCTGTGAGTCAGACAGCATGACGCAGGGCTGGGCCCAACTGATACAATTGGACAGTGGCGCAGCGGAGAACGTCACGTCCTGCTGCCATCCTGCTGCCATCTGGCGCAGCGGGAAGTTCAAGCGAAAAAGCCAGCACAGTGTGGGCTCATTGGTTTGCAGGTAGCGCCGCGCTCGGCTTTCTCAGCATTGCTATCTGCTCGTAGGGGCCCCCATGCTGTGGGGCTTATGATGGGCGCCACAAGTGAATGCGATTTTGCCATACACTGCTGAGGAAGAGTGCAGTGGAGTGATCGGACATCGTGGAGTCTTCCGTGTGACACCCACTGAACGGTAAGATTGGTGCAGCAGCCAGTGCCAGGCCCGATAGAACTTAAATCAGGGACAGACTGTCAGCCGGAACTAAGGCTACCCACCTCTTAAAATGAAATGATTACCGCGAAGGGGGGGAGGGCGGAGTGGATCATGGTCTGAGCCTGGCATCAGCGAGAGGGGGGCGGGGGGAGTGTATCAAGGCCTGAGCCTGGCATCAGTGCTGCAGAGTCCCCAACCGGCCAGTCAGGCTGCATGCATCCCTGCACTTACATGATTTCTCTCTCGCTCACGTACTCGCAGCAGCTTGCCCCTCCCGCCTCTTGTGCCTTAAGAAGACTCAGTGCTTGACCTTTGTGCCGACAACCACCTTGGTTCACTGTGAGCACAAAATATGCTGGTTCCTCAGGCACAACGGTAAGGCCCCCACTCGGGTTCTTCTGCCACGCCCGGGGGTCTGTTTCGAACTTTTTGCGCTGCAGTCCTTGCCGCTCCTGTGTCCCCACGTAACCCCATGCTTAAACCAACACTAATAACAGGAGCACGCTTTGTACGTTCTAAAAACTGTAATGTTAGTTACACTGTACTTTTAGAGTCCTGGAACGGAGCGAGCCCGCAGTGTCATGTACTAATTCGTTTTAATTGGGCCGCGCCGGTGACTCTGCTCAGTGGTGTGTAGGTCTCTGTGAAAGCTGTGGTGTGTTGTGATCTGTGCAAAGAAGGGGGCGGGGGCAATAATTATTATTTTTGGTATCACTAAATTGATGGGTAGTTTATGAAATACTGCCGCTGGCTGTGTACCTCAGCTGCTTAGTGCTATTTGTTGCCCAGTCAATGTCTGTGCCTGTCTGCAGCAGAGTCCACGAGTCAGCGGTTGACTCTTAATTTTAAATGTGCTTTCAATACCTGCAGCCTGGATGTCCCCTTATGAGCGTGGAAGACACAGTAGGGCAGAGAAGCGCCTCAGAACTCAAGGAGGGCTGGAGGTTCTGGGTGGTAGTGGTGTGTTAGAAGCTGCCCATCTAGCACATTCACACATGTATCATGACCCTACATGTGTGTCAGCAGCCTGGGTGACCCCTTAGAGTCGTGAGAGGCATGGTAGCGCAGAGGGAGCACCTCAGAACTTAGGGAGGACAGGAGGGGACGTGGATCATTGGTGTTAGGTGCTTAGAAGCACAGTGACTCACACATTTACACCTGTAGTACAAGGCTGGGTGTCCGCTATGGAATGTGAGAGACATAGTAGGGCGATTAGAGTGCCCCAGAACTCAGGGAGGCCGTGGCTGGAGATCCTGGGGGTCATGGGCATGAGGTGCTTAAAAGCAGCGCGCCTCGCACATTCACACTGAAGTGCTCTTCCATTTCTGGTGCTTTTTAACAGTTTTAAGATCTTAGAGTTTCTCATTCCTCAGATGGTTGTAATTCCTGATATTTATATGCTTCCCTCGTCCTTATTACTTGATTTTGCTCGCGAGAAGGTGTCACTCATATTTGTTGAAATGTCACTCATAATTGCACTGAAATTATGAAAATGTCACACATAGCAATCAATCAATCAATCAGTGACACTTATAAAGCGCGCTACATACCCGTAGGGTCTCAAGGCGCTGGGGGGGGGAGCCGCTACTGCTCGAACAGCCAGGTCTTCAGCTTCTTCCTGAAGGAGAGGTGGTCTTGGGTCAGGCGCAGGTCGGTCGGGAGGGAGTTCCAGGTCTTGGCGGCCAGGTAGGAGAAGGACCTTCCTCCTGTAGTCGCTCTTCGGATGCGGGGGACGGCGGCGAGGGCGTGGTTGGCTGATCGGAGGTGGCGTTTGGGAGCGTAGAAGTTGACTCGGCTGTTGAGGTAGCTCGGGCCTTGGTCGTGTAGGGCTTTGTGTGCGTGGGTGAAGAGGCGGAAGGTGATTCTTTTGTTGACGGGGAGCCAGTGAAGGTCTCTCAGATGTCCGGAGATGTGGCTGGTTCGTGGGATGTCGAGGATGAGTCTGGCAATCTGAAACCTTGGCAGCTATGCACATTGGCACTTGAGGGAGACTAGCATGATGTGCCTGTGACTTGGCTTTCATATTTAACTCAACACTTCCTGTCGCTTGATTCTAGGAAGCACTTACCGAACTGCAGAGTTAAGCAGGCTCATTCAACCCTCTCAAGCTTTCTGGTTCCGAGTAGGAGTATCTAATCAAGTCCAGATGTTTTCCTTTCAATTCTGAGATTTGCAGATCTGAATTTATAAAGGGGTACAGAGGATTGCAAGTCGCAGAATCCAAAGCAAAAAACCTGGACAAGCTACTCGTATAACTGTGTATCCTTCCTCCTAGTGAGTGCAGAGTAGTGAGTGCAGAGTGCAGAGTAGTGAGTGCAGAGTGCAGAGTAGTGAGTGCAGAGTGCAGAGTAGTGAGTGCTGAGTGCAGAGTAGTGAGTGCATAATAGTGAGTAGTGAGTGCAGAGTAGTGAGTGCAGAGTAGTGAGTGCAGAGTAGTGAGTGCAGAGTAGTGAGTGCAGAGTAGTGAGTGCAGAGTAGTGAGTGCAGAGGAGTGAGTGCCGAAGAGTGAGTGCCGAAGAGTGAGTGCCGAGGAGTGAGTGCAGAAGAGTGAGTGCCGAAGAGTGAGTGCAAAGTGAGTGTGCAGAGTAGTGAGTGCAGAGTAGTGAGTGCGCAGAGTAGTGAGTGCAGAGTGAGTGTGCAGAGCAGTGAGTGTGCAGAGCATTGTGTGCTGTTGAGTGCAGAGTGCTGTGTATTGGCAATGTTAATGACAATGCCATTTATTTGTGATTTAAAGAAAAAAAAATGTCATGAGCAATGCCAATAGCTCTACCATTAATGATGCCGAGACCATTGCATTGCAAATGCTTGTTAAAGACTGCATTTATCTCAATTTGTGCATCCATAATCTGTCCCGGTCATCCTGTATAGCTCCTATCAAAGTTCTGGGGATCTCTGATCTGAGGAGTCAGGCAGACACGCAGCCCGCCTTATTTCCCTCAGCATGTTGCTTGGCAGTATATTCTTTGAATTCGAGAGTACCCAAGCGGGCTAGCAGTGCGCAATATTCGACTCTTGTTTGTGCCAGTGATTCTCGCACCTGCTCCTGTAAGATGGAATTGATTGCACTATTGCGTTGGCAGGGGCGGCTCTAGGCTCATGGCAGCCCTGGGCAGGGAGCATAGATAGGGGGCCCCCTAAGAGGGGGTCTGAGCCACAGGCCCACGACCAGACCATACTGCTATTCCATCTCTTCTATCACCAAGGCTCGTTCTTTTGCTGTCTGTTCCCCAGATGGAAGGCTCAGCAGGTTCCTGTCGGTCCTTCGCTGCCATCTCTGGGGTTGCCAGAAGCCATTCTGCATTCCCTTGTCTGGCATAGCTGTCTATCCTCTAGATTCTAGCCATGAACACACCTCTGCGGGTGTTGTAGAGAGGTATGTACTATCCTTTTTGATGATCTGCAGTTTAACTAGATATAGTAAGGAGTAACAAATGTTCATTTGGCCCAAACAATGTTTTATTGTGAGGTATTAACCTATTGCCCCTGCACCTCCAATGTATAGTCCGGGAATATATTCAGAGCGCAGTTCTCCACAGTCTATGGGCCTTTACTTCTGGAGATCTGTAGGATGTGCCTTGACACCTGTAGTAAAATAGACACGCCACCACTGGCCTGGAGTGGGGTGGACCCGCCGCAGAGGCATAGCCCAGGACCATGTCTACTGGTTCTATTGAGATCAATGTTGACTGCTTACCAACTACTACCATGTCAACAAGCTATTTCTTAAGGCACAACACCTCGATGTGGCCCTCTATGCTTTCTGGTAATCAAATAATAAGAATGTTATTCCCACATGATCTACCTTCTGCCAATTTTAAGTTTCAACGAGTCAACTTCGTTTTGCAAGTCCTGTACTTTGGTTTGTATCTCTTTCATGGTTGGGCGCATCACAGCATGCATTGATTCACTTTTTGACCCTGTCCACCAATTTCCTGTGGTCCGTTTGTTGCAGACTCAGGTCTGTGGCCATAGTGTCAATTTTAGGTTGCAGTGTAGCTTTAATATCGTGGATAGACTGTAAAATGCCTCAGATTTATCTGGGTGGTTGCACAGGGTGGTTGCCATGGTCTCAGCATGTGATGCTGTTTGTTTACTTGGCAGCAAGCGTGGGTCTGTATGGTTGCCCTGGTCAGTGGCCCTTGAGTCATGGGGCTTCCTCATCTCCGGCAATGTGACAGGGTGAGCAGAGTTTATAGGGCAGGTGTGTGCTGCTTCTCACCCACCTGTTCTGAGCACCAACGTTTGCAAAGGTATAGTCTTTGTGTGGCAATGGCTCAATCTCACGACAGAGGCCGCCGGGCCCTCTTACTTCACAGTGGGTGGTCAGCTGGCTCTGTGTAGCAACGGTTTAGGCCAATGCAATATATGGAATCACTGGCGGATAGAGCCGGGCCCAAGTGTTCATGGCGTTACTGCGACTACTCCCCAGAAGTGCTGAGCATTTCAACTGTCGCAAGCCCCCAAAGACTCGCACCGGGAAAAGTGAAACCTATGATGCGACCCCCAGGCCAGGCAGATACACCGGTGTCTGTCCGCACGCATCCACCCAAGGGTAGTCACAGACGTAGACCGACAGGGAAGAGTCCACCAAAGAAGTCCCTTTGCAACAGTTGCGGGCAGTCTGTTCGCAACAGCTGCAGGCAGTGCTTCCTGTCTCACCCGGATCTCTAGCAAGGGTCTGTCTCGGGAAGCATCTCTATCGCTTGGCCTGGTCGCAGCTTCGGCTCAGCCTTGCCACTTCCAGCCAGTGTTCAGCCCCACCCTAGTCCACAGCCCGATATGGGTAGGTGCCTTGTTTTCCATTGGTCCACACCCTCACTCGCACAACCACAGGTACGGACCAGCAGCGGAAAAGAAGTCCGCCCAAGTGGTTCCCTTGGCACGGTTGCAGGCAGTGCTCCCCTTATCTTGCCCACGTCTATAGGCGGTTGTGTTTTTTTGTGCAACCGCACCTCTCGCAGTCTGCGGGCAGCCGCCGCCAAATATGGGCTGGTGCATCTTGTCCTTGTCCGTCAGGGCAGCACCGCCCTCAAGCACTTACAGGAACGGGCTGGCAGTAAAAGGAGTCTGCCCCACAGGCTTCTATAGCATGGCCAATCATGCCAAGTACCACGCATCAGGCATTAGACTAACTCATTTCAGTGTGGTGCTCCGCATCACCGCACTGAAATATATTGTCACGCATAGCGCCGCAGCTGTCACTGAAGCGATGTTTAAAACTTTTATATTGGAGTGTGGCAGCTGGGAGAGCGCCTGTGGCATGCACGCTGCTCCCGCAGGCTTGGGGCTCGCAGCTGAGCTAGTAGGCTGCTGGCAGGCTCACTGCTACAATGTATCTCAAGATTCACTGATTCCACAGCACAGCTCTGTCTGACCTCACAGCACATTAGCCTAGTCAGCTTGTGAGATACAAGTCTGGCGCCATGGGGGGACATCATGTCCTGCTGCTGGAGCGGAGTTTGTTGTCGGAGGGCAGCTGGCTACTGGTTTGCTGCATTCATGGCGCTTGCAGCTCTGCCTTCTGCTCACACATGTCGCCTCGTGCTGTCTGCTGTTACATTAAAATATGACCCCTGTTCCTCCGCCTGCAGCAAATTCAAAATTACTGAGCTTGTGTACAGTGGGCATAAAATTATGGATTGGAATGCAGCCCATGTAATTTACCTGTCGCTGAGACCATTTCACCCAAAACCTTTTTGTTACTGTCCGACTGTACTAACATAACAAACCCCCTATATGGTCCTAGAGCCTGGCATAGCATTTCGTCTCGCGGCCCACATTCAGGAAGTGTTTCTCTGAGCCCCAGAATCCATCACAGCTCTTCTTTTTCTGTGGCTCACACTCTGGCAGAATAGTTTCTCTCGCCAAGAGACTCTGGCAGAGCTGCTCGTCTCACTGCCAGGCACGGTCCTGTCCAGGTGTGTTCCCATCTGTAGGGTTCCAGGCCTAGCTGTTCGGACTGGGCTGTTCCCAATGGGAAAGAACCAAGGCTGATTTGTAAATAGCTGGACTCATTGTAGCATGGGCAAACAATGATGGACTGGAACACAGCCCTAGTAATTGACAATGGTTGAGATTAATTCAAGCCTTCTCCACCCATCACCTTTTTGTTCTCCGATACTGGTATAAACTCTACCCTCAATGCCCCCAGAGCTTGGCAGAGCTTCTCTTCTCTTCGCCACGACACTGGCAGTGCTCCGCTGACAGCCAGGATGGATATATTTTTTTGAGGATGTGAAATTGAAATGCTAGAGGATAGAGAATACAAACTGTGATTTTGGTGCGCATCAATCGGCTCAAATATGAAGCCTAAGGGCAAAAGCATCTCTATAAGCTGAATATTGTTACCATGCCTCAGCCCAGCTGTGATTTTGGTTTAACGAGAGCCAGTCAAAAAAATTTGTAGCATTGAGTTCTTGTTGCAATACTTACCAGGCCTTCCAAAAGGTGGATGAGAACCGAATCTTCTAAGAAAGGGGAGTCTCATAAGGTAAAGGGAGGGCGTGGAGAAGGACAGACATCTGAATGAGGGAATGAAAAAGACTGTGCTCAACATGGGCTAAACATGGGGTAAGACGGCAGAAACGGGATGGCAGAGGCTCTACGGAGGCTCTTTGAAGGTTTGTGGGAAGTCCAGCATTGAGTTGTGGAGATCATCTTGTTACTTACCTGGTTAAACAATAGAATCAAGTTACAGGGGCACTAGGTTAGTGAAGTGCCCTTCCATCTCAGGTGTTTTGCAGCCGTTTAAAGATATTCTTAGAGTTTCTGCTAAAATGGGTGTAATTTCTGATATTTATATGTTTCCTTTATCTTCAATTCTTGATTTTGCTTGCGAGAAAGTGTCACTCATAGTGTTTGAAATGTCACTCTTAAGTACACTGAAATTATGAAAATGTCACACATAGCAATCTGAAACCTTGGCACTTATGCATGGCTGCAGTCACTACTCTCCCCATTGCATCTGCGTTTCCAGCGGGGGCTTGTCACTTCAGTTGCTGCTTGAGGTGGTAGCAGTTGCGCCTCTCCCAATCATTTTTCGGCCAGGTCCAAATCACCCGATCATATCCCAGGTCCATCCACAATGGAACCCTGACAGCCTCGGTTAACCCCCTGCCGCCAATGCCTCGTAGGAGGGAATAATACCATGGTCTAGGATCATTATTTACAGGCGATATTCACAGAGCTTCTCTGTGCGTCTTATAGGGTCGTCCTCTTAGCCACGCCCCCAATGTTTTTTTAATAATGCTCATTGGCCTACAAAAAAAACAACAGATTTTTCTATTTCCTTCAAGTATGGTGAAATTATTATATTTTTAAACTTTACCATTCTCTTGCAGCCTAACGGGTAGTTTTAAGCATTTTTAAAAGTTGTATGTCATGTCAGGGAGACTCTATTTAGCCCTCCTTCATAATCATGATGGATTCCGGCATGTAAAAGGGTGCAAATGTACTATTTAATGTAAAGCAGCACATGAACTAAAGTTGCTGTGCTATGTTGTTTGAAAGGGAGAGAGCAGGACAGCCCATATCTTCTAAGATATGGTGCTGCTGCTCTCTTCCCAGGTGTTGATGCACAACTTAGCTGCCTTGCACTATGCAAATACATTTGAAACTTATTGCGAAGAGGAGTGTGTATGTTTGTGTATCATAGGTTTTGTACTATAAGGGTAACCTTCTGTTACAAAACACTATGCTTAGACTAACTTTAAAACTGTTTTGATTGTGTATGTTTGTTGTTGAAACATTTCTCCAACTTTGTGTATACCTCAAAGAGGTGAATTTTTTGGTGCAAAACCCGGTCTACAAATGATAGTAGATAGAGCTTGGCCTCCGAAACAATGGGTGGTAGCATGGGACTGTACATATACCACATACTACAAGATGCAACGTTGACGCAAAGCAGACCAAACGAGTGCTTAGCTCTAATTTGCATTATTTGTAGACAATTTTCCAGCTCAAAACATAATTTGTATTGTAAAGTAAATCCCAAATCAACAGTTTGTGCCAGTTTGCATCGCTCCTGGTGATGGCACTGGCGCAGAGTGATGATACATGTGGTCCTCGAAGTTTCCTTTCTTTCCCACTCCCTGCGGACGAAGTCATGCACTCACTAAGATTTAGTGGCATACAGCAGACTGGGAATGTGAAGTAATCGTTGGAAAATAAACGTTTTTTTTATTTTATCCCGAAGTGGGAGGCAACATGGAGGGCAGGTAACGGCTCAACTTGGACAACGGAGGATGGGGGGGCACTATGATGTGGCAAGCGGTGTTTGTCCCATATCACTTTTTAGGTCTCGCTGAGCCAGCGCGCATGAGCTGTCAGCGAGACAATTTGTATGTGGGCTTTTGAAAGTCCTACCAAAAGCTGGCTGGCCACGGGCATGCGGTTACGTGCACAATGACGAGCAGAGGCGCCATATGGCTTTCCTCTCTCGTCATGGTGCACGCACATCGCACACCACTCGCCAGCCAGCCTGCTTTTACTTTTGCGCCTCCGTCTTGCCTGCTCGGCTTCAATGTTCCTCCCCCTCCCCCACCACAGAGTGCGTCTCGCGGCCGCGCGTCTTTTTGTTGCTTGTTTTCATTTCCATATGGGGCCAACCCTCACCTTCCCTTCCTCTGTCTCTCTACCTCCGCCTCTCTACCTCCGCAGCACTCATGGGCTGCCTCTCTCCTGGTTGTAGTCATTGCTCCCGCAGCTGCCCAAACACCCGCCTTTACCACTTTCAGGCTGGCAGTGGCCAGGAATGAGGGTGAGGAGGAAGAGCAAGGATCTATTAAGCTCCGAGGCGCGGGTCAGAAGCCAGTTAAACTAAAAATTACATACATGGATGTCTTGTGTAAATATCAGAAGGTGGTCTGCAGGGGTAGGCTACATACACCCTTTTGATGCCACTGCTCAGCAGGCTGCTCTTCGGTTTACCTATTTGTCAGTTGCGGAGTTGGGTTCCCACCGCAACCAGTTGCCATTTGAGCTTGGGCATGTGTTTGTGTCAAAGTTTGGAAGTACACGAGAGTAAACTTAAAAGAAAACCATTGGCAATTGGTTCACACGTTAACTTGCATCTAGATACATTCTTTGTGAAATGCTAAAAAAACATTAATCAAAAAGGTACGCTTCTTTTCAATGTGCAGGCTTCAAGACAAAAATTATGCAAATTGCTTATTCAACACAGGATCATTGCTTCTCATTTAAATAACCATACCATGTTGAAGGAACAGAAAAATCTAAGTATTCGTTTTCCCTAGTAAACAACTTGCATACAAACCACCACAAATATTAAACTTTTAAAATGCAGGAGGCAAACAAAAACCTTCATGGAAAAATAATACGCAGTACGATATCAAGTGTGTTATAGTTGTTGACCGCAATATCGATGCGTCTATTAAGACGTGTTAGCTCACTAAGCTGCCTGCCCAGTAAAGCCTTGCTAGTCTACACACATTACTGAGGGAAAAACGCCCATCATGCATTTTGCAAGTATACGTCTGAACATCAGCTTTTACTAATAACGACTCACACCTCTTCCATTACCTCTTCTGCCCATTACAATAGCACCCTCAAGCACACCCACCCCTCTTGTTAAATCCTTTAGGCTTGCCATTTCACTTCCACCCTTTCCTTATGTTCGTCTCTGCAAAGCAGCCTCAACTCCCACACACATATTTCGCTTTTGACTCCTAGTTTTCACTTTAACCCTCACAATCAGTTTGGTCTTCCCCCTCATTGGCCCTTCATGTCTCTCTTGTGCATTTGTCACTTCTTCCCTCCTTTTAGCCATTTCCACCCTCCTGTGGCCCTCTTCTTCGCTTGTCCAAAGTTCTTGACTTTTTAGCCTCCATCCATTTTCCTCTCTCTTTCCAGTTGTATTACTCCGGGGTTTTCACCATCTTCCTTTCTTCCCAATTTTTTACTGTCTTCCTCTTTCCTTCTGCTCCCCGACCCCTTTCTTCTCTCTTCCCCTCGTTCCCAATATCTCTCTAAATCCTTCATCAAAGCTCTTTGTTGAACATTTTTACTCTACTGTATGAACTAACTAAATGTGTGCTCCTTTCTTTTTGGGTCACCGTCTCAGTGCTACACCCTCTCCTCCTGTATATGGTGTTCTCTTCCTCTCCCTTTGCAGTATTACTTAGCGCAAACCTGGCCCAAAGGTATCATAGCGCTTTTCATAAACACTAGATTATTTACTCAGGGTCAATTTTTTAGGCACAGGGTGATTAAGCGATTTTGCCAGAATCTTACAATGTTGAGGTGAGGTCGCAACTCAAACTTGGTTCCCCAGTTCCATGCTACGCTGTACAGGCCTCTTTGGAGACCTTGCAAACTCTAATGCACTTGCCCCTACTTTCTTTCCTCTAGCTTCTTGCTTTTCTCCTCCTCACTCTTAAACTCCCAGTCCTCTGTCACTTACTGTCCCTTTATCTTTTGTGTGAACTGCGAGACATCTCGAGCTACAAATTCGCTCATTAAAGGACAGAAGGTTCATTATTTCAACTATGGATAAAACAAAACTTAACAGAATTGTTTTTTTCTTTGCCTCCTGATACTTTTAGTCTTGTCTACCCGCTTATAAATTCAGTAGCACCACAGCAAAATGCAAAGAAAACTACCGGACTAGAAAAGATACTCGTAAATGAACCTGGTAAACTTACACAGACTTAGTTATGGGCCCACAGAACACAGGCACAGCATCACTCAGCACCACCACAGCATCACTCAGCGCAACAGCAGCACCGCTCAGCGCCACCACAGCATCACTCAGCGCCACCACAGCATCAATCAGCGCCACCACAGCATCACTCAGCACCACCACAATATCACTCAGGGACACCACAGCATCACTCAGGGCCACCACAGCATTTCCCAGGGGCACCACAGCATTTCCCAGGGGCACCACAGCATCACTCAGCACCACCACAGCATCACTCAGCGCCACTACAGCATCACTCAGAAACTGGCAGAAACAAGTTGGCAGCATTGCAAGAACAAAAGAAAACTGAGGAAATGTTTTATTGTAAATACTTTTTTTAATATGGTCGTTCAGTTGTACATAATGCCTTCTTGGTCATAAATAAGGTAACAAAAATTATTCTGACACTTTTTTATTAAAACTTTTCAGCAAGCTGCACAGCAGCCACATTTCTCTACAGTACAGCTTAAAGACATTGACAAGGTCAATAGCTCTGGCTAAACACTTATAAGGCCCCAAAGGCGAGACCTATTGGCTATGCCAATGCTTTCTTTGTATGGAGCAAGGGGCAACAAGGACAATGGAGGGGGGCGGCGGTAGCTGGGGGAAACAGACAACAGAAGGTGGGAGAGAGGTACTGGGGCAGCAAACTGACAGCAGAGATTCAGCGGGTGGAAGGGAATCGTGAGGAGAAGTACACTAGGGAGACAGCTGAAACGCATGCACTCTCGTACAGTGTGTTTTTGTTGATTATTTTGTATTAAGCAAGTCAAACACCAAAACAATACACATACATTGTCCCCTCATATTGCAGGAAACCAGTATTCCCCCTGCTCTGATGTTCCAACAACAATACACAAATTATCTCATCCCAGAGGAGCGCCCTCCCCTCAGAAACACATTTTGTTCCGTAGTTGCTACAGATTCAGGGCCTTTCCCGTGTGGCATTCCAGAACTGGCAGATCGATTCCCATTTTCTCAGGCACCTTAGGCTATTGTAAATGTGCTGTTCCATCACAGGAAACCAGTCTTTGACCACTTTCCATTGTTCAAAGTCCTGTTAGAGATTAGCACTGCCACTGTGTCACTAACAGTTGTTTTATGCTCTGTGTCTGAGGAAAGTTGAATGGATAAGACAAGGAACTTACGTCAGCATGCAGGGGTCATGCTTACACGTGGCTCCACTATGTCTCTTCTGGGGCAGTATGGGGTCATTGTGGAGACTCACAACAGCACCTACCAGGGTGCGGTAAACTTCTCTGTAGCCCGTTTGGCACCTAGGGGGGGATAGTCTAAAGCTGAGGAATATGCAGTTAGAGTATTCACCCGAAAGAGTGTTACCAAAGGTAAGTAACTTGTTCTTAAGTTCAAAGGCTTTATAATCGTATGCACATAAAGATCAAGACATTGAGTTGTTCCTAAGCATAGACTGGTGGTGTAGGAGTTACCCACATTCCAGTGATTTCATTTTCATTCACCATGGAGAGCATTTTGCCAAGTTTGATGTTATATTCACTGTCATTCGTTAAAATCAGTTTTCTGTTTTGCTTCTATTGCTCATTACTGAAGCTGAGAATTTTCCTCTTGTATATTATTCCGAGGGTCCCTGAAGTGGATTTATTCCCTAGTATATAGTGATAACCAAAGTTTACTTGTGTGGCATTACTGTCGAAGTAAACATGTGTTTATACTTTATTCCTTCTGTGAATAGATAGGTCTTCATGTGCCCCTAGCTCCTGAGATTTAATGGATTAGTGGGTTATCCTTCCAACCCATAGTAGACAAACACTAGGTAGGGTGGAAGCACACCAAATAGATACCGCTGGGATTTCCATACTCTATTACATCAAAGGTGTTAGCCACTTTTGTTATAGGATTTAGAAGGTGACCTCATTCAGTGGTAACAAAGGTTTTAGGTCCTAAATTATACTGATCCATTTCTCCTTGGAGAGTGGGTGGGGATCTACGTCTGTGTCCAACACCCTATTGAGGCCAAGAACAGGGTACATAACAACTATAGAACTCTAGAGATAGCTCTGCTTGCCCACAATTATTCTTGATTGTTAAGAGCTTCTTGGCACCTGTTAGTTCCAATACTGAAGTGGTGTTCTCAGCAGCCAATGCTTCTGCCACATCCCACCATCCAAAACCCTCACTCAAACAAGGTCGGTCCAAATAACCCTTCAGCTGAAACTAGAAGCCCAGGAGTCACCCACTGCTTACTGCTCAAGTAACATTGTAAATTCCAATATCAGATCCATGATGCGCTTTAGACACCTTCACTTCTCACCTCCCAAGTTCATGGTATGCTCCTTTCCCATCCCGAGGTACATCTTAATTTCCTGCTTGACTTCACTTATTATAGCACGGACTACTAAAGCATCCAAACTTGGTATCCGTATGATCCAGAACATTGCAGTCAAACTGGTAGCAGACACCAGTTGGGTAGCTCTGCTGCTTCAAACCTGAAAGTCACAGGTTCCTAAAATTGTTACTGTATGCCAGGTACATAGAGGCCACTGCGGTCACCTTGTTGCCAATCCACTTAATTTGAGAGACCTCATTGAGGGTTATCTTCAGCAAATTTGCCAGATTCATTGTCTTACTGGTCTCACAGGCTTCCATTCTGTGATGCATTCCACTGACACAGCCCCACTCTGCAGATAAATTATTTGCAGTGTACCCCAATATAAGGCATGGTATACTTGCCCTATTCAGGAGAAGTCAAGGAGAATTGAAACTCTGCTAGTTATTTACTATTCTTTTTGCTTTGTCTCATGTTTCTTTGTACTGTTTGCTTGCAGGTCTTAAGCACTGAAGAGGACTGGTGTCAAGTCGAGCTACGGGGAAATTATGGCAGTGCCCCTAGAACATACATTGATATACACATGCCTACGTGAGTGCATCCAGTTTCCTACACACTATCCTACTAGGGTGGTTGAAATATTTCCAGTGAAGAAGTTAATGGTGCAGTTCACTCTGAAATGGCTCACATAGCCGTGGGCTTCTTAATCAACGGGGGCACAGTGCCCCTGTACATAAGGGCTAGTTATAGCGCCTCCTAATAGGAAGGGGGGTTATCTGGGTTCTAATTCACTGGAGCCAGCTGGTATGTGTCTGGCATTCAAGGTGGACCTAAGCAAGTAGTGCTTGATTTGTGCCAGTGGTTGCAGGTGGTAGAGAAGAAAATCCCTGGAAGAGTTCAAGAGAAACAACGTGTAAGATGGTGAAAGAAAGTAGCATAAGGTGAATCAAGACCTTGCCTTCGTATTCAGAAACCTTGGCATTCCTAAGCACCAGTTGTGGGCTTCTAAGAAAAACTTTAAGTCTCTCGCCCTTATGTTTTTTTTGTTTTTGTTTTTTTACAAAGTAAGCATTGAGGCATATAAAGCAAGCTGCTCAGTTCAGGGTTTTATAAAAAGGAGAGCACCAACGTTTGGGATCATTTAGGACAGGTTTGTTCAGTCAGTTGGATTAGCAACAGAGGTAGTGTCAATTTCTTTTTTTTTGCTACTAAACAGTAGTGAAACTGGCAATTTAAGTTATCAAAATATTGGATGCAAGAAGAGTGACAATGTAATTTTTTCTATGAAACTGTTTGAAATATATCTTGTGATACGGATGCAGTTAATGTGAAGGGTACTGTGACGATTAAGTCATACATAAAACCAAAGCACTCTCAAGCGTATTTGAACAGGAACTATAATGTCTAGACATTATAGTCTGTTTAACAAACACAGGGCCTTATTTAGTTTAACACATATGTAAAAGTCTAATTTACGAATACATATGTTTATTACATATGGTTCACTAAACAACAATAGACCTGGTTATGCGGGACGACAATTATTTTCTTACATAGGACTGGTTTTTGGGGGGATCCACCTCTACCCAACAGCTGGGCTGAACAATTTACCAGTCTATTCCAGTCCTAAATGTCCGCTATCTTAAATTTTTCATAAGTGTTAGTCAACTCTTTACAACAATACCCTTAGCTAAAGGAGGTGTATTGAAAAACATAGAAAAATATGTGTGAAGATGAGAAGGTCCCTGACGTGCACTACACCAGAGGAGCTACTGGCAGGTTCTCACCAGCTTGCCCACGTTTCTCATCATTGGTAACCTTCTCACCTATAGAAAAGAAAATGTGTCCAGTATAAAGATGAAAATAGTGATATGTGTATCAACAAAGAAAAAGACCACGTAATGTGCAGGAGATAAAATATATCTCAAATAAAAAATTGAGTTAAGACTCACATATATGACGTAACCCTTTTATTCAAAACCGTGAACTTACTCAAAAGTAAAAAACAACTGCATGTCACAGACCAATTCAAGAAGGGCCAACATGTGTCATTGCCTATTCTTTGTTGAGGCAATTTTGTCAGGACTCGAGGTCGACAATCATCTCACTGGACGTTTGACTTTGTACACGGAGTGACTGACTAACACAAATAGTTCTGATTAAAACCACCAACCAGTTAGGCCCTCCTACATAGCAGGTACTGGTATACCAGGTCCAGAATTGACCTCGATATCATCAATTTCAATATGTATTTACCAGGTGGTAGCCAAGGGCCCTCGTACCACCTTCCCACCATACCAAGGGCTATTTTTCTTTTACCGTCAATCTCCTTACAGCACTATCCGTTGCCTTGAATGCACCTGTGAAGACATATAGCCACCATTCATTCATTTACCAACTCATTAAGT
Source organism: Lissotriton vulgaris (assembly GCF_964263255.1). Taxonomy (NCBI): domain Eukaryota; kingdom Metazoa; phylum Chordata; class Amphibia; order Caudata; family Salamandridae; genus Lissotriton; species Lissotriton vulgaris. Next base: position 1,086,009,318 of record NC_141685.1, on the reverse strand, counting down.
CCAAACATGGCGATATTATCAACCCATTGTTTTTAACATGGGTTTGTATGCAAATCGCACCCCTCGTTTACAGACTAGCCGCATTTGTTGTCTAAGCTTTAAAAATCCGGTACGTATTCTAGCTCTTTCCAGTCATGTCAAGGGTTTGTATGCAAATTACACCCCTCAATTACACACTGCCTGCTTTTATGTCTAACTAGCAGCCCGTCCCGACCTTGTCCGGGAGCAATCAAGCTTCAGGGCCCCCGCCCGCCCCGACATTGTCCGTGGGTCCCCCGGAGCCTTACCTCATCTGCCGCACATCCCCCCGCGCTCCTGAGTTTACCGGTCTGCCACTCCTCGCCGCTCCTCCCCACCTGTCTGCCGCTCCTCTCCGCTCCTCCCAGCCTGTCCGCCGCTCCTCACCGCCCCTCCCCGCCTGTCCGCCGCTCCTCCCCGCGCTCATGTCCGCCGCTCCTCCTCGCGCTCCTGGACCCTGCTCCTCCCCGCGCTCCTGATGTCAGCACGCACGTCGAGGCCGGCGCTACTTCCATGGGACTACTTTTTTTTTCTCAAATTGTTTTAATAACTTATATTTTTTAAATTTATATAGCCTATGTCCATCTGCACACCCTGCCAATTACAACGATGTATCGGGTGTGTGGATTAGCGCTGAGGTTCCCGAGTGTTCGAGGCATGTGGGCTGCTGAATTCATATCTGTGCATAGATCGCCGCCTAGTGTTGGGTCCGGATGATTGCACATTGTTGTCCTGGAAGAGTCTTCGAAGTATCACGAGATAGGTAGCTCCTCCCCTGGACTACAGTGCGCATGGGCATCGCCTCCATCCCCAGATTGTTTTTTTCCGCCATTGGGTTCGGATGTGTTTCGGTTCCCTCTGTCGGAATCGATAGTTGTTTAACTTTTCTAACTTGAGACCAAAAGGTCTTTAGGATTTGCGTCGGTATTGTCAATCGTTCGGGTTTGTTATTCATCGGCTCCGAACACTTGCTGCCCTTCCGCGTGCTGTCGGCGCGGACGGGCCTACACGACGCTCCAGACTACTCATCATGGAACGAACTCCGTTTAAGAGGTGCCCGGTGTGCACCTCTAAATATTCACACCTCGACGTGCACCCAGTGTGCAACAAATGTTTGTCGTCGGCCAGGTGTATGGCCTGCTCCAAGTTCCGGTGCAAAAAAACTCTCAAGCTTGGTAGAGCCGCTAGGCTCCAGGCCCAGTTATCGGCACCCCCGCCGGACAACATCTTCGAGGAAGGCGTTGATGACGACACCGTCCTACAAGTTTCGGACTCCAGCCCGGCGTCGGAGGATGACAACTACGACGCGGGGGACGAGGAATTTGAGGAAGTCGTCGGTGAGGTAGGGGACGACGACGGGGCCATTGCCACCGTGGAGGATAGCTCGGAGGAGGAGCATCCTCAGACTGGCTCAGGGGTCAATCCCCATTATACGGCCCAGGTCGAGGGATCGCCTTCGGGCCTTACCCAAGACCTTACTACTCGTCCCACGGCCTCGCCTACGGGCCCGGCCACGGACATTTGTGATGCGCCACTCCCGGTACAGAAACCGAAAGTGAAACCATCAGGGTCCACACCAACGGTGTCGAAATCGAAAGTGAAACTCGCACTGGTGAAACTAAAGGCTCCAAAGGCCTCAGCGCCTAAGACGTCCAAAATGGCTGCCGACATCAAGAGCCGTGCTAAAATGGCCGACCCCAAGACCCCGGTGTCGAAGCCGAAGGCGAAGACGACCGACGCGGCCTGGTCGGCGCCGAAGAAGGTCGACGACCCAAAGAGAGCCTCGAAGACTCGTCAAGACGACCCCGAAGCTCTGGCTGCGCCGATTCCGGTCGACAAGGCCAAGGGTGGTGATGTGTCGGCTCCGAAGACCGTGCCTTTGATCGCCGACCCGACTCCGGACTCGGGAGAATCGCTTGAGCCGGTCCAGCCCTCACCGGCCTTGACCAAGAAGGTGACGGAGTCCCTTCAACGTATTCGGAAGGACACCTTGGCACCTGGACCGAAGAATGTGGTGCCGAAGCCTCCACAGAAACCGGCAAGGGCGCAGACGCCAATCCATTTCACGCTGCCGCCGAAGACGACACCGAAGGCTTTCGCTCCAAAACACGGGCAGGGGCGCCCTCGAAGATGGTGTCGACGCCTAAAGCGTCCTTGGTAGTGCCGAAGCCTCGGCTCCAGCCACTCGCGGACGAGGAGCGTCGAGAGGTTGTCATCGACGCCAACACGGGCAAACTCTCTCTCCTGAAGAGGAAAATTACCCCGGAGCCAGTGTTAGAACATTATCGTATTCCACTCAAAAAGAAGTTGGACTCTGCGGGTACTTCTGCCCCTACCGAGCCTGCATCCCCACGAAATCTGGGACTCTCACCAACTCATTGCAACGCTGGGGAAGGTGATATAGATGAGGAGGACGAGTATAATTATCCAGCATACTCGGATCCAGAGGAGGTCAATGAGCCATGGTCTGCTGGAGGCGACCCTGAGGACCCTCAGTCAGGCCCTGAGCCACATCTCTTTGCTGCAAAAACTTCTCCAACAGAGGACTCTGCAGCCTTCAAAGCCCTAATTGAGAGAGCTGCGGCCAATCATGATGTCGACCTCCATGCGGATCCAGTGGATGTCGATTTTCTGTTTGACACTTTCTCAGTGGCTGAAAAGTCAGTCAAGACATTGCCCATGCTTAAGGGAGTGCTAAAGCACGCGCCAGAGGTCTTCAGGGAGCCCACTCGGGCGCGAGTCATCAATCCTCGGATTGACAAGAAATACAAGGCAGCGCCCACTGATCCAACGTACATCAAGGGACACTTGCCACTGGATTCTTTGGTTGTATCCAACGCACGCAAGCGGGCAAACTCGCAGACCACGGGTGACGCTCCTCCCCCAGACAAAGAATCAAAAATCTTTGAAGCCTCAGGCAAACGTATTGCTGCGCAGGCAGCTAATATTTGGCGCATTTCGAATACGCAAGCCCTACTCGCACGCTACGATAGGGCACATTATGACACCCTAGAAACACTTCTACAGCACTTACCTGATCAGTACAAAGAGGCAGCAGAAATGTTAATTCAGGAGGGGGAGCTAATCACTAATGCTTCCATTAAGTGTGCGCTGGACGTGGCTGATACCGCCTCCAGGGCTATAAACACTAGCGTGTTACTGCGTAGGCATGCATGGCTTAGAATATCAGGCTTCAAACCAGACGTTCAGACAACCATCTTAAATCAAACAGTTAATCCAGACCACCTGTTTGGCCCTGAAGTGGATGCAACCTTTGAAAAAATGAAAAAAGACACGGACACTGCCAAGTCTATGGGGGCTCTCCAGTCCCAGCAGTTTCGGGGTGGTTCCTTTCGCCGCTCCAATAACAGGGGCACCTCAAGGGGTCAGGCATCGCAATCCACGCAGTACTATAAGAGCAACACCCAGACCTCATACACCAACAAAGGTAGAGGTGGTTACAGGGGCAACAACGTCAAAGGCAGAGGACGTGGAAACAACAGCTCCAGGTCCTCCACCACCAACAAACAGTGACGCCTTGTCACTGCCCCCCGACCACACAACACCGGTCGGGGGGAGACTCCAGCAGTTCCTGCCCGCGTGGAAATCCATCACCACGGACAGGTGGGTCACATCTCTTATCCAGTACGGTTACTGTCTGGAGCTTACTTCCACTCCACCAAACATACCTCCAAGAAACCGTCCTATGTCCGGCGAGCACTTGCACTTGTTGCAGCAGGAAGTCATAGTCATGCTGCAAAAAGGGGCAATAGAGCTCGTGCCACTGCAGGAAAGAGGAACAGGAGTTTACTCTCTTTACTTTCTAATCCCCAAGAAGGACGGATCACTCAGGCCCATCCTGGACCTCAGGCCCCTCAACTGGTACATTCTGTCGGAGCACTTCCATATGCTCACGTTGCAGCAGGTTCTCCCTCTGCTTCAGCAGGGGGACTTCCTGGCTACGCTGGATCTCAAGGATGCATACTTTCACATTCCCCTGCATCCTTCACACAGGAAGTACCTCAGATTCACAATTCAGGACCAGCACTACCAGTTCAGGGTTCTGCCTTTCGGGGTCACCACGGCGCCAAGAGTTTTTACAAAGTGCTTGGCGACTGTGGCGGCGCATCTACGACGTCAGCACATCCACGTTTATCCCTATCTGGACGACTGGCTCATTCAGGCAAAGTCAGAACAGCAGTGCGCCGACCACGTGTCGCGCACCATTCATCTCCTGCACGATCTAGGATTCTCGCTGAATTACCCAAAATCCCATCTCCAACCCGCCCATATACGGCAGTATCTGGGCGCGACAATAGACACTCTGGCAGCCACTGCGCAGCCGTCTTCAGTGAGAATCGCCAGTATCCAGACGCTGATCCAACGATTCAGACCCCAGCACTCGCTTCCAGCGAAAGTGTTCATGCAGTTGATAGGCATGATGGCCTCCTGCATCTCCATCGTCCCGCACGCGAGGTTACATATGCGTCCGCTCCAGGAGTGCTTGGCACGTCAGTGGACTCAGGCTCACGGGCAACTAACAGACCTAGTGTTGGTGAGCGGTCGGGCGTACAACTCTCTGCATTGGTGGAATCCACAAAACCTTTGCAAGGGCCGACCGTTCCAGGAGCCTGTGCCACAGATTATCCTGACGACGGACGCTTCTCTCCAGGGATGGGGAGCTCATGTACTCCACTAAACAGTGCAGGGACTATGGACCCTACAGCAGAGGAAGATGCACATCAATGTGTTGGAACTGATGGCGATCTTCATGGCCTTGAAGGCATTCAAAGTACATCTGTGCAACAAGGTCGTGTTGATCCGGACGGACAACATGACGGCCATGTACTATATCCAGAAGCAGGGGGGCACACACTCTCCGCAGCTGTCTCATCTGGCTCAGAGCATGTGGAAGTGGGCCATTCAGAGGAACATCTTCCTCATGGCGGAGCATCTCCCAGGCAAGGACAATCAGATGGCGGACCTGCTCAGCAGACACAGCCACCAAATGCACGAGTGGGAGATACATCCATCAGTACTCCAACCGTACTTCCAAAGGTGGGGTCATCCAGAGATAGACCTGTTCGCCACAAGGGAGAACGCAAAATGCCAAAGCTTCGCCGCCAGGTTCCCACACCCGCAATCACAGGGCAATGCGATGTGGATGAACTGGTCAGGCAGATTTGCGTACGCTTTTCCCCCAGCACCTCTGATACCGCTGGTGGCACGCAAGCTCAGGCAGCACTCGATGACTCTCATCCTGGTTGCTCCAACGTGGGCTCGCCAACCATGGTACACCACGTTTCTGGAACTTTCCGTGGTACCGCATCAAAGGCTTCATCTCACACCCAGCCTTCTGACGCAGAGCCATGGCGACATTCAGCACCCAGATCCGCAACAGCTCAACCTGGCGATCTGGCTCCTGAAGTGCTAGAGTTTGGCTACCTCAATCTTCCCCCCGATTGCATGGACATCATTCGGGAGGCAAGGAAGCCCACTACTAGAGCATGTTATGCGGCTAAATGGAAGCGTTTTGTCGTTTACTGTGTAAACCACGACATTAACCCGCTGGATGCTTCCATTCAGAACATCATTTGTTACCTGTTCCATCTGTACCAATGCAATTTGGCGTATTCTTCCATCCGCATTCACCTGTCAGCTATGGCCGCATACCTCCAGAATAGGCAACACCTTTCACTTTTCAAGGTTCCTGCTATCAAGGCATTTCTGGAAGGACTCAAAAGGGTCATTCCACCACGGACACCACCAGCACCTGAATGGAACCTCAATGTGGTTCTTACAAGGCTGATGGGTCCTCCTTTTGAGCCACTGCACTCTTGTGAGCTTCAGTTTCTAACTTGGAAGGTGGCTTTCTTAGTAGCAATTACATCGCTACGGAGGGTTAGTGAGTTGCAGGCACTCACCATCCAAGAACCATGTTTCCAAGTACATGCTAACAGGGTGGTGCTCCGCACTAACCCTAAATTTCTACCCAAGGTTGTATCTCAATTCCACATAAACCAGACAATTGAGTTGCCAGTGTTTTTTCAAAACCCTGAGTCGCTGGCGGAGCGGATGCTCCACACCCTTGATGTTAAAAGAGCCTTAATGTACTACATTGACAGGACAAAGGATTTTCGAAAAACCAAGCAACTTTTCGTTGCATTTGCCTCGCACCACAAGGGTAATGCTATTTCCAAAGCTGGTATCGCTAGGTGGATCATGAAATGTATTCAGATCTGTTACGCTAAGGCTAAACGCACTCTCACTATTCCACCAAGAGCCCACTCCACCAGAAAGTTGGGGGCCTCTATGGCTTTCCTTGGGAACATTCCCTTAGAGGATATTTGTAGAGCAGCCACATGGTCTACCACACACACTTTTACTAAACATTACTGTGTAGACGTGCACTCTAAACAGCAAGCAGCTGTTGGTCAGGCTGTTCTCAGAACACTTTTTCAAACTGCTGCAGCTGGCACGGGCGGCCGCCGATAAGAGGGGTACTGCTATGCATTCTATGCACAGATATGAATTCAGCAGCCCACATGCCTCGAACTGCAAATGCTACTTACCAGTATGCATCTGTTCTTGGCATGTAGGGCTGCTGACATTCATATCGCCCGCCCTCCTCCCCGGCGCCTGTAGCAGCTGCAGTATTCATATATATATATATGCTCATAGCATGGTCATCACTCACATGGTTCACTCCATCTCTGCCAATGGCTAAAAACAATCTGGGGATGGAGGCGATGCCCATGCGCACTGTAGTCCAGGGGAGGAGCCACCTATCTCGTGATACTTCGAAGACTCTTCCAGGACAACAATGTGCAATCATCCGGACCCAACACTAGGCGGCGATCTATGCACAGATATGAATGTCAGCAGCCCTACATGCCAAGAACAGATGCATACTGGTAGGTAGCATTTGCATTACCCGCCTCAAAGGTTCAAAGTTCTTCCTTTATAATAGTAGTATAGATATAGATGTCTGGGCATCAAAATCCGCCAAGCATCCCTACTCTCTTCATTCGTATCAAGTGTTTGTATACAGATTACACTCCTCATTGACATACTGACTGCTTTTATAGTCCGAGCCTAAAAGTCTGTTAAGCGCCTCAACTCTCTCCATTCATATCCACAATCAGGACAAGTATCAGAGAGACCGGTCCAATCACCAACATCGCACACATACTCGTACCTCGTACACGCATGTATCGAGCTTCATCTCCTTCCAGCATGCAACCGAGGTCCTGGTTCTTCATTTTCAAATGCATGAACCAGAAGGATAAAGTCATGTGACTATTCCTCCGGTCACCCTGCAACAAGGGAAACAAGTTATAACAATGGGTGCAGAGCCAGGTCTATTGTTGTTTAGTGATTTATGAGTGGAGGGTGACCTAGTTATTAGTTTTCCCTCTGGATCTCCTTGTTGTTAGTAGCTATTAACTTACACCATAAGCTCACGTTTACCTGTATTTCCGAGACTTTCTTTCAGGGGTTCACACTTTATAATCTTCATTTCTAATCAACCTACGGATTGTTCAGATATTTTGGTGACGGTTCCTCTTTGAGAGTCTTTTTGTCATGGTCACTTGGGTGTCTGGTTCCCCTTTGACGTATCTCAACTTCCCACAAAATACCACTTCATCGTATACAGCACTTCTCACTTTTGCATTTTTCAAGAATTCTTTGGCTTTGAGCACCTATTATGGTATGTTTTTCACAAAGATGTGGGCCATCATTCGGTCTGCCTTTACATTTTTCTATTGTGTCTGTTTTTGACATTCATTGCTTATGCTTTGTCCCAGTCTCCTTTTGTAAATATTCTGCAGCTTTGAAAAAGTCACAAGTGACGGAACACGTCTTGGCCGTGTTTTTTCTGAAGATTACAAGTCTGACAATCATATGTAATAACCAAATGTATTCGTAAATTAGAATTTTACAGATATGTTAAAATAAATAAGGGACTGTGTTTGTTAAAAAAGTCCCTACTGTATGGACATTATACTTCCTGTTCAAATGCGCTTGAGAGTGCTTTAGTTTCATGTTTGACTTATGCTTTACACACTGATTTTCTTGTTGGTGTCTTTCTGCACCTTTGGTAGTAAGGTGCTCTAACCATTACAGCACCTCCTTAATACTTGGCTTTTCTCCCAACCAATAGCTTTCCCATAGTGTATTGTTGCTTTCATACGAGGTGCGATAACTGTTACCACTACTTTCCAACGTTCTTTTGGGTACTGGGAAGATGGTAATATTTAAAATCCAAGTAACTATCAGTTATTCAAGCATTGCTACTTCACAAACATGTTAAGTCAATTCAATTCAAAATTACTTTATTCGGTTTACATAATAGAAAACCATAAATGTTACAAATCTGCGCAAAATTTATACAAACTACATACTACATGGATATATATATCGATATATATATATATACATTGTTTTTTTAAATGAAAAGAAGATGTGGATTAAAACCGCGGATTAAAAAATAAGTTCATAGACGGATTAGATACAATAACCAACTTTTTAAAATTCTAGACAGTTTCGATACCTTAAACAACATTTCAAGAACCCAACCACAAGTGGGATACATTCTGGCTTTAATAATTGTAAGAAATAGAGAGCTGGGCTGACCTGATTAAAATGTAACTTTAATAAAAGTGATTTAAAAAAAACCTCCGGGGGGCCACAGGGTGCAAGTACTTGTCGTTTATGACACCCCTTCGGAACGTCAAGTAAAAGATGGAAATAATCCATTTTAAACCTGGTTAGCAAAAAACGTTCGTGAGCTGACAAGGGCCACGATAATATGGCTCCAAGTCTGGAGTAGATTTGAGCGTCACAAATTTGCGGACGCTAGTTTTTGACAATTCTATCCCATCTCTATTTAAACTTTTTTTGCAAGATAAAAGATTGCTTCACAAAAGCCACATCTATTTTAGTAATCTGATCAGGACTTAAAAAAAGGTCTGGACGCCCCATCTCGCTAAAACAGCCCTTTAGATATTTTAACCTCGGGATATTAATCATGTGGTCCTGGCTCAATATTTCTTTCAATAACAGATATTAATCATGTGGTCCTGGCTCAATATTTCTTTCAAAAACAGATGAGTAAGGCCAAGATCTTTGTTCAGCCAACAATTGAGCCAAAAGAGCAAAGGGCGCACAGCCAGTATATCACAGATAAAAGTTATCCCAGTCTCTTCATGAACTATTAGGTTCGTGGTTCCTCTAGGTACCCCTAACAACTGTTTTAGGATGTTATTTTCTGCCACCTGAATTACCTCCGATGAAGCGTAACCCCACAATTCGCTGCCGTAGCTTGCAATCGTTACACTCTTTGCCTGATAGATTTTCAGCATAGCCGCTATTGGACGCTTTCCCATTCTTGCAGCGAAATTAAAAATCGCTGCGTTAGTCCTTATCACATCCCCCCTTCTTCTCCGGATTGAAGGGCCCCATTCCAGGTGGTCATCCAATAGGACGCCCAGATAAGAGAATGTTGATGTTATGGGCACTATTTCTGCATTCACCTTAAAGGTGTACTGCCTCTTAGGACGCAGCCCGACCTGCATAACGTAGGATTTTGAATTATTTATGGCCAGATCTCCTTCGACCATAAAACTACGGAAGGTGTCGAGCAGAGTCTGTAGACTCTTTGGGGTGCATGCTAGGAGGACCCCATCGTCTGCATAAAGCAGAACGTGCAGACCCCTACCGCCCACAGATGGAAAGTCAGCCCCTGTTTCTCTCAAGATCTTATCTAAATCATTAATATAAAGATTAAAAAGAAACGGGGCTAAAATGCACCCCTGTCGTACACCCCTTTCAGTGCTAAAGTCCCTAGAGACCCTAAGATCCTGTGCAAATCTGATGTTTGCCTTGGTGTCCATATGCAAATCCATCAGAAAGTCCACCAGATTAGCTTCCACCCCATGGCCCTCATGGACTCCCACAGCTTCCCCCGATTAACACAATCAAAAGCGGATGAGAGATCCATAAAGGCCATGCAGATTGTCTCCTGGCAGGCAACTGTGTACTTTCGAAGGTTCAAGTAGAGATTAAGGCATTGGGCCAGGTTAGAATGACCCGGGCGGAACCCGTACTGAATATCCGTCCAGGCCGCCAGTCTATTCAGTACAACTCCGCCTACAACCTTGACCACAGAATCGATAAGGGAGATTGGTCTATAATTCAGTGTGCTGTTACGATCACCCTTTTTAAACATAGGTACAATTGTGGATGTGCCCCATGACTCAGGGCACCCCACCTCTGCCGCTGCATTAAGCACGGCCACCAAGATAGAAGCCCATAAAGAGGGATTAGATTTAAAAATGTCCGGTGGGATACCGTCCGGGCCAGGCGCTCTGTTACATGACAAACTGGCGATACCTTTCTCCACTTCCCTTTGGGAAAAAACAACCATGTCCTGAATCTGATTTCTCTTTTGCAGTCGGGGTAGGGATGAGGCACTCTTAAAGATGCAACAAAAGTGAAACAACCATTCCTCCTCAGTTATATTTGTGCCCAGGTCCTCAGCTCTGTCACTGTCAAAAAGTGGCCCGTTAACAATGTCCCAAAATCTGGTGCTACTGCATAGGGTAGATGGATCTAAAAGTTCTCGCCATGTAGCCTCCTTCAATTTTGGCTTATGTGTTGCCAGTATCTTTTTGTAATTACGACGGAGAATACGAATCCGAGATTGATCCCTCTTAGTCGCTTTCAAAGCGACCTTCAGCTCTCTGGCAGCTTTAGAGCAAAGTGGATTGAACCATTTGGGGTCAACAGACAACGCTCTTTGTACTGGAACAGTTAATAAAGTCCCCACCTTGGAAACGATCCCTTCAAAAGCTTTAAGAATACCCTTAGCAGAAGAGTCAGGTTCTCCACAAAAGATTAATTCTGTGGCACAAGATTCATTAACTTTTTCATAAAAAAGGTTACTTGGGACCATTTGAGGCGACGTTTGCCATCAGTAGGAATCATTGTACCCGGGGGTACCACCCTGGCCTTCTTCTCAAAAATACTACCCGCCAGGTGTACACACACTGGATTGTGGTCACTGAATTCACTCTCCATGATCGAAAATCCCTGCAAAAGTGACTAAATGCTTGCAGAAATCAGAATATAATCAATGATAAACCCGTTACTGTGGCCTTTAAAAGACGGGATCAACTGTTTACTGGATGGTGGTGCAAAGGAAATTGAAGAGATCAAGTCATATTGATTGAGCAAATCATTAAGTATATCCCCTTGTACAGAGTGCTCAAAATGGAGACCCCTAATCCTTGTGCAGCCCATGTTACCCATACTAGTGGGTTCAGGGTCGCCACACGGGTGAACATTAAAATCTCCTGCTATCAAAAGTCTATTGCTAAAAAAGCCACAATACTGCCTAACAAAGCTGTTCAATTCAGCTAACTTACAAACCCTCTGTCTGTTCACTGCATTATAAAAGTTTATCAGACACACGCTAGAGTTTCCGCGCCTCAATACAATCGCTTGGAAATCGCTATAAGAAGAGGGAATATCCTTAATGTGACAGTTCAGCGACAAGGAAATAAAAATAACTAAACCACCCCTGGCTCTTCCGCTGACTGCTGGGGAAGCAGGGACATAAAAAGCTTTATACCCTTCCAACTATAGATTGCAGTTCACCAGCCATGTCTCTTGGAGACACATCCCTGAGAAATGCCTGATGAACTGCACCCACAACGGGTCTATGATCTTCTCTGCCAACCCAGCAATATTCCAAGACATAACATTATAGTCCTCTGTCTTGGACCTATCCAGTATCACAGGGCTGGGCAACTCCACCGGCATTAGAACAGGTCGCCCTACACCGGATAAAACCTCCAATGTCTCAAGATAACTCAGATTGTGGCTGGACTGATGACCCTACACCGTGAAAAACGTCAATAGCCACGGGCAGCCGGGCAGTTAAATCTGGGGGCTCTACACTATAGCTCAGTCAATCACAATCATTCAGCCCAGAAAGAGCTGCAAATCTATTTGATCCCTGAGGAAAAGAAGAAAAACAACGATCCCCCAACAAGTTATACCCATCAGCCAAAGGTTTAAAATATCTGGCCCTGGTAGACTCCACCGGGTTCTGAGGCCACAGGTAGCGTGATATATTCATTTTTAGCCTGCCTTGGTTTCTCCGCCTTATAGAAAAATCCCAAAGGCAGTATCTGAATGCCTTGACCCCTATTTACCAGTCCAGCCTGAACCTCCCAAAAAATGTCCCCACAGGCAATGGGTTGTTAAAATTCACCACAATACAGTCACCCTCCCATGATTTCCTCGATCTTCCCAGCCATGCAACACGGCATACAATAATAATATTACGTTCAATCGCTGGTCCAACACCAGTATTGCTGGACAGCCAATGAGTAACTTTGTTTTTAAGTTGTGAAAAGTCCTCCTTTGTACCAGTTGGGAGAGTTAGCACATTCCCTAAAATAACCAGCGGAGTCGACTGTGGCAGGAGGTCAATAACTGGTAAATTCTGCTGCAAGTGATATGAAGACCCCTGCAGCACACCCCCATTTTTCCCTGCAGAACTAGAAGCTGGTCCAGCTTGTTTTTCAGGCTGAACCCCGTTTGATAGCAAACAGTCGGGAGCCTTTCCGCTCACCCTCCCTGGCATGCTAAGATTCGTGATTATAGCAGGGGATGCACTAATAATTGGAGGACAGGTGGTTCCAGACGTCCCCACTATGGGAGCCCTTGCCGATGCCTTTTTTAATTCTACGTGGGCTGGCACTGCACAACTTCGCAATAGGTTTGATTGTATACATTTATGCTGGTCTGCTATACTTTGCTCAATGTTGTGTAGTTTAACCATAATAGGTCGTAATTTATCTTCCAGCATGCTGCATAGAATGGATTTAAATACTTCCATCAATGGGGGGTAACCACAGGGGTAACTATTGACAGTGGTGGCCTGCTTTCTGGTGCTGATGCTAACATTGTATCAGATTAAAAGCCAGATGTAGGAGCCCTAATACCGGTCGGTAACGGCTGAATTCGGCCGTTACCGACCGGTATTAGGGTTTTCAGATGTAGGGGGCCTATATTTTACCGATTCTGTAAATTTACCGAATCAGTAAATTTACCGAATCGGTAAAATACCGAATCAGTATATTTACCGATTCGGTAAATCCACATGTAGGTGGCACTCCTAAGAGTGCCACAGGCCCTTAAGAATCGTTTTTTTTCCACACAATCCTATTGTGTGGTGAAATACCGAATTCAGGTGTGCATGCACATCTGTGCATGCACACCTGTGCAATGTGACAGACAGACATGCCCTTAGGGCATGTCTGTGTGCCACATGGCACACAAGTCCGGAATTGGGGTTCTAGAGGGTGTCAAAGTGACACCCCCTGCACCCTTGCAGGATTCAGTATTTACTGATTCGGTAAATACCGAATCGGTATTGCCTATTGATTCCTATGGGCTTCATGGCCCATAGGAATCAGTGGGCAATACCGATTCGGTATTTACCGAATCGGTAAATACCGAATCCTAGCGATTCGGTAATTCTTAAATTTGAATTACCTACATCTCCCCCCTTCCTATTTACCGACTCTTAAATACCGAATCGGTAAAATTTGGTATTTAAGAGTCGGTAAATAGGAATTACCTACATCTAGCTTTGCCTTTTTTTCCATTCTGCCGTAAGATTTGCATGATCCCCTCGGTTGAGATGGCCGATTACAATCGCCCGATGTCTCAATGTCAATAATAGAGCTTTCCCCTCTCTTTCTTCTGGTAGCTAGGGGGACGGCCCTCTGCCTAATTCCGGCAGTAACATCAGGAGGCAAAGGTGTTGCTATTTCATCCTGCTGTAGCTCTGTTACAGGGGAAAGCACATCCGTGTCTTGAGAAGAGTTCCCAAGCCCCTGTGTGAGCATAGTACTTCCAGCCTCATCAACACAGCTGTTTAAATGGTCAGTTGACCCACCCAAAAGAGGTAAAAGACCACTAGTTGGGGATCTGGATAATCACCTGTTCACCAGCTTAATCTCCCTGTCTATCACTGAGGCAGCTCTGGATAGAAAGGCGTCCATGGTTGTTAAACTTGCCTTTGCACTGCCTATGGGCCCAACCTGGTTTGCCTGAATCTTGCACCTCCCCATAGTAGATAACCTAAGGTGATATATAGCTTAAGCCTGCCTTAATCCACTAGGGCCACACAAAAAAACACCAACAGGTGTAGTACTGGATTTCCCAAACAGAGAGGCTGCCCACTAATAACATAGAGGTACAATTATTATATAAATAATCTGCATAAAATATAAAGCAATAATCACAGGAAGTCCAAACAAAAAACTAAAATAACCTGGCCCAGCCCAGCCTCTTCCAGCCTCTTACGGGCACGTACGGGCATGGACGGGCACGGACGGGCCCGCCCTTGGCCCGCACGTGTCCCGCGCTGCGGGAGCCCTGGCCCCTCTTTAAGCACCTCCTGGTGCACGTGACCCCGTTGGGCGTGTTGGGCGGCGCTGCTACCGCACGGGGTGCTGGGTGATGTAGTCCCCACACGCAGGAGACAATGGCAGCACTCGGCGTGGCCTCAGGAGTGCGTCGGCCCCCCCCCCGGGACTCCGATCAGTCCTCTGTGGCAACAGGTAGGGGAATGATTTAAAAATCAATGTTCGGCAAAGAAAATAACTGACATGTTAAGTCATTTTCTTAGGCAGAGATAAATATGTCTTCCCTTCATCTTTGAATATTTCTACTAGAAAGCATCACTCACAGGTCAAAGAGTGATTTCCTTATACCTTCCTAATTAAAGACTAGGGCATAGATGCATCAAGCTAAACACCGCTCACAAATGGGGCATATTCTCAGAATCTGCCCCTTTGCGACCAGTATTTTTGCATTTGGGGTGCATCATCCCAAATGCAAAAATCGCAATTAAAGAAATCGCAAAATTGCGATTACTTAAATTGCTATTGCATTTAAGGAATCTCAAATTGAGATTCCTTAAATGCAATGCCTAAAAGTTAAAAAATTCGCGATTTCGCTAATAGGGGGAGTAAATTACCATGAAGTTGAACTTCAAGGTAATTTGCAAACACTTTGAAAAATGCACTAAAGTGCATTTTTCAAAGTTCCATTTTACACACAAACATGCCCTTAGGGCATGTGTGTGTGCAAGATGTACCCATATGCAGATTTCAGGGGTGCAACAGGGTGTCCTTTTGACACCCTGGCACCCTTGAAATTGCAATCTCAATTTGCGATTCTCTAATTGAGAATCGCAAATTGAAATTGACTTCCTATTCATTCCTATGGGCCTCTAGGCCCATAGGAATGAATGAGAAGGTATTCCTTAATTGCGAGTCGCAATTTGCGAGTCGAAATTAAGGAATTTTAAGAAATCGCTATTTTTTAAGCGAGTTCTTCATGCATAGCATTTTTCTATTCCTTATTAGCGAATCCTTATTTTTCGCTAATAAGGAATCGCAAAATGGATGCTTGATGAATCTATGGGTAGGGGCCTAAATTTAGAGTTTAATGGACAGGGTACATGCATATGTGGCGCAGTACTCTACCCAGAAAACTGATTGAGATTGAGAGCCAGGCGAACATCATCATGTTTCTGACGGCAGTGCCCCCACTGGCTCTGCTGCCAGAACCCTTATGTCAATGGCCTGATGGATTTGGGGCCATCGGTGTTACGGCATCTAACTGTCCCTCCTGTTTATAGCTGATAGTTTGATGTACTTTTATTTCTGTTTGAGACCGCTAGGAAAAGCCTGAAGGTTCCAAACTGAAAAAATAGAACAATTACTCCCACATCCTTGGAATACAGTTCCGAAGTGTCAGGGATCATTAATTTTTTGCTTTACAAAAACAATCTCCTGCTTCGTGAGTTTGTTTTAGAAAAACAAAAAACTTCAGTGAGTGGGTGCATGAAACATGGCGGCAGCTCAGCCAATTTTCAGTGCCTTCAGAGAAGCTGCCGTGGTGGAGACTCCTTTGAAAGCACATAGAGCTCCTGCCAAGCTAGCGGAGATCTCTCAATATGGTGGACGGTATTCTCTAATGGCCTCCAGCACCAAGGTAGATGGTGGGTTGTCAGTCAAACTTTAAATAATATCCTATTTCTCTCCCAGCCTTAGAAGTTCTGTGAATTAATTTTACTTCATAACCACAATAAATGAATTGCTTTGGAACTTTTGCCATAAATATTGTTAATTGAAACAAACATACTCTTTTTGCAGGAAAATGCAGCAGGGGTTTTTCAACGCAGCAGAATATTACAATCTGTGATTTAGTAAGAACACTTGCCATAGGAGCTCTAACCACTAGCTTTAGTATGTGATAGTGTTTTGGGATTTCCAAAATGTAGCTCCCAAACAGGAGAAGGTTAACTGAGATGGAGGCATTTTTTCAACTTGGACAGTAAAGTATAACATTTGCAATGATCTGTAAGGTTGTAAGCATTTTTTTGGTTACCCTTGATTTTCCTCACATGCTTGTTTGCCCTTGCATGCTCATCAGAGCGACCCCAAATTATCAAGCATAATATAAGAAATGTGTCATTTTAATCTTCTGATTTAATTAAATGTATGTCCAATCGCTGTTTTCCTCCCAAGGTGGTATCACAAGGGTCTCTCCAGACACGAGGCAGAAGACATCCTCATGAGGAAGGGCCTGGGTTTTTTTATTATCCGAGACAGCCAGAGCTCTCCCGGAGACTTCTCCATCTCAGTCAGGTGAGTCTTTTCCTGCAAACTTCAACTTACGCAAGGTTTGGTAGCACTAGGCGATTTTATGCTAGAATATCTCATAAATAAATATCTTCGGACAATTTTTATGTCCTAAATATTGTTTAAGAAAACATTGTCCTACTTGCTGATTTTCTAATAACTCCAATGGGGCGTTATTTTTTAAAAGATACTCTGATAACGGTATTATGGTTCCATTCCCACTAGTGGCCCGTTCCACCTCTTTAAATGCTGTTTAGCACACACACCATAGTGGCATTTGTGCCCATGGGTGCTATCTCTCGTGTCCCCTTTATTTCATTCATCCAAATGTTGGTTGCGGTCTCAGACACTTTATGTAACACGTGTTGATATCCCTGAATGGTTAGTGGCTGTCCATGTCATGTAGGAGTGTGTTGTTAGGGGCATTGACGGCTTTGAGTGGATGCATACAGGGAAACATATTGAATTGAGGTAATCACATATCCTAAAAGATGGAGTTCATTTTGCCATTTTTGAACGTGATGGTCAATATTGGGCAGAGCCATGCAATGTGATTCAGTGAACCAAAGGAAAACTGGATACTTTACTTATTTTAATTTTAACTTAATGCTTTCATAATACACTTAGATGACCAAAGAATGCTGCAGAGCTTCCACGCATATTATACTGAAGCAGCATTCTGTTTTGTGTTCATACTATTTCCCCACTCTGACACTGTGGGGACCCATTAGGATGTAGGGCGGATCGCAGTGGCGATCTGCCCTACATCTTCACTGCCCGCCACCCTTTTACCACCCCCCACCCACCATATTAGTATGGCGGGCGGTACTGCGGCGGACGGGAAGACCGTCCGCCCCTTTTCCACCTGTTCGACAAGGCGACCGAGCGGAAAAAGGTTTAATATGGTGGCAGTGTCTGCTAGACACCGCCATCCATATCAGGCTGTAGGTGGGAGGCAGCCTTTCTGTGGCGGCAATGTCGCCACGGAAAGGCATGTGGATTTTGAAGTTGGGGGCCCGTTGCGAGCCCCTCAAATGTTGGGGGGAGCTCATGGGGGGTACCTATGGTACTCCCTGCATGTGCATGAACAACATGGCAGGCACCACACGGTGCCTGCCACATTGTGCATACATATGCACAACATGCATTTTTGTCATTATGGCGGGTGATGCTGAAAGCACAGCCCGCCGCAATGTTAAAAATGCAGGATGCGCCCGCCAGTGTGCCGGGCACATCCTAATCACCCCCATGGGACCGCCGCACTTATAGCGGGTGGTCTCTTTTTACGTCACGATGGCGGGCGGACAAAGTCCGCCCACCATCCTAATGATGCCCTGTGTTAAAAAAAACCATTGGAAACAAAATATGGCTCAATATTTGGCCAGAAACGTATTGGCTTAGAGAGAATGTTTGAGCCATTGCTCTCAAAATACCATCTTGATTTGGTTTTTTAAATCTGAGGTCCTCATTATTAAAGGCGATACACCAGGGAACCACAACGTGTTTTTAATTTACCGGGATCTCCCCATTGTCTGTAGATTTTATCTATGAACTCCCTCCTTCGTCTGAGTCCATCAGGAGGTTGAGTCTGCCCTGGTAGCAGTGTGCCACCAAGGTGGGGAGAGGTTGAGGATGAAGCATGACATAAACTATGTGTGAGACTTTCTCTTCCATAAGAATATTCTTCCCACATATCCCAGCAGTAGTTCTATGACGTCTCTAATTGGACTCTGACTTGTACTCCTAAATAAGGAAACAGTACATTTTTCTTCTATCGAACCTACCGTACACATTTGTGATTTAATAGTAAATGTTACCCTTTAGTATCCAACCTTTTTCCCAAATTGGTATAGATTGGAGTGGGAGTAGTAAATATCACCATTTTTGTGTTCAACAACTTCTCTAATTGGTATAGATGGGAGTACGAATAGTAAATGTCAACCCTTTATTGTCCAACAATTTGCCCAAATTGTTTTAGATTGGAGTGGGAATAGTAAATGTCATCCCTTGAGTGGCCGTCACCTCCTCAAATTAGTATAGATTGGAGTGGGAATAGCAAATGTCACACTTTTAGTTTCCAACACTTTTTCCAAATTGTTTTAGATTGAATAGGAATAGTAAATGTCAACACTTTAATGTCCAACAATTTCCCCAAGTTGTTCTTAATTGGAGTGGAATAAGTAAATACCCTTTTAGTGTACAACACCTTCCCTGATTGGTATATATTCGAGTAGGAATAGTATATGTCAACCCTTCAGTGTCCAACACCTTCCCGAAGCTGGTATAGATAGGCGTGGGAATAGTAAATGTCACCCCTTTAGTGTCCAACGCTTTGCTAAAAATGGTTTATGTTGGATTGTGATTTTTTAATTTTATAATTTTTTTAGTATGTAAACCTTTATTACTGAGTGGTCGCTCCCTGTGTCCCTGGCTGACACCTGGTATCGTAGCGCTGCTCTGCTTAAGAATCACTTCAAAACCTGCATTTGTTTTCGCCTGCTGTGTGCCTTGTTTAGCGCTTTGTCTAATTAGCGCTCTAGCTATTCAATTTTGCTGTTTCCTAACATTGTTTGCGCGTTTGCCAATAGCGCTCCGCTCTGCTCCTCCCCCCGCCTCCATTTTGTTTGTTTGTTGTCGTCCTCGTGTGCCCGACCCGCCTCCCAGCTGAGCCGCCCTCCCACTGACTTAATATAGCGCTCCTCGCCCTGTAGACGCGACCGCGCCCAATTCGCGCCGAAGGTGCGCCACAGGTAAGCCCGTCTACGCCCGTCCGCGCCTGGACCGCGCCCAGCGCCAGACCCCCTGCCCCTCGCGCTGCGCTGCCCTCCCGCATCACCTACGATGCCGCCACCCTCCTAGCCCTTAACCCCGGTCGCGCCCCCAACTGCGTCCAAGCCGCTCCTGGACTCACTCATGGACCTTTCTCCTGCTACTCCTGCAAATTCAGCGGCACCAACTGCATCTCCGCTATGACCACACCACAGATTCCCGACCCCAACCACCTACAATGCATCCTTCTCAACACCCGCTCGGTCCACAGACACGCCATTGACCTATGGAATCTACTAGACACCATCTCTCCAGACGTCGCCTTCCTAACGGAAACATGGATGAACGCTTCCTCCGCCCCAGACATCACCATTGCCATCCCTGAAGACTATAAGATCACACGCAAGGACCGTACCAGCCACACAGGAGGAGGCATCGCTATCGTCCATAAGAAATCAATCCGCATCTCAACCAGCTCTGACGCCAACCTCGCCAACTCCGAACACCTTCACTTCCAAATACACATCGACCCCAAGACCACACTCAGAGGCACCCTCCTCTACAGACCACCAGGACCCCGCGCAAAATTCAGTGAAGACATCACGGACTTCATCACTCCACACGCGCTCCCCTCCAAAGACTACATCCTTCTGGGAGACCTCAACTTTCACCTCGAAAAGATCAACGACCGCAACACCACCACCCTCTTGGACAACCTCGCCAACCTCGGACTTAAACAACTAGTCACTTCCCCCACCCACATCGCAGGTCACACACTCGACCCCATCTTCACCTCCAGCAATCATGTCTCCTTCAGCCACACTACGGATCTCCTCTGGACTGACCACAGCTGCGTTCACTTCACCTACAACAAGCCAAAACCCACCAACCACCTCCAACCAACTCTGCAAAGAAACTGGAACAAAATCACCACCGACCAGATCTCCGCATCGCTCCTTCTAAACACCCCAGCCCACTCTTCTAACCCAAACCAAGCCGCCGCCAACCTCACCCTATGGTTATCCAACACCGCCGACACCTTAGCACCACTGAAAAAACGTCAAAGCAAACCTGGCAGCAAGAAGGCCTCACGGTTCAACGATGATCTTAAGCAGTCCAAGAAACTCTGCCGCTCCCTTGAAAAGGCCTGGAAAAAAGACCCAACCACTAGCACCAAGGACGCCTTCAAAAACGCCACCGCACTCACCACCAACTAATCCGAAAGGCCAAGAAAACAGCATTCAAGGATCGACTTGACAACAACGCCCACAACAGCAAGGAACTTTTCAACATCGTCAAGGAATTTTCCAACCCCTCGGCCAACTCCAACGACATCACCCCCTCTCAAGCCCTCTGCGACTCCCTAGCCTCATTCTTCCACAACAAGATTGCAGACATCCACAACAGCTTCGACAACCAACCCGGAGACCAACCCACCCAACCATTTGCTGAACATTCTCCCCCCGACACCCTCAACGACTGGAACCCAATCTCCACTGAGGACACAATCCGCCTGATGAATTCCATCCACTCAGGATCCCCCACAGACCCATGTCCTCATCACATCTTCAACAAAGCAGACTCCGTCATAGCACCGCACCTCCGAGACGTCATCAACTGCTCCTTCAACTCCGCCACCTTCCCGGAAAGCTGGAAACACGCTGAACTCACCGCCCTTCTGAAAAAACCCACAGCGGACCCCATCGAACTCAAAAATTACCGCCCATTTCGCTCCTTCCATTCCCGGCCAAAGTCATCGAGAAAGCCGTCAACAACCAGCTCGCCGCTTTCCTCGAAGCCAACAAATCCCTCGACTCCTCACAATCTGGCTTCCGAGCAAAACACAGCACTGAGACCGCCCTCATCGCAGCAACAGACGACATTCGAACTCTATTGGACAATGGAGACACAGTCGCCCTCATCCTCCTCGACCTCTCTGCAGCATTCGACACAGTCTGCCACAGCACCCTGTTACAACGCCTCAATAACATCGGAATACAAGGAAAAGCACTTGAATGGATCACCTCGTTCCTCACCGGAAGAACCCAGAGAGTCCGCCTCCCACCATTCAAGTCCGAGGCCACTGAAGTCATCTGTGGCGTACCTCAAGGATCCTCACTCAGCCCCACCCTCTTCAACGTATACATGAGCCCCCTCGCGGCCATCGCCCGCCAACACAACCTCAACATCATCTCTTACGCGGATGACACTCAACTAATCCTTTCTCTCACCAATGACCCCAGCACCGCCAAAACTAACCTACACGAAGGAATGAAAGAAGTTGCCGAATGGATGAAACAAAGCCGTCTGAAACTGAACTCAGACAAAACAGAAGTCCTCATCTTAGGTACATCCCTCTCTGCATGGGACGACTCTTGGTGGCCGGAAGCCCTTGGAAAAGCACCCATCCCGACAGACCACGCACGGAACCTAGGCATCATCCTGGATTCTTCACTCTCAATGAACAGACAAGTCAGCGCCGTATCCTCATCCTGCTTCAACATTCTTCGCATGTTCAGAAAAACATTTCGCTGGATCCCCACCGAAACAAGGAAAACAGTCACCCATGCTCTAGTCACGAGCCGACTGGACTACGGAAACACCCTCTACGCAGGTACTACCGCTAAACTCCAGAAGAAACTCCAACGAATCCAAAACGCCTCAGCCAGGATCATATTAGACATCCCGCGCAACGAACACATCTCTGGTCACCTGAAAGACCTCCACTGGCTACCCGTCAATAAGAGAATCACTTTCCAACTGCTAACCCACGCACACAAATCACTCTACGACATCGAACCAGAATGCCTCAACTCACGACTGTCCTTCTACACCCCCTCCCGCCAACTACGTTCTTCCAGCCAAGCCCTCGCCACTGTACCTCGCATCAACAAGACCACCATGGGAGGCAGATCCTTCTCATACCTGGCTGCTAAAACATGGAACTCACTCCCCGCTTACCTTCGCCTCACCCAGAAACACCTAGCATTCAGAAAGCAACTTAAAACGTGGATATTTGACAAGTAATCCTCCTCCCCTTTCTAAGCGCCTTGAGACCCTCTGGGTAGGTAGTGCGCTATATAAATTCTCTGACTTGACTTGACTTATGTAGTAGAAATAGTTTGTGTGATTTAAATACTCTTGGTATTTAGCAATATAAGAAACATTGTTGTATGTTTGCAATAAATACTATTATTAATGACATATTTTTATATAATAAAGACATGTAGCACATTTTTGTGAATTTATTTGTTTTTAAAGTTTATTTTATTTATGTTTACATTTTTAAACATTTTGCTAGACTTTAAAATAAACATTTATATATAGAAAAAAATAGAAGCATTTTCATACATTTTTATTAATACATACAAAATGAATTTCATACTTAAATAGTTGTGCATGTTGTACATTTTCCACTTTTTTCCCCATTGTGTAACCTTTTTTTAACTTTTCCTAAAGTGTTATATACATATTTTCAACAACATTTTAACATAATTTTTTTTATATATATTAAATATTTGCATATAGTTTATACTATTATTTAATTGTTATTCACATTCTTTTACAGTTTTGACATGTTTACATGTTTAATATTTTTTAAGATTTTTAAATAGTTTGTTCAACATTTTCACATTTTCTACCATTCGTTTCTATGGGGAGATAGTATTTTATTTAGTTTTGGTTTAGTGGCCATTTTTTATTTTACCACTACCTTCTACTATGTAGTCTATTTTTGTCATTTTTATTCGTTTTTTCCGGGATCCAGGTCAATGTAAGGAGCCGCTGTTCATCAAAACAGGTGAGTCCTTTAAAGTATTTTTTGTAAGGGTATTGAGGGTAGGGGTCTGTAGGGGGATGTCTAGAGAATAGTTATTTTGTTATTTGTGGGTTTCTTGTACATTTAGGGCCCTATTATCATGTCAGTCAGAGTTGCCTCTGACCGACATCATTGTGGATTCGGGACCGACCGACCTCCAGTCAGCAGTCCCAACTGCATAATTATAATTTCACTGTGGGAGTTTGTTCTGCGGCAGTAAAGCTGCCGTAGCACCAGCTCCCATAGAGAAATGGGAGTTTGTGCAAATCCCGCACCATGTGGCAGGCACCTTATGGCCTCTTGACCCCCAACCGGAGGCCGCAGTGAGAAGGGGGCCATGCTAGGGGCCACCAAAGTCACCTTCTAACAGGCTTTCCATGTCAGAAAACCTGGCATGGAAAGCCTGTCAGAAACCAATATCGTAATCCCAACAACGCGAACGCCGTCCTACAGGGATTACGTGCTGGTTTCGACTCCATCGGAATCCAGCCGGAATGACCGTTCGGTTTCACTTTGGACCGCCTACATTTTAATTTGTTGGTCGGAAGTAAAACCATAGATGTTGGTTTGAAATTCTATGACCAGAGGTCGGAGTCTTTCCAACCGACATCGAAATAGGCCCTTTAGTTGTTTTAGTAGTAGTGGATTTTATTAGTGTGTAGTTTGGGGTTTAAAACAATATTTTAGTAATGTTTCCTTATGTTATATTATGTTATGATACACATTTTATGATAAATAAGTGTACTGTACATGGAATTTTGGGAATGTTATGTGTTTTATGGGTAGGTTTTCTTGTTTACTTAACAGGGTTTTGTCAATGAACATGTCCTATGGGTATTGGGAGTTTTTACAACTTTATTTTAAAGAAAATCACTTTTAGTGTAGAACAAACCATATTTTGTTGCATTGATTTTTTGGGGGGGGTTTCAGGAGCTTTTCTTTTTTAAACACGTTTCAGGTTTTTTATGGTTTCTACATACTTTGGATCGCTTTGAGGGATGTCTATTGTATTCATTTTATTTTTGCATTTTTGGGGGGCTTTTTTGGAAAAAACGTTTTCCGTTTGTTGGATTTTTTCTTTTGATTACATGTATATAGAGGAAGGTCTGTAGCTACTGAGCAGTAAGTCATATTTATTTTTTATTTTTTTAGGTGGGAAATGTTATATATTATTGGTTGTCTAAATATTATGTGATTGTTATTTGGAAATGTATGTCTTATGTGTTGAATTTACCTTAAGTTGTTGATTTTGTTTGTTCTTTGAGCAATTTTTGGTTGGTAAGGTTTACATTTTTCATGTAAATAATTATATATTATTTTATTATTTCAGTCTTATTTAGTATTAGAGTTGTAGGTAATGTTTAGATTGATGTAATAACATATTATGTTTATTATTATTTATATAAAAAAATATTTTCAGCAGTGGCCACACCTCCACCACGGGCTCAGCAGGCGATCGTACCGCCAAACTAATAATTAGGCCATTAGTATAGATTGTTGAAGGGGTTTCCTTATGCTTTGCTTGAAATGATAGTAGCGGTCTGGTACGGCTGTGTGGGGGTAAATGTTTAAATGGTCTGAATCATTCCTTGTTCAAAGTCATTAATTATGTGTGTGGGTAGTAGTTATTTGTTTTCTTTTCAACATGGTTTAAGAGTTTGTAGTAGGAGCTGCTTCGATAGTAGGCCATATTGAAAGGGATATTTGTATGGTGTATATCTGAGTGAATGGTTTGGGAAAAATTCTGCAGATCCCATCCATCACCCAGGTTTGACAGTAGCTTAGTTTTAGTAAGTTATTTGCTGTGCAGAACATTAGGATTTGTTTCTCATTGTTTAGGTTGTCGTATAAAAGGGAAGGTTCCTCATTATGTGTCATTGTTAAATGTTGTCTTGGTATCTTCTAGGGACTGAAGGAGTATTGGTGGCGGCTTTTTTAGTTTGTACAATTAAACATTTTAAAGTGAGTTAGGTTGGTAAGTGCCCTGTGATGTGCTCGTGGGCATTAGGCAGTCTATCTTATAGGATTTTGGTTGTGGGTTCCTGGAAGCTAGTGCTTGCCTTGCTTATATCCTGCACTATCTTCCTTACTTCTATTTCTGTCCCATTTGAGGAGTGGTTGTGTTCTCTTACATGAATTACATCATTTTTTGTAGTGGTCCTTCCATAGCATGTATTAGAATAATATTTGGTACATTTCCAATTCCCATTTTCCTTCAATGCACTTTCTTGGTTGTAGCTGTAACCCATGTGACTCAGTAATTGCTTTCCTTTCGGGGATGGTATATATTTGGCTTGCTGTGCTATTGTATCTAAAAGTAGTCTAATAGTATAAATAAAAACAAGATTTTAAAAGTGTATACATTTGTTATTTACATATAAATGTATGCAACTACTTCTATATTTTATACTACATGTATGTATGTTCTTTTTAGATGTTTCAAACTGTACTACTTCTTTTCAGTTGTAGCTGTTGTAATGAGGAGCAGGTGATTCCTTTTCTGTTGGAAGTAAAAAAAAATCAGTTTAATTTTCAATGTTTATTTGCAGTTTGTAGAGGTTGCGGTTGTTAGTTTTATTTTCTACTCACTTTTGGAGTGAGTTTATATTTTTCAATCATTCAGTACACTTAGGTATATCTTTTTGCTGGTTTGTGATAGGTGTTTTTTCTTGCAGCTATCACTTTTCAAAGTTGTAGTGTTTTCTTCTAGGTAGTACATGTAAAGAGATAGAAGTTGGAGATTCTTTTGTTAATTAATTACCATTTTACATTTTTAAGTTAAATTACAGGTATGTTTTAGTTAAATATAAGATTTACTTATGTGGTTAGGTAGTTGTTGAGATGTATACTTTGCATCTTAAGTGCCTGGTTAGAGAATGCGACAGAGTTCCTTGTCTTGCAGTGTTTGTCGTTTTAGAAGTATTTTGTTGGTAAAACTAGTGTGCCTTTTATATTGATGATTTAATTGTTTGTCTGAATTTATTGGTTAAGGTTGTTTATAGTTTGAAATTATTGGTTGGTTTAGTTTTATTTTTAATTTATTTTTATCAGTTATGTCTTTCTATAGTAAACGCTAATTTAGGTTTTATTTATACATTGTGATATATAGATTTGAATATCATTTATATATATATATATATATATATATATATATATATATATATATATATATATATATATATATATATATATATATATATATTAATGTTTAAGTTGATGTATAAATGCTTGTAGTTAACAGCAATATTCTTATGTTATATTGTTATGAATGTATTTATATATATTTTGAGGTGATTTGTAAATATTGTGGTGATGTAAAATGTCTATTTGCATTCTAAGTGTGTATGAAATGTTTCATGTTTATTTTTAATAAAGTGTTTTATTTAATATTTATTAATGATATTGTAATTATTTTGACAATATTGTTTTAGTCCATATTATGTGAATCGATATTTTTTACATATTATATGTTTATTTAAAGGTGAGGATATTTTGATTTTTGATATTTTTGTGTTTCGATATTAAATGCCTCACTATTATGTAAGTGATCATTTGACTCTGTTTCTGGTACTCCCCTAACTATGGTACATTGATTTGTGGGAAAGGGAATTCTTATTGCTAAAGATGAGGCTGGTGCCACTCAGTGGGACCCTGCGGATGCCATCAGCAATGCAATGATAGGCATCTTTTTGACACCCTGGAACTAGATGTACCCTTGCGCTCTTTACTTCTGAATTCTTACTCTTGAAGTATACCCAGGAACTGACGTTTATTTTGCTCTGTGCAGATGCTAGCATCTTGTCTTGAGGAGAAATGCAGCCAGTTCCTGCATCCTTTACCTGTTGTTCTGCTTGGTCTGTTGTTTTATCAAGTCCTTTTGGTGCCTCTGTCTCTCCAACTTTCTCCTTCCTCTCCTACACATCTCACAGTTCTTTCACTACTGTGTCCCTGCTCTGCTCTTGAGCTGTCTTTCTCACTCTCCTTTGCGCATTTCCTCTTCCCTATGTCAATCATTAATCTGTATAACACTCTCTCCCACCTGTCTTTCTTTCACTCTTGTCTCTAACCCACAACTTTCCCTTTACTCTATCCATCTCGTCCCACTTTCTTTCGATTGCATATACACCATCTTTAGCCACCATCTTTCCATTCTCTTATCTAAAGCTACTCTCTCGCTCTAACCCCTCTCTATCCCACTTTCCTCTATTCTGCCTTGCCGTTTCTCTCCTCTCATTTTATCCCACTCTGGCAATGTCAAAAAGTCCTACTTTTAAATGGCATGAACAGTGACAAAGAAAGAGCATATGGTCCCTTGGGGACTGAGCATGTAGGGGGAGCGTTTCACCTAGGCTGCATACCACGACGACTGAAGCCGATTCCCCCCCCTCCTCCGATTGGATGGCCCAGCAGTCTGGGGAGCAACTGTAAGCTAATGCTATGCGCTGGTCAGGGGACTCCCTCAGGAACTTAGAAGCCAGAGAAGTGCAAGCTAGAGCCACTCCACAAGGCTACCGACTCTGGAGTGACCTGACTGTAGAGCAACTAGGTAATTTCAAGCAAGGGCGAATCTGAAAAGAGGAGGACTTTACGGGGTGCCCCTGGTGCAAGAACGACTCACGTGCCTGGCACCTCCTGTATCACAGCAGCTTGTCAGTAAATAAGTTTAAGAAAGACAGCTCCCTCAATGAGATGTTTGGTAAGCAGGGAATCTCGGACAGACAAGCAAACGCAGGCGGTAATCACAAAATGGACCCAGGCGACGGAGGGGGACCAGTGACTAAAGCCTTCCTGGAATGACTCTTCACCTCCACGCACGCCGACTTACAGCCTATGAAAGCAGATCTAGCAACAGATTTCCAGGATGTGCGGCAAGCCATAGACGAGGTGGGAGAAAGAGTGGCCGCATTGAAAGATAGAGAAACCAGCCGTGAGGAGGAACTCGGAAGGCTGCAACAAGAGGTCCTAAGACTCAAAGAGGAGAACCTTGACCTCCAGGCACACAATAAGGACCTAGAGAATCGTTCGAGAAGAAACAACATCCACATAAGGGGAGTACCATCGAAAGCAGAAGGATTCAACCTAGGAGCATGTGTTATTGACCTCTTCCGACACCTCCTGGGGCATACAGATGAGCCCACCCTGTAGCTGGACTGAATCCATCCGTTAGGACCCCGACGGTCTGAGAAGGGTTCTCCAGCGGACATCCTGATGTGTGTACACGATTTTCAAGTCAAGGAGGACATCCTCAAAAAAGCCCGGGATTCACACCCGATCCAGTTCAAAGGCCACACTCCAGTGCTGTATCAGGATCTCTCCCGGATCACCTTGCAAAAACTAAAAGATTTCCGCCCAGTCACAGAGCATTTACGAAAAGCAAACATCCCGAATGCATGGGGGCACCCCTTTTGCATAATCTTCTGCTACGAAGGTACCCTCCACCAGATTAGATCCCTCAGGGAGGCCTGTGCCCTACTGTACATCGACACACCGGGGGTCATCGGGGAGTGGCCCTCCTCCCCCAGTGCTAACAAAATGCAGCAACAAGCATGGCAGCTAATCGGGAGCGCCTGACCCAGAACAAAACCTGACCTGGACACCATCTGCAAGGAACGGCAGGCGGTCCTACAGGCCCTTTCGGTCAATTCTGCCCTCACAGAAGCTTCATGAGAGGCGGTCAGCCTAGCAGCATAAAGCCGTGGAGAGAGCTGTGTGATGGTGGCTGTGGGGCGGCAGGATGGCTGCGGACATTGTGGACTCTATCCTCTCCTGCCCAACTCCTGACGGATCCTGCGGTACCCCGACAGACCCTCCTGCGGGGCAGACCTGCCATTTGTGGCCACAGGCCTCCCCAATCCACTGGAGCATATGAACTGTGGTCTTCTGATGTAACTGTTATCGTTTTTTCTTTTGCAGCTTTGGGTATCTTTCTATCCTCTTATGTTTCTCCTCCGCACTATCCACCTTGTCCATTGCATTCTAACGTCACCTGGATCAGTGTCTTCGATCGAGTGCTCCCCTTCTCTTCCATTATAGTGACACATGCATAGCAAGTTAGACGGAACACACCTCCCCGCTACGACATTGCACAATCTGTGCAGGTATTAAGCTTCAATGTACGAGGGCAAAATATCCCCGTAAAGCGCAAGGTAATCCTGTCTCTCCTGGATCAGTCAGACTGCGATATCTGTATGCTCCAGGAGACACATCTATTAGCGAAAGACTCTCACCGCATGCGCTCCACAAAAGTACACGACTTAAAGGAATGGGGTAGCCATTCTGCTTGCTCAGAAGTTTTGCTGGAATATAATATTCGCACTCATGAAAATCAAAGGCAAGCCACTGGGAATTAGGCTTCAATGTGCGTTCATGCAGTAAACGGTCACCTCCCTATATGCTCCAAATGAAAACCAGGAATACTTCCTCCTTAACGCCCTAGAACAAGTCTCAACCTCCCCTGATCGGGCCATAGTTATTGGGGGCAATCTCAACCTTGTCATGGACTCAAACATTGACTTATCGAGCCAGAGCACAACAAAGACAGGAGCCCCGTCGCCCGCTTGTATACAATGGTTAGCCGGCAGCTCACTCACCGACATCTGGAGACAAACACACACACCCTGATGCCAGTGATTACATATTTTACCCAGCTACCCATAAATCCTATGCTCGTATAGAACATTTCCTCATAACAGATGCCTTGAAAGACTATGCAGAGGACACTACCATTAAGCCTCGCTCCCTGTCCGTTCATGCCCCAATTACTCTGTCGCTGAATTTTAGTTCCTTCCCAACCCGCCCATCTCGGTGGTGGTTATGAGATTCCTTGCTACTTTCTGAACAAGTGGTAAACATGATACACACGACTATCACAAATGACCTTAGCCTTAACGAGGACGCGCTCCTTGCTTCGATATGAGAGGTATTAAAACTAGTGGTAAGGGGGAAGCTAATAGCGAACTCCGCAGTAGAGAATAGGCTGCGCGCAGTAAAGCATAAACAGATAGAGACAGCAGTAGCAGAGCTTGAGTCAATTCATAAGCGCACATACGCTCCCTAAGTGTGGAGGGAACTGGAAAAACAGCCTCTGGGCCTACGACGCCTCGACTTTGACCGGGCGGAATATGCCCTTCTGCTCCTCCGGCATAAATTCTATATTAGCGGTGACCGATCCAGCTGTATGCTAGCTCATAGACTGGGACACAAGGAAACCTCTGGATTGGTTGCCACAATCCGGACCCCTTCTGGAACAGAAGTATGCTCAGACCCCAAGATTGCTGAGGTCTTCCAAGCTTTCTCTAGCAGGCTATATGCGGGAGAGGACCCTCCCTCCGGTGGTTGAGACTCCTATATTCAGGATGCTCTGCTAACTCAGATTCCATCTGCAATAGCTTCAGAGCTGGATCTTCTCATCCAGGTCAATGAAGTGAAATCAGCAATCACTCGCCTTAAACTCTCCAAAGCACCCGATCCCGACGGCTTCACCCCATTGGTTTATAAATAGTAATGTCAGATCCTAGCCCCTCTACTGGCGTCTACCTGACTCGCTATCTGAGGCCTCCATCTCAGTTATCCTAAAGCCCCACAAGGATCCCTTAGAATGCGGTTCTTACCACCCCATCTCGCTACTCAATACCAGCGTGAAGATTTTCATGAGCATTATAGCTGCGCACCTCAATACCCTCACGGCAGGCCTGATCGACCCGAATCAGGCCAGGTTTATTCCCTCGAGGCGATGTGGGGACAACACAAAATGCCTTATAAATCTCACTGATCTCATCTGCCGGTCCCGGAAAGAAGCTCTTCTACTCTCTGTCGACGTGGAAAAAGTGTTTGACAGAGTCCATTGGCCTTTCTTATTCAGCGCACTTTGCCGGTTTGGGGACAGGGACAGGTTACGGGCCTGGACTCACTGCATTTACAGCACCCCTAGAGCATCGGTCATGGCCAACTGGTTCTCCTCCAGACCCTTACCCATACGCTGAGGGACGAGACAGGACTGCCCCCTGTCCCCGTTGCTCTGTGCGCTTTACATGGAGCCGATGGCGCAAAGAATTTGAGATAACCCACTGATCATGGCGATCCAACTTGGGGCAGACACACATACCATAAGCATATACGCGGATGACTTGATCCTCTTCCTCATTAACCCTATGATCTCACTCTCTGCCCTTGTGGAATAATTTAGGTGACTTTAGTGCCGTCTCCAGGTTTAAGGTTGACCTTGCAAAGTCCCAGATCCTAAACCTCACTGCCCCCCACCTTTGGCACAGTCACTTGACATCCTCTTGGTTCGAATGCCTGAAAAGACGCTGGTGGCCAACTACGGCCCCCTAATAGACCAAACCAACAAGACCATAACTCCCTGTCACAGACTGGCCTTTCATGGGCTGGGCACATAGCCGCAGTCATGATGACAATCTTACAGCGCACTCTCTTTGTGTTTCAGGCCATCCCCTTTTCCCCGACCTTTAACGCTCCATCAACCACTTCATTTGGGGCGGCAAGCAGCCGCGCCTCTGCTTCCAACATATCGCTAAACCCAAAGCGGAGGGTGGGATGGGGGTACCCATGATCTAAAGATACTTCCAAGCATCCCAACTACGCTTCATACTAGAATGGAACCGTCCCCTATTAGAGAAACATTGGTCCCTTATGGACCAAACAATCGCAGGAGTTAACATCTGCAGAGAAACATAGAGTTTGGGGGCTTTACTCTTCACCAGTTACGGCAACCACTTTAAAGGTATGGGATGCGACTGCACTTTGCCACCTCACAACGTTCCCCTCCCCGATGACGCCTTTGGTAGATATTCTGGACTTTCCCCCAGGATGTGAGTCTGAGATATTTCAGTGATGGCGTGAGCAGGGATGCAAAAGGGCAGGCTCAATGTTCGACCACCAGGGGATCATTTCCTTCTACCACCTCCAGAGAGATTACTCGCTACAGACATCTGACGTTTTCCCTTACAACCAGGTAGTACATTGAGTGATCTCCCAAGGAATGAGACCGGGTGCTTCCCGTCCAATGACCCACTTTGACAAATGGCTTATAACCAAGAAAGATGATAAATGCACCACCTCTGAACTTTATGCCCTCCTATCAGTGACCCCTATAGACGCCAAGTCCAGGGGGTTGCTGAGATGGGAGGTAGAACTGGGCCGAACACTATCTGATAAAGACTGGCAGGGCATACACTATAGAATCCACCACACGACATTCCGGTAACAGAGGCAGCCTACCAAGTAGCATTTTATTGGTACCTAAAACCAACCCGACTACACGACTGAAACAAAGATCGCACTGTGTCATGCTGTCGAGGGTGCGGGCAGACAGGATCCCTAATACACCTCCTATGGCACTGCCCCAAACTGGTAAGATATTGAGAGCTGGTCCTTAACGACATAGAGAAAGCTTTTAGCTCTAGCATCCCACGCTTCCCAGCCTATACCCGCTGGGGCCTCTCCAATCCCATGACGTTTCCCTTGCACTCACTCAGAGGGGGACAAATAGCCTTAGCACTAAACACAGCTAAACAGGTCCTGCTGGCCAACTGGGGAACAGCGATAGTTCCAGACCTTACAGCATGGCTGAGGAGACTGGATTGTATTAACCATTGAGCGCATATCAATGATGATCAATAACAAGGCTCAAACCTATTCTGAGTTATGGGCACCATTTATCACAATCCCAGCTAAAGAATGTAGGGAGGTGACTTGTCCCCAATACTCCCACATCTTAAGCCTAACATCTAACAGGCAGGAAGAGTTCATGGGCTCATAGTGAGGAGTAACTGATGCATCTATACTGAGACACTACCACCTCTGAGGTCTGAGGACTCGGTGTCTATACACATGGTGGTGCGGGGTAGGAAGGAGGAGGACAAAGGGGGGTGGGTTCGATTGGGATCCTCTTCTTGGGCTGGTTCCTTGTTCTCTCTTTCTTAGTTATACATGGTTATCTCACTGACATTGCACATCGCTTGTCAAATGCATGAACTATCTCAACACGACACTCGCTGCCGGCCTCCGGGTTGTTGGCTTATTTCAATGTACCTTTCATTCACATTCCATTCGCAGCCGGACAGTGGTTGTAGGTGTAAGCTGTGTTATGGCTTGTTCAAACTCAAATAAAAAGAACTGTTCCATAAATGGCAGAGCTATACCTACAGAGAATAATGGGGAGAGAGCAGGGAAACCAATGCACTTGCACGGAGAGCTCAAAAACAAATAAAGAGAGATCCTCAAGTGTGCTGTGGAATTTGAAAGACGGTACTTACTCAGTCAGAACACCATGAAACTGAAATGCTCATGTTTGGGACCAACATAAGAACAGGGAGGAAAACCATTGAATGAGGAGAGAACTAAAGACCTAGATGTTTAAATGAGCAAACCTCCCAGCTGCAGCCAACAGCTTCAGCGCCTCGAGACCATCAAGGGTGATTTGCCTCACTTTATAAATGTCTGAATGATTGATTGACAACTGAGGTTGACAACAAAACCATCTGATAACGAGCAAGCGGCTGGCCCAAAACCCACTCTACATATATATTGTGTATTGGAAACAGGCCCAGATTAGTGTGTGGGCCAGGCCGTCAGAAGATAGCCCCGTGGCCCACCAAAGGCCCAATCACAAGCAGAAAACCATGTTTTATTCTTTTAGTTAATGAAAAACAAAATCACACGTGCCTGCAGCCTTGCTACCAAAGTCTAACTGTTTAACCTATATTTGCAATGTCAATGCCTTAGACTACTTTGAGTGCCTGCAGACAAGGGTGAGGTCATAGGGGATAGTTGCTATCCCTGTGCCCATGTAAACGGAAGGAGTAATTGAGAAACTGCCACTATATCGAGACAGCAAGCTCCCCTCACATAGTAATTAAGAGAGAAAACTGTTTTATGTCAGAAACACTGGGAAGGATTTTGCCTTTTCAAGAAAAGTAACTAAAAATGCACTTACAATCAGGATATATATTTTAGCAGTGTTTTGTTTTATTTTCTTTCTGCTGTGGGGCTGTTCTTACTTATATGGTCAATGGAAATATAAGACTGAGGAAAATCAAATTACGTGGCAGGATAGACTAAATTATGTTCCAAGAAAAGTTAAATTACATGGTGTAATGTGGCACATTTTGTGATAGCACTCATTCATTTTACATTTTTACAAGTTGTCACTGTTTTGGCATCGGGACTCCATTGAAGGCCTCAAAGTCCGTAGCATATTCCTTTTATGATACATATCCTTTACCCACCCTGCACTTTGGGGTTGAGCAGCTCAGAGTCGAACCAAACACCTTTAAATATCTGTGTATTCAGTTTTTATAGGAACACACGCAGCACACTGGATGGTAATCCAATCCGTGCTATTAATTCTATGTCAGGACCGGAGGCTTCGGATTATGCTATATCTTCCTTCACTTTATTAACATAAAAAATCCACAGCAGCTCAGGAAAATACTCAAACAGTGAAACAAATGCTCCCAATCCAAAAGAGCATTTGAAGAAACGATCTAACAATCCAGAAAACCACAACTCCCAAGAGTCTCTTCTGTACTTCCAATCTACAGTCCTTCCACCATGTCTACCACAGCTAGATAGCCAGTCCTCTCTTCCTCTTTCTTCGCTGCTCCCGCAGCCAGATAAGTGCTTTTCGATATTTCCTTAGAGTTGTTGTGGCATCTAATGTTCAAAACATTACACGGATTGTTGGGGGCTCATCGCGTTATGTATGTGTTTTTCCTTTCAGAGCCCTCAGTCGCGGGAGCGCCTTAATCGTTCCTACGCGACTTTCTTTTCCCCCGATTAGGTGCGGTATCATTGAAGCCCACCAGAGGGCGCCCGCGCGTCTCGCCGACTCCTCAGCTCGTCTCTCCTCTCTCACTGGAGCCGCGCTGAGGAGCCTGCCTGCGCCGGAGCCTGCCCCCGCCTACCCCTCTTACGCCCGGTTACCGGGTCGGTATTCTTGCCCTTTGTGACGCCCCAAAGGGGTCTGTATTGCGGCGTAGACCACGTTAACGCCTTTAGGCGCTTTGGTTGCACCAGAGTGAAAACGTGTGGCTTAGCGCGCTCAGGGGGTGGCTGGACTCGGTCCCGGTGAGGAGAGTCCGCGCGCTGGGGGTTGGTGCCTCCCTATCTGCCACATCAGTTGGCCCAAAAATTAATTGCAGTCATCCTGTCTGCCCATAATTTATTTGCAGTACACCCGGTTGGGTGCATGAAGTGCTAGGGTTTGCTCCTGTCTTTAGGTTTTTCCCCTCTTTCACCTGTATAGTGGTTTTTGGTATTAACACTGTTAGTATGGCCCAGGAAGGGGATTATGAGGAGGAGCCCTACTCTTACCTCCAGGATGACGAATTCTATCAAGCGGTGGATAGTTCCATATACCGCTGCGTGACTGAAGTGGTGGGTCCCATGGAGGACCGCCTCTCAGCGCGCATTGTGGAAGAATGTGCTAAGTCAGCGTCAGCTCATTTGGGAGCGCCTACTGACCTCCCGGGAACATCGGGCGAGAGACCGCCAGCACCAAAGAAGCCCTGCAGGGAGGGACCCCCTTCAGGGACGCAGGGGGTGGACAGAGGCACCTTTGAGCATCTCCGCGACGCTTTTTTGGCTAAGGCGACTGCTGTGCCCCCTGCACCTCTGTCGGGCCCAGAGCCCACTGTAGACATGGGAACCGTCCCCTCATCGCCGGTGTATGATTCTCCTGACACGGATGATGACGGGGAGTCGGAGCGCTCTTGGCGCCCCTCGGGCTCAGCCGTGGAGCTTCCTCGGGACGAGTCCGGCATGTTGGACCCGGATGAGATTGTTCATCCGCGGTCCGCGGCCTGGTCGCCAGGGGAGACTGTGGCGAAGTTCGTTGCGGGTCGCCTGCGCAAACCGTTAGAGAAGGAAGCCAGAGGTTGCTTGCGGGGTGAATGTCCAAGGCCCACTTTAGACAGCAAGATGGCTATGACCCCCGAGTTAGACGCTAAGATGGCCACCTTCCTGGCCAAATTCATGAAGGATCCACGCAAAGGCATTGATCGATCCTGGCGATCATGTCAGGATAAATTGTTGGATGCAGTCGGGCCTGCCACAAAAATCCTCGATATGGCGGAGGAGGCGAAGGCGAATGGCACGGTCATTTCCCCGGGGGTGCTGTCGAACTGGGCACAACGCGTTATCGTGTTCCTGAAGAATGCCAACTGC
Source organism: Lissotriton vulgaris (assembly GCF_964263255.1). Lineage (NCBI taxonomy): Eukaryota > Metazoa > Chordata > Amphibia > Caudata > Salamandridae > Lissotriton > Lissotriton vulgaris. The sequence goes on along the minus strand of NC_141685.1, from coordinate 1,085,972,793 downwards.
GCCCTGTCAACCGAGCGTAGGCGGTCCTTACTTATTAAATTGGACCCAAAATTGGGAGACTTGGCCTCTTCGGAGGCGGGCGCGGTGGCCCGTCTTTGGCGAGCCTTTCATCAGGGAGCTGGGCAAGTTTGTGTCCACCTTTACCTCGCTAGACAAGGCGCAATCCAGCATCAAGCGCGTTTTTCATCAGCGTTTCTCTGGAGGGGCCGGTCGCGGCAGGGGCCGCGCGACCGGCCGTGGCCAAAATACCAATAATAGAGGGCAAGGCTCCGGCAGAGGGCAATACCAGACCTCTGCGAACTTCAATAATTTCTACCCCACCAGAGGGCAACGTTTTGGCAGCAGAGGTTACCGAAAAAACTCCGGACCCAACAATACCAACGGTGAGTGTCCTTTGTTTGGATCAGATTCCAATAGGAGGGAGGTTGGCATCCTTTTACGAGGAGTGGGATTTGCTCACTGCCGACGCTTGGGTCTTACAAACCGTCCGTGGTTTTCACATAGAGTTCTATGACCACCCCACTCAGGAGTGTTTTCCACGGCCGATTGTGTTTTCAGAGTCCGATGCGCTTTTGATAGACGCGGAGGTCGTAGAGTTGCTTCGCAAAGGAGCCATCCATCAATCAACGCGCCACCCCAATGGTTTTGTCAGCAATGTCTTCCTAGTGGACAAGACGGATGGAGGCAAGCGGCTGGTGATCAACCTCAAAGAGTTCAACGGGTGGTTGGTCTACCGGCACTTCAAGATGGAGGGTATCCACCTCCTTCGAGACGTGCTTCTCCCGCGGGATTGGATGGTGAGGCTCGACCTCAAGGATGCTTATTTGGTAATTCCTATCCACCCGTTGTTTCCTTCAGTTCCTGTGGAAGGACAAGGTGTTCGAGTTCACGGCCCTTCCGTTCGGCCTTTCATCGGCCCCCTGGTGCTTCACGAAAGTGTTGCATCCGGTGGTGGAGTATCTGAGATGCCAGGGAGTTCGGATGTTGGTCTACTTGGACGACATCCTTTTAATGGGACAGTGTCCGGTGATTTTGGACGGGCAGTTGACACAAGCCGTGCAAGTCCTTCAGCGACTGGGGTTCGTCGTCAACGGCTCCAAGTCGGTACTGGTTCCCACTCAGAAGCTTAGCTTTCTAGGATTCGTCGTGGATTCTGTAGAGGCCGTTCTCAGCCTCCCGTCCAGAAAGATCACAAAAATCCGACATTTGTTACGGCAGACGGTCGCGAAGGACTGTACGTCTTTGCGACACGTCGCCAGGGTGGTAGGACTCCTGTCGTCCTCCATCCAAGCGATCTTTCCGGGGCCCCTACACTACAGGGCGCTTCAACGCCTCAAGGCCCAACACCTCCGGAGAGGGATGAGCTATGATCAGTTGATACCCCTCACGGAGGAGGTGAAGGAAGAAATGTCATGGTGGCTTTCTCACATGGAAGCATGGAATGGTCGGGCGATTTTCGGGTCGGTCCCGGACCTCATCATAGAATCCGACGCCAGCAGATCGGGTTGGGGCACGGTGCGGGGACTTCTCCACCGGCGGCGCCTGGTCTTCAGACGAACAACGGTTGCATATCAACTGTTTGGAGCTCCTGGCGGGCTCCTTCGCGGTACGTTGTTGGACCAAGGATTCGGTGAAGGCCTGCGTTTTACTCAGGATGGACAATGTTTCAGCGGTTCGATTTGTGAACCATCTAGGGGGTCCTCGCTCTCGTGCTTTGGCGAATTTAGCGATGGACTTCTGGGACTATTGCCTGTCACGTCACATTGCGGTGACAGCGGAGTACCTACCGGGTCAGGCCAATCAGGTAGCGGACTGGCACTCCAGGTACCTCAGGGATGCCAGTCAGTGGAAACTGGATTCAGGGGTCTTCCAGTGGTTACACGACCTTTGGGGACCGTTTTCGGTGGACCTGTTTGCGTCCCGCCTGAATCACCAGCTTCCGAGGTTTTTCAGTTGGAGGCCGGATCCCCTGGCGGAGGCCACAGACGCCTTCCTGCAGGATTGGAGTCGGGAGAGGCCCTTTGCGTTTCCCCCGTTCTCCATGGTGGTGCGGACGGCGGCCCAAGTTCGCCGCCAAGGAGTGGAGTTTGTGTTGATTACGCCGCTTTGGAGGTCTCAAGTATGGTTTCCGGTTCTTCTGGAACTTTCTTGGGATTTTCTAATCCTACTCCCCCTGTTTCCTCTCCTCCTGAGGAATCCGGATCAGGAACCGCATCCTCTCATCCTGCGGAGCTCGCTCCGCCTCATGGCGTGGAGGCTCTCAGGAGACGCTGGGCGCTCCTGGGCCTTTCAAGATCGGCTGAGGGCCTTCTCTCCAAAGCATGGGCCGATAGTACGACGAAGCGCTACAGATCCGCTTGGCTTAAGTGGATGCGTTGGTGTCTTCGAAGGGATTTGGATCCCTTGGTCGCGGGCCTTGTTCCCATCTTGAATTTCTTGGCTGAACTAGCCACCAATGGCTTTGCCTACAGAACGATTAATGCTATCCGCTCTGCGATTTCTGCGGGTCACCACCCGATCGACAATTCTCCGGTTGGGGAACATCCTTTTGTATGCCGGCTTCTGCGAGGTATTCGTCTTTCGTTGCCTCCGGAGCCTCGGTATTCCGTCCTTTGGGACGTCAATGTGGTTTTGAACTTGTTCCTTTCATGGCCGGCCAACACCTAGTTGTCTCTAAAGGAGCTATCAGCTAAGTTGGCCATGCTGTTGTGCTTGGTTTCCTGTAGGCGTGTGTCTGATGTGCGCGCTCTGGATATATCGACGCGAGTCTTCTCCCCGGATGGGATCACTTTTACTGTGGGGCGTCGCACAAAGTCGGCGTCGCGATCTATCTCATACCCAGCTTTTCTGGACACTCCTAAGTTGTGTGTTGTGCAATGCTTGAAAGCTTATGAGGATATAACGTTGGAAATCTGCCCTCTGGGCGAACGTCAATTGCTGATTGCCTTGCGGAAGCCACACAATGAAGTCTCCTCCCCCACTATTGCAAGGTGGGTGCGTTGGGTCATGCAGGAAGTAGGCATCGATACGAAGCATTTTGGAGCACACTCTGCCAGAGGGGCCATGGCTTCTAAGGCGTTTGCAGTGGGTGCTCGCTTGGAGGATTTAATGCGCGCTGCGGATTGGTCCTCAGACTCCACGTTTAAAAGGTTTTATTTTAAACCAGTCGTGGATCTGGCCCAGTTGGTGGTGAGTAAGCTTTGAACTAGCATAATCCGAAGCCTCCGGTCCTGACATAGAATCGAAATTTGCCTTGCTTACGTAACGGTAAGTTTCAATTCTATTAAGGACACGGAGGCGAGGATTATCCCACCCGGAGTGCACAGTGGTTCACACCCGCCCGTATGGCAGTAAGTAAAGTCTTTTCCTGTATGCGGTTATGTTCTGTTGCAGTACATGATGTTCCTCTGTCTCATGTTGTCCCACTCATGTGACACCTCGTTTACGCTGTCGTTTTTTCTGACAGGCAACGAGGGGAATATACAGGATCAGTGAGGCGGATGCGTAATCTGCGCGAAGAAAGAGGAAGAAGAGGAAGAGAGGACTGGCTATCTAGCTGTGGTAGACATGGTGGAAGGACTGTCGATTGGAAGTACAGAAGAGACTCTTGGGAGTTGTGGTTTTCTGGATTGTTAGATCGTTTCTTCAAATGCTCTTTTGGATTGGGAGCATTTTTTTCACTGTTTGAGTATTTTCCTGAGCTGCTGTGGATTTTTTATGTTAATAAAGCGAAGGAAGATATAGCATAATCCTCGCCTCCGTGTCATTAATAGAATTGAAACTTACCGTTACGTAAGCTAGGCAAATTTCGATTCATTAAAACTACAGGTGGCCTTTTGCACTAAATTACCACTGTCCACAACAGGACGCTTTGCAATAGGAAAAATGGTGATCTTGCCAAGGCTCCTATATTACTTTGTTAACCTCCCAGTGGTGGTCCCGGCGTGGGTCTTTAAAATGTTAATCAACTTGTTGGTATCATTGATATGGGGAACTGGGCGTCACAAGATTAACCTCACTAAATTGCAGATGCCCACGTCCAAGGGGGGTATGGGAGCCCTGGATTTTAAGGCGTACTGCATTGTTAGACAACTACAATGGCTGGCATATTGGTTTGCTGGGCATAACCTATCTGAAATTGGGTATACACCCACACAGTTACAGCTTGGGACACTGCAGACAATGCTTTCCCCAGAACCTAATAGACCAAAAGATATCCCTGTGTTACTTCAACTAGCGCTGCACTATTGGAAGCTTGCGTTGAGATGACAACTGTGTTTTTTTAATGAATATTTTATATTGTGACATTAGGAAGATTAAGTATATGTATGTATTTTGTTGTTTACATGAAACTGTCTGAATCTTTGAATACCAATGCTTGTTTTTCTTCTTTTTAAATAAATGTAACAATTTTTGATACAACTCTTTGGTCTAAAGGTATGTGTTTCTGAGGATACTGTAAAATTTGTCCCGCAACAGTGGTCTCACTTTATTGGTCTAACTTATTATATACAAAATAACCACAGAAAGGAAACCCCCCCTCTTTTGGTGTCACTATTTCCCAGTCCTTTCTGGGTTGATTCGGGAATACTCTCTCCTGTTTATCACCAACACACCCAATTCAATTTCAATTTGTTTTTATTTGTTTGATTAATTAAAATCTTACAAAACAGCTAAAACTTATACAAATATAAAATGCTAAAACAATGCATATATTCAAATACTACTCGTAAGACAATAAAATATTCTGTCCTTTAAAATTATTAATTTGGTAGAATCATCTTGACACTGATTATAGTCTATTCAAAGACAGGCTTCCAACTTTTTTTGAACCAATATGAGAAATTTCACGAAAGCTGAATTAATTGATAGGTCTTCTGGATCTAAGGTTGCCATTAGTGCCTGCCTACATGTCCTTACACCTCGTTCATTAAACAGTTTCTTAAGTATACTTTTTCTTTCCGCTTCCAGGTTCGGGCAAAGGCACATTAAGTGTAAGATGTTTTCTTGACCAGATTTACATAGCCTACACAAACAGATATCTTCAGTTCTTTTCCATGGTGCCAAATGGCATAAGCCTGGAAAGATACCAAACCAGGCATTCAAAAAAAATATATTTTTTTTTTCGACCAAGATGTTTCCAGATAGGTTTGTATCTTCTTTTTCTTAAAACCATTTACGATTGGCCACACATGCTGTCTTTTAACAAAGTTATCTTTGTCCTTTATCAAGGAAAGATAGTCAGTAATTTTATTTACTGTCTTTTTGAAACTCTCCTGCATAACCGTGGAGTTCTAGATAGGAGCTATACCATACTCATTAATTGCTAGATTTAAATAGGAGGCGGTAGTTAAGGAGCAGTTATTACTTATTTCTTGCCAAAGTAGACAAGACATTTGATTGTCGTAATCGTTTTTTTTTTTTTTTTTCAAAACCAGTTTTATTAGAGGTTCAAGCAAATGCAGGCACAGCCCTCCACAATCAGGAGGGGACTGTCATTAATAATCATGACAAAAGCAAAAGTAGAGCATAGCATCAAACCTCTCCTATGAAGAATTTCGTTACAAATAAGAAGAGAACACACAGCCACCCACCACCCCCCAGAACGACTCCCAACTCCCAACTACAACCCACCCCTTATCCCTCCCTAACCCTGTGCACGTGATCACTAAACATCCAGGACAAAAGATATACATAGATAGGGCCGGCCACCGGCCTAATGCGTAAAGTCCACGTCGTGAGGTAATGCATCATCCATGTCCACAGGGGGATCGAGGAGGAGGCCCCTATAGTCCGCCCACCTTTTCCAAATTTTAAAATGTTTACGGGGGCATCCCCGAGCTTCGAAGACAGGCTGCTCCAATCCCATAGCGAAATCCAGGCCCGCCTTCCAGGCCCCCAGAGGAGGGGCGCGCTCACTTTTCCAGGCCTGCGCCAAGTCCCTCTTTGCCACTACCAGTCCCAGCATCAGCAGGTGGCGCTTGTAGACATTGCCCCCAATATTTTCAAGCACATGCAGAAGGCCCAGCCGAGGCGTACGAGGCAGGTCCCATCCCAGCACCTCAGACAAGCAATCCCAAACCCCGGCCCAAAACCGAGTCAGCCGCCCACAGGACCACACAGTATGGAAAAGGGTGCCCCTCTCCGAACCACACCGCAGGCATTCAGGGTTTGCAATCAGGCCCGCCCGCCACAGTCGCTCCCTCGTAAAGTACGCGCGATGCAGATATTTGAATTGAATAAAGCGGAGGCGTACCGCAATGGCAGTCCCCCTAGGGGATTCCAGGGCTTCGCGCCAATCATCCTCGTCCAAGGGGCCGACATCGGCCTCCCACTGGGCCTTCAGCGCTGAGAGCGAGGGGGAGCAGTGCGTGACCAGGGAGCGGTAGATCTGGGAGACTTTTTTGGCACCCAAGTCGCCCATAAACAACTTCGCTTCTATGGGACTAAAGTCCGGGAGCTGCTCCAGCCCCACCAGGCTAGGAGCAAGGGCATGGCGGAATTGGAGGTAGCGGAAGAACTGGGACCTGGGCATGCTGAATTCGGTGCTAAGCTCCTGAAAGGATTTAAGAGTGGTGCCGGAGAGGACATGCCCTAAGGACGAAACCCCGATGGCATCCCACCCATCAAAGCCCTGTAGTGACGCCAGCGCCGGCAGTAGGCCATTGCGCCACAGCGGTGTTTCCGCCGTCAGTCTACCCCACCACCCCGTACGATGAAGGGCCCTCCGCCAAACGGCAAACACTAGCTGGGTAACACGCGGGAGCGCCCGCCTCTTCCTGGCCGAGTAGAGCAGAGTGTGGACAGAGGCGTCACCCATCAAAAGGTGTTCCAGGGCGTAGGCCGGATCACCATGGTCCCCATACCACCACTCATTAAGCACCAGGAGATGGGAGGCCTGATAGTAGGAGAGCATGTCCGCGGTAGCCAGGCCACCGCAGTAGGTAGAGAGGAAGCACGTCCGGAGCGCCACCCGAGAGGCACCTCCCGCCCACAGGAACCTTCCCAGCACCGAATCGACACTGCGGAACCATTGCGGGTCGATCGGATAGGGGTGATTCTGTAGCTGGTAGAGAAGACGGGGCAGAGCCACCATTTTGAAAATGGCCGATCGGCCATAGATGTTGAGGGGCATGCGAGTCCATGTTTTGATGTCCAGCTGGACCCTATCCCAGACTGGCTGGATATTACGGCTCCAAGCCTCGGTAGGTGAGGCGGAGAGGAAGACCCCCAAGTATTTCACACCTGTAGCTGCCATCCGAAGGGGCGCCGCCCATGGAAGGTCCACTGCACCACCGCCCAACACCCAAAGAGTCGATTTGCGTGGGTTAAGATAGAGGCCCGACATCCGGCCGAAGCCCTGCATTAGCTCCAGGACCCGGGGGCCCGTGACCCGAAGGTCGGTCATAAAGAATAGCACGTCATCCGCGTACAGAGCGATGCGGTCAGTGTGGGTCGTACTCCAGATGAAGCCTTGATACAGCGCATCAGCGCGGACCCTGGCAGCCAGCGGTTCCATGGCCAGCGCGAACAAGTAGGGAGAAAGTGGACATCCCTGCCGCGTGCCTCGAGTAACTGGGAAGCGCGCCGAGATCGCCCCCGAGATCCGCACCGAGGCAGTAACCTCCGTGTATAACAGGCGGACGTAGGAGACAAAGACCGGGCCTAAGTTCAGCAGTGGTAGAAGCGTGAACAGGAAGGTCCAGCTGACTGAGTCGAAAGCGCTGTCAATGTCGGCCAGCAATAGTGCAGCCTGGTCCTCCGACGCCCCAATAGCGTCAATGGCCGCCTGCGCCCGCCGTATGTTGTGCCGTGTCGCCCGGTGCGGCATGAAGCCGGCCTGATCAGGATGGACAAGGGCGGTGATGTGGGGAAGCAAACGGTTAGCAAGTGCTTTGGCCAAGAGCTTGGCCTCAAAATTAATGAGAGAAATGGGGCGGTAAGAGTCGTGCCGGTCCGGAGGCCTCCCCGGCTTCTGGAACACAACGATTTCGGCATGTCGCCAATCCGGTGGGAGGCGGCCCTGCCCACGCGCCATCTCCAACGCACGCAAGTAATGTGGCCCGAGCTGCAGGTGGAACTTTCTATAGAACTCACTGGGGAAGCCGCTAGGTCCAGGGGCCTTGCCCACATTTAATTGACCCAGCGCGTCTCCAAGCTCCTCTGCCGTCAGGGGAAGGTCAAGAGCATCACGCACCTCATCAGACACCGTAGCCGGGGGGACCGAGGCAAGATATTCAGCGATGGCCGCGGGAGCGACCGCCTCCCGGGAGGCGTACTGACTCCTATAGTAATGCGCAAAGCTGGCAGCCAGCGTAGCCGGGTCCGTGATGGCAACACCCGCATCGTCCACCAGGCCTGGGAGCGTAAGGGGCTGCAGGGTTTGCTGACATAGCCGGTGAAGCATGGTACAAGACTTGTCGCCCCACTGATAAACCCGGCTACGGGTGGCCAGCCATGCTTGTCGAGCCTCATTTAGTAGGACCGAGGAGTGCGTCTGTTGCGCCTGCAGGAGTTGCCGCAGTGTGAGGTCATCCGTCAGTGTTCTGTGGCGGGCCTCCAAATCCTCCACCCGCTCCGCCGCTGCGGCAATACCCTCCAACCGTGCCCGCCGAGCCGATGCGCACCAAGCCAGGTCGACTCCTCGCATTGTGGGTTTCATGGCCTCCCAGACCGTCACCGCATCCACCCCCACCCCCAGGTTATCCTGCCAGTACTGGGCGATAGCGCCGCGAACATGCTGGGAGTAGTCAGGCCGCTGCAGATGCCACGTGGACATCCGCCAGCGGAAGGGTTGGCGCGGTTGATGCAGGTCTATCCGGACTGCGACCGGGGAATGGTCGGAAAGCCCGCGGGGCCGTATAACCGCCCCCTTCACCCTGGCAAGATAGGCCCGTGGGACGAAGATGTAGTCTAGGCGCGAAAGGGAGCCATGAACTGCCGAGACATACGTGTACTCGCGGCGCTCCGCATGCAAATGCCTCCACACATCAGTCCAGCCCAGCGCGTCCAACATAGCGCCCAACCGCGTAGGATGGGGGGCAGGCGCCACCCCTTGCCTCCGCTGCCGGTCCATAGCCACATTCACAACATCATTCCAATCGCCGCCGATCACCGCCAAGGAATCAGGGAGGTCAGCCCATAGAGCGAGTATACGTTCAGCCAATGCCCATTGCAGGGGGGGGGGAGCATACACACACCCAAACACCACCGGTTCCACACCCACTCTCCCTTGGATGAATACAAAGCGCCCCTGGGGGTCAAGCCACTGGCGCTCGTGCGTATACGCCAGGCGCCTGTGAACAAGGATAGCCACCCCTCTAGAGCCCCTGGCAAACCCAGCATGGAATACTTGGTGAAAACCAAAACGCTGGAGACTGAGGGCCTTCGTGCCAAGCATGTGTGTTTCCTGGAGCATGAGCACATCCACAAGATCCCTCTTGGCCCAGCGCAGGACCGCCCCCCGCTTGATCTTATCCAAGAGCCCCCGGACATTCCAGCTAAGAACATGCATAGTGGCGCTATGTGGCACCAATCGAATTGCGTCAGCCATCATCTCGACACAACGAACCCCACACATCCCGGCCCGGGGCCCTGGTCCCAATCCACGTAGCAGCAGTATTTAGACAGATCACGTGCACCCCAAGAAACAGTTCCCCACTACCCACGCCCCCCACCCTAACAACCCCCCCAACACCCCAGCAAACCAACCCAGACCCCCCACCCCCACCCCAATACCTCAAAAAACAATGAAGTACCTGTCGCGGCATACGGTAGTTTAGGCGCCAAACGGAGCACCAAAAAGTAGGTATGCCAATGGATCCCACTCAACCCTCAAGGACTAACCTAGCACACACCCCAAAACAAGAACCTCCCCAACCCCAACAGCAGGAGGCAGCCCACGAAACATACCCCGCCCCACCCCCCCCCAAAATGAGCATCAGCAATAGCAGTACAAATATAGTGCAATCGTCCACCAGAGTCCTAGTGAGGCCCGTAAAGGTCAATCAATACTGCACCAGACCCGGCCGGGGCCGTTGAGCCGCAATCCGCCGTCACAGCAGGTGGTCCCAAATGAGAGGCAGAAATCAAGGGTCAGCCATGGGGAGTCACGACCCCCCGCCGGATGGATCCGTCTCAGGCTGAGTGTCGCCCAGGAGAGGATCTCAAGACAAGGATCGCCGCCTCGACCGGGACTTACGGTGCCGCTTCCCTTTGGCACGCTGGTCGTCCCGCTCCTGGGAAGAGCTACGGGAGGCGCCGGAGTGGAGCCCCGGCTGGACATGCGGGCGAAGCCGGACCGCCTCATCGGTCCAGGCAAAGACGGCCTCCGGGGTATCGAAGAAGTGTGTCTTCGAGTTGAAGATGACCCGAAGGCGGGCCGGATACAACAGGGAGTACTGTAGTTTCAGACCCCGGAGCCGGGCCTTGGCCGCCAGAAAGGAGTGCCGCTGCTGTTGGACCAACTTAGTATAGTCAGGGAAAATCATGATTTTGCAGTTGTCGAACAGCAGAGTGTCCTTGAGCCTCGCCTCCCGAAGGATGACATCCCTGTCATGATAGTTCAGGATCCGGGCTATGATCGGGCGAGGCCTCTCTCCAGTCGGGGGCTTCTGAATCAGGGCCCGATGGGCACGTTCCACCACGAAACAGCTCGATAAAACGTCCGGAGGCAACCAACTCTCCAGCCACCGGGAGAGGAAGACGTCCATGGGCCCCTTCTCGCAGTCCTCCGGAAAGCCCACAAAGCGGAGGTTATTGCGCCGCGCCCGTCCTTCTGCGTCCTCCACCCGGAGCGCCAGGCCCCGTTGCGTCTGTTCCAAATCGGCGACCCTCTTCTTTAGGGCATCGACATCACCCTCCACCGTCGTGACCCGGGTTTCGGTCTCCGTGATGCGGGCCACCGCGTTGCGGAGATCCTGGCGCAGCAACATGACGTCGGCGCCCACCGCTCCGATCTTCGCGTCTAACATGTCTCTGCATTGTGTGATGGCCGTGAGTAATGTAGCATTGTCCGGGCCTGCCGGTTGGCTCCCCCCGGACGCTCCAGCACCGTTCCCCGGGCCAGTGAATTTGTCGATGGGCCCCTTCGTGGTCACAGTGGGGCCGCCTCGGCCCCGCGTCATGGCCGCCGATGAGATGGGCCGGAGGATGGGCTCCGCGGGGCACCTCGCCGAGGCAGGCAGCCGGAGGGACGGGCTCGGATGCGGGCCGTCCCGCGCCGCCGGGAAGGAATGCAGACCCCGGAGTGATGAAAGTCTCTCCCCGCCTCCGCGGCGCCAGGTCCACCAAGCCCGGGCCCCACACCGGAACCTCCGTGCCGGGCAGCCTCGGCCCCGCTAGACAGGGCAATCAGGATACGCCGTGGGTCCCCTCTACTGGCGCGCTGGAACCTTCTCCTCGCAGGGCACGGTCACGAGCCCCTGAATCCGGCTCCGGTGACTCCGCCCCAACAGGCCGCGCTGAGATGGCTGAGGCCCCGTCGGCCACCAGCGGGCGGATGGAAAATCGAGGCCCCGGCTCGCCACGCGGCAAGCAGGCCCAGGATGGACGGCCCTCGATGGTCGCGCCAGCGGGCACCTGGAGCTCCAAGAAGCACACCACCGGGATCCTCAGGACTCCAGCAAACTCCCACACTAGCTGAGACGGGGGAGGAGGAGGTAAGGCCAGGATAAATCAGCGGATAAGGAACGGGCTGGCAGGAGCTCTACAGAGCCGCGTCCGCCATCTTCGCCCTCGAAGCCACGCCCCCCGTAATCGTTTTTTAATCTGTTCCACACTTTCATTATGTTTCCTTTTCTTGCACAAGATTGGTCGTTTAGCCCGAATTCCAATCTCACTGGGCTTGTGAGGCATTCTTTGGGAGAGAAAATAAAAGTCTATAGGTTTTTGCAACCTAGGTTTTGATAATCTCTGCATCTTTCCCGTTGAGCACCTCACTGCCATATGTCAGAGTAGGTAGTATTTTTGCTGCAATTGATTTTAATAAGGGACGATAAGACAAATCTCCAATGGATTTCTGGATTTATCTAAATGCACCGATAAGGGAGTTCGCTTTCCTTGTAATATCGCGTTTGTGAGTCACAAACTTGCCATTATCACTGTGAGAGTTACTCCCAAGTACTTATAGTCATTTACTTGTTCCAGTTTTTTTCCTTGCAGGAACCATGTATGTGCGTGCTTTAGTCGTACGTTTTTTGTAATTACCATCACTTTGGTCTTGGCATCGATTATATCCATTTTCCACAGAGTACTTAGAGATGCCGTCAATCAGTCGTTGCATCCCCACCTTTGTATAACTCATAAGTATAACATCATCCGCATATAGTAAGCTGGATATCTTAGTTTGAGTTAGCCTTGGTGGGTGGGCGTTAATGGCGTTTAGTTCGGAAGTAAGATCAGCTAAAAATAAATTAAAAATAAGGGAACCAGCACACAACCCTGTTTGAGCCCACTCGATGTTGGAATTATTTTGGTTAACGTTGAGCCGTTACCCGTCCTCACCCTAACCCAAGATTCAGAGTGCAAGAGCTTAATCATCTTTAACAGCTTTACTGGAATTCCTTGTTTTGCAAGCTTGACCCATAGAAGCTCTCGATCGACACAGTCAAAGGTAGATTTAAAATCTACGAAACACAAATATAAAGGTAATTTAGCTAGTATTGCTTTTTCGATTAGTATTGCTAAGATTAAAAGATTTGTTGTCGTACCAAGGCCTTTGACAAAGCCTGTTTGGTTTGGGGGTATTACCTGCTCTTCTTTTGCCCAGTCAGTTAAGTTCATCAGGAGAATACTGGCTAACAGCTTTGCATCTGTATCCTGTTTTTTTTATCAAGCTTGCCACTTGACTGTTTGTTATAATTATCTCGGTATCTCCTTCTTTGCAGATCTTTGTTACAGAACTGTCCACATTGGGTTGCATCAGAGTCAGTTGGTTTGGGTTAAGATGATTTTTAATAAACGTCACCCATTTTTCTTCAGATAGACTTGTTCCAATTCCAAGATTCTTTGGTCTAGATAAGCCATTAATTATTCTCCAGAACTCCCTTGAATTTTCCAATGTACTTGCATGAAATATTTTTGTCCATAGGTCTTGCCTGGCTTTATTCTTTTCATTCCATATCACTTTCTTTAATTTACAGTTGATATTCTTCAGTGAAGCTGCTGTATCTTTGTTAAGCGGAAACATCATTAGGTGTCTCCTCAGCCTGTTTCGTAGGCATCTGAGTTTCCTTACAGCATATGGAAGGAAGTTGTAGTTTACTGCGCCTTCCCCTTTTTCGCTATATGGACCTTTCCTTCCATGAGCACTTGTTGTTGTAGTATAATCAGTGACTACTTTGTGGGTAAAATTTTCCCATTGTTCAGTGGGATTTATACTTTTTTCGACCATAGATTCTGTCACCAGCTTTTTTGCCCTTGCCATGATCTCATCCTTATTTTCGGGTTTCCATATAAGTTTTGTGTAATTAATAGTACAGATCTCTCCAGGGATTGTCTGGAAGGTCTCAGATTTTGGACACAATATATTTATATTGATGATTTGCTGGCTGTGGTCACTTTCCGTCACTTTATTCAAGGAATAAGATATCACCTTGTGGAATATAGATAGAGACGTCAAGGTGTAATCAATTTGTGAAGAACAATTTCTTGAGTAAAATGAACAAGCCGGTGGAGAGTCAGTTGAAAATCTTCAATATTCTAAGACCTAACGCTTCCATGTCATTCACCAGTTTTATCCCTATTTTATTTTGTTGACTGACGTTTTTAGGTTCTGTTATTGGTCAGGGATTGCCCATTGTTGATTTTGTGATTAGACAAATTCACTCCGTACCAAGGGCATTAACAAATTGGTGTTGAAGTCCCCCGTAACAATATAATCAGCCAGTGGCTCATGCAATATTTGCTCAACTAATAGGTTATTTAAGGCATTATTCAGCACTTTCTTTGTGGTCCTATTCGGCGGTATATAGACGTTTACTAGAGTAAACATATTGTAAGGTATATTTTTACAGGGTTTATAATAAACTTTTAATGCGAGAAGGTTAGAATTGTTCGTATGAATTAGCTCATGTTTCGCATCTAGATCATTTGATACGAAAATTGCTAAACCTCCACAGGGCCGTCCAAATTTCTGATATTTTACGGCTGGTTCAAAGTATCCTGTATGATGTTTTAACATAAATGGGTCTATTGCCCATGATTCCTGCAATAAAATTATATGGGTTTGAGTTGGATTTTAGCTTCCTTCCACTGACCAGAGATACCATTAATATTCCATGAGCATAGCTTCAATTTAGACAATACCCTAGGATTTTCTTGGAGTTGGTCTTGCGGTAGGTTTTGTCAATGGTCCTTTGAGCAATGAAGAGATACCTTAATCCAGTGGTCGTTTACCTCATTTCTGTCTACTTTCTCTATTTCGATAGAACAGGATTTGGCTTCATGGTTTAATTTCCCCAGGGTTTTTTTTAATACGGAGAAAACAGCATTGCGTTCAACAGACTGAGATTTTTTTGCATTACTTCCGGTATGTAAAAGGGGTGTTGGATAGATGTGGCGGGAGTTGACTTATTAATATACCACAATCACGGAAACATCCATGCTCCTTCAATATGAAGTCCGCTATTGGGCCTGTGGGTACTGATATCAGTGTTAGTGGCAGAGTGCCTTCTGGATTTGGCTGAAAGCCTACTGCTTCAATGTCTTCTGATGATATACTATCAAGAGTTGGTAAGTTTTTCATTACCCAGAGGATGTTTCCTCTATTTAAAATGTCATGGGGACCTCTAGATTCATATACTGGCTTGAGGACTATTTGTGTGGTCCTTTTTTTATTTGTAGTTGTTACCCCTATGTTTTCCCTCGTTCTTCTGTTTTCCATGCAGATGATCTGCCTACTCTTCCCTCTTTTAACAATGACTACATTTTCTTGCATTTTGTTATAATTCAGATCATCACTCGTTTCTTCTCGTTTAGAGCAATTTATCATTAGACCTTTACTTCCCATTTCCTTCCGGGAGAATATCATGTTTTTTACAGGTTCTCAATAGACTGGATGGGTTGTTTTCGTTGCGGTCGATCCGGATTTGGTTATGTTGACGTATGTGACTTTGTACATCCTTCTCATTAGACAATATGGTTCCTAAATCTCTTGTGGGTTTAACATTATTAAACATTACACCAACACACCCGCTCCATATGCCCTGAACATTCCCCTCTGTATTCTCCCAACACCACATGGCCCTTTAACTGCTCACGGGTTAGCACCATGGGAGGAGGGAGGAATCACGACTGTGCGCTCCTTATTCAATGACAGAAATGTAATGCCCCACGCTGAATTGGTACGCACTTATAGGGTTCCTAATACACTATTTCTGACTCACACCAGCATCTTACATTTTGTCCGTAAATATTGGCTCATTGAACAGTGTGAGCCCCCAACATTCCAATTATTGCAGGCACTCCACATAATGGGTCACTCGAGCCATTTGATCAGATGGCTATACAGAGGACATCTGTAAATCTCGCTATCGCCCTTCCGTCAGAAATGGGAGGCGGATATTGCGCGTGCGCTCACAGACAAGGAATGGGGCATATTCTTTGAATATCCTAGACGTGTTTTCCAAAATGTTTGATTCAAATTTATACAGCTGGCTCTGTTACATAGAGCATATCTGACACCGTATAAGGTCCACACAATGCACCCATTAGCCTCCTCAAATTGCCCTCGCTATCACCTGCCCGGAGCCGATTACATTCATATGTTATGGTCCTGCGCCTGCTTACAGGAGTATTGGCGAGAGGTCACTGACAGCTTATAACATTTGTCAGAAAGACCCACTTGGTCTACAATAGATGTATTCAAAACAAACAGGAGCTTAGAGGGTAAAGCTAGTCATAGGTCGCCCTCCACTCAAAATGCAACTAGTACAAAAAGAGACCTAGACTTTATAGGCACTTGTATATTTATCTTTGTTTGGGGTATACCATTTGCTGCAATATCTTTGCAAACCTTACTCCCCTTCCACTAATTAATGGGGTAGTTAGTATATCCTAAGATTGTGCCCCCTTTGAACAATCCAGAAAAGGGGGTGGTGATGAACAGAGTGTCTGAATTAAGCAGACCACTCTTAACCAGTCCAAAGATCAGGGCTTGATCCATCACCGTTATTTATCTCACTGCACCATGCCAGCTCAGAACCTGGCTATATGCAAATCAGTCTGTCCCTGGCCCAGTGCATCATGGGAACAGGGCAGACTAAACTACCAAGCCAATTCTTCACCAGAAAGGAGACAAGCTACCGAGGACCGGTTTCTGGCATTTCAGCCGTCTTCGGCCCGGCTTGCTTGAATCCTGATGGTGCAGTGAGAAAGGGACTCATGTCTGAGTATACCCTGCCACACCTATAGTGGCCAAAAACGATTCAGAAAAGGGGGTGGTGATGAACAGAGTGTCTGAATTAAGCAGACCACTCTTAACCAGTCCAAAGATCAGGGCTTGATCCATCACCGTTATTTATCTCACTGCACCATGCCAGCTCAGAACCTGGCTATATGCAAATCAGTCTGTCCCTGGCCCAGTGCATCATGGGAACAGGGCAGACTAAACTACCAAGCCAATTCTTCACCAGAAAGGAGACAAGCTACCGGGGACCGGTTTCTGGCATTTCAGCCGTCTTCGGCACGGCTTGCTTGAATCCTGATGGTGCAGTGAGAAAGGGACTCATGGCTGAGTATACCCTGCCACACCTATAGTGGCCAAAAACGATTCAGAAAAGGGGGTGGTGATGAACAGAGTGTCTGAATTAAGCAGACCACTCTTAACCAGTCCAAAGATCAGGGCTTGATCCATCACCGTTATTTATCTCACTGCACCATGCCAGCTCAGAACCTGGCTATATGCAAATCAGTCTGTCCCTGGCCCAGTGCATCATGGGAACAGGGCAGACTAAACTACCAAGCCAATTCTTCACCAGAAAGGAGACAAGCTACCGGGGACCGGTTTCTGGCATTTCAGCCGTCTTCGGCACGGCTTGCTTGAATCCTGATGGTGCAGTGAGAAAGGGACTCATGGCTGAGTATACCCTGCCACACCTATAGTGGCCAAAAACGATTCAGAAAAGGGGGTGGTGATGAACAGAGTGTCTGAATTAAGCAGACCACTCTTAACCAGTCCAAAGATCAGGGCTTGATCCATCACCGTTATTTATCTCACTGCACCATGCCAGCTCAGAACCTGGCTATATGCAAATCAGTCTGTCCCTGGCCCAGTGCATCATGGGAACAGGGCAGACTAAACTACACAGCCAATTCTTCACCAGAAAGGAGACAAGCTACCGGGGACCGGTTTCTGGCATTTCAGCCGTCTTCGGCCCGGCTTGCTTGAATCCTGATGGTGCAGTGAGAAAGGGACTCATGTCTGAGTATACCCTGCCACACCTATAGTGGCCAAAAACGATTCAGAAAAGGGGGTGGTGATGAACAGAGTGTCTGAATTAAGCAGACCACTCTTAACCAGTCCAAAGATAAGGGCTTGATCCATCACCGTTATTTATCTCACTGCACCATGCCAGCTCAGAACCTGGCTATATGCAAATCAGTCTGTCCCTGGCCCAGTGCATCATGGGAACAGAGCAGACTAAACTACCAAGCCAATTCTTCACCAGAAAGGAGACAAGCTACCGGGGACCGGTTTCTGGCATTTCAGCCGTCTTCGGCCCGGCTTGCTTGAATCCTGATGGTGCAGTGAGAAAGGGACTCATGTCTGAGTATACCCTGCCACACCTATAGTGGCCAAAAACGAGATCAACTATCCAACCAATACTACTTTCCTTGCCTTGCCAAGTAAAGTAGTATTGGTTGGATAGTTGATCACCACGACTACTTTCTTTTTCTCTTTATAACCCCATACCCAACACAAGAGACAGAATAAAATTGCATATCTGTGTTGGTGTGTGTGTTTTTACATGTTGTTTGACACTTTATTGGTCACCTCTTTGTCTGTTTTCACTGCATCTTTTCACAAACTCTTCTCTTTGAGTTTCTGGACACTTTTCTTTCTCGAGCTTGATGGTGCAAATGATGAGAACAGGGCTATCCTGGTGAGTACCTGCCAGGTTCCCGTTGGTGGTGCGCCCGTGAGGTGCCATCTTGTTATCACACACTTTTTTTTCATTTTTGCACATCACAATTTGACACAAAAGTGTGTGTGTTATGTGTTGTCCCACAACTGATTTTTATTTATTGGGAACCAGGCGATTGTTCAAAGGAGGCACAATCTTAGGATATACTAACTACCCCATTAATTAGTGGAAGTGGAGTAAGGTTTGCAAAGATATTGCAACAAATGGTATACCCCAAACAAAGATAAATTTACAAGTGCCTATAAAGTCTAGGTCTCTTTTTGTACTAGCTACAATAGAGGTATGCCTGCTGGGACTATCCCATCTACCACGGAAAGCAAAAGTGTTATGCTGATTCACTGATCTCTCCCTAATACTGGCCAAAAGACTGCTCACACAGCGTTGGAAATCTCAGGCAGCCCCGAGAAGGGGAGCTTGGGGAGAAGAGGTAATACGTTGGGCCAAGGTAGAAGGGGAAGCTATCCAAAGAGAGGAATATAGAGGGCTTCGCAAGAAACCAATTTCTAGACTGGGCTCAACTTTTGGAACAGTGCAAAAGTAACATCACTGCCAATCAATGCAAATATGGTTTGGACCGCCACAAATGTTTAGCTGGTACTCTTGAATGCAATGTACTAAAAGTAGTAATGGTGCCACCTTTATCGTCTTATCACCTTTCTGTTTCATCCCTCCCCCTATTCTCCCCTATTTTGTTTCCTCCCCCCTCTTCCTCCCTCACCCTCCGATCCCCACCACCGTGCCCGATGCGGCTCACCCCCTCCGGTTGTAGTATGGACCGCTTTGACCGTTTTATGGGGAATGTTATTATTAGAGGTGGAAGGGGGGAAGGGTTGAGAATTCTGCTCCGAACTGTTATCTGTTAATTTAAAAAAATTTAACAATCACAGCAATTCGCACTCCGTGATGTCATCCAAGCTTATATTACTCTATATGTGAAATGAAGTAATGTCCTGCCATTAACAATATAAAATGTATGTATACTGTACCTACTAATGAAGCATTACCCCTGCATAATATGTAATACATTGTAAAAATCTATAAAAATGTGTGTTAAAAAAGAACACTATTTTGGCACAGGTTTCACCTCATTAGTTTAAAACCAGAATTCAGCAGTAGGCAGTGGAACGTTGACCAGTCAACCTTTTCTTAGGTTCTCCACTGCGTAACAACACATGCCTCTGCCTTTTTTAGCAACTTTTGATCCATTTGAATCAGAAACAATTATCTTTTTCTTAAAATCTGCAAATTATGCAGTAGATGATGGAATATGTGGCAAATCCATAGTTATGGAAAAAACATTGCAACCGCAGAATCGAATAATTCCAGTGTCCCTGCTAATGGCACTATATAAAACCAAACCAAATCCGACAACGGCAAAGTTGTGACTCTTCAGAAGTGAAAAGACTTGTCAAGTTCCACTAATACAACACAGATGCAGATGAGAAGGAGCAGTGCAAGTTCCTATTAGACAAAGACAAGCACTGGCAACAATTTCATGGCAGCACTGGCACTTACACTCAATCTCCTGAGGTACTCACAGAAGGCAGAGCTTGCTAGTATAATTTAAAGGAATTTAAAGAACATTCACCCCACTTTGAGGCACTGACGACTTAGCATTTATTCTCTCCCAACAAGTTCTCTCATTTTGTCGCATGAATAGACGGAAATAGATTATAGTCAGGGACAATGGAATTATGCGATTCTGAAGCCACAGCATTTTACACGTATGTGCCATATAATCCAGCATCTGCTGCATACTATGCAGATTTTAACAATAGCTATCTTAGATGGATCAAATGTTACTAAGAATGCAGTGATGTATTGCTGTTATATACCCGAGTTAGGCCGATGTAGCAAGGCAGGCTATTCCTTATATTGTCCTAGAAAATAACATTTCAGTGGTGACCTTTTGCACACATTTGCATGCACATCGTTGTTAGATTAGTTTCTCTGAAACTCCTTTGTTTTCACATCAAGCTTCGCACAACATTATCATGATGCCTTGAACATCATGTACAAGGCCTCTCTACGTACTAGGTACAAAAGTCATCCTATCTTCATCAACGAGGCAACAGCGCTATCCACATATTCATAACATCACAAATCTAGCACGCACATCGTGAAGACTGCTTTTTATTATAAATAATAGGCATCCAGATAGATTGGTAGAGGAGGCACTTCTGCGAACACCGAAGGTCTTTGCATGCTGAGAAATCACCACGCACCTGACATTCCGTTAAGGGTGTCTAACTTGAGATCAAGACGGGGTCCTTCACTCTCTCCTATCAGGTAATGCTGGGAGCACATGGTTTACACGTTTGGCACACTTCAACTTCGAGAACTGGACAATCACTGGTTCTTGTCCTTCAGGCCTGTTTGGCTTAACTGCATACAACCTTTTTCCACATAGTGTTAACATGTAAAAAATGATAACATAATAACGTAATACAGTGGTTCCCACACTGTGCGCCGCAGCACCCCGGTGCGCCATTAGGGGTCGCCAGGGGCGCCGCTCACGATGTGGGAAAATTTGGCTGCGCTGAGGAGGCTTCTAATCATGTAGTATTGTAATTGTGATAATGTGCACAATTAACAAGTGATGTGTCTTGATGTCCTACCCCTACCTGTCAGCAGTCAGCTTGAAGGCAGTATGACAGTGAATCTTATTTAAATGACACCCAGCTTCGGCGCAACACACAGGGGTGTTTCAAATGCCATGTGTAATCTGAAATTATGGTTTGGCCCAGGAGCGCACGGCCGCCATACACGCTTCCGACGTGCTTTCACGTAGCCTTTGCTTACGCACAGCAGACTGTCAAGCTTTATTGCCGCCCGCGTTCTGCTGCGCAGCGCGTCTGAGAACCCTTCACAATTTACACAGGTTGGTTTCACACTAAAAGACACCTTGCTTACTGCCAAAAAGGAGGACATAACCTCGTGACAGGCCAAGACCCTTTAATTATGCTGGCTCCTGTTCCTGCACTTTGTTCGTGTGCGCGCCAGAAATTACGAGACAGAATTTCCAGTGGGAAAACTCCCTTTGGCATTGGGAATAGCCGGCATTGGAGGCAGGATGAGTTTCCCGGCCCCAGTCTGACCCTCGGCCAAGGCCAGGCACGAAGCATGTCATTATTATTAGTGTAATAATAATAACCCTTTTCCTTCTCAGCCTCAGTGAAAGAAGTTCCCCCTTCTTCCCTCCGTACATTTCAGGAGTTGTTTGCCACTGAAGTGATGTTACGGTCGGACTAGCCAGCAATAAACACACGTTCCCTTTCTAAGCAACAGCACCTCCTCCTAGCTGGCTCATGTGACCTTCATTCCTTTCCGGAAGGGAAGACTTGTGCTGCCTCTGACGTCCGCCAATCCAGATCGGGGAAAAGTTGCGTTTGCCGAATGATTTGGCTCATATTGGACAGCCCCTCTATCCCTGATGTAAGGGATCTAGATGGCAACGTCAGGAAAGGACATTAGCAGGTTTAATTCTCTAGTAGTGTCCACTGCTTGCCCGTGGCAGCAGATGGGAGGCTAGGGGCCTTGACGATTCAGAAAAGGGGGTGGTGATGAACAGAGTGTCTGAATTAAGCAGACCACTCTTACCCAGTCCAAAGATCAGGGCTTGATCCATCACCGTTATTTATCTCACTGCCCCATCCCAGCTCAGAACCTGGCTATATGCAAATCAGTCTTTCCCTGGCCCAGTGCATCATGGGAACAGGGCAGACTAAACTACCAAGCCAATTCTTCACCAGAAAGGAGACAAGCTACCGGGGACCGGTTTCTGGCATTTCAGCCGTCTTCGGCCCGGCTTGCTTGAATCCTGATGGAGCAGTGAGAAAGGGACTCATGTCTGAGTATACCCTGCCACACCTATAGTGGCCAAAAACGATTCAGAAAAGGGGGTGGTGATGAACAGAGTGTCTGAATTAAGCAGACCACTCTTACCCAGTCCAAAGATCAGGGCTTGATCCATCACCGTTATTTATCTCACTGCCCCATCCCAGCTCAGAACCTGGCTATATGCAAATCAGTCTGTCCCTGGCCCAGTGCATCATGGGAACAGGGCAGACTAAACTACCAAGCCAATTCTTCACCAGAAAGGAGACAAGCTACCGGGGACCGGTTTCTGGCATTTCAGCCGTCTTCGGCCCGGCTTGCTTGAATCCTGATGGAGCAGTGAGAAAGGGACTCATGTCTGAGTATACCCTGCCACACCTATAGTGGCCCGGTGCCCCATTAGGGGTCGCCAGGGGCGCCGCTCACGATGTGGGAAAATTTGGCTGCGCTGAGGAGGCTTCTAATCATGTAGTATTGTAATTGTGATAATGTGCACAATTAACAAGTGATGTGTCTTGATGTCCTACCCCTACCTGTCAGCAGTCAGCTTGAAGGCAGTATGACAGTGAATCTTATTTAAATGACACCCAGCTTCGGCGCAACACACAGGGGTGTTTCAAATGCCATGTGTAATCTGAAATTATGGTTTGACCCAGGAGCGCACGGCCGCCATACACGCTTCCGACGTGCTTTCACGTAGCCTCTGCTTACGCACAGCAGACTGTCAAGCTTTATTGCCGCCCGCGTTCTGCTGCGCAGCGCGTCTGAGAACCCTTCACAATTTACACAGGTTGGTTTCACACTAAAAGACACCTGGCTTACTGCCAAAAAGGAGGACATAACCTCGTGACAGGCCAAGACCCTTTAATTATGCTGGCTCCTGTTCCTGCACTATGTTCGTGTGCGCGCCAGAAATTACGAGACAGAATTTCCATTGGGAAAACTCCCTTTGGCATTGGGAATAGCCGGCATTGGAGGCTGGATGAGTTTCCCGGCCCCAGTCTGACCCTCGGCCAAGGCCAGGCACGAAGCATGTCATTATTATTAGTGTAATAATAATAACCCTTTTCCTTCTCAGCCTCAGTGAAAGAAGTTCCCCCTTCTTCCCTCCGTATATTTCAGGAGTTGTTTGCCACTGAAGTGATGTTACTGTCGGACTAGCCAGCAATAAACACACGTTCCCTTTCTAAGCAACATCACCTCCTCCTAGCTGGCTCATGTGACCTTCATTCCTTTCCGGAAGGGAAGACTTGTGCTGCCTCTGACGTCCGCCAATCCAGATCGGGGAAAAGTTGCGTTTTCCGAATGATTTGGCTCATATTGGACAGCCCCTCTATCCCTGATGTAAGGGATCTAGATGGCAACGTCAGGAAAGGACATTAGCAGGTTTAATTCTCTAGTAGTGTCCACTGCTTGCCCGTGGCAGCAGATGGGAGGCTAGGTGCCTTGGTCTGGGCAAGGTTCACCCTCGCTGCGAAGGGTACCTTACTGGTGCTACTTCTTGCTAAATCAACACTTAGTGAGAGTATTCTTTAAGATGCCGTTATCTCCAGCATCACGTGTTCAGGAGAGGTTTATATATGAAATATATATCACGCAATAAACAGACCACGCAGTGTCAGCGTAAAAGGCCATTTTATTAGACCAGAACTGCGCATAACAATAAAATCAACAATAACAGTAACAGCAACCCCCATTCACACTTCCCCCCCATTCGTTTCATTCACCCACGTCATCATTAAGCCCTAGCGGCTCCAAACACCCTTCTCTTGTCCGTCACTCACCGTCTTCCAGCCCCCAGTCATTGCAAACTTCCAATCAAACTTCGGTCCGTCCTGTGCCAAGTCCCCCCCCAAGGGATGGGTATGCCCGCTCTTGACCCCCTGTCCCTTCGAAACCTGCCTACCGCAGCTCTGGCCTAAACTGGCAACGCAAACAGACCAGCCCAAGAAACCACCTCCAGTTGCCGGGTGGGTGGGCGGCCTTTCGAGCTCCCTCCCGATGGTGCCAGGCGCAGAAAAGAGGAAGATCCCTTCCTCCCCCGCGCTTAAGTACCCACCCCCTAACTCCTCCCCTTCCCCTGCCTGGACTATCCCCTGCGCGAAAGACCCCGGGGAAAGACTAGTCTGCGACTCTGCTTTCCCCGGGGCCCGGCATTGCGCAATAAACAGACCACGCAGTGTCAGCGTAAAAGGCCATTTTATTAGACCAGAACTGCGCATAACAATAAAATCAACAATAACAGTAACAGCAACCCCCATTCACACTTCCCCCCCATTCGTTTCATTCACCCACGTCATCATTAAGCCCTAGCGGCTCCAAACACCCTTCTCTTGTCCGTCACTCACCGTCTTCCAGCCCCCAGTCATTGCAAACTTCCAATCAAACTTCGGTCCGTCCTGTGCCAAGTCCCCCCCCAAGGGATGGGTATGCCCGCTCTTGACCACCTGTCCCTTCGAAACCTGCCACCCAGTGGACCCCCTGTAGGGCGGTACACTGCCCCACCCCCCACTACGGGGCCGTCCGTCCGTCGCTGCAAAGTCACTCCCTCCGGCACCAAATCGACTCGTTCCACAACCTGCTCACCACATCCCGCAACTCCATCATATACCACGCATTCCCCAGTCGAGACAGATGCACACCGTCCTCCCTAAACGCTAAAGGCTCCTCCAGTCGAATCCCAGGATGTGAAATGACTTTTACACCCCTGTCCGCACAGTACAGCCTCATCGCCCTGTTCAGTTTCCTCCGGGCCTTCTCGATAGCCCCGTGTTTCATGGCCCCTCTCCAAACTTTCCGGGGGACCAGCTCCGTCCAGGCAATGCAGGCCCCCGCCATCCTTGACTTCAACACATCCAAGTCCCTTTGCATGAGTTGCAACAGAGCCAGTCCAGACAATTGCACCAGGTCGTTCTCTCCCAAATGAATGATCAACAAATCCGGGCACCCCCTTTGTGGGACCATCTTCGCGAGCCAGGGCAGTAGTGCCCCCCATCGCATTCCGCTCTTTCCCCACCATTTCACCTCGTGCAATTGTCCTCTCAGTCCCAGGTTACGGCCGTAAACCTGCTGGTCAGCGTATTTGGACGCCCAGTGCACAAATGAGTGCCCAACGATCCAGGTCACCGTCTTACCGCCCGGGCCACCCACGCAACCTACGAAGAAAAAGATGTTAGAACAGGCAAACAAAAACAGTGCAACACTAACAACCTGCCTGGGACCCAAACTATTTCCTCACATACCGCTCGCAACAGCGCGACTTCCAACGACCAATCCTCCTGATCCTGTCCCAGGACCAACCCAGCCGGGCTGCCGCAGTCGCAGCCCCAATGCGAAAGGAATGAGTACCGAAACCATTACCATCAATCCCCAGGCGTCCCAAAGCCATGCGCAACACCGCCAACAACTGTCCAGCTGACACCCTCGCACCAGATGCATGGCGAAAAATCTCACCCCCCCGGCCCCCCCCCGACCCGCAGAAAGAGTGCCACTCCGGCACTGGGCAGACCGCCCCACCAGACTCATTCAACCACACCCATGTACCACGTCCCACTTGATCAGTCTTCGAGCGGCCCAGCCATATCCCCAAACGCCCCGCATCCACCCGCACATCCTCAAACAACCTGCCGGGCCCCTGCCTCGTGCCCAACAATTCAGACACCCGAAACGCCCCAAAGAACATCCACACCATGCACAGACGAAACAGGCCCACCTCGGCCCTGTCGTAGCAACACTCCGGCAACACCCCAACCAGCCGAACCAACAAGTCAAACGTCACAGCCTCCCGTAGGCGCCCCCTCCCGGCGCCCCTCTCCCGGCCCCACCCCCGCAACATGCGAGCCAGCACCACATCCTTGGTGGGGTCGAAACCCAAAAACAAGACACAGTAAAATGAAATACCCGCCAATTTTCCAGAAATCGTAGCAGCAGTCAGGCCACGGTCCATACAAGATAGCACGTAGCCCCTCAAACCCTCCAGCACCTCCGACTCCCCACTCACCACACCATCCACCAACCAGCCCATAAAAGAACTAAATTCAGACCATGCCAGTCGATATGTCCTCCTTGTGGACGGAGCCAACGAACCCTCCACCAGACCAATCATCCTCACTCCCCCAAGGCCCAGATGCCGGCCGGCAGCTCGGTCTTGCAGGCGTCCGCTCCCGGTGCCAGGTGTCGGAACCGCTGCCACTGCGAACGAGACAACGCATCCGCAATGTCATTATTCGCCCCAGGGACATGCCTGACCCGAAACACCACATTCAACTGCAGGCACGCCAACATGAATCTACGCAACAGCCGCAGCACTCGCAGGTCCCTCGCCCTTTGGTTATTAACAAGGTCCACCACCGTCATGTTATCGACGTGAAAGAGCACTGTCCTGTCCCGAAAGTCATCCCCCCACACCACCAGAGCCACCAGCAAAGGGAAGAATTCCAAAAACGCAATGCTCCTGCCCTGCTTGATCCAGGAGGCCGGCCAGCTCTCCGCACACCACCGACCATCCCAAAAGACCCCAAACCCCGCTGACCCAGCCGCGTCAGAGAAAATCTGGCATTGCCACACTGCCCTCTCCTCATCAAACTCCAAAGGCACCCCATGGAAATCCTGCAGGAACGTAATCCAAGTCCTCAAATCCGTCCTCACCCCCAGAGAGATCCTCAACCTGTGATGCGGAAGCACTGCCCCCGACATGGCCATGCCGAGCCGCCGACAGAACGTGCGCCCTGCCCGCACCACCCTGCATGCAAAGTTAAGGAAACCCAGAAGCCTCTGAACCGCCCGCAAAGGGATCCGCCGTTCCCCCACAGCCCACTCCAGACACGCCAGAATCTCCTTCACCTTAGCTGCCGGCAGGCGCGCCAACCACTCCACCGAGTCCAATTCAATCCCCAGAAACGTGAGGCAACAGCTGGGACCAGCCCTCTTCTCAGGCGCTAGAGGCACACCAAAATGCACAGCCAAGGCCTGGAAACGCGACAGGGCCCTGCCGCAATCCCCCGACCCCGCCCGGCCCAGAAAAAGGAAGTCATCCAGGTAGTGAGTGACCTCGCGGCACCCACTCACCCGCACCATGACCCATTGCAGAAACGTGCTAAAAAGCTCAAACAACGCACAGGAGATGGCACAACCCATGGGAAGGACCTTGTCGACATAGATGGCACCCCCGAACTGCATGCCCAAGAGCCCAAAATCCGCCGGGTGAATAGGCAGGAGCCGGAAAGCCGACTTGATGTCACACTTCGCCAGCTCCGCACCGGGACCACACAACCGCACCATCCGAACCGCATCGTCCACCGACGCATACAGCACTCTCGAGTCCACCTCTGCAATAAAGTCATTCACCGATCGACCCTCCGGCCACGACAAATGGTGAATCATCCTGAACTCCCCCTCCTCCTTCTTCGGCACCACCCCAACGGAGAAATGATCAGGTCCGGCAGCGGCCAGTCCACAAACGGCCCCGCAACTCTCCCCTCCGCCACCTCCTTCTTCAACTTTGCAGCCACCACTCCCGGCAGTTCCTTCGCCGACCTCAAATTCTCCGCCCACCGACGCTCCCTGGGACCCTGGTAACCCACCCGAAAGCCTTCGGTGAAACCCCAAAAGAGCCGCGCCGCGGACTCGCGATCAGGATAGCTCGCGAGCCACGGGGCCATTGCCTCCACCTTAACCGGAGTAGGCGCCCTTCGGGCCAGGCTGCCCCCGGCCCCTTGCGTTCCTCCACTGTTCAGAAGGGGTGGCGAGCGAGAGGCATTGAGTAATGGGGTGCTTCCCGCCGCACTTAGAGCACTCATGCTTGAACTTGCAAGGGTACCTGGAGCAGAAACCCCGACTGTAGCTCCAACACACCCCCGTAGTGGCCCCACCCGGTTTGGGCGGCTGACCGGACACAATGGTGTTGGGCACAGTTCCGCCCCCCGCCCCGCCCTGGGCGGGACGCGTCGGAAAAGACCGATACAACACCGGTAAACCGCTGGCCGTATGTGTAGAGGCAGACGAGTGCGAAGACGCCATCCACTGCATCCAAAGCTCTTGATCCACCTCCCCCCAGCTCTTTTCCGGATCGGCGCTGACCCGGGCCCGAAACTCCTCATCATAGCTCAGCCATGCAAACCCACCAAACTGCATCTGGGCCTTACGAATGATATCCATGTATTTGAATAGCGCAATCGCCCGGTCCAGATACTTCTGACAATAGACGCTAGCATAGATCAAAAAGGCCGAAGTCCAATTCTCCATAGTGATCGGCACCCTAGGCCGCCTCGTCAGCTCCCACTCCTCTTCCTTGGAACCCTCCTTCGCCTGAACCTCCCGGTGCAGCAACTTAAAAACATCCACAAACTCATGTTTCCAAATCTTGTCCCTCATTTTCTCCGACAAATGCGACCCCAACGGCATAGCCAGCCCCATATAAGGCATTTTCTTCGGGACCTTCACCCCTGTTTCATCTTTCCCATCACTCTTGTCAGTCTGCACCCCCAAAGTCACCGACTTACCATCCACCTTCTTACCATCCGCAGGTGGACCGCCCGAAGGCGCCCCCCCCTCCCTCACAGACCCATCCCCCACACCCACCGACCTACAGGCCCGCTTCCTCCCTTCCCCACCCCGGGGCGCGTCATCCCAGACCGCCCACCAGGCACTCTCACCTGTTAGTGCCTCCGTCCGCTCCCGGGGCCATCCTCTGGACTCCTTTCCACGGGCCTTCCCTGTTCCAGTCTTCTTCCTCGTCCCGGGGTCGACCTGTAACACACCAAGGTCGTCATCCCCCGCCGCGCGGCCTACGCCTTCCAGGTCATCCCGCACCTCCCCCTCTTCCAACTCCTCGCTCTCCTCGCTGTAATCCAGTTCAAGCACCGGTTCCTGATCCACACCTTCGCATGCGACATCCTTCACAGCACGTTTCACCCCCTTCTGCACACACTCGCGGCCACGCGTTCCGGTGGCGCCACCAGTAGCCGTTGCCCGATCCCGCGGAGGAGGGACAGCCGCCGCGGACTGCCCTACTGCTTCCGGCCTGCGTCTCGGAGCCGTATTGCGCCCCGCAAGGCCCCCCTTTGCTCTGCCGGCAACCGCCGACTTGGATCCCCTCCCGCCCCCCAGGTCGCTCGAACCTGGCAGGGCCCCGGCACCATCGGGCCTCAAAGCCGTGCTGGCCGTCCCTACCCCGGCCGCGCCCTTGGGAAGGTGGGCGGCCGGGCCTGACTTCCTCAACCTCGCCTGCCTAATCTCCTCCTCCTGCCTCTCCGCCTCCCTCTCCTCCTCAGAGGTGGGGGTGGGAGGACCCTCGATATCGTGGCCCCAAACTGCACCCACTCTGGCCCTTGTCTCCTCAGCCCACCTGACCTCCTGAATCTGTTCAAGGATACGCTCCCCCCGGGACCTCTCCTCCCAGGAAACGGAACCCCAAATCGGGGGGGGAAGGGGTGGGCCGTGGCCAAAGAATTCGCCCCCACGGGGGAAGAAACCCACCTGTTGGAAACCCTGCACCCAACCCGGGCCGCCAATAGGAAACCAGAGCGGGAGAAGCGCTCCGGCCTACCGTAAACCCAGGCACCAACGGCCGGACTACCGCCGGGGTGCCCGCCCTGGAGCCCCGGGACAAGTCAATAGGAGCCCCCCCAGACCCCTCCCCCGACTCCCGCAGCCCAAGCCCAGGCCCAGGCCCATCCCCACTAAAAGAGGCTTCCTCCAAGCGGGCCACGGGCCCAGAGGCCCCGCCGCCACCCACCGACCCATCCAGGCCCGAAACGGGCCCAGCCTGGGCGTCTCCTAGCTCCTCCCCCCGCGTGGCGCCGGCCGGCGCCAACAGGGGCCCGCGGAGCGGGAGCGCAGCAGGCGCGGCCCTCACGGCCGCCCCCGAGGCCCCAGGCAAAAATTCCAACGGGGGGAAGGGGCGCGCGGAGGTTGTCCTGCGTTTCCCGCCCCGCGCCGTATCCTTGGGAACACCCCCCCCCCCCCCCCCCCCCCTCCTGGCCTCAGGCCCACCCTCCAGGACCTGGTCATCCTCCAAGCAGGCGAAAACCGCCGCATGCACCCCGGCCGAGGCAGCCCTCGTGCCCCTGGTGGCCCCCACCCAGGCCTGGTCCATGACCCCGGGCCTAATCAGGTCCTCGCGGCCGGCCCTAGCAAGCAGTAACAAGGCCTCACGGACCTGTTCCGCAGACACACCAGACATCCTACCCGAGCCAAAAACAAGAACAAGAGGACAAGATAAACCATAGCTGCCGTAGAACAGCTCCGAGCACAATCAAAAAAGTAGCACTAGGCCTCAAACTACGCACTAACTACAACTCCTTTCGAGCTCCCTCCCGATGGTGCCAGGCGCAGAAAAGAGGAAGATCCCTTCCTCCCCCGCGCTTAAGTACCCACCCCCTAACTCCTCCCCTTCCCCTGCCTGGACTATCCCCTGCGCGAAAGACCCCGGGGAAAGACTAGTCTGCGACTCTGCTTTCCCCGGGGCCCGGCATTGTCACAACAGTGAGTGCTCATCTATTCTGCTTTGCTGTAGTAATTACCAAAGTTTTCCCTTTTGCTGGATTCGCTCCCCACTGCTCCAGGAAGAGACATGGGCGCTAACAGGCAAAACGGTGCGAGTATAAAGTTACAGCTGTTTACTTTACTTATTTCAAAGCGTTTGTTTCTCGTGATTCGAGGACATCTCAGTGTGATTCTCCTCAGGGAAAAGATGTTGTTTGGTGGAATGTGCTTGGAGTGCAGCATGTCAGCCGTGATAGGACAGCTAAAATTTGCACTCTCCTATGTTTACGATTATTCTGTCCCTGCCAGGACCATCGCATTACAATACAGTCAGCAAGCCTCCCACATGCAGATTAAGACTGTGTTCTTTTGTCTCTCTTGTGACTCAACATTATGAGCTGAGGCTGAGCTATGGCGAAGACTCAGAGAGGATTTAATACTCATAGGCTGGGTGTTGCAAATTTAAACAAACTTCATATATAATCGGTAATATAAAAGAAAGCAGCCGCTGTGCAGGCATACTTGCCAAAAGTTAGCCGTTGCACATGAACAGGTGCACACCAGGCGGCCTATGGGGTGTTGTGAGCAAGAGGGCGGACCGTTATCTTTTAATTTTGTTACAAATATGATTATAATATAATACCTTCATCAGCTTCATCCCAATTAACCTCAGGGCGAAAACTGGAAGTACTCCTGAGGCCTGGCTTACATCCTCCCACAGGTTAAAAAAAAGTGACATGATGGGGAGCCACGCCCAACTGCCAATTAGGTCAAGGGAGCCACAGGTTGGATACGTTTGGGAACCACTGACGTAATACTACCCCACATTATACAGCATAATTTAGTTAACCTTGATGAGTAATTTGGTCCTCCCCTGTTGCATAATTCCAGAGGCCCTGATTATAGTGCTGCTACTACTTTCCTCCTAAACTGATAAGAGAGAGAAGGGAGAGTGAAGAGAAAGTTAACAGCGAAGCCTAGCGAGGGGAGGGTAATAGGGAGGAGGCTGAGGCAGAGGAGAGCATAGTGAGGAAAAAAAGGAGAATCGTCATGGGGAGAGAACAAGGGTGAATTGTTAAGACAGAAGGGTGAGCAAGAGTGAGAGGAGGACGCAGATAAGAAAAGGGCGAGGAATAAAGAGAAGGATGAGGCGGAGAGAGAGGGCTGAGGCGGAAATAGAAGGGTGAAGTCTAGTGAGAGTAAGTTGACACTCTGTGACAGGATGCGAGGTTAGAAGTGAGAAAGTTGGATAAAGTGTAGAGAGAGGTTAGGGTGAGGTGAGAGATATATGAAGGTGAAGTGGAGAAAGTGAAGGGACACAGAAAGAGGTGGATAAGGTGGAGAGAGTAGTGTGAAGTGAAGAGAAGAGAATGAGGTGGAAGTCAGTTGAGGGTGAAGTTAGCGGGACAGCAGGGTGAAGTGGAGAGTAAGGCGGGTGAAGTCAGGAGAGAGGAGGGGGACACAGACATAAAGGAGGGTGAGGTGGAGAGAGCCTATAGGTTTTAACCTCTAGAAATTCGCAGCCACATCTAGTAGACAGAACCCAGCAGTAGTTAAGGTATGTAGCTCACACCCATACAAGACCACCCAGCATGCACAGACCCAGTTCACAGACACCTGGGAGTTTCTGGACAACCCCACTCATCTTTATTAACCCTGGGCAGAGTTTGCGGAGTTGGTCTACGCGGAACTCCTGCAAAGTTTTAAAAAATATACCTCCGCCTCACTACGCGGAGCTCAGCAAGCGGCGGAGTACGATAGAAAAATGCCGCTCTTGGTGATTGCACAGTGCCGGATGCTTGTCCGCACTGTGCTATCATCGCGAACGGCACTATGCACATTGCAACCGGTCCCTGCTTTCTTTTTCTGCCGCTCAAGTCGATTTTTACTCGAGCAGTAGCTTTCTCAACGTGAACGGGCTGTTTCTCAACGCGAGCGGTCGCAAGCATACGCGACCACTCGCAATGAGGAACCTGACCCCCGCATTGAGAAATCTCGCTGGAAGGTTAATTTTCCTCGCTCGCAATTGCCAACTTATCGTTGACGAAAACGAGCGAGGTCAAATACTCATTTTTTGGAACTGCGTGTAACGAGGATTGCGGAAAATTTAGCAAACTCCGCGAGCGGAGCGGAGTTCACCGCCCAGGGTCAATTTATATGGCCTGCCCATTCATCTTTATGGCCCTCCAAGAACCCAAATACTGAAGTCTGACCAGATAGGAAACAATAGGTCTGATTACAGACAGCTGTAGCCGAGACCTAAAAGTGGTGCAAGAGCTGAATTACATTACCCTGTGCCAAAGTACACATTGTAAGAGCTGCCCAAAGTAAGACAACTGTTTTGTTTTTGTATATGTAAAATTTATTTTCAATAAAATATTTTGAAATAAAAAAAAAAAGAAAGACTTCCTGGTCATAAGGAATGACGAAGAACCACTACTCCCAGCGTGCAGCAAAAAATACCAGGCAGCCAGAATAAGCAAGGAAACTAGCGGTCCGGGTCACTGAAACATATTCGTTATTTCTAACATGAAAGGTGGGAAGAGAAGAGTGCTCCCGGTCACTGAGGTATGCCGGTCCTGTCCGGTATTAAAGGTATCAAGAGCAGAAAACTCCATGTCACGGAGGTATTCAGGTCCTGCCCTCTTCGGGAAAAGCACAGAGCTCCAGGTGACTAGGAGTAGGACCCACACTCGGGTATTTTCGGTAGGAGGCGCAAAGCTTTAGTCTCAAACACGTTCTTTTTAAAACTCCTCTAACTGAAAGAGAATTATGGAACAGCAAAAACTCCACAAACATAATAGAAAATGTGGAGCTTCTTGTGAGCTGTTTGGTAATAAAGCCGTTGTTTTAATCCTTGCAAAATGCGTGTCCTTTAAACATTTCTCGCCTGAGATTGTGGGGTATGTGGTGCAATACTGACCCCTGCTGTTTGGCTGTGGAACTCCATGGATTACCAATCATTTTACTTAAAAAAAATAACGTGTCTTAGACACACAGCAGGAAATAATTCTGGGGTTAGGGAGCCAAGTTAGAGCAGGCTAGTGAGCAACGGTAGGTTGCAGGGACCTGGTAAAGAAAGCGTGCATTTTCCACTGTAAGAGAATTTGTATTTAGAACAGACATGCGTTAAAACGAATTTATTAAAAAGATTGATAACTTCTTTCATTTTGGAATTGATTGCACTCACACAATTGGATTAATTCACACTGTATTACAAACAAAAGTAATTCTAACAGTTAACCCAGAATTGAATGAGGAACACGTTTTAGAGGTTACTTGGCTCATGTTACAAAATTACATCTTATTCTTCTTCCTGTTACACAATAATGGTTACATGTTACAAAATGACGGATAATGGTTACAGAATGATGGCCCAGGTTTACACAATGATAGCCGAATCGCAAAGAATGGTGACCAAAGGACACAGAATTATCACCTGGGTTTTCAGTATGTTGGCCAAAATTCACTGATTGACAGAATGATGGGCTGGCTATACAGCATGATGGCCCGGTGTTACAGAACGATATCCCCGGGTTTACAGCATGAATGACCGGGGTTACAGAATGACGCCCAGCCGGTAGGGAATGTGTGTGAAGACGGCTGGCAGGCCTTGAATAGTAGCTAAAGTTTGGACTTATTTTAACTGAGCTCCCACAGGTCCATTTCTACAGGTTTGCAGATAGATGTTTCAAAATGTCCCACTGACATTTTTCTCGGTCATCCGTCGCACTGCAGGCCGAGGTGAGCAGATGTGCCGGGGGATTTAAGAATGAACAAGCACACCACCACTCAGCTAAGAGATAAAGACTTGAGACAATTGTGTGCTATAAAAATAGTGAACATAGCAAACACAACAAGATTAGGGACGGAGTGCTGACATTTTTCAACCGCTCACCCCCAGTCAAGACATCTGGGTTGAATCCATCGTTCTTTTGGTCACTATGCCACCCCAGTTTGGACCCAGCCAAAAGCAAATCAGTCTTGACCCTGCTCCTCATGGGAAAAGTCAAGCCTGAACTGTCAGGCCAGCTCCTGGCTGGGTCGGAAACAAGCATCCTGGGACTGGTTTAAGGGTAACACCCCTCATCAGCTGAGATAGATTGTATCCTGTGGCTCAGCGAGCATAAAAATAGTGAGCATGTATTAAAAAACAGCCACCAAGGGAGCTATTAATAGATGGATGGTAACTGGAGGAGCAGGGACTTGTCCAGGTGGTATCTCCACCTCAGTTACTGGCCATCAGCAGTTTCCGGGCCCTGAATGGTGAATAACATTCTGGACCTTGAATTACCCAGTCCGTCATTGCATATGAGCCCATGATACTAGGCCCTTTCTGCTTACAACAGGTGTAAAATCTTGGTGGAAGAGCATTTGAATTTACCAGGTTAAAGCTTGGGATCATTCGTTTTTGTATATCTTCTTGAGATGCCACTCTGCACCACTCGACATGGGGCTCT
Source organism: Lissotriton vulgaris (assembly GCF_964263255.1). Lineage (NCBI taxonomy): Eukaryota > Metazoa > Chordata > Amphibia > Caudata > Salamandridae > Lissotriton > Lissotriton vulgaris. Next base: position 1,085,937,866 of record NC_141685.1, on the reverse strand, counting down.
AAAAAGAGAAAGGCTGATCAAAAATAAACTAAAGCACTTTCTATTAAGGTTAGTAGGAAATTTGCTAGAATGGAAGTTAACATAGGCCAGTTGATATCTACAGGAGTTTTAGAATTGTGCAGCTATTTTCAAAATGCACATAGCGGCCTTTTAGGGATCTGTGGGCGGGCCAAGCTGTGACTCGAGTACATGGGTATGCTACATGAACTGGTAATAAAAGTTACTTTTCACCTTTCAAACTCTCGTAAAGACCACCCAAGCCGGAGTTAGTTGCAAGCCTAAGCTAAGGAAGGTTCCAGAGCTTTGTGGGTGACTAGCTTCAGATCTCCTTGGCAGGAGCCTTCAGTGAAGGGCGCTTGTGGCACTGAAAGAGCTCATGGTTGGGAAAGACGCCTCCGGTGTTAATGATGGAAAAAGCTCACCAGGTGGGTTCTTCTGGCCGGATCCCTGGGTGCATAGTTTCTGGAGCTCATATCTCTTCCGTGAGTGGGTATCCCAAGTAAATCCTTTCCTGCCTCCACAGCATCGGGTTATCTGATTCGGAGATCCCAGTGAAGAGTCTTTCTGGAGTTGGGAAAGTTACAGGTGGGACGAGGCAGTGCTTGAATCAAGGATTAATTGCCTTCCATTAAAAAAGAAATTGACATGTTAAATACATGAAAAGATGATCACATTGAGATGCCCTGCAGTTAATTGGCCAAGGATGGACTTTAGGTTTGAAAGAAGTGCAAGTTAATGGTAAAATAATTTCTGAGTGTTGATCACTTACAGTGGTTACCTACAGTCATAGAGGGATAGCCAAAGATCCAAGCCTCAGCTGTGAAATGATAGAATCACGGCCTAAGGTAAATGGGGTCTGCCCTGTGGCCACAGTGGTGTAGCCTACGCACTCACTGTGGTCATATACTTGGGTATTTTCATGCTTGGTGAATCTTCTTCAGTAAATATAGTCATTGTTTGATGGTTGCCCCTTCCTCTTATCAGGCATGAAGACGACGTCCAGCACTTTAAGGTAATGCGAGATACCAGAGGCAACTACTACCTGTGGTCTGAGAAGTTCCAGTCCGTCAACGCCCTGGTGGCATACTACAAAACCATCTCCATCTCGCGACAAAAACAGATCTTTCTGAGGGATGGCAGCCGGGATGAGCAGGTACGACTCCTTCTTATCACCCTGGCTTGCAGCTTCTATGAGCAACAACTAAAAGATTTTCATTGTCTTCAGCTGAAGATGTTACAAAGTGGATGCAGTCTCATTGATGCCTTTCTCATCCATCTAAAGTTGTAGTGGGAGGGGGCCGAGCACAGCATGATGGTGAGGAACTAGACTAGTACACTATACTGAACATTCAGAAGGAATTTCGTGCAGTGCAGGGGCAACAGTCATATCCAGAGTGCTCTCCGGACGAATCTATTTAGATGTTGTATCATTAAGGATGATTAGTAAGAAAATGTCTGAACTTTTCTGAAGTTTTTTTTTCTCTTCGTAATGTTATTAGTCTTAAACTGTATATCCATTTTTGTTTTTGACTATTGACCAGTCACTGAATATTTTGCCTTTTTCATTTTGGCCTTGCATTTAAGAGCTGTTGTGTATAGACAGGGGTTTGAGCACTGGCCAGCACCCGTTGTCCTAGGGGTGAAATGTGTTTCTCTAAGCGGGACTCTGGAACCATTTACTAAACCTTCCTTCCCATATGGCAACAGGGTCGACCAAAAGGAGGGAAATATTTTAAGGAAAACTTGCCAACATGACAAAGGGGGATAATGTATCCAACGATACTCACCCATGTTTCAGCCCCACTCAAGGATTTGTGCCTCATGCGTGCAACGCAACAAGATTGCATCAGGGATTGGATGGAACATTGAGTCACCACCAATACATGTTATAGTGCTGTACATTGGCGTAATACTTTTTCATCAGCCTATTGTACTTTTCTCAGCTGGGCTTTAAAGGAAGGTTCAGTGCTCTATCATCCCACTCTATAGCAATGGGCCAGGTGTACTAGGCCCTTTTGTGGTTGCAAACTCTGAGATTCACAAACTCACAGGGTTCGAATCCCAAAATGGTCCATTCCTATGCACAAAACCCATTCTGCAAGTCAGAACTGTTTTCTCTACTCATAAAATGGGTTCTGTGACCCATATCAAAATGCAGTTTGGAAGGGGTGTGAAAGGGGCTCCTTCAAAATTGCGTGACAGTATTGAATGTATCAGTTGACCATTAACTGACTCTTCAAGGGAGATGGTAACTGATTTGGTGTGGGAGATAGTTTTCCAAAACGGAATACTTTTGTTTTATTTTGCAGTATCACGGTTCCTTAATGAGCACAGGTCTCTTTGGGGAAAAAAGTTTTCCATTTTGGAATGGATGCTGGTCTGCTGTCCCTTGCAGGCCATCGTCCCTGTGGGTGAATCCAATCACATTGCGTCGCACCTTGTGAAAGGCCTATTAATTAGTGATTTACTTTGTGAACTTACCAATTAGGACACAGGTCGGATCGCAAAATCTTATTCCATTAGTAAAAAGTTGGTGTGCAATTTGAAACTACTTTATAAAAATTGAATAATAGTACTTCTGAAGGATACTTCTAATCACAGATTCCTCCGCTTTAAAAATGTCACCCAGCGCCAGATTAAATTAGGAAGATTTGGACAGCATTGCTCCCGCACACTGGTAGGTGGCGCCGTGAGGCTCTGTGTTGCTTTTGTTTCGCCCTGGAAGTGATGATTGAGCCACACATAAGCACCATCCTTGCATATCGACATCAGTTCCTTTCTTTCTGCACCTTCACAGATCTACAGCCAACTTTTTTCTCTCTGTGCATGTCCTCTTCGAAAACGACAGGGTTTAAGCCTTGTAGGGGATGTGGTAAACTAATATTTGTGACAAACCCCCATAAGGTGTGCTTCTAATATTTGGGTTCGGGTTACGAATCCAAGTCCAGTGAGGAGTGTGCCGTTATGAATCTGAAGGTTTATTCGGAAATATGAAGTGAAGCGATATGCCGCAGAGCACCAAAAGAAGTCATGGCAGTCCCATTCGAAGTCAAAGGCCCGGACTTGTTGCCTCTCTCAAGGCTGGTCCCACAACAAATCGTACGTAAAGTTGAAGAGGAAACACGAAGGCTTAGCGAAATTTGTGCCAGTCCACCCACTCTCAGCCTGAAAAGTCTCATGGTCACATGGCAGCCCCTCAGCCTCATTCCCAGTCCTCTACAGAGGAGCTAATTCCACATCTGATCCCGATGCACTCTGAGTTTTCCGGTTCATAGGCAATGTTTAAAGAGGCCATGTTGCACATCTTTGGCACTTTACTGGCTCTCTCTTGCGCACCAGTCAGGGTAGCACCTTTTGCACCCGTCTCGGGTTCCACTCTATCGCCAGAGTCAACTTCCAATCTGACACTAAAATCTACACCAGCCCAGTGTGGCTGGTGCTGGAGGATAACCTGTCCCAATAGGTGGTGTTGCCATAGAGCCGGCTCGCATGACAGCTGCCCTCCCATGAGGCTCCTACAGTTCGGGGAAACAATCCACCATCATCCTGCCTCTTCAAGTTTGCTTTTGAGTTGCTCGGGTGGGGTGGGTGGGGGGGGGGGGGGGCTCTCTCTCCCTTGTCACTGCCCTCGTCACAGCTCAACTGATTTTATTCCCCTACAGTCGCAATCATTGCAAATGGCATCTTGCTCAGTGCAAGCGGTCGTTTTCTGCCGCTCGAGTAGATATGTACTCGAGCTGCATAGCTGCCAAGGTTTCAGATTGCTTATGTGTGACATTTTCATAATTTCAGTGTAATTATGAGTGACATTCAACGACTATGAGTGACACTTTCTCACGAGCAAAATCAAGCAATGAAGACGAAGGTGAGGGAAACATAAATATCAGAAATTAGACTCATTTGAGCAACGAGAAATACTAAGAATATCTTAAAACTGCGCAAAGCGCCAGAAACGGAAGTGCACTAACCTAGTGCCAGGTTTGCTTTGGCTCAAGATCATGACTCGCAAAAAGTGAAAGTAAATTAAATAAGGATTTGAGAAGGTACTATTAGCATATTAGCACTTACTAGTCTGTAGTGAGCAGCACCTGACTGGACAGACAATAAACCAATCAAACACTGCAATGAGTGTTTAATTCTTATAACCAGCATAGGTGGCACGTTTTCAGGCTGCTTATGTGTGACATTCTTGTGCTTTCAGTGTGTGTATGAGTGACTTTCTACTGCCAAACGAGTGACTCTTCCTTGCAAGTAAATTAAAGCAGTAACTAGTATTTTTGTGGTGCTCCGTCTGTGAAGTTTTGATTAATATGCAAGATAAAAACCCAGCTTCAGTAGTTAACCAGTGAAACCAGCCAAGGCCATGTAAATGGAAAACCTAGCAGTACGAGCAACTCCTCAACGTGTCCCAGATGGCAAATTCATGAAGATATAACGAAGGCAAGCATGTGGTCCAACATTTGATGCAACTGAATTAGTCTTCTCGTAAAATGCCCCTAGGTTACATAATTTAATCACCAGAAAGACCCAGAAGTTTTAAAAACTACTAAAGGGTCCGTTCTGCTGACAACAAAACTGTCCACCCAAACTACCAGCTGAGATGCGCCACCGCGGATCTCAGCTGGTAGTATCAATCAATACAGTGGAGTATCAGCTGACCCCAGCCTGCCGGGGCGCCACCACTGCCTGAGGTGAGCAGTGAACTACAGGCTGAGGCTCGCGCTGTAAATCATTATCATATGTAAATATACAACAATAATCACACAGACTTGAGTGAGGCAAGCTGGCCGGTACAGAGTCTTGCAGCATGCTGGCACACACCAGGGTGTGACATTCGGGTCAACTTAATGTGCTGCAGCCTCTGGGATAGCTCTGGTTATCAAGTGAATGAATGTTCGCGGAAGAGGCTGGCACTGTGGCACCAATTAAACTGGCGGACTGGGCGCAGGCAGCGGTGTGGGCACTCAGCTGCAACAAAATATAGAAACATAACTGACGCCCGACTATCAGCCTGCAGGCTGTCAGTAATCGAACACAAGAACTGGGTGATTATCGGCTACATGACACCATGCCACGTGAATGCTGCCGGCCCGAAGACGTCTCAGCAACAGTATCATGCGTGCTATTGACTGAACTGTTTGAATTATGCTGCCAGTGCAGCTCCGTTCCAATGTAGCGCGACCCACAGTCCTCGGTGAGTCTGCAGGGCAGTGGCAGAAGCCTGTCCTGGGCAGCCGATGCTACTGGATCGGTCACTGGCTCCGTGACCTGAGGCTTGGCTATAAATATATTCCACATGGCGATTTTTGACGGCCCGGGATGAGAAGAAGGCAGTTCTGCGAGCGTGATGAGTGCAGCGCCGGCGCCCGTTCACCAATAAACAGCCCCTCGCGGCTTAGTCCCTTCCAAAACAAACTTCCCGCCTTCCGCAGCAGGACGTGACGTTACCCCCGCGGCGCAAGGTATGGCTTTATCTGACTGGGCCATGGCTGTGACGTTGGTAGCCTTTGCGCAGTGCTGAAGTCATGCTGGCTGAGAGATCTGTGGCGGACATCATTAAGATTATACATTGTAGCAGCCTTTGCTCAGCTACGCTACAAGCACCAAGCTGACAGGAGCAGTACATGCACGCCACAGGCGGCGCTCTGCCAGCTACCAAACTCCATGATATTACCGTTTTAGGCAATGCTTCCCTGGCACTCAGACACTGTGCAAATTCGTGACAATGCATTTCAATGCGGTGATGCGGATCACCACACTGGAATGCGTTAGCATCACGCCTGATGCGTGATGCTTGCCAGGACTGGACCTGCAGTTTTCTCAACGCGGACTGGTAGTTTCTCATCGTGAGAAACCTGACCTTCCCGCATTGAGAATCTTGCAGAGAGGTTTATTTTCCACGCTCGCGATCTGCAATTTGATGTTGCTGATAGCGGACAAGGAAAAAGTATCGCCGGGATGTCATTTTGCACGTTCGCAGTCGCCAACATGACGTTGAGGACCGCGAGCAAGCAAAAAATGCCCGCTACGCGTTTTTGCACTGTGCTACATGCAATTCACGTAGCACGTAGTTGACCAAACTACGCGAGCATAGCATAGTCCTACGTCCAGGGTTAATTAATTAATGTTGTGCCCTGGGTGATTGCGAGGTGCAGACTAGTGCAACCAGCCCCTCTGTCATATTTTGCACTGCTGGGGATGCCTACCCATCAGAGAGCCATGATTTGACCGTTCTGCCATGTAAAAGGAGGCATTGATTTTGGGGCGGAGAGGGCCCCTGATCTCCTACACCTAGGTGGCATTTTAAACATATAATCTCTGACATGCCGGCTGGTAAGGCCCTTACTTGGAGGTACAGGAAGAAGGAGGGCCCCTTTCCATAGATGTACGTGTGGCCCTAGCCCTCAGGACATAGTGAGTTGCCGAGTGTACTTTGTCTGCTCGTGCCCCCTGCGCTTGCTTTGCTAGTGGTGGTGAGACCTGGGCTCTTCCTCTCTTGTTGCGGACAATCCCAGCATCCCTCTCCTGGATTAACTATGAGGACATGAGTCCCTGTTGCCGATCTAGCTGGCCTTCGGAGTTGCGTGATTGCCCTCTCCTGATGGGGGTGCCCTGTCCTGAACAGGTAGGAGAGATGCCCAGTGAACTGCGTTCTCCCAAGTTGTAGTGCCTACACTTGGCTTGGATAGATGCCCGGAGGTCTATCCCAGCTGTGGGTCACACATTGAGGCTGCTTACTGACCCACACATCCCTGCCTGCTCATTGTCTCTTTGGCCCGGGGAGGAGATGGGCCCTGTACACATACACTCCTTGACCCCTCCCCCTGTTGACACCCATCTGCCCCTTGCTGCTGCATTCTGTGCTCTCCTCGTGGAGGTGCCCTGTCCTCGAAGCTGATTTTAGCCTGGCTCTCTCGCCTGGCTCTCTCTGGTGCTGCATAACTTTGAACTCGATGGGCAAATCTGAGGGCCACCAAGCCAAACTCCAATTTGACTCTCACCGAGCCCAGTGGACAACGTAGGTTCATGCTGAGAAACCTCGGACGTGACTCCTGACTCCACAGACATGAAAACACTTTTGGTGGCAATGCAGCAAAGCTTGACATCCGTTGAGTCAATGATGGACAGCAGAATGGATGCCATCACACGCAAACTGGAGAAACACGAATGTCAGTTGGAGGAGATGGAGCACCACATTCCTGTAGTGGAGATTACTATCTCATCTCGAGGGGACACATTGCTCATCATGGAGAAAGTCTTAAAGGTCATATCAGCGAAGAACGAAGACCTGAGGCGAGATCCCGCTGTAACAATCTTCACATTTTGGGGGTGCCAGAATCTTCCAATACAGGCAAGATGGAAGATTATATGGAGAAGCTACTCATTACCTTGTTTGGTGCTGAATCCTGCTCAGATCTCCTCATTGTAGAATGTGCGCATCGCACCCTGGTGGCTCAGCTGCTGCTAGGGGCCCCAAAATGCCCAATCGTTGCCAGACTCCTTAATTATCGGGACTGTGACGCTGTTGTCCGCTTGGCCAGAGAAAAACGACCCCTACAATTTGACGGCCATAAAGTGACACTCTACCCAGATTTTACAATGGTTGTCCAGGAGGGAAGACATAAGTTTGTTCTGATCAAACAGAAGCTGTACCAGGCTGCCCTGGCCCAACTATGCATAATCGTTCAGGGCAAGGATTACTTCTTTACCAACCCCTACTTAGTTGCATATTCTATGCACCAGCACCATGGTCTTGAGCCTCCTGAGACAACCCCAGCCACTTCGCCACATGCATCTTCGCCAGCGAAGGACTTGGATGACCATGCTCCTTCCCTAAGATTCCACTGATGTTTCTTTTCATTCTGTGTTCTGTCCACGTCTCTGATGGTCCACAAGGGTTACTGCATCATTATAGTGTTAAACTTGAAGGGTCTGTACTGGGTGTCTCTAGACGCACTTGCTTTGAAGATGATGACCCTTGTTGCCTCTCTGGATGTGACCTGCAGGATACCCCTTATAGCAATTGCTTGCATTGCTTTTTCTTTTTTTCTTTTTTCTTTACTGATGTTTTATCAGATGCCATTCATGCAGGGTTCATTATGTTGAAGCTTTGGGTTGTACAACTGGAGAGGGATGAGATTGGGCCATCAGTGTGGGAGTGGAAGGGCAAGGGAATGTGTGAGGTGCTTTTGTAGTTCTGACTAGTTTAATATTGATTTTGTGCAGAGCTGCCACCTTGGAACTACAGACTTGAACCTCACTATGAGCTGCATCTACTTCCTTCCCACGTATTAGCATGACTTACTCAACCAGAGTCGACGCCAAGCACCCTGTAAATGCATCACATGGAACATTCGGGGGCTGGGAGACCGCGCAGCCGAGTACACATTTTGTCATGTCTCAACAGACATGGCATTCACGTAGCTCTTTTACAGCGCTTGGACGCCTCAGGGAAGCTATGTGCGCTCTATAAAAATAATTTTCATTTCACAAGATGCTTATTTGGGTATCGCCACAGATATGACCTTCGCAGACAGATGGGCTTCTTATAGACTAGTTTCCATGTATTCCACCTATACACACTGGACAGTTACACTCATATGCAAGAGAGTACCGTACATACAGCAGGGCTCCCTACGTGATGCACAAGGCTACTACACGATAATGTTGGGGAAGATACTCTCACATGCTGTTACAATTGTAAATTGCTATGGGCCTAACACAGATACCCCACTTACTTTAAATGCCTCTGGGACCACGTTACATCCATAGGACAGTCTCTGCTACTGTGGGACGGTGACTGTAACACAGTTATATCTGCAGACATCGACTGCTCACACATAATGCCCACCTACCGCAGCATTGCCTCCAGCCACCTTCAAAGTAACATTGAGGATCATGATCTGATTGACATTTAGAGAACGCACAACCCACTTTTTAATCAGGAGCACGTGGAAGTTGGTCTAGGCTGGATTACTGGCTGATCTCAAGGGGGATGGCCCCCTGGGTGCAGGAGGTTGCACATCTGATGTGCACATACTCCGATCATTCCCAAGTTCTACTTGTTCTGTCCATTCCCGCCCGATGCTCCTGAGCGCTATCTGGTGCCTTTCGGCATGCTCGCCTCTTGACCACCAATTGTGGGAAGAACTAAGGCAAGAAATATCTGACTTCTTTACCAGAAACACTGGATCAGTGCCGCTGATGGGTACAGTATGGAAAGTGTTTAGGTCCACTGTCCGAGGTCTCTGCCTTGCTAAAATTGGGGGAGTTCCTCACTACCTGCGAGATCATCTCACCCATTTGGAAGACAAACTCAAGCAGTTAGAAGCCTTACTGGCTAACATGGAGGATCCTCGACTGGCCTAGCAGATCAGGACGGTAATGTTGGAATTCGACGAAATGGCCAATAGAGAATGCCTGTTCTGAGGCAAATATGCCACGGTTTGAACATATGAGGAGGACGAGCATCCAGGGCACACCCTGGCTAATATGACTAAAAGGTAATTGGTTGCTAATAATATTCTGGGCATTCCGGGCGAGCGAGACCAGCTATATATGATTACTCATGGTATCCACCAAACCTTTTCCTCTTTCTATAGCTCCCTCTATACTTGAAAGAAGGGTGATTCTATTGATGTTGATTCCTGCCTAGAGGATGTGTCATTGATCTGACTGAGAGACACTCAGAGAAACCTCCTAGATCAGGACTCACGGTTGATGAGGTAAGGGAAGCAATACAGCAATAACAGTCTGATAAGGCGACGGGCCCGATGGGTTATCTGGGGATTTTTGCAAGGTGTATGTTGAACCCCTGGCTATGGTGTTGGTTTCTGTCCTACATGATGCGAAGCAGAATGGCCAACTTCCCCCTTCTATGCGCAAGGACCTGATCATCACACTGCTCAAACCTGACAACCCCCCGACCGCTGTGAGCCCTGCATGCCTAAATCTCTTTTCAACTGCGATGTTAGGATCCTAACCAAAGCACTAGCTAATGGCTTGTCTGTCCTCATGTAGTTTCTGATCCACCCAGATCAATCAGGCTTTATCCCTGGTCGATCCACATCCTATAACCTGCGAACATTTTTTGCAGTTCTGCAGGATATTGACCCTGATCTGGCTGCAGAAGCAGTGTTTTTTAGATGCCAATAAGACCTCTATTTAGTGGGACTTCTTAATGGCCGTTCTATGTCAGATAGGGCTTCCTCGCTCTTTCCTGTTCTGGATTGCACTCTATTATTCCAACTCGGGTCACTAGGGATCGTGTTAATGGAGCAACCTCCTCTCCCTTCGCAATAACACGAGACACACAACAGGACTGCCCTCTGTCACCCTTACTGCTCTAGCGGTGGTGCCAAGTTGAGACAACATCATCGTGCATGCGCACTGTGCTACTCTATTAGTCATCTTTGGATTTTTTTATACGCAGATGACATGACCCTCTTCCTGCGGGATCCACATCTCAGCCTAAATTATATCCTCTAGGAATTAGTCTGGTTCAGGGGGCTATCAGGCTTTCCGATCAATTGGGAGAAGTTGCAGCTTTTCCCCCTTACACAGGCCACTATACCCTTTACTTCAGACTTTCCATTGCAGTGGTGTCAGGCAGACCTAAAATATTTGGGTGTCGCAGTATCTCGAGATAGAAAGGAAGTGATATGATCCAACTATGAAGGAGCTCTGTCCACACTCACTGATCGTATTACCTGGACTTCTCTGCCATTGTCACTGGCAGGCTGCTTCGCCCTAATAAAAATGGTGAAACTGCCCAAATTCTTATACCTTTTTTAAACATACCTCTTCAATTGAGCCGCTCCTTCATTCAAGCACTGAAAACACAGTTGATATTTTCGAGGGTACTCCAGAGGGATGGCATACTGGTAAGGCCAAGGCCCACTGACCCCTCATCAGGCACCCCAGTCTTTTCGGGGTTAGGGATCAAGCAGACATTGACCAGGCCACCATAGACAGTGCACTTTCTAGTCCCCCACCCCTATGGCATCAGCCTCAAAGCTGCTATAGTTGCCCTTAGTGGCACAGGACCACCCAGTGGGAGGCAGGATCAGACGTTTCTTGCAAGGTGGCAAAAGATAATATTTGGAATTTGGTTCCTTTAGATTGTTCAGCAATGTATGCCCTGCCATTCCTTTAAGACCTGCTGCATCTCCCGCCCATATCAGAGTATCTTTCAAAGGAACACCTGCCCTTCCAGCCCCAGTAATAGGGGCTAGCTGCTACTCCCTTGTGCCGAAGTATGACAGAGACCTTCTTCCCATTTTAGATTTCCACCCTTGGAACGCTTTCTTACAGAAGAACAAATTCAAGGTGTTCAAGTGGCCCAGGTTCAGTATGCCTTGGATTTAGGTGACTGGATTGGTGGCTTTGGACCTGCAGGATGTCTACTTTCATATACACCTCCTGCAGTCTCACAGATCGTACTTGTGTTTCATGGTGGACCTAGAGCATTTTCAATTTTCTGTGCTCCCCTATGACCTCACAAGTGCCCCTTGGGTGTTAACAGCAGTCATGACGGGTCACAGCACACCTTCAGAGGTTGTAAAGTCCAGTTTCCCCCTACCTCAATGACAACCTGTTGAATGTGAGTTGTAGACAACCTCCAGATGATAGCAAACCCCTTGAAATTGTTGGGGTTCACTATCAACTTGTCGAAGTCATGAGTGGTGTGGCTAAGCTTTAAGGAAAATTAAAATAATAAAAAACAATAATTAAAAAAAACTTACGGTGCCACAGTATTTTTTCTAAGTCTCTCTTTTCCTCGTCACTATGCACCACCAGAAGGATCAGGAAGCGTACCCAGGCTCTCTAAGCCAATCACAACGCTGCAATGCAGGGTTGTGGTTGGTAAGCACCCAGGCTCCCCTAAGCCAATCAAAAAATTGGTCTGAGTACCACGATTCAGCGCTCAACCAGGAATGGGAGCCTGGGCATGTGTTCTCCACCCAGGCTGTAATGCAGCCTGGGTGGAGAACATGGTAAGTGCACATGAATGTTTGGCCGGCCCCAGACAGCTGGCCAAACATTAATGTGCACTTGCAAAGTGTGCTCGACACTCTCCCTGCTCCTGTGTCAAAGCAGCCCCACTCTGCCCTGCAGAGCTGCGGCAGCAGGACAAAATAAAATGATAATAACCTTGTTGTTATCATTTTATTTTTCCTTTATTTCGCTGCTGCACAGCATTGGGGCGATGCTCCTCCGCCTTAGCGTAGGAGCCGCCACTGCCCTCCTATCCAAGGACATAATGAGGGCACTGGCTGGAGCAACAGCGGCATCTGAAATTCTGTAGCAAATGGAATCCACTTTGGAAAAACATATTGGGCAATTCTATGTAATTTTACCAACAATACTTGCCACCAGGAGAGACCTGGAGTACAAGACTTCCACAATAATGATTGAGGCAAATTTCCATAAAGCAGATCTTATGAAGTTGGCTGAGCATGTTTATGATAAAGAGTCAGTGCTGACTTCAATAAATCCCATGTTACAGCCGGTACTGTCCTAGTTACGCACCCTGCAATCAGAAGTGAAACATCTCAGGCTCACGGTAGAGGATTCCGAAGGGGTATTCCAGGCGCAATAACATTCCCTTTGTTGGAAAACCAGAGCACACAGAAGGCCAGAACATGGATCTGTTCTTGTAGGAATGGTTGACAACTACGGTCCTAGCTGGTAGGGTTCCAAAATGTTTCTTCATTGAGAGGACTCCTCTCGTCCTGAGCCACGTACCTCCACTGGGAGAGGTGCTGCGCCTTATAGTTGCTCGGCTACTAAACTACAGGGACAGGGATTCCATTCTGCTGCTCTCCAATACTAAGAACCCGTGGCTCTATGTGGGAAGCACTATCAATGCCTACCAAGATTACACCACAGCGGAAGTATAGCTCCTGTAGGCAGGTCAAACAACTTTGCCAGATGGGTATGAAATATGCCCTCCTGTGCCCCCGAAACTCAGGGTTGTTGAGGACGACAAAATGAACTTCCTTTAATCGACAGAGAAATCCTGTTCCTGGTTGCAGTCCATGGGGACTACAATTCCACAGGAGGATACGGCACCTGAAGGGGGCAGGAGGTCCAGGGGACGCCCCACAGATGCACAGGTGGCCAGAGAGATAGTGCAAGCTGTTGCGGATGTCTTGCAGCACAGCAAGAATCCATTTGGGGATGTCATCTCGTTTATTTCAATAAAAATATTATAAAAAGAAAAAAGAATCCATTTAGGGAGCTGACTCTCGACCACGAAATGGTTGTGGTTTTGGATGTCTGCAGCTCGATGGACTCAGACTCAAAACAACTGAGGTGCCCCACCCTAACGCCCAGGATGGCAGATGCGATTATCTGATGTAAAATGGTGCCGCACGAAGCGAGACACCTGGTCATGACTGATTGGGCATTTGTTGGACTCCCGTACAAGAGTTTATATGGGGCCTCACACGTAGAAGACGGAGACGTACAGCATATCCAGCCGGGAATCAATGCGGCTTTTGTGGAGTTTTATCAGACCCTGTATACTGCACAACAGGGCATTGACCCTAACCCACTGCATTAGTAAGTGCAGGCGATTCCTCTGCCCCGGGTGAACCTAGTACAGTTGCACAAGCTGGAGGTACCCATACAACTTGAGACATACACACAGCCATTTCTCATATCGCAAGCAATAAGACAGTAGGTTTGGGTGGTGTTCCGCTGGATTTACCACCCACAGACCACATACAGCACAGGAATTATTAGTGATGTGTGAGAAATGGCATTCCTGGTTGGCTGAGGCATGCATCCAGGCAAGAACCACCCCTCTAGTCAGGGTAAGCTAGATAAACACTGAAAGATAGCCTGTGCTCACCTCTGGTAGCTTGTCACAGAACAGTCAGGCTTATCGAAAGAGGAAATGTGTAAAGTATTTGGACAACACACATTTACAGTAACACAATAAATACCTCACAAAAAGACTTCACACAGTTTTAGAAAAATAGATTATTATATTATACACAAAACAAGACCAAAACAACACAAATCCAATATATAGATGTTGAAATATTTATTTTTAAAGGAATAAACGCTAAAAAGGCTACATTAGTTCACGCTGGACCGGTGCAGAGTCAAGGTTTGGGCCAACCGAACGCCAGCCGGCTGCACAACCCACGTAGGCCTCGGTGAACAAAGTACCTTTCCTGGTCGCAAACAGCAAGATGCGTTGATGTCGAGTCCTACATGCTGTGAAGGTAATGTGTCGGTTCCAAAGATGTGTGCTGGAGTCAAGAGACGCTGAGCAATGCGTCAAATTTTGCCACGCCTTTGAGGGATGCATCATTCTCACTAAGCTGCAGTGGTGGTGATACGCTGTTTGGTGTGTCAATCTCTAGATGCAAGCACTAGTTCCTAGGTGATGTGCTGATTTTATTCCCGCAACTGAGTCGATGCATCAGTTCTGCTACATGCAGACGGGAGATGTTTGAAATCCATGTTGCAAGTATCTGGGCTGCTTCCAGTGAGCCAGGCACATGAGCAGGGGTAGAGACTTTGATATCGCTGAATCTCAAGCAACAGAAGGCAAGCAAACAAGCCCTTGGAGATCAACTGGAGTGAAGGCAGAGTCCAGCTTCCCTTCAGCAGAGCCCTACTTACCTTCAGCAGAGAGCAGGAGGCAGCAGGGCAGCTAATAGAAAAGCAGGCCTTCCGGATATGCAGCCAAGTTGAATCCTTTAAGTAGCACAGCTACTGGCAGAGCTTAGTTATAAGTCCAGTAGTGCCTGATTTTAGGGGGTCAGAGACCCAGTACCTGTACCCAAAAGTACCTTTGATGTGGAAGTGACTTCAAATCAACTCAATCCTGTCTGCCAGGCTAACTGTGTAGGGGGTTGATCAGTCCTTTGAGTGGGGACAGGGCACAGCCTATTTAAGTGAGTGTTAACCCCTCCTTTCCATCCTTCCCAGGCAAAGCCATTAGCATGCAGCTGCATGTAGATGGGTACTCAGACACATCTATGCTTCCTGTGTTGTGGCTGTCTAGAGTGAATGAACAAAATGTAGCCCTCACCCAGACCCAGACGTGTATTGGAGACAGGCTGTCAGGCACAGAGAGCAGTAAGTGCAGAGAAAATGTCAACTTTCTAAAAGTGGCATTTCTGAAGCTGTACTGTTAAATCCAACTTCACCAGTGAGGAGGATTTATCATTACCATTCGAAAGATATGCAACATAAAAAGCTACTACTTATTGATCAGGAATTACAGCTTAAAAGTGACTTAATGAATTCCAAATGCTAGCCTATGAGAGGGAAAGGCCTCACAGTATTGAAAAACGAATTTGGGGGGTTGTCACCACCAGGATATGTAAATATTAAACATACTTGTCCTACCTTTTACTTACATGCAACCCTTCCCATGAGGTTACTTAAGTCCCACCTTAGGAATGACTTATGTGTAATAAAAGTGGAGTTTGAGGCTTGACAATTCTTTTTAAGTTGAAGTCGTAGTAAACTGCATACAAAGGCTCTGCAATGGCAGGCATGAGACACTTGGCAAAACACAACAGGGATTGTTTGGAGGTGGTTTAGGTACCACCAATTATAAACCATACTACGCGTCGGCCCAGCTACAAGGGCCAATGCAATGGCTAGCGGGCAAGTCGATTTAGGAGAGGGTGAACTTACCACACACTCTGAGCGAAATCGCGAAAGCTGAGTGGCTTTTGGGCCCGGTCAATCTTCCCTAGAGCTGGACAGATTTGTGGCAATGGCTAAAACCTGCAGGCTCAAGTATGTTCAAGTAAGCGGACTGGTGTTCCCATATGCCCCGGTACTGCTATTGGGGGGAACTGCCCAGGATCAAGAGAATTACAATTGTACACAATTGACTGCTGTGGCTGGACGCTGGGGTGTGTACTGTGGGGCACCTGTATGCAGTAGGAGGACTGCACGCATTCCAAGAAAGCTCTGTGTCCTGCCTCACATTGCTGCGGTGGCCAGATATGGGAACATGGACAGACTGTACCAGTTTTTTGAGAGGTGTTCCAATGCTTGCTGACACATGAGTGTAGCATAGCAGAAAAGTGATCACAGTCCTGTATGCTTCATTACATACACAGCACCAGCTTCATCGCCACAATGTGAGAAATAGGTGGGAGCAGTGTCTAGGACATGAGATAATTGACAAACAGTGGACTACACTATTACTATTACCTGCACCACACCTACCTCACCAGAAATGTTTACAGAACATGTTCTAGAGGGCATCGTCGGACTGCCCATTTTGCAGGCAGGCCGATGAAGACTTTGTACACGTTGTGGTCTTGCCCAGTGCTGTAATGGGCATGGGAGACAGCAATGGAGGTGATAACAGAACTGACAAACAATACTGTTGTGCAAGACCCAAAGCTTCCCTTACTGTGTTTATTGTACTGAGCAAAAAAACAAAAATATGCACTTCGTTTTGTGTATTTAGCATTGGTCCTGTTCAAACGCCGAATCGCCAGCTCCTGAAACATCGAATGCAGGCTCAAAGATCTATATTATTAGGCACTGTCCTAGGTGGACACACTAACTCTACTTTCTAAACAAGGTTCCAGAAGACCAGCTAATATAATATGGAATACATATCTGTCAAAGTTGAATGCGAAGACAAATGAATAGCTGCCTGTAAAGTACTAGCATGCATTGCTTGGTCTCGTCCCTTGGGGCCCACTGACGAGGTGGATGGTTGCTTGGTGGAGGCGGAGGAGATGACTAGGGTCGCCCCAGTTGCGCGTGAGGAGTCCAGGTTGGGTATCAGGCAGTTTGTTGATTGCATACAGAAGGTATAGGAGGTTGCCAAGATTTAAACCAGTACCTGACTCATTTGATAACCTTACGGAGTATAATAGTGTTGTCCCTATGTGAATAGTTTAAAGATTGCTAGTTCTTACTGTGAGCCTACCTTATCCCCTCCCCATTTACCTATTTAAAGCCCTGTGCAGATCCCGCCCTATATTCAGTTATAGTTATTTGTCCTGACTTAACATGCGGCACCTTTAAATGTCAATTTATGCACTGTCAATTGTAAATATGCACACATTGTACCAATATTGCTGCCGATCACTGACAAAATATCGATGACACAAATATAGAATACCTAAAATATCGAAGACAAAATATCGAATACAAAAATATCGAAGTCCTATCTACAAACAGGTAAGTACAAAAACATCGAATCAAAAATATCGGTAAAAAAAATATAGTCAAAATATCGATTTTAAAAAAAATATCTTAAAAGTAATTTAAAAATAATAAAATAATAAATATAATTAACTAAAACATACTTAAAAATACTTACATAACCTTATAATTATTAAATAATTAATTTAAGTAAAAAAACATACAATTTTATTTTTTAACACATATATATATATCAACATAATACTAATAAAAAATATAAAATATTTTTACCATAAGATAGCGGGAGGGTAAAATTTACTATTACCACTCCAGAGAGTGCAACAGTAGGGAAAGCGTTGGATAGCGGGAGGGTAAAAATTACTATTCCCACTCCAGAGAGTGCAACAGTAGGGAATGCGTTGGATAGCGCGGGGTAAAAATTACTATTCCCACTCCTGAGAGTGCAACAGTAGGGAAAGCATTGGATAGCGGGAGGGTAAAAATGACTATTCCCACTCCAGAGAGTGCAACAGTAGGGAAAGCTTTGGGTAGTGTGGGTGTAAAAATTACTATTCACACTCCAGAGAGTGCAACAGTAGGGAAAGTGTTGGATAGGGTAGGGGTAAAAATTACTATCCCCACTCCAGAGAGTGCAACAGTAGAGAAAGCGTTGGATAGCGTAGGGGTAAAAATGACTATTCCCACTCCAGAGAGTGCAAAAGTAGGGAAAGCGTTGGATAGCGTAGGGGTAAAAATTACTATTCCCACTCCAGAGAGTGCAACAGTAGGGAAAGCGTTGGATAGCGTAGGGGTAAAAATGTATATTCCCACTCCAAAGAGTGCAACAGTAGGGAAAGCGTTGGATAGCGGGGGGGTAAAAAGTTACTATTCCCACTCCAGAGAGTGCAACAGTAGGGAAAGTAAAGATTTAATATATTAATACAAATTAATTAAATATCAATACCAAGAAAAAATGAATTAAAATAAATTAGCAATTTAATATTATGTAATAATTAATCAATTAGAAATGTGAATTAATATTAGTTATTAAAATTAAATACCTATTAATACAAATTATTTACCAATTAACAATTAATTAACAAAAAATTAAAAATCAATACCAATAAATAAATACAAATAATGTACTTAATTACAATTAAATTAGTTACCACCCTATTCCCCTATAAACCCAGAACCCACTGCAGAAAATAAATTAGTAAAATTAACATATTGATCAATTTATCAATTAATAAAAATTAATTAGCAATTAAAAATTAATTAATTACCAATTAATAATTAATTAACAATTCATTCAAACTAAATACCAATAAATAAATTAACATATTTAATTAATTACAATTAAATTACTTCCCACCCTATTCCCCTATAAACCCACAACCCGCTACGGAAAATAATTAATTAAATTAACATAATTATCCATTAATCAATTAATAAAAAATAATGACCAATTAAAAATTACAAATTAAAAATTAATTAATGGGCAATTAAAAATTAATTACCAATTAATTCAAAATGAATAATAATAAATAAATTAACATATTTAATTTATTACAATTAAATTACTACCCACCCTATTCCCCTATAAACCCACAACCCACTACAGAATTAAATTACGCAAAAATTCAATAACATAAAAAAACTTATAAAAATTCGAGATTATTAAAAATTCGATATATTTTAATACCTATATTATATATTTCGATATTTTGACTTTCTATATTTAAAAAATCTATATTACATTACTTACCTTCAATTCGATATTTTTCACCACTATATTCTGTCCATTCAATATTTTGTCCATTCTATATATTGACTTCGATATTATGTCCCTTCTATATTTTTGATTCGATATTATGTCTGTTTACCATTGCTGCAGCACCTGCTTGTGCCTATTGTCTGACATATATTTGAGAAAACAAATAAAGAAAGATTTTTTTCAAAACTTGTCGAATTCATATCTGACTTTTTCACAGAGGCTACCTTTCATTGGAACAACAACAAACATTTAAAGAGGGTCAAAGGGGATTTTAAAGACCAAACTCTGATACGGCCCCCACAATACTGAAAGACAAGAAGTGTCAGAGGGTCTGGGATAACAAGAACAAGAACGCCGGATGAGCACCTACAGAGGACTCTAATACCATGCAATGTGTAAACTATAAAGACATAGGTCACCCTTACATTAAACCCACCAAGTGATCAGATAAGGATGCCCATCAGTCACTACACGGAACCGCCCTTTATCATTTGGGTTCCTCTTAAGACCACTGTTGGTGTTATCTATTGTCTTTCACATGGAGTCTTAGCCCTCCATTGCATGGTATTAGAGTCCTCTGTAGGTGCTCATCCGGCGTTCTTGTTATCCCAGACCCTCTGACACTTCTTAACTTTCATTGGAGCCATCCTGGATATGGTGCAGTTTTGGCCCCTCCTTCCATAACAACAAGTCCAGGACATTCGGGCTATGATTCTGATCTGTCAGTTTCGGTACTGGGTCTCAGTGAGAGTGGCTCTGAGGCTTCTGGGCATTTTAGCCTCCTTCATTCTGTTCGTCTACTATGCCTCGTGGCATATGTTGGCTCTGCAGTGGAACCTAAAGTGTCAGTGGGCCCAGCACCATGGGAACTGACTGGATTCCATCCAGGTTTCAGAGGAAACTGCAAAAGTTCTGCAGTAGCGGCTGCTCGTGTCCATATAGATCATCAGCAGACCCATCACCCTCTCCCACCCAGATCTGATGGTGATGATGGATGTGTTGTTGCTGGGACGGGCAGGTCATCTGGGAGATCTGAAGATCAAAGTACTCTGGCTTCCGGTAAAGACCAATATCCACATCAGTCTGTAAGAGTCGTGGGCTATTCACCTAGTGCTGGAAGTCTTCCTACTGGCCAACAAAGGGAGGCTGGTTCAGGTTCTCACAGACAGTGAAGTAGTGTGGCTCACAGGTTAGAGGCGGCAGACCCGAGAGCAGAGGACGGCCCGGGACCAGGGTTCGATTCCCGGCGCGGCAGGTTTCTGGACCAGGGTCAGCGGACTCGATAATTCTCTCGCCTCGGTGCCCACTCTGATCAGCGATCACACTCGGCAACTCTGGGCATTAGCTTGCCTCATCTTCACTAACGGCCCCACCAGACCGCCGGGCATGCCTGGTCTCACCCTGGAGATACCCATTAAGGGACCATCTCTCAGGGAAGCCAGGGAGGGTTTCGCAGCGGTCGAAGCGCCTTGGGACCCTCCGGGTAAGTAGTGCGCTATATAAATGCCTATACATACATACATACAGTACCACTACCATGTGGTACTGTAAAAAGGAATGGGTCCTGTGCCAGGAGGCCCTTGCCTCTGAAGGTGGCTAGAGCCTCAAGGCATTTCCCTGGTTGTGATCCACCTAGCCAAGCTCTTTAAATGCTATGGTGGACAATCTCAGCTGCCAACGCATGGCAGATCACAAATAGCGGTTACACCCTTAGATGGCACGGGCCATCTTTCAGCAATGGGGAGAATCCTGGATAGATCTTTTGCCACCGCTAAGAACCCACAGTGACAAAACGTTTGCGTGCTGGAGATTCAAGGAAGCTGTCTGGCAGAGATGCACTCTGGTTAGAGTGAAGCATGCGAGTCCTGTATGCCTTTCCCATGCTGCATTTCCTGCCCGAGTTCTGAAGAAGCTTAGGAACTACTGGGCTCAAGTCTTACTAGTGGCTCTGGATAGAGCTAGGAGAGTGTGGTAACTAGAACTTCTGGGCATGAGCATCTGTCGTACAATCAGGCTACAGCTTCTGGGGGATCTCCGGTTGCAGCAACAGGGCAGAGTCTTGCACCCAAACCTGTGCAATCTGTACCTCCATGTATGGAGATTGATTGGCGGCAGTTGACTGGGTTTGATCTTCCTCCTGAAGTTATGGATGTCCTCCTGGCTCCTGGGTGTCCCTCTGCAAAGTCTGTGTATGCAGGGTTGTTGGGATGAGCTTTTAGCCTGATGTGACAACCGCAATAGTGACCGGTTACAGGCTAAACTGTTCAATGTCTTGTTAGTTTTAACTCTGGCCGAACAAAGGACTTGCAGTGGACATCGTTAAAGGTTGTTTGTCTTGTTGTGGCCTTATTACGTACATTGAACCAACCATCCTTGTGCAAATCACCTGCTATGGTGAACTTTCTAAAAGGTTTCACACATCTGTATCCTTCCAAACCCTTTGTGATGCCTCAGTGGGAACTTAATTTGGTCCTCGCTTTCCACACCTGCATGCATTCCAAACAATGCTCAGTTGTCAATTACGTCTCCTGTCTCTGAAGTCTGTTTCTGCCTGCGGTAACTTCGACTTGTCACATGTGTGAACTTCAAACTCTTTCGGAGCAGCCACCGTACACCACCCTTTTCCCAGATAAAGTGGTTTTGGGGATCAGGCCAACCTTTTTTGCCAAAAGTCATGACTGCTTTTCACCTTGGGCAATTCATCACTCTACCAGTGTTCTTTGCTCTGCCTCACCCCTCAAAAGCAGAGAGACTCCATCGGCTGTATCCCATTTTAGTTTTAAGCTTTTACATTGATCACACAAACAACCATCGGGTGGACGATCAGCTCTGTGTGGGGATATCTGGGTAACAAAAGGCAAGCCAGTGCAGAACAAGCATTGGAAATGCAATAGGTCTCGCATTAGAAAAGTTGGAGCTATTGGTCTTGTAAATGAAAAATATTTTATTTATTTGTTGGTTTTTAAAATAGCTAAATTGATAGCTTTGTCATTTACAATGGCAATAGTTATAACTTTCGCGAATGTGACGCCTATATCATTTGGAATGCAACATGTTTTGTATTTACGTGACTTAGATGGCAGCTCTGGTCGTTAGGCCACATCTTTATAGAGCAGGAGAGTGCAGCAGGGGAGAGAAGCACAGCAATGCAATAGTTCTCGCAATAGGAAAGTTTGAGCTATTGGTATTGTAAAGGACACATTTTTTATTTATGTGCTTGTTTTGAAAATAGCCAAATTAATAGCTTTGTTATTTACAATGCCAATAGTTTTATCTTTCTCAAATGTGACACCTATTGCAACACAATATGTGTTGTAGCACTGAGTGGGGTGAGGGGTGTGAGGGTGAGGAGGTGTGAGGCTGAGGATGAGTGGGTGTGTGAGTGTGTGAAGGTGAGGGTGAGTGAGGGGGTATGAGGGTGTGTGAGGGTGAGTATGTGAGGCTGAGTGAGGGTGATAGGGTTGTGAGGGGGGGTGAGGGTGTGAGGGTGAGTGAGGATGAGGGGGTGAGGATGAGTGAGGGTGTGAGGGTGGGTGAGGGTGTGAGGGTGGGTGAGGGTGTGAGGGTGGGTGAGGGTGTGAGGGTGGGTGAGGGTGAGAGGATGTGAGGGTGTGTGATGGTGGAAATGCAATAGGTCTCGCAGTAGAAAAGTTTGAGCCATTAGTATTGTAAATAGCAATTTTTTTTTTTACATAGATAAATTAATAGCTTTGGCATTTACAATGTTAATAGTTGTAACTTTTGCAAATGTGACATTTATAGCTTTTGTAATGCAATATGTGTTGCATTTCTGTTATAAGAGGTCTATTTCGCGCTATATGAAACTCTGCAAAATAAACTTCACAGTTTTTAGCATTTTGATTATGCCATTTCATGTCTAACTTGAAAGTGCAAAAGGCACGGGGTAATGTGAATTGGAATGTTACTTCTTTTTTCCTCTATTTTGGCAATGAGAGTGACTCCTTAACTCTCATTCTGTGCTTGCCGGCTGCAGAGCACTTCACTCGGTAGTTTGCACAATTAAGTTCTATTACTTTTAGAAGTTACGAGCTGCCCTGCACTTAACGTGCTATGAACCTCGCCCCCAGATTAAGGAAATTCACACAATCAGAATTATTCTGTTAATTGTTAATAGCGGTACTGCACTGTAGGCCGCAGCAGTGTTAAGGCAGTTGCTTGTATTGAGCATACTAGAAAACACTAGTTTGGGCTGTTCTTTGGTAGGTTGTGCGACAATGTGCGCATTTTTTTTTTTGCATTGATACCACGCCGTAGCAAAACCGCTACAGCAGGCAGCTCACCACGAGAGTAGCATCGCATGAAATCTGCGTGCTTACTTGACTCGACTTGACGCCGACTCAGCGCGGCGTTGAGGTAGGCATTGATCAGCACATCATTGACCAAATTTTAGTTGTATGCAAGACTAGTATCTGAGTGGTAGTAATTAATATTATAAAGCACCAGCTACGCTGCTAGCCTGTGTCTAAGAAAGTATCATGGCTGCGTTTTTTGTTCTGAGGCAGATTATGGTATATAAGACTTGTTTTGCAGTACGGCTGCGTTTGTAGTCATGGTGCATTTGTACAGCACTAAGTAAATATTGACAAAGGCTATTTGAACGCTAATGAATTATAATTACCGAATAGCTTATTACTGCAAGAAAATACGTTATTTATTAGCATTTGCTATCGCACTTTGAGGTGGCAAACTTTCATCATAGACAACAGCGCTCAACTTTAAGCTCGGAAAACCTAGTTCGAGTCTGAAGAATGTTGCTAAAAAAGTGTCTTGTAATTTTGGACAAATTACTTCATTTTCTTGCGCTTAACAAAATCAATGTGTGTCTTTGTGTAACGTAAGTAGTGCTATGTAAAGCGCTCTGAAACCCAGTTCAGTTTGAGTCTCGGTCGCGCAATATAAAACTCTGCAAAATAAACGTAGTTTCTTGCGTTAATCGCAAGCTTTAATTAGGACTTAACATGAAGTTTTTGGAAAGTTCTTTTACCATAGGCAAGAAAATACGTTATTTATTAGCATTGGCTATCGCACTTTTACGTACTAAGCTTTCATCATAGACTAAAGCGCTTTATTTTAAGCTTAGGGAACACAGTTCAAGTCTCAGTAATGTCGCCAAAAAGCCTCATGTGATTCTGGCCAAATCGCTTATTCTACCTCTGTCTAACAAAATAAATGTGTGCCTTTATGTAACGTAACTCATTGACCAAATTTTAGTTGTATGCAAGACTACTATCCGAGTGGTATTAATTAATATTATAAAGCATCAGCTACGCTGCTAGCCTGTCTAAGAAAGTATCATAGCTGCGTTTTTTGTTCTGAGGCAGATTAAAGTATATAAGACTTGTTTTGCAGTACAGCTGCTTTTGTGGTCATGGCGCATTTGTACGGCACTAAGTAAATATTGACAAAGGCTAATTTAACACTAATGTTTTATAATTACCGACCAACTTTCTACTGCAAGAAAATACGTTATTTATTAGCATTTGCTATCGCACTTTTACGTAGTAAGCTTTCATCATAGACTAAAGCGCTTTACTTTAAGGTTAGGGAACACAGTTCGAGTCTCAGTTATGTCGCCAAAAAGCCTCTGTGCCTAACAAAATGAATGTGTGCCCTTGTATAAAGTAACTGGTGCTATGTAAAGCACTGCGATACTACGTTGAGTGCAGGTCTATTTGGTGCTATATCAACTGTGATTCTGGGCAAATCAATTAATCTCCCCGTGCCTAACAAAATGAATGTGTGCCCTTGTGTGATGCAAATTACATATGCTGCACTAAAATTAGCAAAATAAATATGCTGAAGATACTGCATGTGACATGTATTGCGTAAAAAGCGCTCAACTTCAGCCTTGAAAAGCCAGTTTCAGTCTCAGTAATGTTGCCAAAAAGCCTCTTGTGATTCTGGGAAAATTACTTAATCTCTTCGTGCCTAACGAAATGAATGTGTAGTTAACACCACCTTCCCAGTATAGAAAAATACATTATGTGAAAGCATTGGCTATCGTACTTTCAAACAGCAAGCTTTTATAAAAACTTTTACATAGAGCAGTTTTAAAGTTTAGTTCTCGCACCGACGGCACACTTTTATAAAGACTTCACATGAAGCATCTTTAAGTTCTCTTTTTACATTTTGATTAAATCGTGACACTTTATTTGCTTAAGGCGAATAAGCTGAACATTTGCTAACTGTTCCTAAACTGAAAGCAGACATGGTGGCGCCTGCTAAGTATCTTCTAAAGTGTCCCTGTGATTTGTAACAGTTTTTAATGTAATGAAAGACGAAACCGTGTTAATGGCTGTAGGGTGGGGGAAAGGATGTCTTGAAGTGCCTAAATGCAAGCAAATGGCTCTAGGCTGGGGGAAGGGTCTGCTGGACTAAACTGCGTAGGTGTAAGCAAAGCAAACAAATACAAAGGCGAAATGGGATAGGGAATACGTACAAATCTGCTGTACTGATGCAAACATAGTTTAGGGTAGGTGAGCTAGCGAAGGACTCGGGAACATTGGTTACAAAGTCGCAACATAAAATAACAAGACGGAGGGAAGAGAGAGAAGGGGAGGGGGGAGGAGAAATGCGACACGGCGGGCAGGGGAGGGGGCGGAGCGGGGAGAGGGAACAGACGGAGGGAAGGCAGATAAGGGGAGGGGGGAGGAGAAATGCGACACGGCGGGCAGGGGAGGGGGCGGAGCGGGGGCCTGGAGTGCGGCTGAGGGAACTGATGTGCACGCGCTTTTAAGCTCAATGCGCATGCGCATTGAGCTTAAAAGTCACGGGCACTGCAAGGAATCGCCACGATTCCTTGCAAGTTGGTTCAAGAGTGGATAAGCCCCCATAGTCTCGCAAGCTCGATGCGCATGCGCATCGACAGGCGAGACCTAAAAAGGACTGTCAAGGTGGATAGTCTTTTGCCTCCTGAGGGATTGAGGGAGCGTTTTACCAGGGCCAAGGCTGTTACAACTGCACTGGCATGAGGTGTGCCAGTACTTGAATCAGTCAGGCCACAACAAGGCAGTCATTACACACATTCACAAAGCAGTACTCCCATGATGGGCAGGTCTTACGGGAGGGGCATCATCCATTTTGCCTGTTTGGTCTTGCAGGGCTTTTTGGTCTGTGCCCTTCCACTGACTCATCATCTTAGGTAGTAACAAAATAAAATATCATTCATCAATTGGCACTCTGTTTGTGTTCTTAGCACAGTGTATTTTCCTCTTCTGGTGCTTTTATTATGTCGAGCCTGGGCAACGCATTAGCGCTCTGCGAGGAATACTGTATTCAGTTATGGACTTGAAGCTCCACCCACTCTCCGCCCATATTTTTAATTGGCTGTGACATTGTCCTTTGGAAACTGTTGCTTTTCATTGGTCAATAGGCTTAGTAGTCCCTCCTTAGTACCACCTTGTCTCATTTTGTAACCTCCCATGAGAACACCCCCCTGTTACATGTGTTGTTACTCGGAAGGCTTCAATTACAACCTCCAAGCCCTATTTGCTTAAATGGTTTTCTCCGGCCTGCTGTTGCAGGCAGGACACGCTTTCCCCCATCTCTTTAATTACCATGTTTTCCATAGCACGCCATACTGATACAGTAGTGGCGGCCGTGCCTTTGGTTTATTTGTGGCGCCGAACGTGGCCACGTGTTTTTGTACCTTTTTTTTTTACTATTTGTTTACACAACTTTTAATTTCAAACTGTGCCATGCCGCACTCTCACTTTTAATGGCTGCCGCCCCTCTTTACTTAGACGACCCACGTCTAAGGAAAGAGGCGCGGTGGCCATTAGGGGGAATCCACGACATGAGCGCTTTTACAAAAAAAAAGCAGCAATATGTCAAGTTGAAAAACAAATGCTTTTTTGTTGGAGAAGCGCTCCCATACCACGCTTTCACTTTAATGGCGACCGTGCCCCTTTCTTGTGACACGGCTTATCTAAGGAAAGGGGTGCAGCCGACATTAAAGTGAAAACGCCGCATGGGCGCTTTTATAAACAAGCATTTGCAATGCAATAGGTCTCGCATTTACAAGAGTTTCGTCAATGAGAGACCTATTGCATTGCAAATGCTTGTTTCTTTGTCCTCATTGACAGGTAAGCAGTGACAGCCAACATGCATTTTGCACTCAGAAAGTGCATGGACGATTGTAATTGAGATGTCATAGGGTCTCCTGCAATGAAAGCTGGGCTTACTATTTTGTGTATTTTCGATTTGTCAGATGAGTAACCAATTAAAATACTAAGCTATAGTGAGAAGGAAAGTAGAAAGCATAGCTACCTCTGATATGTAGTGAGAAACTTAGTGATGTTCGTGGGTCTTGTTACAGTTAAAGAATGTTCAAGTAGTGGTAGCAGTAAAGTACAGTACAGCTGTACCTGGTTGAAGGGGGTGAGTAGCAATCGTGGTCTGTTTGGAAGGTGTTTTTGTCTCATGAATGATGTATAGTAGAACTCAGTCCTTGTTATTCTGGACTTAACTTGATGCAGAATAAAATAGAGTCAGATATGGGCATGACAATTTTGCTTTTTTTCATCCCTTGTGGGCAAAGGATAGGAAACCCATAGTCAATATTCCTCAGTCTTCAGTACAATTTCCGTGATATGCTCAAAAGCCTTACTGTAGAACACCATTTTTAGATAGTTCCTAATTGGGTTCTGCATTCGGGGTAGGGTTCATTACATTCAACAGAGTCAGACCTTACTCTGCTACAGAGGTTCTTGAAGGGTGTGATGGGTAAGTGTAGGAAGCTGGCTTTTTATGTGGCAGTGCCAATGTAAAAGCACACCATGCATAAAGTACAGACGACCCTTATTGGTTTACAGGGCTTAAATTATTAATCCCAAATGCTCTATTTGTGGTAGTGTGATCAAGCAGCTTAGGTTTATCAGAAGGTAGTGTTAAGCATTTGTTGTACACGCGGAGTCAATAAATGAGACACACGCTCAATAAGGAAATCCGAGCCCAGTTTAGAAAAATAACACAGATTGTTATGTTTTTAGACACCCAGATCATCGTAATCAGGTAAGTACTTACGGAGTTATGGATTTTTGTAGAAATAAAAAATACAGTCAAATAACATTTTTTATTACGCATTAATGTTATCCTATGGGGGAAACATACACTGCAAAGATATACTGCAAACCTTTTTGGAGGGTGCCTTCTAGCACTTAAGGTGCTTAGGTGCCAAGGTCTAAGAAACCCACCATCAGTTCGATATTACCTGCCCTAATGTGCAAGGTCTGAGATGATGGTCCTGTTCATAGCCTCGAACGATACACGTTAAAGTCTATGGAAGAAGTACCTCAAAATAAAGGCTACAAGTGGGGACTTGGGGACAAGTCTGGCAGAACCCAAAGGGGGGCTCAGCTCTTGAGGGTCAGTTTATATGAACCAAGGTTGGGGGGACTCCTTGCAGAGGTGTTTTGTCCAGTTAGTCGCAGTAGTTAGTCTCCCACTTGGCTTTGGTGACCAGGAGAGGGAGAGACAACAGGGCAGCAGAGCCACTCTCTACAAAGGCCTCTTGGATCATGAAGTCCCTCGATGGCAGGTCGGTGTCAGCGTCTGTGGTGTCTGGATTCGGCAAGCAACAAGTCTTGGTAGATGCAAGGGCTTCTATGCCCATGGTAGTGGTGCTGAGTTCTGCGGCTCAAGACTTGTTGAAAGCGATGAGCTGACCTTCTGGACTCACAACAACCTCTTCCTGGTGAGTTGCTCCCTCTCTTTACGCAATGGCCAGCAAGACAAAGTACCAGGTCTATGATGTTGGTGCCTGCAGGCCCAGGAGGATGGCTCCTCCACTCCAAGGGAAATGCTGCTTTGTTGTTGAAGGGAATAACAGTCAACAGGCTTGAGTGGGGTCATGAAACGTGTGTCAGGAGTCCCTGCGCCTCTGGACCTGGCTGGAATACTAAGGGATTTTCCTGTTGGTGCAGCACCTGGTGGGACCTTTAAACGCCAGGATAGACCAACTTATCCATCGATGTCTAGCAGATCATGAATGCACCTGGAGGTGGCACAAGGTTTTTTACATGAATGGGAGAACCTTGGTTCAATCTGTTTGCCACCTCTGAGAATGAGCAATGTCAACATTTCTGTACGTTGGAGTTTCCAAAACGGCTCTCGTCAGAGATGCGTTGTTCTTAGAGTGGAACTCTGGACTCCTGTACGTTTTCATGCCAATTCCACTCCTGCCCTGAGTTCTGGAGTAGATCAGTATCGACCGAGCTCAAGTCATCCTTTTGGCTCTGTATTGGGCACAGAGAGTATGTTATCCCATACTCCAGGCATGAGCATCTTTCCTCAGATCAGGCTGCACCTTCTTGAGGATCTCCTTCTGCAGCATTAGGGCAGAGTTCTGCAAACAAACCTGCACATCCTGCATCTCCTTGCTTGGAGGTTCAACTGTGACTGTTGAGTGCCTTGGACCTTCCTCCTGAAGTTGTCAACGTCATCTTGGCAGCCAGGCCTCCCTCAGCCAAATCTGTATCTGTATACACCTACATTTGGGATACGTTTGTGGCCTGGTTCAGTAATAAACGGATCGATACACTCCATGCCAAGCTGTGCGAAGTTTTGTTGTGTGGATTTGCCCTTGCCCAGAAAGCCTTGCTTTGGGAACTGTTAAAAAACAAATGTCGACTCTTTTGGCCTTTTTACGGTTGCTGTATTAGCCCTCATTGTTCAAGTCACCTTTTATGATACATTTTTATAAAGGCGTACAATATATGTTTCCCCCTTCTCCATTTCTTATGCCTGCCTAGAGGGATCTAAATTTGGGCTTCACATTCCTCATGTGTGGTTGGCCTTTGAGACTTTACACAGTTGTTCTCTTTGCCTCCTCACTCTCAAGATAATTTTTGCTGTCGCCATAAGAGCAGCAAGTCTAGTGAATGAGGTATAGCTCCTGTCCGTCAACCCACCTCATGCCGCTTTCTACCCAGACAAGCTAGATTTGCTAACTCAAGCCTCCTTCCTTCCAAAGGTTGTGACTGCCTATGATGTAGATCAGAACATCATGCTTCCGTTGTTCTTTGTTCCGCCTCACCCTTCTAAGGAGGAGTCAAGATTCCACTGGCTGGGTTCAAAAAGGCCTCTGAGCTTCTATATTGATCATACTAGTGAACACCAGGTTGATGATCAGCTCTTTATCAGATTTACTGGAGCAAAAAAGGCAAGGCTGTGCAGAAGAGAACCATCTCTCGTCGGATTATGCTCTGCATTAAAGATCTTCTACATGTTTGCAAAAAAGCAGCCTTCTGACGGCTTGTGGGCTCATTCTACTAGAGTCAGGGAGCCAGTCCTGGACATTTGCCAGGAGTCTATGTGGTCGCCGGGCAAAGGTGGGCAGCAGAGAGGGTTGTTCAAAGACTCCAGTGCTTTAATGGACTCCACTATCAAGAGTGCCCAACAGTGGGATGTAATCATCTTCTATTCAGAGGCAAAATCAGAGATCCTTCCCAACTGCAAGAGGGAGGTGGAATGGTCAGCTAAGAAGTCAGGCTCTATTGTTGGTATCTTGGGTGCGAAATTAGTATGTTCCCCTCTTTTTGTCCACGGTCCTGGTGTAAGGCTGTTTTTGGTGATCTCATTTGAGGAGTAAGCCTGGTTATAACAACTGTGGGAGATAGTAGTACTACCAAGCATCCAAATGGTAGTGAGAAAAACCTTCGTAGGACTAGGATCACCTGGAACCTCAAAAGGTATCTGGACCCAGGTACTGAAGTACTCCCAATGATTGAGCAGTGTCTGATCAGATCTTAATGTTTCACATGTCTTGTCCACATGCTTCCCAAAGAATGTCTTGCATGAGTCCCACAGAGGCATAGTGGCAACAAAGAAGATGCTACAGGAAAGAGTATGGTTCCCGGGCTGGATCGACTGGTGGAAAACACAATAATGAACTGTAACGGGACGTGTAGTCGCTATGCAAGGGCACTGGCGTTGAAACAAACTAGCCTGAATTTAAAAGAATGGGGAGGGGGTTGACTAAGTTGACAATGACAAAGTTTTAATGTGACCAATTATATCAGTTGTATTGTGTATTGTATGTATTCTGTAACTTTCTAATACAGAATTTTTTTTTTATAAAAAAAATGAACTGTCAGTTATGCCAAATAACGGGAAAGCCAGAACAGCTACAGATGTCCGACCTTCCCAGGGCAGTGTGGACAACACTGGCAGCTGATTGCTATCGGACACTGGCAACTACTTGCTAGTAGAAATTGATGAATACTCCAGGATCCCCATAGTACGACAAGTGTCATTGACGTCAACTACAGCAATGTTGCCGATATTAGAGGACATATTTGCAGCATGGTGCTCCCCGCAAATGATGAAGACAGACAATGGGCCACCCTGGTCTGGGGAGGAGGTCTCCAGTTTCATGGCGTACATGGGCATCCACCACAGGAAGGTAATGCCTCTGTGGCCACAAGCAAACTGCATTGTGGAAATATCCATGTAAACATTAAGAAAGCAGTCCAACATGCCAAACTGGTACAGATCTCTGTGGGCCAGGCACTCTGTCAAATACTAAGAGACTACCGAAACACCCCTCACAGTTCCACGGGAAGATGCCCAGCAGAACTGGTGGTAGAAAGAACAAGCAGGCCGAGATTGCCTTTAGCTGGAGGCAAAAGCACCACCAGACGACGCAGCATTGCCGCAAGAGATAAAGAGGTGATGGGAAAAATGAAACAATAAGCAGACGCCCGGCGACATGCCATGCCATCCACGCTGAAGCAAGGGGACTCAGTGCTAGTGCATCAACGACAAGCAAGGAAATCAGACAGCATTTTCACAAGTGAACCGCTAACAATGATAAATGTTAAGGGGCCCATGATAACAACTGCATCAGGCCCATACTGGATCACCAGAAATAGCTCAAATTTCAAGGAACTAAGGACATCATATGGGGACAAAGGAGAGGCTTCTCCCAAGAGCAACACAAAACATGTCAAAGAGGAAGTCATGGACAGTATGGGGAAGGGACATCACACAGCGGTGAGAGACGAGACCTAGTGGATGGGATACTGAATGAAGGAACAGAAATGTAGTGCTTAAAGAGAGTGAGCCGAAGGTCAAAGAGACTTATTGAGTAAATATAGTGGTGGGGCAGCAAACAAACACCACCAGCAGCAAAGCAAACAAGGACGATGATGACAGTGTTTCTTTCTGTCCCATGTCCTGCCAGTATGTTTTCTTATCTCTCTCTTTCTCTCTCTCACTCTCTTTTTCTTTTCTTTCTTTCCACAAAAGGGGAGATATCGTGATGTGGTGCAGAGGGCACTAGTACCCTGCATATGAACTAAGGGAGGGGCCAGCCACCGGTCACCACTTCCAGTCAGGAAAGGGGATGGGGCAATTGTGGTAGACCTGGGACCAGAGAAGACGTGCCTGCGAGCACGAGGCGGAAGCTACAAATAAACAATGGGAAAACCCTTACCTGTTTCCTTGTCTTCCTTGGGGTCAGGGGCACTCCGAAGGCACGACAACTATGAAAGAACAACCCTGAGCAACTCTGGTAACATGTAAGTAATTTCTTCTGGTGACTATGAAAGAACAACCCTGATCAATTCGGGTAACATGTAAGTAGTTTCTTCTTGTGACTATGAAAAAATAACCCTGAACAACTCAGGTAATACGTAACTAATTTCTTCTGTAGCAAGATTTGTACATCATGTGTGTGAACTCAGGAGGTATTAAGAAGAGGTCAGGCTAATCTGGCTTGTTCCCACATTGTGAGAGAACAATACATTGGTCATGTAGAACCTTATGTATGGCCCACCAGGATCCTGAAGGTCATGGCCTTCACCACTGCTATGGCTGGTGTATACACACAACTAAAGGTATGTCTAGAGGGCACCAAGTTTAAAGCATTGGCTCGATAAGCTTTTTTTATTGAGAAAATAAACTCCTGGGAGTTTTTCTCACGACAAAAACAAGCAGTCCCAACACCAAATGGACATGGAGGTAAGAGTAGGATTTGTTTTTTCTTAATAACACGCCGAATTGAGTAGCAGACAAGTTCATCTCTCTCTAGTGTAGGGGACCAGACTGGTTGAGAAACGCACTGTAGGTTTTATCAGCGGTAACCTAAGAATAACTGTTTTGCAAAACAGAAGCGGTAAGCTTGGTCAACTCCTCAGTTTTCACAGCCGCTTTTTCCCACTTAGTAAGTTGCAAGAATAAGGCTGGACAAATCTTAGTGATCTAGGGTACGCCGTGTGTACTCCAAACAACCTTGCAGTCTTCTCTTGGAATGTACATGGTTTAACTCCTTCCATGCTCATTACGAGCTGAGCTCGTCATGAGCCACGGCGCTCCGGTGCTCATGACGAGCTCAGCTCGTCATGAGCCGTGGAACGCTCGCATGCGGGGATAATTCCCCTGCTGTGCTGAGCGTTCCACGGGAACGGGTGTGGTCATGACGAGCTGAGCTCGTCATGAGCATGCGGGCGCCGGGTGCGCCCCCCAGCACAGCGTTGAAATA
Source organism: Lissotriton vulgaris (assembly GCF_964263255.1). Lineage (NCBI taxonomy): Eukaryota > Metazoa > Chordata > Amphibia > Caudata > Salamandridae > Lissotriton > Lissotriton vulgaris. The sequence goes on along the minus strand of NC_141685.1, from coordinate 1,085,904,441 downwards.
ACCCCCGCAGAGAAGGGGTTAAGAAGGCTGTCTAATAGAGGATGCTTCAAAAAAGTTTTAGCAAAGAATGCCATTATTTGCTGGCTCTGTTGTCACAATTCCAGTTGTGAGTAAATTTGGACAAGTGAATTGGGGAGCATCAAGGGTCATCATATTTTTAGTCCGGTATAATAAAAAGGGTGATTGACTTCCTGCAATGACTTCATAAAAATAAACCAACCAGTGTGAACATGTCAGACAGAGTCAGCCGGATGGTTTAATTCCCAGTGTCAAGAATTAAAGAGAAAATTGAGGAAACTGAGACATCAGAAAAGGAAAACGAGGTTTATAGAGTGGGCACATATGTTTCATGCAGCCAAGGAGAATATGTTGCCTTAATATAAAGAAGGGAGATGATTCCCACATCCACAACGCCGCTAATCTAGCTCAGCCCCAAAACGACACGCACCTCTCCTCTACCACCGGCACCTTAGCCATGCACTCATCCACTGCTGCTACCCGATACCCCTCAATCACAGACATAGATCTTGGCCCCACATACACCAGCCGTACCCCCTCCCCCCATACACCAGCCCACATTCCCATTCTCTTCACCCATGACATCACAGCCCCCACCCACATCCCGCCTAATCAAGCTCAGCATCAGATCGACACGCTCACAGACAAACCCCACCCTTTATCCCCCCCCCATTCTCAGCCCACACCTCCACTCATTAACCAACCACGCAGAACACGCCGCCCCTATCACTTCAACTACGACTCCTCAACAAAGAACCACATACAATCGCACCTCCCCCCCCATTCTCACCCCTCACTACCCTACATGCGCCCCCTTCACCACTAATAAACGCCCATCCTCCACCCTGCACTCTCCGCCTACCACCAATACTCTCATCCACACCACCAGCCTCTCCCCTATGTCATCCACGCCCGACCCTCCCATCCCCACCTCCAACACATTTCCCACACTGGACTGCATTACGGCCTCCCTCCTCCAGCTCAAAGAAGACATGCACATCATCAAACAACAACTACTCTGTCTTTCACACTCCAGTCACCCCTCACCCAACACCCTCCACCAGATCAAACAAGACATTCACATCATCAAACAATTACTCAGCACACACCCCAGACACCCCTCACGCGCCTCCACCATCACCTCCCCTCCCAACTGGACCTCCACCCGGGCGGCGAACTCTCGCACTCGACTCCCGCCGCACTGGACCACAATCCCTGTTCACAACCGCGAAAACCGCCCCCATCGCTCCTGCAACCCTCTCTCGGACCTCGACACAATCTCCCTCCTCCGCTCCTACGACCCAGCTCCCCATAGCAACACACCCGACACTCTCACTGCCATTCCTACGATTCACTCCAATCCCCTTAGACCCCCCACACTGAACAACAGAATCGCTATCCAGAGTAACCTGAGTAAAGTCCCCCTCGCTCTAGAACCCCCTTCCACCCTCGACACACCCCGTCTCAAATGCACTCTCCTCAACTGTAGATCAGCCGCAAGACACTCCTCCGCTATCGCCGATCTCATCCTAAAATTGGATCTTGACTTAATCATCATGACTGAAACATGGCTAACAGAATCTTCTACACCTATAATGGACATTCTGGTTCCCCCCAACTACCACATCACTAGACTGGACAGGTCTGGCAATAAAAAAGGTGGTGGAATTGCATGTATATACAGGCGCAACCTCTCTGTCTTGAAAGTAACTTCCCCTTCCTTACCCTCCCCAACCTCCTGTGAATACATCTGCCTTGATATTATCAGTGAGGGCAAACCGATCTGCACTCTTCACGGCGTTTATCACCCACCCGGCGACAACCCTACCTTCTCCCAACAAATCATGGATATGATCTCAACCAACTCCGGGCGACAACTCACACAAATATACCTTGGTGACTTCAACCTCCACTGGAACGATCATAATGATGCGGTGGTAAAAGGTCTGAAGAATTTCCTTAACGCCCTTGACCTCACTCAAATTTGCAACAGTCCAACTCACGAGAAAGGCTCTATCCTCGACCTTATCATCTCCAAAGAGGCCTCTATCCAACTCGAATCTATCCAACCCTGTGACTGGTCAGACCATCATATTATCACATTCTTCATCAATGAAAAAGTTAAATTTAACCCTGTTCAATCCGCCAGGCCCAAAGTCTGGAAAAGAGACATGAAAAAACTAAACTCAAACTCTCTGCCCCCCAACAGCTGCAACTTACTACTTCCTCCTACTGGCGTTAAGGACGTCCAATCCTTGACTGATCACTATCTTAACACTATGTCCTCAATAATTAATGAAGTCGCACCCTTGCAGCTAAAAAAAGCCTCCGCAAAAATTTCCAATCCCTGGTACAACGGGAGTCTCAATGACGATAGACGCGCCATGCGAATGGCAGAGCGCACCTGGAGATCAGCTCCCTCTGCACTGAACCTAAAAACCCTGAAGAAAAAGAGAAATGCCTACTTCAGGAAAATAAAACGCTCAAAATCAGACTTCTTCAGCCGTCAGCTCGGCCAAGCCAAAAATCGCCCGAGAAAGCTGTTTGAGCTTATCCGAACGCAATCCAAAGAACAACCCCAACCTCTCAACACTATGTGCGAAGCTCCCTCCTGCGAAGACTTCGCCTCTTTCTTCAACCAAAAAACTGACAACATAAAGAATGATCTACTCATGGACGCAAGCCTCTATCCCAAACCCCACTGCATAGCACCCACTAAACCAAAAAACAATGCCACCTGGTCAACCTTTGTCACCTACACGGAAGAAGAAATTGGCAGACTGCTCAACACTCTGAAACCATCCAATCACCTCACGGACCCCCTTCCTGCTAACGCTGTCAAAGTCCTTACCCCGTCGCTCCTTCCACTCTGGACTAAAATCATTAACAGCTCACTTCAACAAGGGACCATTCCCGACTCCCTCAAAGTTGGACAAGTCACACCTTTGCTAAAGAAATCTACAGCTGACCCCTCTGACCTCAACAACTACCGTCCCATCACCAACATTCCGACTCTTGCCAAACTGCTGGAAAAATGCGCACAAATACAATTGACTAAACACATTACTCAGTTTGATCTCCTCAACTCTCATCAATCAGGCTTCCGAGCAAATCACAGTACTGAAACGGCTATGACTCACATAATCGATGACGCCCTCCAAATCCTAGATCATAACGATACCTGCCTCCTCATCCTCCTTGATCTCTCCTCCGCATTTGACACCGTCAAACATGAGAATTTACTCGAACTATTAAACACAAGAATGGGCCTATCTGGAACTGTGCTCAAATGGTTCACGTCCTTTCTGCATAACAGGTCGCAGAAATTCAAGAGCAACAACTTGATGTCCGCGCCAAGACCTGTATCGCTAGGCGTACCACAAGGATCCTCCCTATCCCCAACTTTGTTCAACCTAGTTATGGAACCTCTCACCACCTTGCTACAAGAATCCAATGTACACTTCCACGTGTATGCTGATGACACCCAACTTTATCTCAAACTACAATCACCCAAAGACATCACGCTCTTGAACTCAACGATCAGTAGCACCCAATCCTGGCTGGCCGCTAATCATCTTAAACTCAATGCCCTTAAAACAGAGTTCCTTCTGATCTCACCTCCCGCGAAGATCACTACCGCACAAATGTGGCTTAAACACCTAACGGCACTCAATGTTCAACCCACCATCGTGGACTCAGCGAAATCTTTGGGCATAACACTTGACACCAATCTCAGCATGCAGGAACACATCAACAAAGCAACTAAGGGAGCGAACTACCAAATCAACACCCTTAGGAAACTTAAACCCTTCCTTCCAGCCAAAGACTTCCAAACTGCGGTACAATCACTAGTCATACCTCGAATAGAATACGGCAGCACCGCCCTCTGCGGTCTCCCCCTAGCTACTACGGCACCCATAAGAGCCTCTTTAAACGCCGCAGCGAGACTTATCACTGGATCAAAAAAACACTCACGCATTTCCCCTGACTTCAAATCCCTGAACTGGCTGCCTTTTGAAGCCAGAATACACCTGAAAATCGCTTGTTTGACGCACAAGGCTGTCCACCTGAGCTCACCTAGATACCTCGCTCAGAAGCTGACGATTTCTGGAGGCTCCAGAAACACTAGAGGCACAAACAATCTTTTGCTAAAGCCTAAAAGATTCCGCAAAGAAAAAACCTATAAACGCTCTCTCAGGAATGGCTCCCAGGATTTGGAACTCACTCCCCCCTGAAACCAGGCTCATCCCCTCTACCATACTTTTCAAGAAAGAAGTAAAAGCGATCCTCATGGCTAAATACACTTGAACCACTACTGGGGATCAACTTCAAAGACTCGGTGCTCATCTGTACTACTTGTTCGAACCCTTTGCATTTTTGTTTGACTTTGAAATTGACTTACTTGATTGTTTATGATATCACTTCACTGTACTTTTAACACTATAGATGTATCTGTGTATATTTGCTCCTCTCCTCTGTAAAGCGCTCTGATATCTGCGAAGATCTTGTTCGCGCTATATAAAACTTTCAAAATAAATAAATTAAATTAAATCCTTCATAATGCTACCTGGGAGAAAATGCCAAGGGTTCTGGCTTCAAAAGATATGAAAAAGTTTTGTTTGCTTGTGCAAAGAGGGTCTTATGGAAACAATAGACTTTTAGCTTCAATGTTGCCTGGTGAGGACTGGATTAGCTATCTGTCTTCACTATACGGAGCTGCCTCAGGAAACCTGTGCAGGGAAGTAGCCCAGCCCTAAGAAAAGTTATTGTCGTTTTTAACAGTAATGTCCATAAAGAACATAATCTCGACAGTCAACCTGACAAGGGCAGCCAGTCCAGATAATCTGCAGGCAGTAGTTATTAAAAACAATATGGAGTGGTGGGCCATGTCTTTTTAGTTTAGCTTTTAACCTATTTACTAATAGTTGGAAAGGTGCAATTAAAAGGGCAATATTAAACAGAAATGTACCAGCTAGTCCTAAAATTTATCACTGTATAAATTTGCTTGATGTGGGTGTAAAAATCTTCTTGTAGGCAATATAAGCCTATTTGAAGGGCTGGATAGAAGATCATGCTTTAGTGTCAATCAAACAAGGGTGGTGTAACGAAGGGTACTTGACAATGGACCACTGTTTAAGCCTATGGCCCTAAAACATTAGAGACTAGAAGCAATCTTTTCTGCAGTTTGTTGATGTCCATGTTGCCTTTGATTTAGTAGATTGTGCTATTCTTTGGGAAAAAAATGATTACTATGATAATACCTAGTACTCTGTTGGTAGTATTGAAGGCACTGCATGACAAGAAATTGGCCAGGGTGGTTCTTGATAAAAATGACACTTTTTCTCATAAAATACCTATCAATATTGGGCTACGACAGGGATGTGTTTTGGAACCGACACTGGATTGTAGTGCTCAGACCTACCAGCAGTTTTACAATTAACCCATTATTTTCCCCCACATATGAGTAGGCGACAAATCCCCTGCCTACCGTATGCAGAATATTTGGCCATTTTGAATGTAATGCGGGTGAGTGTGCAAAGAATAGTAGAGGCTTTTTGACAACTATTGTCAGGAGGGCATCAAATTATTTTGGATAAAACCAATACTTTGGTATTTGGGAAAAGATGCAAGCTGTTTAAATGGAAATTAGGAGGAATTCCCATGAAGGAGTCATCCTCTTATAAATAGTTAGGGGTAATATATAATAGTTATGGGGTAATATTTAATAGTAAGTTGTAATGAAAGATGCACCTCAAAGCATTGAAAATCCAGGTGTTAACCACGGTTAGCATGTTGAAGAAATTCAAAAGGGACTTTGTGGTACCCTCACTGGAACCTGTCTGTGCTATCATAAAGCAATGTTCACTCACAATTTCTCTATGGGACAGATATCATAGTTTTAGGATCTAGGCACACTTGGGAAAAATTGGAAGGAGACTTTGAAAAAGCTTCTAGATCTCCCCTCATGCTCCACGATCCAAGCAGTTAGGGTGGAAGTTAGATTGATTTCTTGGAATAGGAATGCCTTCAGCTTTTTGTTTACGGTTTCAGCAAAAATGAAAAAACATCAAGTAATACAAAAGTGCGTGCTCTATGCACCAAGGAAATATGCACCAGTGAGTTATGTTGGGTGAGACTGGTAAGAGTTCACCTTGCAAGATTTGCCGATTTCTTTAAAATACCGGTTTACAAAGTTGATGTCCAGCTATAGATTTCGAAAAGGGGACTAAGGGACAGGGGTGCATTAGAATCCAGGTGTAAGGACCTGTAATACCAAAGCACAAAGAAGTCCACAGTTTATTTTAGTCGAAACCTGGTCCAATATATAGTTCACCTCTGTTGTGCCCTGCCAGCCTGACGACGAGAGGATGAGGAGTGCGGAGCTGCGTAGATGCGGAGCGGAACGTGCGCAGACCTGGTGGCCGAGCGCAGAGTGCAGAGTGCAGAGCTGATCGACAAGCAAGGACGCTACAGCAAAACGGCTGCGGATCCGCGGGAGAACGCAGAGAACGCGGAAGAAGCCTACGATCTTCCGTAAGGGTGTCTAGAGCCTGAACAAAACCCGTACATACCTTAGAGAGATTACAGGGTCAACAGAGACCCACAGAGCCTGCCTTGAACTGCTTGCACTGCCCGATTCATCCGGGCGTGATATAGCGTTTTGGCGGGGGGGGGGGGGTCAGGTACGGGAGTGACTGTACTAGAGCGCCAATAGTGAAGTGGCACCCGAGGAGCACCCGAGGAACAAAGAGTGTGGGCAAACGTGCGCAGGGCAATAAAAAGACCACCAGCACTGCGTCTCAGTGCAGGGAAGGAGGTCTGAAGGAGCCCAGAAAGAAAGTAAGCAAATCAAAGTGCTGCAAGGCAGGTTGGCAATCAAAACGGCACAACAGAGGTAAGTGAATGCATGAGGGAAAGTATTATAGTACCTCCCCATCCTGATAATCATAAATAAATTGTGAACTGGGAGCACATAGGGCATAACAGCAGCAACACCTGAGTTAAAAAGTAGAGCTAAGGACAAAGAAGGATGGCCCGAAAAGAAAGCAAAAATTGCGCAAGGAAGCGCTTGAAGAAAGTCTAGGGAGGAGTGAGTTAAGGGATGAATCAAGGACTTTGGAAGTGAGCCAGGAAAGTCAGGCTTCTGCCGAAGAAAATAGTAAGGGGCGACGTAAGAAGATGCAAGATAAAAGGGCCACAAAAATAGCTCTGCAAGCCAAAACAGGCTGCACCTCAACATCTAACCGGAAAGATAGCACAATAGCATCTAAATCCGTAAAGGACTTTGTAGGGAAACACTGCAAAATCACAGAGTTGCCTGTAATAAATTTGGAATCTGAGGAGGAGCACCAGGCAGAGAATGTAAAAAACGCTGTCCCAAAGGAGGAGAGCCAGATGGGGAAAGATATGGGAGGGCCCCCAGAGGAAGAAATTGAAGAAGAATTGGAGGACCCCCTGCTGATAAACCTCTCCCTCCTGAGCTAAAATCTCCAAATGGCAGCACCACGTCTCTCATCATCCCCTAAACTTTTTTCACTGCAAACTTCGGAAAATGAAAGGCAACTGGGAAATGAAAGCCAGGGATCAAGTTTCGTGTGGGGGCTACATCCACTCAAGTAATGCACCAGCAGGACAATTCAAGAAAAGGAAGTCAAGTTACCTTGGAAGGGAACAATCCACAGGACCCGGACCTATCTGCATCACCCACATCCTCCATGATGGACATACTATTGATGTTACAGAAAACACTGCAGGGAATCTTAGAAGTAACAATGCTGAATAATGGAGTCTTAAAATCGCAAAAGGTGTTTTTAAAAAAGATTGAAGAGGAGCTGGTAGGAATCAAGGGTCAGATGCTGCATATGTTAAGACCAGTAGCCGCTCTCATGTCCACAGCACAAACTATAGTGAGCGAACCGGCTGAGGTACAAGATAATGTATATATATCTAAACGACCAATGCTGATAAAAAAGCGTTGCAAATATGTAAGGGTACTCACTAAAAGCAGGGCAGGTAAGAAGCCGGCCCCAAAAACAATAATAAGAGGAAAAGGGAAGGAAAAGAAGGGCGAGGAACAGATAAGCCTAAATGTCTCTGCCCTGACCTATGTACCGAGCAGACCCCGGCAAACAGAGAGGAAAAATAACACCTCAAGGGTACAAAAAAAGAGTCCGAGTAGTAAAGGTTTATATGAGAAATCTCCAAAAACTAAATTAGTAAATCAGAGAGTAAACCCATCCCCAGGGGGACAACCCCAAATACATCAGAGGATTGGTAACCTAGATAAAACATCACAACCACAAGATCTAGTAGGAGTGGAAAGTAAAATGAGGCCCCAAGGGTGGACAAAGGGTAGACAGTTAAAATCAGAAACCCCCAGGAAAGTATCAGAGGGGGATAACAACAAATGGGTGTATCTGGAATCGGCGCAAGCGGGCCAAAGGGGAAAGAAACTGAGGAAAATGATCCCACTAAATAGGGCTCAGATTCTGACCTCCTTTTCTAAATGCATAAGCCTGAGTGGGATTGGCTCAAAAGACCTGAGACAGGTGGGCTTCATAGAAAATACGTCTGGCAAGGAAATAACAAAAGTGCTACTCTACTCGGATCTGGTAAAAATGGCAATTGTAAAAGCTACTAGTGAGATAACCCAAGTGGGAATAAGGGTAATACCATAGAGGGAAGTAATGGGAAAAGTACTCTCGGGTAGCAGTTTTCTAAAGTGCCATGCAGGTCTAGGGAGGAGACAGGTGAAGCTCTTAAGAGACAACGTAGAAGATGGTAGCCGCCTGAACATAGTGGTAAATAATACAGGAAAGGACGACTCATGGGACAATTGGAGTCAAAGAAGTTATCTGGGAGAACCCTCCGAGAGGTATATGGAGCTAAGGGGTGAAGATGGTGGCCTAAGTGAGGTAGAATAGGATGGAGGGGTGCCGCATAGTCAAGGTCTCTTGACATGGAACATAAATGGATTAGGCAATGAGTGCAAACAAGAGCGTATAAACAAAGTAGTAAAAAATTTGGAAATTGCCTGCCTACAAAGAGACCTGGACTTGCGACGAAACCCCCTTTATCGAGGGTTACCTACAACTAAACTGACCGGCTGAGAGAAAAAGAGTGGGCCGCGCATCGGGGGGCCTAATGACCCTTGTCTCAACAAAAGTATTAAGAGACGTAACCAGATAAAAGTGAAATGTAAATGGCTACTGGCTTGTAGATTAGACCTTTTGATCTTGGAAAAGAACTACGAAATGATGATTGTTATAAACGTATATATGCAGTGGGATAATGCGGCAGAGTATGCGACTGAGATGGGGTATTTTAAAGAGGATATTGATTCCCTACTTGAAAAATATGCATCAGATGTATTGATAATTATGGGGGATTTCAATCATGAGTTACACCCAAAGAAGTCCGATCTCTGGAATAAAGAATTGTTGGATGCTTTTGGAATAAATGATGCTAGCTTTCCAGTATGCGATACCTCGAAACAGGATCAGGAATTAGTAAACTTGTTGGAGGGGAAGGGCCTTTTCTGCCTAAATGGCAGAGTTAAAACAGACTGCCCGGCAGGGAAGACCTTCAAAATAGGGGCACAGGACTGTCCAATTGACTACATTTTTATGTTAGCTTGGAATTTCCCTCTAGTACGGGAATTCAAGGTACATCAAAACGTAACTAGTGACCACGCGCCTCTGCATTTAAGGATACATGGGGGAAGGTGGGAGCCCAGAGAGAAAGTGATCCCTCCAGAAATTGAATACCCTAAACGAGTGACGACAAGATTAACTGAGGAGTATCAAGAAAAACTAAAGGCTTTTCAACTTAAAGTTGAACCAGAAGATCTCGGGAGTAAAAACCTGGAATGGTTTACAGAAAAGATAGCCCAAGTGGTTCAGTGTCTAAGAATAGAACTAAAAAAGGACAAAAAGAGGGCACAAAAATTCTAGTTAACCGAGCGAAATGGTTCTCTACTGACTGCCAATCTAAAAAAAGGGAGATAAGGGCAATATCGAGAAGACAAAGGAAAAACTGCACTAAGAAAGACAAAAATATTTAAATAAGTTGAAAGCCGAACTTAAAAAAATTGTTACTGACGCAAAAAGGTCATATAAAGAGAAATGCTGGATGAACCTGTTAGAATCAATTGAAAATAAAAACCTAAGACAATTCTGGAAACTGGTAAAAGCAGCTTCCACCCCAACAGATGGAGAAATGAAATGTGTCGTCAGTGAAGCAGCCTGGGAAAAGTATTTAAGGGAGCTGTATGGGGTGCGGGATACCCAAAGAGCCATAGAGTCCCAACCCTGGCAGGAAATATCAGAAGAACTCAAACTAGATTTTAACGAACAACAAGTAGAAAACACAATAAGGGCATTGAAGTTAACTCGTGCTGCAGGGCCTGATAATCTCCCCGCGATAATATTAAAATCAGAGCTAAAATGGTGGGCAAGATTTTTCTCCCAGATGTTCCATATAATACTAACAGAAGGCCTAATGCCACTGAATTGGAAAGGCTCTGTAATCAGGCCAATCCATAAAAAAGGTAGTATGGACGGACCACAAAATTATAGATTGATCAACCTTCTAGATATAGGAGAGAAGGTATTCTCAAAAATTGTGTTAAATTGACTAAATACTTGGGTCGAGGAGTTCTCAATCATACCCGTTGAACAGGGAGGATTTAGAGAGGGGCACTCCACGATAGACCACTGCTTTGCACTATGGGCAATGGCGAGTAAGTCAACGGAATAAAATGGCAAGCTTTGCTGTTGTTTCGTTGACTTCCGAGCAGCGTTTGACTCAGTAGATCGGGATTGCCTATGGGAAATCCTTACCGAGAAAAATATACCTAAAGACCTGCTGACGATAATAAAAGAACGACACCAAGGTAATTGGGCCCAGGTAATTAAGGATATAGAGGGGTCTTTAACGCAAAAAATACCCAAGGCAAATGGCCTGAGACAGGGCTGCGTTCTAGCCCCACAGTTTTTCTCCATTTTCCTCTCTGATCTACCCGCCTATTTAGAAGTAGAGGGTAGTGCAAGCACAAAAATGGATGGAAAAAAGGTGCCATGTCTTTTATACGCGGATGACCTGGTAATAGTAGATCAGACTGAGTTAGGTCTCCAAATAAAGCTGAAATCCTTCAGTGAATACTGCGCAAGAACATTTTTAACAGTCAACCTAGAGAAGACAAAAATGTTATGCTTTGGGAAAAAGGTAATTAAGTTTAATTGGTTCTTAGATGATCTTAAATTGGAAATGGTTAATGAATATCGATACCTAGGGATGTGGTTCGATAAGACATTAAGTTGGCATACTCATTTGGAAGCCCAAAAAGCAAAAGCATACACATCAATCTCCGGTCTAAAAATGTTTAACCGGGATTACGGGGATATGTCCCACCGCCCATTACTAAAAACCTTTAGTGCAATGATACCCCCGCGAGTCCTCTACGGTGCAGAAATCCTTTATTTGAGCGGTAAGGGAGTCTGAGACCTGGAGGAAGGTAAATGTTTGAAAACCCTTTGATCCCTACCTCATTCCTTGATGGTCCAAGCAATAAGAACCTAAATAGGAACAAAATCTTGGGGAGTGCAAGAACGAACAACAGTGGTTAGATTTTGGAAACGATTGGAAAACGTAAAAGGCCAAAAATTTGCACAATGGTGTAGGAAAGAGGTTCAAAATAGTAACCTAAAATGGGCAACAACTTGCAGGGAAAAATAGTGCAGGCCTGTGAATGTTTAGAGGTGGAGTTGTGCCAAGAATCCCAACAAATAGTTTGTACCAAGAGCGACTTGAGATTTAATGGACAATCAGTCTCTAGAAGGGCTGACATGGAATATCTAGCTAAGAAAAAATCAGTAGATTTTATGATGCACTCTTGGGCAAAGGAAAACTGGTTCGCTTATCTGGATATCCTACTGAACTGCTGGTATAGGCAGGAGATACTAAGGATGCGAATCGGGATCAACCCGTGGTTGATAAATAAAGAAGTTAAATTGAATATGTTAGACCATAAAGGGAACTGTAAATGTAGCTTGGGCACAAAAGGGGATATAGTGCATATCCTGTTGGATTGCCGAACTATATTAGAACTACGTAAATTATTGCTGCGCCCAATATTTTTAAAATACGATATAAGAACATGGGTGCAGGCGGTCAATCTCCTTACAGAAATGCCCTTTATCGAAATTGCAATTGCTCTAGGGAATTATATAAAGGCAGTACAGAGATTCCAAGCAAGCCGGGAATAAGTTTTAGGATTTTTTTGCCTGTTTAAGTGATAAGGGTCGTTTTAATGTATTTATAACTTTTAAAGAGTAAGGATCATCCCAAAAAAACGATAGTCTCTGGTGCTGGCTTTTAAGCTAAGGATATAATGTGTGGATGATTTTTAATCTGCTGAGAAACACTTCTATTTGTAACTATTTCTTTTTATCCTTTCTGATGATTATTTTAAAATTGGTAACTAGATATTTGTACTTGTTTAAAGATTATGATCTAAATAAACATAATTTGACTTGATATTGTTCTACCCTTATTTATCGAATCTACACAACCCAGCAATGCGTCTGGCAGTTTTAAGAATTTGAAGGAGCTGGCATGCAGGAGAGATTAGGTTATGGAATGGGGAGAGGATTTGCAACTGTGGATTAGGAGTACGCTGCTCTTCTGTTCATGATTTGAGTGTGTATAAGTTTTATCTTTACAGCCTCGTTTTTTAAGACATGTTTCAAAAAAATATGGGATTTTGGCAAGATCTGATGCAATAAAACTTGTATTTAATCTGTAATATTTGGATCTAACGTGCACAATGGGTATGTTTTTACTGGCTTTGAGGGTTAGGTTTGTCTACAAGTTAAATTCCCTCATAATCAGAACTTTTTGAGGGGGTGTGGCTTCAGAAGTCAGGATGACGTACATTTACTAAAGGAGCTCCACGTCAGGCTCCTTCAATCTATCATTTAGCCAACACACCGGTTCCAATCACCGATCGAAATGAGGTGTCAACACCCCACATGAAGCGCTGGGGCCGTTATTGCTGACCCTTAAGCACCCAGATGGTCTGGAGACCAGCTTGTGTGGTGTTGCAGGGCCGGGCTACACCGCCTGAATGGACAAACTGCTCCGGTGGTGGTGTGTTTTCGCTGCACAGACCTTGCCGTTAGTGCCTCAGATAGGGCTCTGCGCCCTTTGTCTCTCCCTCCCTCCCAGCGCACTCTGCTACTGATTGCTCCTGTGAAAGCCGGCAGGCTGCCCCATAAGCCCGAACACATCGATGCATTGAGAGCAGGCCAGTAACAGACCGGGATGAACCGCTAGGAGCAGATCGACTCCCCTTCCGCACCATCTCTGCTCAGTGTCCTCACGACTGTGCCTCCGCATCCCAGAGCCCGATCAGGACTAAGCACGGACTCCTTGGCTGGCGGGCCAGCCACAAACCAAAATCCTCATGCCAGTCTGTTGTCGCAGAGGCCGCCTCTCCCCCCGAAAGGGGGGGGAGAGTTCAAGGGCCGGCGCAATAACCCACGCCGAGCCCCAGTTGGTGAACCAGTTCTGGGCGCCCAAAAGCGCCCAGAAGCACACCCCTTGCAGGAGCGCCCGGGGGGGCACCAAACCAATGGGGTAACGCAGCTTGGTTTGAACCCCCAATGGGGATTTCAGGACCGGTGGCCGCAGGTAGAGCGAGGGGGGGGTTGGGGGGGTATAAACCACCGCTCTCCCAGGTAGCTCCTAACTTCGTGGAGCAGGGGGGAGCGGTGCTCGGTAGCTGATTTTTGGAAGACGACCGGTGTTGACCTCGAGGTGAAGCTCTGCACGAATGAGCAACGGAGCAACCAGAGTTCGTCACCTTCAAGAGGGGGATCCGGCTTTTAAACCAAGCAGAGTCCGGGGAAACTGTGCCCCCTCTCCCCTTTGAGGACAGCGAAAACCAGGCGGCAGGAGGGGCGGCCACCGAGCGAGGCTGGATAGCCTGACCGCACCGAGGGCAGACTCAGCGCCGAGTCGCAGGCTGGGAGCGGGCCCGTAGTCCCATAAAAAACAATCCCGACCGGGCACAGTGAGACGCGGTCCGGCGCCAAGTTGTGCAAGGCGGCAGTGGAGAACACAGAGCAAACACCGCTGCGCCCGCACCTCCATGGAGGCAACGTTCGAGGCCGCCGTCTGCCTGCAGCTCGAACCTGTTTGCCTTTTGCGGGATCAGGAGTGGGCTTTTGGTCCCACCAAAAAACACTCCCACCCGGCCGCAGGGCACCGGGGACTAGCCAGGAGACACCGCCGCTGTGCCCTCATCCCCGGTGAGTCAGCGTGCTAGGCCTCTGGCTGGCTCACCTCTCGTACCCGTTTGCCGGTGAAGGACTGGGTTCTTTAAGACCCAGCGGTGCCAGGGCACAACACCTGAAACCTTCGTGGGTAACCTGCTCCGGCGTACGAATGACAGAGACACGGGACACTTCCTTCGGCGTCAAAGATTCAAGGTTTATTTACTGCAGGGAACACAGAAGTCACGACAAGTACAACACGTGCAACTTGGGGAGACTGCTTCAAATTGGTTCTGTGGATCGCTCCTTTTATACAAAATTTACCCATAGGACAACATGGTACACAAAGGTTTACAACCCGGTTCCCACAATTATCCCCCAGAGGGGTCGCTTTGGTCACTTTGATACACATAAAGTCCGGAACATAAGTGCGGAAACATTTGGCGGTTCCCAACTGTAAAAACCCATCTTCCCAACATTAGTGCATTCCAATCGGTAGTAAAACAGATCGAAAATAGGAACAAAGACAGGTGCGGAGGAAGATGGAGACAGTGGGGAGATCGGAAAGGGTGTAAAAGGGGAGGTATCGGGAAACACGAGATACAGGCATCAAAGGGACGTGCCTAATGAGATGCACGGCTGAGACAATAAACCGGCACGGCGAGATGAGCCTCGAGCGGGGCCATCTGCCTTACAGTATCATCCCCCTCGTCATAAAGACACTTACAAAGAACATGTGTCTTCCGTAAATATCTTGGGAGTCCCAGGGTCGCGAAGCGGACATCGTCCGTTCGCTGGCTACTTGAGGGCAAGAGACAAAATGGATGCCGTATCTAAGATGGAACCCGTGGGTACAGACGAAAAACCCACATAACAAACGAACGGTTTAAGTTAGCACAGCGAAACTGCGCACACTTACTGAACTCGTCATTTGCGGTTCATAGATACCAGACTCGATCATATTCGTGCGAGTCGAAAACACCACTTACAATTGTCACGGAACCTCAGACGCTCCTTTTGCCCTCATGTAGGCAAGCACTAGTCGGAATCATATTCGATATTCATCAGACCATCGAGATGTTGCTGTAGCATAGCTCTGTCCAACCGAGTCCCCTTGGTAACAGGTGGCTGTCTCATACACGTTGTAGCACAGAGGCCACATAAGGCAGGACCGCACTGCACACAAAGGCAACACGTGAACAGGAATGCCACAACGACTCCGATGATCATCAGAATCTTCCAACCCCAAGTCGACATTAGGCCCCAAAACCACCCAAGTAGCGTCCAATCCCCTACATCCACGTGTATGGATTCGGAGATCTTATGCAACTTCGAGATGGCTTGATAGACAGTCGGAGCATTATCAGGAATGAAAATACAGCAGCTCGAATGGATCACCTTACATACCCCACCTCGATCTGCTAAGATCACGTCTAAAACCATACGGTTTTGTAACGTCATAAGCCTATCCGCCTGAAGTTCAGTGGTAATATTACCAAGGGCACTGGCAGTAATATTAGCTGTCGATTCTACCACTCGAGTCAACTGTCTCAGGTTCCTACTATTAACCATAGGTCCCCAAAACGGGAGGAAACCCTTGAAAAAGTCTCCTGCCTCTTGACAGGCAGTATCCTCTTCGCTAATTACGCCTCTCACAACTCTAGTCTTGTGATAATCTGCATCTACAGTGAACGTCGGAGGCAACAAGTTTGCGATGAAACATGAGCCCATGAAGTCAGAGGGCAACCATGCATATGCACGATCATGACAGATAAAGTAGGTACCCTTGGCAGCCAGGAACACAGGGGACGAGACCATGGGCAGAATGTAATTTTCAGTGCAAGCACTCTCTCCAAGTCGGGCTTTCGATCTTCGGCCGCGACCTATTAGACAAAAATTACCAATGTGGGGTACGACCCATATCGGAGGCGAGCTTTTAAGCTGCTTTTCACTGGTGAACACACTATATTCGCCTCTACTTAGGACCCTATAGGCTTGTACCTCTTCTTCAGGAATAAGCGAGGGATCATAGATATCGCTATCTAAATCCTCTATTGCTATAGACAAAGGATTTTGGTACGAGGTAGGACCAGAGTAGGGGGAACGTGGTTCTCGAATGGGGTGGAAACCCAGTGCGCTACGAAACATTGTCTGAAATGCTCGAGCAGACCCTTGGGAACTATACGGTAACACCAGATATGGAATTCCCTTATCCGTAGTATGTGGCATCAACCCACACACCCAACAATTAGTAGTGTTAACCACTAATGATGCTGATGAAGGAGCTGAATAAAGGAATTGTTGCGGAATTCTGCACGTCTAGCCTGCTCGTGTTCAGGTAAGATATGAAAAGAATGAGGAGAAGCAGTGGAGGTAAGTTTAGGTTCAGGGGTAGGAGTAGGTGTAGCAGAAGGTAAGAAGTAAGACATCGTGTAATACACCCCACCCGCCAATAATGCAGAAACAGTCAAAAACAATACGAATATTTGGAATATAAAACATTTGGCACGACTGAGTTGCTGCAGCTTGAATCTTTGTGCTTGAGCTCCTTCCAAGTCCGTCAGCTTCGAAAACGCCATTCCCTACGACCGTCCGCAACGTTTCTTGACGCACTTCGTTCTGTGTAGCAGCAGTCAATCCCTAGGAGTTCCCAGGAACCGACGGTCTTTAACCTAGCGTCAAGACCTACTAACCAGAAGGAAGTACGCGCGCGGCCCTACGGCCTTTATTTCACAAGTGTATATGCAAAAACAATGTCTCTCAGCTGTGGAAGCAAAAAGTGTAAGGAACGAAGCTCAATGAATATATATACAAAATAATTACAATGATACGAATGTTCAAACTGATCGTGGAAAACGGGATAATGCAATTATCAAGGGACAGAACAGGATCTTTTATTAGTCTCTAGTACTGGATCGCAAAAAGTATCGGGTTTTCCCAGGACGTGTCTGTTCGTCAAACAAAGGATCCGTTGAAGGGACAACGTCCTGTCGATCAGCTGAATGTTTTGGTCTTGAGTCTTTTGCTGACAAATGTTCAACAGTGTCTCTCTGCTGCACTGAGGATTCTCCGACAGGTTGTGCGTCACTGAAAGGTACAAACGCCGGCAATCCTTCGGTTTCAGTTGATGCAATGCCTTTCCTCACCCACGAGTCTGCTGGCAACGGGATAGGGACTTTCTTTGTATGGGTGGCATGCACCCAATTCTTCCGCCCCTCAAGACGAACTGCAGTTCTCGTGGCAAGGAGGACCTGGTAGGGTCCAGTGAACCTGGGATCCAAGTTGTTCTTGCGCGAAAAGTTGCGCGTCACCACCCAATCTCCGGGCTGGAGCTGGTGGCCTGGACCCTCCGTCTGCGTCGGCAATGCTTCGTGAACCTGTTGGTGAATTAACCTCAGTTTAGCAGTCAAGTCATGAAGATAATCGATCAACATTGGATACTCAAGATCACAAAAAGTACCTGGCCTAGGAACCCCCCAAACATTCGCAGGACAACCGAACACTATTTCATAGGGACTAAGCCCTACTCGGGAGTGTACAGTCGCCCTTGTTGACAGTAATGCTAAGGGTAAAGCGTCAGGCCACGAGAGACCAGTCGTAGCCTGAATCTTTGCTAGTTTTAGTTTAAGAGTGCCATTGTATCCTTCAACCAAACCAGCTGACTGGGGATGATTGGCGCTGTGGAATTTCTGATTAATTCCAAGGCCCTTACACACACTCTTCATCACACTCCCCACAAACTCACTTCCGTTATCTGACCACACGATTCTAGGCATTCCATACCGAGGAAAATATTCCTTCAGTAGGATTTTCGCAGTAGACAAAGTAGTGTTGTCTTTGAGAGGATAGGCCTCGATCCATCGGGAGAATGCGCAAACCACAACTAAAACGTATTTCAGGTTATTGCATCTCTCCATATGGATGAAGTCCAATTGAATCACCTCAAAGGGACATGAAGGGGGAGCAAAACTACCAGGGGGAGTTGGGGTTCCCTTACCAGGATTGTATAACATACACACCATACAATTCTTGACCAATCGTTCAGCACATTTTGTAATACCATCATTCTTCCACACAGGGGACAACAACTTACAAATACCTTTCGCACTAATATGTGCTAACCCATGCGCCATTGTCGCAACGGCCAGCACATACGCATCCGGTAACATCCATCTTTTCTGTTCCGATAAATCAATCCAACAACCATTCGCATCCAACTTTCCCGTACTTTCTTTCCACTTCGTCTTTTCAGTCTCGGTGGCCTCATTCTGAATTGCTTTCACACTCTCGATAGTGTCCTCACACATACTCGATTCTATAGGCCACCTAACCGAACTCGTCACATACATTCGAGTGCTAAGGTTCCGGCCAGTCTCCTTAGCAGTCTCATCCGCAAACGCATTACCACGACCCACATCATCCGTCACCTTACGATGCGCACTACATTTGACAATCGCCACTTGCTTAGGCAATGTAAGTGCATCCAAAAGATCATTCACAAGCTGACCATGCTGAATCTTCGTACCATGCGATGTTAGAAAACCTCTCTCTCTCCACAAACGTCCAAAACTATGTGCGACGCCAAATGCATATTGGCTGTCGGTAAACACATTCACACGTTTCCCTTTCGCTAACACACACGCTCTAGTGAGAGCGATCAGCTCTGCAGCTTGGGCAGAATTCTGATTTAATCTTGCAGTCTCAACAACAGTATTCAACGTTACAACAGCATAAGCAGTAGTCACATCACCATTCGGCAACTTGAAACATGAATCATCCACATACAGTGTACCATCTGGGTCTTCCAATGGGGTGTTTTTAAGGTCCACTCGACCTTTCGTTTCCTCCTCTGTCCTCAAATAACAATCGTGTTCTGTTATTTCATCTGACTCTGAGCTAATTGGTAACAAAGTTGCCGGGTTCAGAACATTACAACGTTTTATTTGAATGTGGCTTGCCAACAGCGTCAACTCGTACCCAGACAACCTTGCACTGGTCAAGTGCTGAGTTTTCGTACGATTTAAAAGAGTATCGACTGCATGCGGAACCATCACCGTAAGCATATTATCCATGACCAATCCTGCTGATTGTCGGATAGAGACCGCGGCTGCCGCTGTTGCTCTCAAACAACTCGGCAATGCTCTAGCTACCGGGTCCAAGGTCGAGGAAAAATATGCACATGGACGTTGCTTTCCACCAAAAGGTTGCGTTAAGACACTCAAAGCACAACCTTCTCTCTCGTGAACATATAATGTAAACGGCTTGCTATAGTCAGGAGTACCTAACACAGGAGCCGAACACAATGAATCACGTAATTCAGAAAAACTTTTCTGACATTCCTCCGTCCATGGTAAAGGAGTCGAAACATCCTTGCACGTAAGAGCCACTAATGGTTTCGCTAGCAATGAAAAATTAGGAATCCATTGCCTGCAGTACGACGTGATACCTAAAAAGGCACGCACATCTCTTTGGGTTGTTGGCACAGCCATTCGCGCAATCGCTGCAATTCTCTCTGGGGTCAACCGCCTTCCCTCCTTTGACAATAAGTGACCTAGATAGGTTACTTCTTGACAACAATATTGGAGTTTAGAAGGTGACACCTTGTGATTTAACTCGCAGAGATGTTGCAGCAACGACACCGTAGCAATTTTGCAAATGTCCTGAGTATCTGCAGCTACCAATAGGTCATCGACGTATTGGATTAAGGCCGCACCAGCCGGCAACCGAAACGCATCCAGTTGACCCTTCAAGGCTTGACTGTAAATCGATGGACTTTCACAGTAGCCCTGAGGAGCGCGTTTAAACCGGAAGCTGCGTCCACCAAGAGAGAAACTGAAAAGGTCTCTGCTCTCTTCTGCAATCGGGATGCTGAAGAACGCATTCTTCAAGTCAATCACCGAAAACCATGATGCAGAAGCTGGAATCAGAGTCAGTAGCGCCGTGATGTCAGGCACAACGGGGAATTGAGGAACCACAATTTTATTTACTTCCCGTAAATCGATAACAAAACGATAAACAGGCGGTTTTGAAGGATCAGTACGTTTAAGAATGGGTAGTACAGGGCTGTTGCACACGTTTCCCCGTGTTTCCTCAATAACGTCTTTCTCGATCAAATCATAGATGATCGCTAACAGCGCTCGTTCACCATCAAGAGAGATACGATACTGGGGAATACGTGGCAACCGCACATTAGATTTCAACTGAACAACATAAGGTGAGATATCAAGTAGGCCCACATCGTTGGGACCTGTTGCCCACAAAGACGCAGGAAGAGAACTCAATTCCGGTGGAAGCTTATCGAGAGACAAGTATATGGGAGAGACAACCCTCTCTCCCAACGTAAGCTTTACACCCGCAGGAGACCAATACAAAGTCGCATACAAACGTTTAAGCAAATCCAGGCCCAAAAGATTTTCACCACAACCCGTGGTTAAAATCAACGGAGCTTCTAGCTCACAAGGCCCAATTGTAAGGGGCAAAGGGCGCGAAACTGGATTGCTAACAGGGGCGCCAGAGAATCCAACGGAAACATTTGTTAAGCCAGACAAAGGTGCGCCAGGGAGTTTCGAATGCTTAATGGAACTTTTCGCTGCACCAGTGTCCAACAGAAAAGGCTCAACGACGCCCGATGTAGCAACTGCGACGTAAGGCCCTCTCTGAACAACCGGAACTGATACCACTCCCTCTCCTTCTCTTTGGCTGTCCTAGTAAGTACTGTCGTCAGTTCCCTGATCGACGTAATAATCGTCTACATTGTACTGCGCAGATCGTCCTTGCGACGATCCACGTTGATCAAAACAATTATCGGAATTTGATGAGTTATCTAAGCGATCGTTCTGAGCACCACGACCTCTACCACGTGGTGTCTGCTGTGAACCACCACGACCTCCTCTAGATGAATTACCACTATTACGTTCATTTAAAACAGGACAATTGAATTTGATATGACCCTCTTGTCTACAATAAGCACATTGATTGTACCCCAACGATGATCTTTGCGAAGAGGAGTCATTACGAGATTGTGATCTGTTCGATTGCGGCTGTGATCTATTTTGTTGGGATGCATTCTGATTTGAACGCGGAGGATACGCCTGCTGAAGCAACACTTTAGTTTTAAGCTCTTTCGTCTTTTTATCAGCACGGTCGTTCTCTTCTTTCTCTCTGTTCTCATAATATTGTGACGTGGCCAATATCTGAGCTGAAGTAGAAACGGCCCATGCACTTTCTGAATTCTTTAATTTATTGCTCAAATCGGGCAATAAGTTCGAAACAAATTTATCCACGAGCAACCTGTGACCACCCTCAGTGCTCATATCCTGACCACTATGATCAATGAATGCCTCCTCAAACCTCGTAAAGAAGTCGGAGACACTCTCGTCCTTTTTCTGTTTACAAGCTGACAATTTGTCCCAATTCACTCTCATAGCTGGCATTAGAGTTTTCATTAACGTGATTATTCTTTGAGGGACAGCAGCAATCAACTGTTCAGGCTTAGCACCACCAACTTGCAACCCATCCGCCGCTATAATGGCCGCCCAATCACCACCTAATTCGTTTGCGTGATTCTCCTGACGAATCTTAGCCCATACCGGTTGCGGTACAACATTGCCAAACAGCATATCAATATCGGCAAGATTCATTATCGTAGCATCTACGAGCTGCGATAATTCCTTATAATACCCTGCAGGATTTTTGCGAGGGTCAGGCAAAGATTGCTTTACCTGTAACACTTCTGATCGCTTCCACGGAAGATGTATCCATACTCTCTGAAAATACGGCAGGATAGGTGGAACGTGAGCAGCATCACCTGGCATCCACACGGGTGGAACTTCACGCATAGGAAACTGACCAGACTCATCTGGCAGTCTTTCGACATCCTCAACAAACAAGGCTTGAGGTATAGGAGTGGGACGAAAAGATAGCAACCGTTCAACAGCACGTCGAACATTGGTATCCACTATCAGTCCAGCCGAGAACTGAAGTTGTAGATCAGACAAAGCGGTCAGCACCTCATCAGGTGCGTCGGCCGATATCTGATCACGAAGGACCTTACACATTTCCTCGAACACAAATCTTTGGGTTGGTATATTGAATTGACAAAACGTGTCGAGTACAATACGTGGTGGATTTCTAAGGGGGTGCGTCATCCAACCCATCGCCATATTATATAGCGAAGCACGTTCCCTATTACCAGGAAGCTGACTACGTCTCTGAGGACCATCTGAACCAGCGGACCCAAGAACAGGCCCTAGCGAATGAAAGAAACTAGCCGCAAGAGGAGAATTACGACTACGAGTAGAGGGAGAAGTATAGGACACAGGACTAACAAGTGAAGGAGTAGAGACAGAAACAACAGCAGGGGTTAACAGAGCAGGAGTAGTAGCGTGAGCAGGAGTATGCGGAAGCGGAGGAGCAGTAGGAATAGCAACAGCCAAAGGAGCAGGAACAGTCGGAAGAACGGGTGCAGGTTGAGGAACAGGCAAAGGAAGAATAGGTGCAGGAACAGGTACAGGGGGAATCACAGGGGCTGTGGTACCCTGTACGTACAGAGGTGGCGATTTCATAAGATAGGACATTAAAGGATCCTCAACTGCCTCTTCCTTCTTTTCCGACTCCGTAGGCAAAGTAGGATAGCATTTATCTATAGTCATACGCTGTAATCTGTCAAACACTTCCTTTTCCTTAACCTCCTTATCATGCTGGAACTGCTCTGCTTTCTTTACAATGGTAGCAACATTATCTCTCTGATTTCGTTTAGTCTGTCTGATTTCTTTCTGTCGGGCTTCTTTACGCCACAACCGAAAGGCATCAAACATGGCCGGCCTTGACTTTTTCTCGAACAATTTAGCCTCTAGGTTATCTAAGATCGGGGCCTCGAAGCTACCATGTGGTGGCCAGCGAAGGTCACCGTCCTTCTTCGTGTATTTGATCCAGTATTCATTAAAAGTAATCGGGCCTAGCCCATGTTTACTGTACAGTTCATAAGTCGGAGTTCCAACCGGAGGTATCGGGCACGAGTCCTCCAGTCGGGAATCCACACCACAAGGTCTGAAACAACTGAACAAAGTACTACGACCAGGCATCTTGCACACTAGCCGAGTTTCACAAACTTCAAGGGTTACGGGATTTACCAAGTCCCAGCAAAGAACAAAAACCCTCGGTTTTTGGCGTCTGCAGTCGTCAAATAACACAACAAAGTACGCTAGCAAAGTGTCACCGACAAAAACACTCACACAGCGTCAGCAACAAAAACACTCGCTAAAGTGTCAACAACTAAGAACTCTGGGAGCGACCCACAAATACTTAACTCAAAGATCGATGGCGTCTCCAGGAAGGCCCGTCAATCGTCTCGCTATACCAAGGTCTACGCCAGGCGCCAAAACAGGTCTACAGTCAGGGCAGCAGTCCGTCGCAGCCGTCAGGAGGCGGGAATCTTCGCGGGAAAAGTCTTCGGGCCACTTATTTCGACAACAGGATCGATGAAGCGGAGTGCACCTTCCCTCGGAGATTTCACACGAAGTTCCTCACGATCGTCGGGCTTGGACCGGTACCACTGATGCAGCCCCACGTTGGGCGCCAACTGAAGGACTGGGTTCTTTAAGACCCAGCGGTGCCAGGGCACAACACCTGAAACCTTCGTGGGTAACCTGCTCCGGCGTACGAATGACAGAGACACGGGACACTTCCTTCGGCGTCAAAGATTCAAGGTTTATTTACTGCAGGGAACACAGAAGTCACGACAAGTACAACACGTGCAACTTGGGGAGACTGCTTCAAATTGGTTCTGTGGATCGCTCCTTTTATACAAAATTTACCCATAGGACAACATGGTACACAAAGGTTTACAACCCGGTTCCCACAATTATCCCCCAGAGGGGTCGCTTTGGTCACTTTGATACACATAAAGTCCGGAACATAAGTGCGGAAACATTTGGCGGTTCCCAACTGTAAAAACCCATCTTCCCAACATTAGTGCATTCCAATCGGTAGTAAAACAGATCGAAAATAGGAACAAAGACAGGTGCGGAGGAAGATGGAGACAGTGGGGAGATCGGAAAGGGTGTAAAAGGGGAGGTATCGGGAAACACGAGATACAGGCATCAAAGGGACGTGCCTAATGAGATGCACGGCTGAGACAATAAACCGGCACGGCGAGATGAGCCTCGAGCGGGGCCATCTGCCTTACAGTATCATCCCCCTCGTCATAAAGACACTTACAAAGAACATGTGTCTTCCGTAAATATCTTGGGAGTCCCAGGGTCGCGAAGCGGACATCGTCCGTTCGCTGGCTACTTGAGGGCAAGAGACAAAATGGATGCCGTATCTAAGATGGAACCCGTGGGTACAGACGAAAAACCCACATAACAAACGAACGGTTTAAGTTAGCACAGCGAAACTGCGCACACTTACTGAACTCGTCATTTGCTGTTCATAGATACCAGACTCGATCATATTCGTGCGAGTCGAAAACACCACTTACAATTGTCACGGAACCTCACCGGTGGCTGGGGGAATCCACGAGGGCTTGGAGCGGCAGAGCGGCAACCGGAGGCTTGACAACGTGTCCGGCTGCACGCAGCAGTTAGCTGCGGCCGCGCCACAGCACTCCGCTGGGCCGTTAGAATTGTTGCAGCAGCAGGAGCAAGCAGAGTCGCCGCCTCAGCCCAGCGGGAGGTGACTGAGTAACTGAACACCAGCGCGGTTGGAGCCTCCACATGGAAAGCAGCGTAACGAAAAGCCACTGCGGTAAGGGGCACCAGGCAGAGCATAATTATCAGTGACCCCGATCTGGGAGGCTGGCTGAACTGCATGAGTTGTATTTCATTTGTGGAGCGCCACCCCAAGCGCCTGCGTTAGTGCCACATTTTCACTGAATTGGTGGTGATTGGCGCATATAAGGATGGCAGCACCCAGGCTCAAGCCTGTAGTTCGTTTCCAGCCAGTTGGTGGGAGGCCTGTAACAGGACATTAGACTAAAGAGGGCTGCTTTGCAAAAAACCCTCACTTGCCCAAGTACAAAAGCAGCTCCTTCTTTTGGTGCATCCTAGGGCGGCAGCACCCCGCCACGAGCAATGGCTGAGGGCCAGCCAGAGACCTCGCCGAGCTGTTGAGGCACATCAGGGAGGTGTCAGCAGTCCATGGCAGCGACTGGTTACACCCACACCTGGGTCAGACAGGAGGCGATGGGACAGGGGCCCAGGAGGAGGACAACGCTGATCCACCGTCACCTAGGAAACACAAGACCGCAGCCCCCAGACGAGCCCAACTGAAAACCCCAAGGAAGAAACCACAGAAGAGAGAGCGGCCACCCGGGGACGCAGCGGCGAGGACAAGCGAGCAAGGCGGGGCAGTAAGCAGAGTGGCAAGCGGTGAGCATATTACCACAATTGTTCAAGAATGTTTTAAATCAATGGCCCCCCTGTTATTTAAGGGTCTAGGGCAGGGGGCGGAGGAACAAGGGGAGCAGCGCACTGAAGAGACATCAGGTATGCCTTGGCACCTATTAGACCCAGGTTGGGCGCGACAGTCTAGACTGCAGGGGCAGGCGACGCAGGGCGCCCAGTGCGACCGGGGTCCCCAGTGGCGGCATGGGGGTACACGGGGAACACAAGCAGCCCAACACAGGAGGCGGCTGCCACAGATGCATACACTAGGCCATCCCGGGTCCCGCTTCCTTGACCACAAGAGCCACCGTTTTAGCAAGCCTTATTCCTTTGGCAGTCAAAGGATATGGCGAAAATAATTTATAGACATTTTCACCCTGCTAGAGATTCAGCTGGAGGGGTTGGACCTCACAGCATGTGACAAGAAAGAGGAGGATAGAAGCGAAAGGCGCAGCGCAAGGAAAGAAAGGAATTTCGATAATTGGCTGGATGCCTTTAGAATTATGGCATGCATCATTCCTGAGCTGTGCAGCAGACTTCTGGCTTTATGAGGCCAACATTCACTGAGCCCAAAGGCAGTTTCCCGGGGACTCATGGCTCGAATATGACAAAGGTTTCAGGCTTGAGATGGAATGGAATGAGGAGGACGTATCTGGCTTTATACACAAAATACTGGTGGCCAAAGAGGTAAAGGCATGGGCAGGGAGAAGGGACCAGTCCTTTCGGAGCTCCCAGCCCAACGGGGGTGGTGGGCAAAGGCTTTCACAGAGTGAAGCACGGCACAGGGAAACTCCCAGCCACTAATGGGAACACGGCAATTTGCTGGAAATATGATGCCGGAGACTGCTCATGGGGTACAGGTTGCAAATTTCAACACACATGTTCCAACAGTGGGGGCGGGCACCCAGCTTTGGGGTGCCGGGGCAAGCAGGAGCCCAAAGGAGACAGAAAGGATAAGAAAAGAAAACACTTGCGAAAGGGGGCTAGTGGGGGGTAGGGGCACAGGGGCTACAAGAATGTCCGCTAGCCAGGTCCCCGATTAACACACAGCAGCAGCGCAGACTGGCGAACAAATACTCTAACAAAGCAGACGCAATAGTTCTAGTTGAAGGTTTTGAGGAAGGCTTTGTGATTCCATTCACAGGCCCACTACCACTTGGGAGGGCAAACAACCTGAAATCTGCACTACAACACCCAGGAGTGGTGCGCACCAAGATCAACAAAGAGAAGTCATTAGGCAGGGTAGAGGGCCCCCTTCCACCACATCTTGAAGAAGGGCCTGGTCATCTCCCCTCTGGGGGTGGTCCCTAAGAAGGAACCGGGGGAATTTAGACTCTTCCACCATCTCTCATTTTCCGAGGGCACTTCAGTCAATGATGGGTTAAGTGCAGAGGCTTGCTCTGTGGGATATGCATTGGTAGACGATGCAATTGACCTGGTAAAATCAACAGGGCATCGGGCGCTTCGTGGAGCAGGGGAGAGCGGTGCACGGAAGCTGATTTTTGACCCACACCTAGGAATCCGCAGTGTCGCAGTGCTGGACAGCAACAAAAGCAGTACCGGAAATTGGTACAATGGTTGGCAAAGGAGACACCGACAGGGCGGTGTGTAGAAGGAGGGCCACTCACTTTTGGATGTCGCACGGCAGGGTGAGGTGGCCGGGCCAAGAACGGGAGTAGCAAAAGGAGACGGCACTCGCAGCCCAGACGCGGTCGGACGGCAGGGCACAAAAAGGTAGCGAGTTGGGGGCCTAACTCCGGGAGAGAAGCTACCCCTCCCTACACGCAGAGGGCGTGGGCGACCAACCAAATGGTGGTCCTGGAAGTAACATGGCAAATAGGATTACCAAGGACTAACAAAGGACTGGTTTGGCGGGCCATTTACGAACTGAATGTACCACAAGATAATCTACACAGTATGATGATGACATGCATGATTTATGACCACATATGACAGTTCGCAAATGAACAAATGTAACCACGTATCATGCTAAATGATGACCAGACAACCAGTCCATGTTTAACCCTAATAAAACTGCGGGCAACAACGACCACAACATATACAAATCCTTGTTGGCTAATTTTATTGGGATACCAGGGAGGCAGGGTTGGAGAGTACCTCTCCCACGGAATGGGCGCAGTGCGGGGGTTATTGATGCAAGCGTGGGGGGAGGATACGGCCTAACTCACATACCAGCAACATCAAGGGGCCCGCAGCCAGGATTATATCCCCCTTGCACTGATCTGCTGAACACCGCTGCCCCTGAAGCATCCGCACCGCTTCGGCAACCACTGAGGGGCCGACCAGGGCCTGCCGACCTGGTGAACTGCCTTCCTGCCTGCTCCCGGCATGCCGCCATCAGCCTGCAGTGGCCTTGCAGCGACTGGGGCTCCCACACCTGAACAGATCTCCATAAACAGAGGTGAGTGTGGCGCGTGACTCTCTCTGTAACATCCAGACTCACTACTCTGCAACAGCCACATACGTCACACGGACCAAGAAGCCAGGCATACCAATTGTCCCCTACATTAGACTTTGGGACACCTGTATCAATGCATTGTACATAAAAAGGATATTGGCCACTATTGAGGCAAACATTGTGAGTGTGACTTCCCTTCTACATGCTACCTCATGGTCATGCCCCGGTGTTGAAAGGAATGGCACTGGCTGACCTAATGATAACTTCTACGCTTTTTAAACACACTGATATACAATGGCAGGGTGTACAATGCCGCACCACTGCCTGTGTTATACAAAATAAGTTGGAAACCCAATTGTTGTTTCCTAAATGTCTCATACAATATGCTCACCTCTAAAGACCCGCCACCGTTGGTGGTCCTAAATATAACATATAAACACACAAAGAATAAGAGAGGCACATATACAAAGATTTCTGAAGCACAGTCATTGGGTTAATCCATAGGTCAGAGATGTCAGACAAAAAATTTTCTTAGTGTTGTTGTGAACCCTTGTATTCATCATTTGGATAGTAAAAACGAATTATGCAACGCCGCCAACGCGTTTCACCCATGCAGGCTTCTTCAGGGCGAATTGTAAACTAATAAAGTCGAGGGTATTGACCCGAACAAAAGAATGATACTTAGTTCCAATTCGTAGTGCAAAACACACAATATCAATGATGGCAACAAAAACATAGAGTTCAAGGATCGTAGTATCAGGAACTAGAGCGCATTACATGTCGCGCTATACAGCAATAGGCTCATTGCGGCGGCGAAGCTTCCCTTCCACGTCCCTTTCCCTAATTGCTGTGAACACTCCCGGCTGCACATTGTCCCTGTGAGCACTGGTGTCACACTGGCCTGCTCAAACTGATAGTCTGCATAAACACTCAGAGGCACGCTTATGCCATTACTTCACACAGCAGACTAATTTGTGCGCCCTACTACTTTGTGTTGGCCTTATCCACACGCCTTTCTGTTTTCTACACAGGATATATGCAGATAACAATCCCAGGCTTTCTAACTGAACACTGTAAACCTGAGGCACCAGTTATCTAACACCTGAAGATCTAATCTGGTCCTCTGATACAATCCACTGTTGCTTCCAACTGTGAAGGGGCGAACCGGCTTTCACCATTGTCTGGCCGATCGTGGCTGCGTGGGCTGTGCATCATCTGGTGTGCAAGCGGGCCCTGTTTATCACTATATCTACCTTGACTACGCCACTATCCAGTGATGATTTAACTAAATGCAGTGTCAACACTGTACTCCATTATCACTCTACAATTGCAGAACTAGGTACCCCTAACATACGATATTGCTACTGGGACCTATAGGTGAGCTGCTTGTACTGTTGTGTGATGCCATTGCCTCTGACATAAGCAAGCAGGCTCATCCTCATCACCCCTGGACATCCCAGCAACACCAAGCTGACAAGCCAACTCATGGGTCTCCTGTGATCCAATGCCATGGGCGTTCCCTCATGTCAATCTGCTGTCTCCGTAACCATGTCTGACATGACACACCCTCCTGTTCCCTCCAGCGGCACCCCAGCACTCAAGGAAAAGTTGGACATTGATTAATTGATTGATTGAAGACTAGGCTGAGAAGCGGGCCATACTCTCTAGCTCGCCGGCCAGATTAGCAGCTCTGCACTTTTAATTTACAAAAACTGCACTTTAAACGTCTTAGGGGGTGAATTGGAGCTTATCATTCACGGGGCGATTATTTTAACATTTGTATAGATTTTAAATATACTCTTGTACTTATGCTGTGATTTTAATATTGCATACGCCACCTACCCCTGAGTTGACTCGGCACCCGCAGACTCCTCGGTTCCACCGCCAGTCAGCAGCTGACTGTTCGTAGTGGAGGGAGACTCGGGGACAGCCCGAATTACAGAGCCACTCACCCACTTCCTGATTGTGCCGATTAGAACCGCCATCTTGGTTGGGTGAACGGTCTAGTTGCTCCGCTCTAACCTAGACAGCCGGCAGTATATTTACCGGCAAGGGCGAGGGAGCTCATTGATTAAAGACTAGGCTGAGAAGCGGGCCATACTCTCTAGCTCGCCGGCCAGATTAGCAGCTCTGCACTTTTAATTTACAAAAACTGCACTTTAAACGTCTTAGGGGGTGAATTGGAGCTTATCATTCACGGGGCGATTATTTTAACATTTGTATAGATTTTAAATATACTCTTGTACTTATGCTGTGATTTTAATATTGCATACGCCACCTACCCCTGAGTTGACTCGGCACCCGCAGACTCCTCGGTTCCACCGCCAATCAGCAGCTGACTGTTCGTAGTGGAGGGAGACTCGGGGGACAGCCCGAATTACAGAGCCACTCACCCACTTCCTGATTGTGCCGATTAGAGCCGCCATCTTGGTTGGGTGAGCGGTCTAGTTGCTCCGCTCTAACCTAGACAGCCGGCAGTATATTTACCGGCAAGGGCGAGGGAGCGCATTGATTGAAGACTAGGCTGAGAAGCGGGCCACACTCTCTAGCTCGCCGGCCAGATTAGCAGCTCTGCACTTTTAATTTACAAAAACTGCACTTTAAACGTCTTAGGGGGTGAATTGGAGCTTATCATTCATGGGGCGATTATTTTAACATTTGTATAGATTTTAAATATACTCTTGTACTTATGCTGTGATTTTAATATTGCATACACCACCTACCCCTGAGTTGACTCGGCACCCGCAGACTCCTCGGTTCCACCGCCAGTCAGCAGCTGACTGTTCGTAGTGGAGGGAGACTCGGGGGACAGCCCGAATTACAGAGCCACTCACCCACTTCCTGATTGTACCGATTAGAACCGCCATCTTGGTTGGGTGAGCGGTCTAGTTGCTCCGCTCTAACCTAGACAGCCGGCAGTATATTTACCGGCAAGGGCGAGGGAGCGCAGCGGGCACACGAAGGGCGCACCGAAGACGCGCCTAAGAGAAGCCCGTCTGCGCCGGTCCGCTCCAGGATGTCGCCTTTGGCCAGGGACCCTGGCCAAATCGAGGTAACTAATCTTGTATATACGCAGCTGATGGACCTCAACTCCATACACTTGACCTGTGAAAAAATAGACCCTCACTTGCTGCAGAGTATCACTCGATGTGAATGTGGATATATGCTCCCTAAAATATCAGCCCCACAACTACTCCCGACTACTTCACCGCATGACTCTGTAAGAATAGCACAACTGAATGTAAGATCCCTCGGAAAACACTATTCACAAATACATGATTTAGTCATTGACCACTCCCTTGACATTCTATTTATCACTGAAACATGGATGCAAGATGAGACAATATCTGTAGCTAATTTGGCCACTCCCACAGGCTATACCATCCACTCCTTAAACAGACAAACTAGAGGAGGTGGGATAGCGGTTATGACCAGATCCCATCTCGAATGCACATTTACCAAATTAAAAATTGCGGGTTGCGAGAGCGCTCGCTACACTATTAAAAAAAAACCGCACTTGTCCTTCTCAGGTATTCTAATTTATAGACCGCCGGGAAATGAAAGTAACTCTGTAAAAGCATTATTGGAGACAGTCTGTTCATTGGCAGCCGGGACGGCAAATTTCAATATTCTCGGAGACCTGAATATACATTTTGATCGCAGCAATGAGGCAAAAATAACCAATCTGCTTGCAGATTTAGCAGGGTTTCAACTCAGGCAGTTGGTCCAGGGAGCAACTCACAATGGAGGACATCTCCTGGACCCTATTTTTACAAACATAGAAGAAGCTGAGGTGTCCTTGCCCATACCTATGACATGGACGGACCACATGTTAACCATTATGTCCATTCCCAGCCGGGCTAAATCCCAGCCCAGACCAACCCACAAGGTGTACAAGCGACTTTGGAGGAAATTACGGCTAGAAGACTTTGCTAACCTGCTCAAAAAACTCCCGCTAACCTACCCCAAAGACACTAATCAATGTTACGAAAATTACTGCAATTGGATAACCCAGGCCCTAGATATAGTGATCCCAAAATCTTGGATCCAAGCACGCGCTAAAGAGTCGAGCCCCTGGTTTGACGAAGAGCTACTAGCCCTGAAAAAAAGCTGCAAAATAGCGGAACGTAAATGGAGAAAACGGTACGATCCCAACTTAAAGGCCCAATACAGCGAAATCCACAAAAAATACCACAGGCAGATTTGTAAGACACGTGCGACATATTATGCCAATGAACTTAATGCCAGCCCCAACCCTTCCAAAATTATTTTTAAAATCCTGAAAGATCTGAGCGCAAATAAAGTAGAAGTGAATACCTCTACATCACAGATATTTTGCGATAACCTGGCCCTGTTTTTTGTAGAAAAAATTAAGAAAATGTATAATCTATTCCCTGCAAAGCCCACGATTAGTCCTTCAAAAATAGAAATTATATCTGAACTTACTAGCATTCCAGAATTAGACCAGGAAGTCTTTGACAGGCTCTGTCAAAAACTCAAATCAGGTTCGCCTCTAGACCCCCTAAAGCCTGAACATTTCAGGAAAGCAGATGTTACAGTGCTTGAACCTTTGAGAGCCATCATTACTACGTCATTGATGACGTCAGAAATTCCCACTAAATGGAAACAGGCGTGGGTAAATCCCATAATTAAAAAACCCAATTTAGATCCGACAAAACCCGAAAACTACAGGCCTATATCCCTGTTACCATGGCCAGCCAAGGTTACTGAGTCTTACGTAAACACCATCCTAACGGAACACCTCTATGCCAATAACATCTTGGACGCCTCCCAGCATGGTTTCCGTGCAGACCATAGCACAGAGACGGCACTTCTCAGTGTGACAGAACATCTTAGGTCCATTAGAGACTCCGGTCAAATGGCAGCGCTGATCCTGCTCGACCTCAGCGCTGCCTATGATACGGTCTCACACGAGGTGCTTCTGTACAGACTGGAGGCAGCAGGGGTGAAGAGCTCAGCCCTGGCCTGGTTTAAAGCATTTCTGACAGACAGATCTTTTCAGGTAGCTATCCCCCCATTCCTTTCAAAAAAGAGTAACATAATGCAGGGAGTACCCCAGGGTTCAGCGCTCAGCCCCACACTCTTTAATTTGTCCAACCACTAGCTGAGGTCGCCAAGGAGTGGGACCTGTCCATCGTCTCATATGCTGACGATACTCAGCTGGTGGTGACATTGAGTGATCATAACGGAGCAGGAGCGCTGAATTTTAAACATGGCCTCGCTGCAGTAACTGAATGGCTGACGGCCAATTATTTACAACTTAATGCAGACAAAACGGAGGTGCTAATAGTAGGAAAAGATACCAAAGCCTGGGGAAAGGACTGGTGGCCGGAGATTCTTGGCCCTCCCCCTGACCCCAAAACAGAGGTAAAGAACTTGGGGGTGTGGTTAGACTCAGCCCTGAGCTTTGTCGGCCACACCAAAAAAAATTGCTGCCACTAGTTTTGGTATCTTGCGTAACCTGCGACCTATACTAACATTTTTTGACCCCTCCACACGTCAGTTGATTATCCAAGCCACAATCCTTTCTCGCATAGATTATGCCAATTCCTTACTCCTGGGAGCTAATCAAGCGGGAAAAAACGTCTGCAGCGTGTCCAAAACGCGGCAGCACGGGCCCTAACAGGGCTTCCCCGGTTTGAGTCCGTAACCAACACTCTGGTAAAATTGCACTGGCTACCGGTGGAAAAAAGAATCAATTTCAAGGCCCTGTGCTTGGCCTTTAAGATCCTAAAAAAATCTTCATCCCCATGTTATGTCATCTTATAACGCATTACACTCCCAATAGATCTCTCAGATCAGAAGGACAAAACTTGGTCACGATTCCTCGTGTCAGACTCGCCCGCACGGGCGGACGTTCCTTCCAATATATGGCTGCTAAACTATGGAACGCACTACCACTGTGGATTCGAAGCATAAATGACCTTTTATCCTTTAGAAAGGCAATTAAGACCCACTTGTTCTGCTAAGCTGACCCTAAAGCTTGTGGTATGTTGCGCTCTCTCCTGTCTGGTCCAGCGCCGGGACGTCCCTTCGCTGGGGCAGCCGTTGCGCTATATAAGCAGCTGTAACATAACATCACAGTGTGTTGGCGGCTATCGAGAAATCACTCTCACTTGAAAACAAGATTTACACTATCTCAGCCGACCTTCCTTTCCTCCATCCACACTGGTTGGTTTGTTCCTTTAAGTGTGTAATGTTAGACAGTATGGGCACACGCATGTTGCTGCTCTGACCAAATTGTATTACATGTTTGCAACTCATGGTTCCATTACTTGTGTTATTGTTTGGTTTTCTTGTCCTTCCCCAGCCGACATGCACAACACGCCAGGTCTGGTATTTGCTTTATTTGACGAGGCCAGGCTTCGTCACATGCCCCAACCATCTTCATGCCTGGCACTAATGTGATTACATGGAACTGTCGGAGCATGCAAAGCCCATCAGGTATGCTGTGTATTCCTACCTCTGCAGTTGCAATACCCTCAGTTCTTATTTGCAAGAATCACATTTGATCACAACTGAGGCTAACAAGCTGAAAAGGCGCTGGCGAGGGGAGTACACTCCATTAATTTCTCGACATATGCAAGGGGGGAGTATTGATGTGGATTAAGGCGGGTATTCGTTTTCAGGCAAAAGATACCAGGGTTGACCCAGGTGGATGATATGTCCTAATCAAGGGCAGACTAGACGGCCAACAAATTGTAATTAATTGGAGGCATATATGCAGCTACACAGACCATATATAATCCTAACAAAGTTCCAAGAAGCAATTGACATCAAAGTACAATACTCACAAAAAATTACAATTTAGAAACAGAGCAGTTCATAAATCAACGACTGAATAACAAAGAATTAATAAGAAAAAAGGGAGAAGTGAAGGGAGACCCATATACAATAATAATTTCAGAAAAAATATGACAGATTTATTACAATTTATAAATATTAAAACATTTGAGACAGTGGCGCTTAATACAATGTGCTGGTACAAAACAATGTATATTACAGACCAAACAAGTGGCAAACGAAAAAATACACCTCACAAGAAAGGAACAACATAGAACAAAATAATGTGTCCTTCGTTTGTTTTATGGCCACAATGCGTTGACGGCGTTTCGACCTCCGTAGAATTACATGGTCACCATCAGGACTGGGAAATAAATTGAGCGTACAAAGATTCTATTTTAAATAACACTCCAAACCTATCTTGCTTGCATGGGTTGGAATGAAGTTCCAAAATTTACATTAAAATGGAGGAAGGGCAGGCATGAGGTTAAGCTGTCAAGGACATATAGAAAATTTCCAAGCTGGCTGCATCTGTCCATACAGTTTAACAGACCATGCTAGACAACAGGTGAACAAATCACCAAGGTGATTCAATGCTACAATGGCCAAAACTCGACCCAGTTCGGCATCTTGATTTTGCTGCCTCAACTGGGACGAGTTTTGCCCATTTTGGCATTGGGTACAGATTAATTAGTCTAGTTAAACTCCTTTACACTTTCCCATTGACACACGAATAGACTGGTGCCCTTGTCTCTGAGCCCACTCTGGTTGCGAGAGGCACACTCTAAGGCAGCCCCCTTTACCCTTTTATTTTTTCAGAAGCCATCAAACTGTTGGCATTAGCACTCTGTGCCGGTAACCACACCTGGGGAATAACACTTGGAGATGACCTTCTTTTATACCTTAATACCTTAGGGATGTCAAGGTGATAAATGACATCTTAGACTCCATTTAATTTTTAACACTTTGCGGGCCTGTCGGGTCTGAAAGGTCAACTGGACCAAATCCTGCCTCATCCCATTCAACCTCACAGTGTCAGACC
This sequence comes from Lissotriton vulgaris, assembly GCF_964263255.1. Classification (NCBI taxonomy): domain Eukaryota; kingdom Metazoa; phylum Chordata; class Amphibia; order Caudata; family Salamandridae; genus Lissotriton; species Lissotriton vulgaris. The sequence continues at coordinate 1,085,868,498 of NC_141685.1, read as the reverse complement.
CAGCTTCCACACTAAATGATATTCTCCTGCCTTGGCAACCTCACAAGTTTCGATATCTGGGCATTTGCATCTACCATTCACCTACTGACCTCTACGGCTGGAATCTTACCAAGGCACTGACAGTGCATGCTCACTCTTGGTGGCAGGTCACATCACCCTATTTTAAATGATTATGTTACCCCACTTCCTATACTATTTTACTAACCATCCCCTCTATGTTTTAAAGCCCTTTTCACCACAATTGATGGGTTGGTGTGATCACTGATCTGGCACAATACATGCTGCCGAGTGGTGCTGCAGAAACTATATCCGCCCATTGAAAAGGGGGGCTGGCCGACCCCAACTTTGAACAATACTATATGGCCTTTCAACATCAATTGGTAGTGCAATGGATGGCTGGCTTATACCTAACCAATACCACTACTGCATCCCTAGCTTGAGACATGTCAACACTACTTCACTTTCCACCCCTGCACACAGACCCAGATGCCTAGCCCCACACTCCTAAAGGTTGCTTATAGTTGTTACAAATGTTGCCTTTTCATCGTCAAAAACATTCACCCATATATGCCAGCGCTTCCATTACTTGGAATGCAACACAGAGAGCTGATTACATTGCAAGCTGAACTGACCCCTTGGCACACTGCAGGGGTCCATACACTTGGATAATTGTACCGAGGTGGCGGCCTATACCACTGAAGTCTCTGCTAGAGGAAGAGGGACTGCCTCCAGGTCAGTTTCTCCTTTATAATTCACTGGTAGGAGTAGTGGGGAATAGGTGTGGTGACATACAGCAAGAATGCCCCATGTATCGTATCTCACCATACAATATCTACATGTCATGGGAGCAGGCACGCACTTGACCCACTGGTTCGCTGATTACCTACGCACACACACATCTTGATCACTTCTCACCATGTGCCACCATTGGGAAGCAGATCTTGGCCACCCATGTACGTATAAGGAACGGGACATAGCTCTGGAGAGCCCCACTTGCATTCCATGCAATGCACGCTTCCACCTCATGCAACACTATATCCTCAACAGAGCTTATCTCACCCCACATAAGATTAATCAGTATTTTCAACGCACTGATACCGCCTGTCCCTGATGCCGTTTCATCAACGCTGACAACTTACACATGCTATGGGCTTACCCATCCTTACACTCCTATTGGCACAAGATCACAGCCTGTCTAGTACAATGTACTAAGCACCCAGTGGTTTGCATCTGGGATATATGAGTATTGGGACTGCACAGATACAAAATAAACGCAGAGCTACAGACCGGTTTCTTGACTACTTTCTGTCCTCTACTATCCAAGTGTCTAATCACACAAAAGTGGAAATCCCCCACTCTCATGGCATGGGAGTGTTCCATGATTGTATGGGCCCAGGCAGTAAGCGTTGCCCTGCACAGTGGAAAACACACAGGGTTTACGTAAATGCCTCTTAGCTAACGGCTGAGATACTATACTAGCAAACTTCCTAACAGCAGCAGATAACTCATAGTGACCTCCCCACCTAAAGTTTGCATGCCTCAGAGACCTTACTGTTGCATGCATTGGCTTTATACAACATGCCTCCTTTACTGAGCCATAGCGTTCCTATGTACCTCCACTCCTATTGTCATACTACGCACATGGTGTCAGACAATTACTCATTGACAATACAGGCGGGTGCGGCTTAGCTCAAAGTTCAGAAGTTTACCAGATTTAATTTTTTTTTTTTTAAACCTATTTTATTGCGTCAATTATCGCATACAATGCAGAGCCCTGTAAACCAGAGATCATCTGCTACAGTTTAAAGTACAACAGATCGGCATTGACATTTTAAGTATATACTTTCCCCTAAGTTAACATGAATAGGAAAAACGGTATTCTGCAAGGAGGGGACATGGAGAACCACGCCTCCGTGTAGCCAGGTGATCCGCGATCCCACCCTGGAGAACGCGAGGGGTATCAGGGCCGAGTGGCGGTTTTCGATGGAAAAGAGCGGGAGCCTGCGGGGGAAGAATTTCATGCACCTATTAATCGGCATGATTAGCCTGAGATGCAAGGCACTAGGCGCTCTACTGTGAGTTCCTTCTCCCCCACTTCTGTGTGCGGTAGGGGAGAACCTGGAGCAACATTGGATCTGGATCCCTGCTATTGCGTTCTATTTTTCAACAATGGCTTGAGCTTGCTTCCTGACTGACCAAACTCGATTGTCGATTATGGAAAGACACCTCCAGCTGGAGGTGAGGCTATTAAAGAGAGGAGCCAGAGCTAAGGAGACAGGAGAGGAGGGGAGGAGGTGAGGAGGAGCTGGGAGGTTTGTGACTGTGCAAGACTGTGGTGGTGATATTGTGTAAACCTGTGCTGAAATAGAAAACGGAGTAAAGCGTAAAGTGGTAGAGAAAAGCAGCATTAATATAGAACTGACAACATATTGAAATATATAACAAAATTGAAGAGGGGAAAAATGGGAAAACCCCAGAAAGATGTGAACACCGTAAACAAACCCAGTAAGCCAGAGGTTGCGGATCGCCTTAAATCAAAAACTCTCCAAGCACGGGTTAAAAAAACGGCACTCCGGGCCACAAAGGACAAGGATAAGGAAACTAATTCCACTTCCTTGGGCCACAATAGCACCTTTGAGAGTTCAGAGGATGAGGAACTCTCCACCACTGCCATTATCACTATTTCTCCATGGGGTGAGGGGCAATCGGGGGCAGCAATATTAATGTCTGATTAGATTATGGCCACATCAGAGCGAGTAGATGCTGTTGTTGTTTCAAATGAGCCGACTAGCCCCCTGCAAGACGGCCCGAGTAAAAAATTAAAGGGAAACAAGGAATTTCCATTGTTTATAAAGAAGACTGCCTTGCAACTTCCACACCCACAATCTTTCTCATCATTTTCTGACTCTGTTGAAATACTCTTAACATGTCCAACACCATTCCGCTAGAGCCAGGTCTGGTTACACCAGGATTCCAAGTCCCTGAAGCTATGAAGGTCAGGTAGCGATGCATCAAAATCTGGAAAAAGCTCGCCTAGTGCAGCCGGAGTAAAATTCAACTCCAGTACATGCCTTGGTAGTGCCCCACACACTTTCAACCTCCCTATCCGCAGCGGGGCAGACGTCGTTCGGGCTCGATCCTTCCCAAGATTCGGCCCAAGATTTGGCCCAAACCGAGGCTTTGACACAGCTTCGGGCCCCTCCACAAATATTGGTTCCCTTGACTGACCCAAAGTCTCCTGAAGGGATTATGGTAGGGGATCTCCCTCCCGCTGCGGACATTCCCCTCGTTTTTTCCAGTCCAAGTAGGGAGTCAGCCGGTGAATTCCAGATGAATATTAAAGATATGTGGAATCTAATCCTGGAGGAAGTTTGTGAGCTGAAGAACACTCAAAAGGCTGAGCTTGCCACTATTAATCTACGATTAGAGAAATTCGAAGAGACAATGTCAAGCTTTCCAATCAGACTCCAGGAGGCTGAAGCAAGGATTTCGGTCCTGGAAGAGCAGATGACTACCGTAATGGAAGATGCTAAAGCAATGGGCAAGAGCAAGAACCTCCTCGAGATCAAACTGGAGGAACTAGAAAATCATTCCCGGAGATCTAACCTCCGGATTGTGGGAATTCCGGAAGGTATTGAGGGCTCCCAAACACTGCAATGGGTCAACTCATTCATTAAACAAAAAGTTATCCCAGAGTTTGAAGGTGATCTTACCATCACAAGGGCTCATCGTGTTCCTGCTCGCCCGTTTCCAATTCTACGTTGCCAAGAACAATCTTGCTAAACTTTGCCGACTATCGGGTAAAAGAGAGAATACTGACTAAAGCTATTCAACAGAGACAGTTCGTTGTGAATGACTCTGTAAAATGTCGTATCTTCTCTGATATGGCTGCTGCGGCGGCTCGTAGGAGAAAGTAATTCGTGAAGATCCTCTACTTATTCAAAGCTAATGGGGCGCAGGCTTCCATTGCCTAGCAGTCTAAATTGAAAGCCTTAGTTAAGGGCACATTTTTTATGTTCTCTGATCTGGATGAAGCCCAGGATTTGTTAAGAGATCTCGCAAGGCTCCAGGGTTTAGAAGGAAGTATTCTGGGTTTTGGGTAATATTGCGGGCACTGTTATAGTTATAATTTTATAATTTGGAGGGTCCCCACTCCTCACTTCATGGAAGGTCTAGTTGAAGGTTTATTTGTTTGTTAAATTGTTATTCTACTATAACTGGGACTCTACCCCTAAAATTTACGTGTGCTTATATGCTTCATCAATATTGGATAATATTGAGAATTGCTGGGGAGGTGGGGTAGGATCACACGGGTGTAATTACATGACACCTAGGTTAGAGGGGGGTGAAATGTGGTCAGCGTGGCAAGTTGAGGGTCCACATTTCGGGTGGGGGGGTTCTTTTCAGGGGGGTTGGGAGGGTAGGGTGGATTGGGTTAGCAGCAGTAAAAAGAGTAAGAGCTAAAGGTACAGATATTACTCAATCAGAAGTTCAAGGCTATTTTGCGATTAGAAACCTGGATGGAAACTAACAAATGGAACATCTTATCCTTCAATGCTAATGGAATTTTAAACAAACAAAAATACGGCACCCTCGTAAAATGGTTGATATCTTTTAATCCCCATGTGGTGTTTTTCAGGAGACACATCTAAAATCAAATTCTCCAAAATTATTTTTACCCAGATTTGTTTCTCATGTATTTTTTGCATCGGCGGGGTTGGCCCTGAGAGGAGTTGCCATCTATTTTTCCAGAAAATTATCTTGGGAATTTTTACAAGTCCAGAGAGATCCACAAAGGAGATGTCTATGGGTAGTGGGAAGGTTACAGGAGAAAATTTTGAATTTTGTAAATTACTATGGTCCTGTCTCTGACGATACTTCCAGTCTGGTCAAAATTAATGAGCTTTTGAGGAGGGCCCCGGGGCAGTTTATTGTAGGAAGGAATTTTAATTTCAGACAGGATTTGAAAAAAGACACTTCAAATAAAAATAAGAAACAACTGAAACCGAACCCCAAAATAATTATGGAATCCCTTAAACTTGAATACCAATTAGTGGATCCCTGGCGTAATAGCAACCCAGATAAAACAAACTTTACTTGCTATTGGCATCGTTTTAGAACTGCATCTCCAATTGATTTTTATCACATATCAAGATCTCTCCAGGTCTCCAAGATAGATAGCGGGTGTAATCCCTTCTCAGGCCATGCAAAAGTTGAGCTTGAAATTGTATTTGATGTGGTAAACAGAGAGCGGACCAGGTGGCAGCTGGATTGCACTCTGCTCCAAGATCAGGATTGGGTTGCGGGCTTTAGAGAGTGGATCTCTGAATATTTCGAGATTAACGATAACACTGCGGAGCCTTTCTCTGTGTAGGGTGGGTTCAAAACAGCAGCTCGTGGGCAGAACATCGCCTATACAGCTGCCCAGGCAAATGGTAGGAGACTTAAAATAGCCAAACTTCAAACTGCAGTGAAAAAAGAATATGCCCTTCAGCTCCAGCAGTATCCTAATCAACTTGAGCAGGCGAGAGCAGCTCTGAGAGACATTTTTGTATTGGAAGAAATTTGCAGTTCAAAAATGTACCAGCAAAAGGTGTATGAAGCTAGCCAGCTAGCAGGGAAACCTTTGGCAAATACAACAAGAAAATGACAGGAATCGGCAATAGTAGTGAAGGTACGGAACCCCCATACCGACCAGGAAGAGGTCAATGGTGATAAGATTTCACTGATTTTTTTAGAACTTTTTCACCGTATTTATTCCACAGAGTATCAAGTGGAGGAAGAACTGATCCAGGATTCTTTTTTTAATATAGATATCCCTAAACTTTCAGACAACCGGATCAGTCAATTAGGATCTGATATAAAATCCTCAGAAATATTGACTTCTATTAAAGTAACAGCTGGGGCAAAAGCATGTGGACAGGATGGCTTCCCTATCACATTTTATAAAACCTTTTCTAATGAATTGCTGACACCTTTGAAAAAACTATTTAATTATATTAAGCAAGGAGGGTTGGTTCCAGCAACTTTTAAAGAAGCGACAATTGTGTACTTTGTTAAAAAAGATAAAAATCCTGAGGATGTAAACTCCTATAGGCCCATCAGTCTTTTAAATTCGGACTACAAGATTTTAATGAAAGCATGGGCCAAACAATTTTTATTTGCTGCCCATGAGGTAATTCGTAGTGATCAGACAGGTTTTATAGCGGGAAGATTTATGGCAGCTAATACCGAGTTTTTGATACAGGCCTTGGACTATTTTTAACACCAATTTAACCCTGGCATGTATTATAATGGTCGATGCTGAAAAAGCATTTGACCTGTTTAATTGGACAACCCTGTTTTTCTCCTTTGGTCAATTCGGATTACCAGCTCAGGTTATTGATATGTTACGCAATATTTATCAAGGGGCCTCGGCCCAGGTATTAATCAACACAAAGCGTGCAGGGTCGATAAAAATAAACCGGGGAACTAGACAGGGTTGTCCACTTTCGCCGCTGCTTTTTCCTTTTTTATAGAACCATTAGTAATTAAAATCAGAAATAATGCTGCTATCCAATCCCCTATTCCCCGAATGGCCAAGCTGAAACATTTCGCAGACGACATTATTCTATATCTGATGCCCAATAAAGAAAATATGGAAAGTGTATTGAGGGAATTTAGAGGTTTTGAACAAATTGGGGGCTACAAAATTAATCCTAATAAAACAGAGGTTCTTGCCCTCAACACGGATCTAAATCTTTTTCCATCCTGTTTGCGGGTTCAAGTCGCTAACCAAGACCCAGTTAGATATCTTGGGATATTTTTAACTAGCCAGTACCATCAGCTATATCACCTGAATTATAAAAGAATGAAAAACAAAATTAAGAGACTCTTAGATCAGTGGCTTTTACTCCCTCTTTCACTAGTGGGCAGGGTTACATTAATCAAAATGTCGATATTAACGCTGCTTATATTTCTATCCAGTAATGTCCCAAAAAAATGAATTCATCTTTTTTTAAAGAAATGGAAACGATGTTTAGAGGTTTTGTCTGGGGTAAAGAAGTTTCCAGGGTCAAGCTGTCAGTAGTACAACTATCCATTGACCAGGGGGGCCTTTCTCTACCTCATTTAAAAACGTATTATGAGGCTGCCTTTTTAGATATAGTGGCGGGATTGATAGGATCCAAATGTATTCGAGAAAGTTTCTTCTTTGATAAAATGTTACAAGAAATCGGCTCTCAAACTCAAGTGTTTTTAAAAACCTCCAAACTTCCAAAAAATCCCAGATACAAGACCATAAGAGAATATTCTTTTAGACTTAACTCCTTTATTAAAAAAACTGGCGCCTCAAGCGTACAATATCTGAGCTTGAGGGAGTGTACCAGTCTAGGCCTCCAATAAAAGATAAGCCATCTAACTAATTGGGAAAATTGTGGGCTATGGGAGCTAAGACACTCCGTTATTCAAAATAGGGTGGTTGCTTGGCAAGAGGTGATGATAAGGGCTGATAACCCTAGAAGACCCACTTTTTTTGAATATTTGCAAGTTGTTCACTTTTTTAAAAACATTTATGGTCTTTTTGAGTCTCCAAACGAATTGGTGTTAGCCCTTTATGGGGCCAAAATGAATGGCATAGGGAACTGGTACAGGTACAGGTTGTTATACTGCCAGGGACAAACGTCATTTATAGAAAGTCATTTGGGTAAAATAGGCCATGAGACACAATGTGCTTTTTCATGTAAGGACTGGGGGACCCTATGCCACCTACGAAGCAAATCCCTGCGCGCTGCCAATTTTAAAAGGATGGCATTTTTATCACGCTGGCTTGCCTATTTGACTCCGGAGGCCTTGGGGAAAAGGTATCCGGAGGTTGAAAACAAGTGTTTTAGATGCCAAGCCAATGGTCAGGGCGGGTGGCACCACATTTTTTTACCTGTCCACAGCTAGAGCCCTGGGAGGCAATTTTTGCGGATATAGAGCTGGTAATCGGGAAGAGAATCCAGCCTGAGGCTGAGCTAGCCCTATTTGGGATATGCAAAGACAGAATGATGTTAACCAAGGCAGAGGAAATGTATTTATTTATCCCTTGTACGGTAGCCCGCTCCTTAATCCTCCAAAACTGGAAATCCAGTGATGTTCTCTCCCAATTGAAGTGGTTCAATAAAATGAAAAGTACTCGTAATTTTGAAAAAGCATATGCAAGTCGGGTGGGAGCCATTAGGAAATTCGAAAACAATTGGAAGTATTTTAAAAATCTAGAACAGCTGAAGGGGGTTGATTAATACTTGATATTGATATTGATACCGATGTTGAAATTGTAGCAGTTTTTGCCATTAAGAGCACTAGCACTTTTACCTTGATGGTTGCACTTTAGAAGCATTAGCACTTTTGTGGTCTTTGCACTTTGTAATATTTGCACTTTTCTGCTGCTGCACTTTATCGCAGGTTTTTGCACGTCCTCTCGTTTTAAATTATTGACGATGATATTGGCTGCTACAGTTTTATCTTTTCAATCTTATCAAGAAAGGAAGAAGCTATCTAATGTATTTTTAGAAGGTTTCAATAATTGTATCTATGATTTTGATCCCAAATTTATATCATTTACCTAATGCTTTGCTCAATAAAAACATTTTTTTTAAATGAATAGGAAAAACAACCAAATTAACCCCATTTAACTCCCCCACCATTGCACTGTTATAATACTGATTCTCCAGCACCACTTACACTCGCTGAGGAGCAATATCCCTTTAACCACTTGTCTCATGTATCTCAGTCCTGTGCTATCATTTCTAGACTGTATCGTCCCTAGATGGAATGGGCTCTAAGTATAGGCCTCTATATACCGCCCACCGCTTCCAGATCTTTGGGTGTTTTTGCGGGCAACCCTGTGCTTTAAAAATGGGTGTCTCCAACCCCATGTTAAAATCAAGACCGTTTTCCCATGCAGATAAGGAGGGCGGGGCCTCAGCCTTCCAGTTATGCACTATATCTCGTTTTGCTAGTACGAGGCCCAATAGCAGTAGATGACATTTATAGATATTCCCGCCAATCCCTTCCATGATATGTAGAAGTACTCATTTAGGCGAGGAAGGGAGCTCACACCCAAACACCTCTGTCAAACAAGCTAATAACCCCCACCAGAACCTTGTGAGCGCTGTACACGGCCACACTGTATGGAGTAAGGTTCCATCCTCCCGACCCTATAGCAGACACGTTGGGGATGCCATCAGGCCCGCCCTCTACAGCCTGACTTGAGTAAAATACACCCTATGTAGGTAGTTAAATTGAACTAGTCAAAGCCGCATTACAATCGCAGCCCCTCGACGGGATGCTAGCGCTTCATTCCAATCGTCTCCGTCTAGTGGGCCAAGATCTTCCTCCCATGCCATCCTAAGTCTATCAAGTGTGGTGGGGCTATTCGTTACGAAACAAACTGATAGGGCGACAGTGGGCAGCCCTGGCTGGTACCCCATCTTATGGAAAGGTAAAGGAGACAGAACACGCAAAGAGGACCGAGGCCGTCGGGTCCGTATATAGTAGTTTGAGATAGGACAAGAAGTGAGGACCAATATTTAGATGATCTAGAAGGGCAAACAAATACGTCCAGCTGAGGGAGTTGAATGCCCATATCCATATCTGCTAGGAGAAGTGCAGCCAGCTGATCCAAGACCCGAATTGCTTGCACAGCAACATGTACTCTGCTAATATTGTGGTGAGTCGCTCTGTGAGGCATGAAGCCTGCCTGGTCTGGATGATTCAGGGAGGTAATATGGGATTGGAGACGATTGGCCAAGGCCTTGGCTAAGATCTTAGCCTCTATATTAAGCAAGGACATAGGGCGATATGAGGCCTGTTGGTCCGGAGGCAGGCCCGGTTTGTAAAACACGACTATTCCGGCATGCCGCCAGCTCTACTACTCTAAGCACATGAGGTCCCAATTTCATGGAATACTTCTTAAAACATTTGAATAGATATCCATTAGGGCCTGGGGCTTTCCCACAGTTTAAGTCTCTAAGGGCTGTAGACAGTTCCTCCTCTGTGAGCGGGAGGTCCAGGTCCGCCCGGTCCACATTGAAGAGGGTCTGGGGTGGGAGATCTCCTATGAAGCGGCGCACCATATCTTCCGGTAGGAATTCCTTCGATGCATAGAGTTCCGCGAAGTAACCCACAAAACTCTCAGCAATCAAAGAGGGGTCCCTGAGCACCGTCCTAACACCCCAGGTAGAACCAGGGGGCTCAAGGCTCCTTGGCATAAACGGTGGAGCAGCTTGCTAGATTCGTCCCCGCACTGGTAAATCCTACTGCGGGATGCCAACCATGCCAATCGGGCCTCGTCCATCAATAAAGCTGCAAACGCCTGTCTCGCTAGTAGCAACTGATGGCGTGCCAGACCACCCCCTTCCTCCCTACCATCTTGCTCAAGTTTCGTAATGTGGGCTTCCGATCTCCGCAGTGATTCCCTCCGAGTTCGGCGCTCCGTGCAGATTTGATATTTTGACATGCCTGAATCTGCATCATGGAAACCATCATGCTGCAAGACTGATCCATAGGGTGATGTGATGTACATCACCTTTATTGTGCATCTGCTCAGCTCTTCACGTGACCTAATCTTCAGAGACGCACAGTTGTTGGTTCGTGATTTAATATTTTATGATGCTGTACATGTCCAAAGTCTGTTTTACAATATTATGATGTTCCCGTGCCATTGCCATGCAAGATATATGTAAGAAATACAACATTTTAATAAACAGATTTAAACACAAAAAAAACCTTTTTGAGTTGAAGATTGCAAAATGAGTGCTAATTTTTGTAACTGGTGGGTGATAAGTCACTAACAAATTATTTTAATGTATGTTGAGTGAAGCCATCATACATTCAACAGAGGTGTTAACTGTGTTTAATGTCTCAACAGGGCATTTCTAAGTCATGAATAAAGGCTACTTCACCACCTTCGTTGGTGTGAGTGTTCCTTTGCAGTATTTTGAGGTTTTGGCGCATCATTTTGTCAAAGATGGTGATAGAGCTATCCACATTTCTCTTCTTCTGATTATTTGTAGATCTCTTTCGCTGATAAGGTATTTAAACCTCAAGGAAGTGCTTCTGAGCAGAGTGGTTGTTAATGTGGTCCACTTTTGTGGATTGTGGGTTTGTGATACAGTAGAAATGTATACAAGCAACCTGTTTTAGTCTTGGTTAAGGTCTGCCCCTTTATGACAACGCAACATAGGTGGGAATGCATGATGTGGGTGTCAAATTCAGGAAGGGATTGATGATCAGAGTTTGCTTTGTTTGGCATCACTTAATATAACCGTTGTTGGCAAACTTAAAAATGGGAATAGTTGTGAGACCAGGGGTTCTCTCTTGCGTGATTCCCTGACAGTTGGTTTGTCACTTGGACAATGTTCAAGGATTAGCCAAGAGGCATTGGGGATTATATTTGAATTAGAGTGCCATTTATCTTGGTTCTGCTTCCTTTACGGGTGGGGCTGAGCACTGCATGAGTCTTTAACCCCCCACACATCTGACATCGACTAACACAAGAGGCACTAGAAACGACAGCGACCCCTGGTGTACCCCACCCCCGCATACTATCTCCAGTGGAGCAGCCTTGACCAAATTGACTGCACCGGGAAGGGAGAAACCGAAACCACAAGGGCGCCACCATCTTAGGTGGCGAGTGAATAACACAGACTGGTCATGCGTTAGAGAGCCAGCAGCCGATAACAAAACGGGGTACACTGTGAGAGCTACCATACTCTACAGAACAGTGGCCGATCAGGGGCGAAAGACGGCAAAAGAAGCGTCACGGATCTGCGACGACTAATCCGACGAACCAGCGAGACCCAGTCGTGGCACCGGCGGCATCAAAAGAAAGACAGTGAGTCAAGAACAGACCAACACCGCCAACGGGGGCCGCCATTATCTCTACAAAAATATGACCCATCTGCGCGGGGACGCAAAGAGGAGGCATATAGGAGCGGAACGGCGGAGACAGCAGTACAGCAGAGGAATATAACAATAAGAGCAATAAATTAACGTCTAGAGGGAGAGGAAAGGGACAACAAGGAAGGCGAGCCTGAGCGTCCGATTATTCGACGGCAGGGGAAGGAAGCTGAGAGCGCAAACGGCCAGCATAGCCACCGGAACGGCCAGCATAGCCATCAGAGCTGCAAGAAAACAAAACGGTAACCCACCCAAACAGAGAACACAGAGGCGAGGCACACATATGTGTGAGCGGGGGCAGAAGCAGCCAATGGAGCAAAGCCACAACCGGAAGTAAAATTAAAGGACTATAAGGATCAGCCTGCAAAATAACCCATTCCAAGCACCGGCTGCCAACACAGGTCGTTTAGCCGGACACAGGAGAACCAATATAGAGCTGAGATGGGACAGGTTAAAAGTGAGCACGCAGAGCACGAGATCAACACCGGGTACCTCACAGCGGCAGAGGCGCAAACCACAAAAACC